>NC_058385.1:49827500-50452500 GCF_018350175.1 Felis catus | reverse complement strand
GCCTGGAGCCTGCTTCCGATTTTGTGTCTCCCTCTCTCTCTGCCCCTCCCCCATTCACACTCTGTTTCTCTCTCTCTCTCAAAAATAAATAAACATTTAAAACAAAATTCTATCCTCAGGAACAAGAAGAGGTGGACATCAGAAAGGAGAACTGGTTTGGCAGATAAAAACCAATAAGGACCTAGACTAATATACAAATGTTCAAGAATCAGTTGAGATAATTTCTACTATAATTACAATTCCCTTGTGATTAGCAGACTCTTATAACCTCGCACTTTATCTCAATCCATCAAAATGACAAAATGAAATTCTCAAGTTTTTAGGACTTGACCTTGAGATTCTGAGCAGAGGACACAACATGGAAATCAAATGCAATTATAAACTGCTTCATGGTTAAAAGCATGGGCTTTGCAGCCTCAGAGCCCACAGAGTGAATCCAAACTCTGTCACTTCACGGCTAAGCAATTTTGAGATGGCTTTTGCCCTCTGTAAACCTCTGTGTCATCATGTAATAATAATGTTGGTATTAGAGCTCAGCATCATCATAATATTATATGGAAATAGTAATATTTTCCACTTTATAGCATTGTGGTGAAAATTAAATTTGATTATGCTTTTGAGGCTTCTAGCACAGTGCCTTGCTCAAAAGTAATAGCTCAATAATAGCAGCTATTGTTACTATTTCACTGCATTTAGTGAACGAACCATTGTGCTTTCTCCTTTCACTACAGTATGTTTGACTTCCATGTCATCTGACAACATGACCAACATTAAGCAATGTTACTGGAAATACTTTTCAGTCTTTCAAATATACCATTAATTTGTGTATGCTTGTTTGTGCATGTGTGTGAGTGGTGGGTTGGAATGCCTGCCCACAATTCTTCTTCTTAGGCATTTCTCTTCATGATCACAAATGTGCCATGAGTCCACAAGATTACAGAAGGAGCTGCCATGTGGGAACAAGGTGATGCCACCCCATGGCCACAGCTGACTGGCTGATCAAAGTAGAAGAAGGCAGAGTCTGGAGAGATGAGAATGAGGAGACCCTCAAAAACAGAAAGAAAACCCAAATTAGGTGGGTTTTGAGCGCCAGCCTCAGTTGATTCCATAGGTTCAGTTGCATTTTATGTTTGGGTCTTAAGTGAAATCCCAAATCCCCTATAATAACTCATACTGCTGCTTATATACTATTTGAGTTTCTGTTGCTTATCACCCCAAAAGTTCTGGCTAATATAATGTGAATGTAGCAGAGACAAACATAGCTACTTTCCCACTTGCCAATTGCTGGCAAGTAATAAAGAGATTTGATTCATCACTCAGGAAAAGAGATTTATAAAATAATATAATTTATTTGCAAAGCTATACTGTGCCTATATCTCATAAGTTTAGAAATAGTCACCATGAGTCTGAGGAACTGGGAGCTTTAGAAAATCAAAAAACAACCAACTGATTGAGTGAGGTATATGTCTGTAGATCATCACTTCGCCCAATTCTGTTTATTTAGACATCATAAAAGCACTTATAAAATAAGACAGAGTTATGCTAGATTAAAAAAAAAAAGGTAACAGAGAAATGACATGACTTGGCCTAAATACAGTTAAATAATACAAGGAGACAGAATGCAAATGAATATATTTTGTGTGTGGAATAGATATGCTGCTAATTGCGTTCACTTATTATCATAGAAATGACATGTTTTCAGCTTTAGTTATATGCCGCCACAGTTAATAATTGAAACACAAACATATGAAACAGTAATTTAGTGGCAGACTTTGTAATTACAAAAGTATAGTAAGGGTTTGTTTTGTAAACATATGTGAAACTCCTTGGTACATGGTGTAATTAACATGAACATAAAAATATAAGAAAAAAGCTTAAAGAAGAAATTCAGCCATATTCTTACTAAAGCAATGGTCAAAATAAAGACATACAAAGCTCCATGGGCCCAAAGGTTTCCAAAAGCTCTTCCTTGGGACATGTGAACTGGTTAAAACTTCCTAAAAACAGTTTATATGCCTTGAAATATTTCCTTAATATTTATTAGAAATAAAGACTACAGTTCTGTATTTCAAGCAGTCCAGTAGTACAATCCTAGACTGGTTTTTAGCTTTTTTAGTGGGCTGGCAAGGCATCTTGGTGGCTAAGTCAGGCACTGATTTTAAATTCTTATTCTGCTGTTAGCTATTTGATCATGGGCAAGTCCCCCCACTATCTATGAGCTTTGGTTTCCTCATCTGTAAAGTAAAGATAGGTGACTAGAAGAATTCATTTAGATAATGTATGTCTTTTAAAAACCTATTACCTTGGTTCCATACTAAGACCTGAACTAAGGTACAAATGTTCAAGGACTCTTATGTTATTATAAGAAATTGATGTTCCTTGCCACACCCAGCTTGGTAGGCTAGAGGAAATAGGTTGCTTTTGCCCAATGAATTTATAATTGTAATACAGATGATTTTCCTTGTCCTTATGAATCCAAATAGTCGAAAGGTATATGCCATAAAATATAACTCTTCTAGGCTCCATGCTAAGCATTTTACAGACCGTGTCATGAATTTTCAAAACAATTTCATCAAATAGCCACTCTCTTCCCCCATTCTATAGATCAAGAATAAGACACAGAGGGGCGCCTGGGTGGCGCGGTCGGTTAAGCGTCCGACTTCAGCCAGGTCACGATCTCGCGGTCCGTGAGTTCGAGCCCCGCGTCGGGCTCTGGGCTGATGGCTCAGAGCCTGGAGCCTGTTTCAGATTCTGTGTCTCCCTCTCTCTCTGCCCCTCCCCCATTCATGCTCTGTCTCTCTCTGTCCCAAAAATAAATAAACGTTGAAAAAAAAAATTTAAAAAAAAAAAAAAAAAAAAAAAAAAAAAAAAAAAGAATAAGACACAGAAAAGCCAGATACCTTATCCATAATCAAACACAGTAACTAATGGAGCTGGAACTTGAAACCAGTTAAGCCAAAAACCAAACAATTACAAAAATTGACTCTATCCTTTTTATGCTAGCTTTAGTCATTTCAATAACTTGTTCATGTGCCAGACCATTCAAAAACATAAATTTATTTTCATATAAAATAATATGATCTGGAATAATGATATTTGCCCTAAGATACAATAAAGGAAAAGAAAAAGAGGGAAAAGTTCAAGGACTAATTGGAATTTGAGATTGAAAAAAGAAGTAGAACTTAGTATTTGGGGTTGACTTCTTTGTGGCCCAAAGAATATGGGGTCCATTTTCTAAAAACCAGGTTTAAAAATTAGCCTTATAGTGTCCCAGGTTTGTAGTTAAGAATGTAGAGGACAGGATGTGATTCAGGTAAGCCAGCAACTCTCTGGTCTCCCCTTAGAGAGTTAGACTCTGCTGTCCCTAGGCCAGCCCACTGATACCAAAAAGACAAGGCTCATAAACAACATATGCATCAAGGTAATACCAGCCTGGGAACCACTAGCAGGTTATCTCAGCATGAGAACACAGTAAAAAGGAAAACCATCAAGAAAGGTACACGATTTTTCAGCTAATCCAAGCAGAGCACATTATTATTTCTTACAAGATGAATATTAGCAAAGGAATATTTGGGGAACCTGAAAAACCCTTCATTTTCTTTGGTGGGCACATGCACACATCTTAATGCAAAAAGCACAGAAATCCCTATCTCCCAGCTCGACATTTCCGAACACGCTCAACAAAGGGTGCACTCGGATGAAACATCAGTTAGTTTTTTCTTTCATTGGGAATGTGCTTATTAACTGTTGTTCAAATAGTTTGTAGACATAACAGCCCTGGGAGTGAATGTGGCTTTGTATTTACAAGGTAGTCATTTGTTGTTATTTATAGTCCTTTTAATTTTCACCTTTTTACATTTAAATTTTCTTCCAAAGGTTATGATTATAATAGGTAGTACTTACGAGAGGAAGAACTCTCTTTAATGTGCACTTTTATACAGATTTTCAAGCTTCAGGAAGATTCCAGAGGTACCCGGTTTGTTCCTTTGTCAATTTTGTGGACATTTATGATTTGTTTCCCAAGAAAAACAATCAGGGTATCATTATGCAAAACTAAGACAGAGCCTCTTTTAGTAGAGGTCATCATTCTCAACAGAGGTCCTTCCTTTCGTCTGTTAGCTAAATTGCTCCAAATAAGAGAAGAGAAGGGAACTAACATTTATTCAGAGTGTTAACAGTACAAGACTCTCTGCTGGTTAATAGATGTTCATTTTCATGGGCAATTCTTAAACTAGTCATGTTGGTATTATTATGGATGAGTAATAAGCAGAGCGGTTAAAGGGATGACTTTAATGTTGCGTGTATTTGGGTTTGCGTCTAAACTCTGCCACTTATCAGTGGGATAACCTTGAACAGGTTATTTAAATTTTTTGTGTCTCATTTCCTTATTTTCAAAAATAGAGAAAGTATTTGCATACATGGTAAAAGCTTACTATAAAAATTAAAAGAAAGTATGTAGGCAGAGCTCTAAACATAGTACATAATAACTCTTGTATTATTACTTTTCATTTCTTAGAGGGACAAACTGAGGCACAAGACTCTGCCCGGCAGGGAAGTAGTAGAGTGTTATTTGAAATGTTTTTTCTTTTTAAATTCTAAAAACTAATGCTGTTTGTATTACTTTGCAAGAGAAGGAGTGGTGACCAAATGGGATTTTATGAAATGCGATAAAGAATAATATATTTCAGACTTAAGAGATGAAGACAAGTCTTTTTTTTTCCTAGAAGTTATCAAGCCAGATGCACAATAGGTTCATTAGGATATTGTTACAAATACTAGGAATTTATTTGAATAGCTATGTCTGTAAAAACACTTAGGTAACACCAAAAAGACCTGTACCACTGATGAGAATACTTTCGTAAAGAAAGTCAAGAGTCAAGGACGGAAAAAAACCTTTCCCTCAAGTGCCCACACAAAGCACTCACCCTATTTTAATGGAAGAGAAAATATTCCATCCTTTATCAACTCAGTATTTGTAGTCAATACTCCTGCAATACACCAACATGAAAAAAAGAACTTAAAACTCCCAGTCTTAATGGAGTAAGAGACAATATTCTTCCTCATGATCATCATACAGTCCATGCCAACGTAACTTTCGGGTATCTCATTCTGCTCTCTCAGCTATTATTAGGGCCAAAAAAAAAAAAACCCCACACACAAAACAAAACAAAACAAAAAAAACCCCAAACAAACAAACAAACGAACATGTACTGAGAACAACTGCAAAAAACATTGGAATTAGCAGAAGCATTTATAGAAAGCCCGATGTTGCCTTTATTTTACATTTTTAAGTAGTAAAATACAGACTTTTAGAAACCACTCAGATAAAAAAATCATCTGGCTATTTTTCAAAATGAGAACTTGACCAGCCCCATCATATCTCTACCTTCAGAGTTCAACCTAGGTCCGCACACACCAACAGCACCCTCTACTGTCAAGCGACAATACTATGAAACTAGTATTGGTCACACCTTTTTGAAGCCATAAATCATTTACATTTTTCCAATGAAAGTATTTTGTCAAGCAATAAAATTTGGTGCTATATGTGTGAATATGTGTATTTACATATTTAAAAAATATATATATCTTACACACTTATATCTATGTATTTATCTCTATCATTATATCTATCTATCTATCTATCTATCTATCTATCTATCTATCTATCATCTATCTATATAACAAATAGCAATGAAGCAAAATCATTACCACTTGGCAACTAACAATCTATTCTGGAAAAAGAGGTTTCAAAATAAGGAGGAAGAAAGTTATGGGGGAGAGAAGATGTGGTAGCCAACCTTCAAGATGACCCTCAATGGTCCCTGCCTCCTGGTACTGTATTCACATCCTTGTGTAGTCCCCTCCCACACTGTACCAGAGTTGGTCTGTGTGATCGATAGAATGCAGCAGAAGTATTGGTTTGTCATTTCTGATATTGGATTAAAAATGACACTGTGTTTTCCATCTTCTTTGTGAACTCTCTCTCTCCCTCCCTCCCTCCCTCCCTCCCTCCCTCCCTCATCACTTGCTCTGAGGAAAGCCATGTTATGAACAGCCTTATAGAGGAGCCCACATGGTGAAAGGCTGAAGCCCCAGGCAACAGCCACATGAATGAACTTCAAAGGAGATCCTCCAACCCCAGTCAAGCCTTCGGATAACTGCAGCACCCACTGACCATTTAACTGCAACCTCTTGAGGCACCTTGAGCCAGGAGTATGAGGCTAAGCCTCTCTCAGATTTCTGATGATCAGAAACTATGTAGGATAATAGATGTTTTTGTTCTAAGCTAATAAGTCTGGAGAAAATTTGTTACATAACACTAGACAACTAACACAAGAAAGGAAAGGTGAAGGAATAAGATGATATTAGGTGGCAAAGGTAGAGGAGATGATATTAGCATAATAAAGTTAACAATGGGATTGTGACAAAATGTATAAAGAACTTATGAAACTCAAAACGCAAAAAATTAATAATCCAAATGGATTATTGACACGAACAGACATTCTCCAAAGAAAACATACAGATAGCCGTCAGACACACGAAAAGATGCTCAACATCACTTATCATCAGGGAAATGCAAATCAAAATTACAATGAGAAATCACCTCACACCTGTCAGAATGGCTAAAATCAACAACACAATAAACAACAGGTTTTGATGAGAATGGAGAGAAAAGGAATCATCACACACTGTTGGTGGGAATGCAAACTGCTGAAGCCACTCTGGAGAACAGTATGGAGGTTTCTCAAAAAGTTACAAATAGAACTACCCAATGATACAGTAATCGCACTTCTGGGTATTTATCCAAAGAATACAAAAAACACTAATTCAAAGGGAAGGGATACCTGCATCCCTATGTTTATAGCAGCATTATTTACAATAGCCAAATTATGGAAGCAGCCCAAGTTTCCCATCAATAGATGAATGGATAAAGAAGATGTGGCATATAATGTGTGTGTGTGTGTGTATATATATATATATATATACACATATATATGTGTATATATATATATATATATTCCAGCCATAGAAATGTATAAAATGTATAAAATATTATCCAGCCATAGACAAGAAAAGAATGAAATATTGAAATCTTGCCATTTGCACCGACATGTACGGAGCTAGAAAATATAATGCTAAGTGAAATAAAGTTAGAGAAAGACAAATACCACATGATTTCACTGATATATGGAATTTAAGAAACAAAACAAATGAGCAAAGGGGGGACAAAAAAACAGAGAGACAAACCAAGAAGCCTACTCTTAACTGTAGAGAACAAACTGATGGTCAGCAGAGGAGAGGTGGGTGGGGGAGGGGTGAAATAGGTGATGGGTGTTAAGGAGTATACTTGTGATGAGCACTGGGTGATGTATGAATTGTTGAATCACTATACTGTACACCTGAAACTAATATAACAATATATATTAACTGGAATTAAAATAAAAACTTTAAAAAAAAGAATGGAGATTTTGAGAATTATTTGCTTAGGTGTCCCCTTTCACTTACATGTTTTTTTTTTCCCCTGGGTTCCACCAACCACTTGCCCCTTCCCCTTCCATTATATATGCTGACCTAAATGACAATATTTGTACCTACTGCTTTCTGACATGCCTTTCAATATATTGGGACAAACAGCCAAAGAGAATAATGATAAGAGCGTTACTTGTCAGAGAGAAGAAGAGATTTGAGAAGTGTGTGTATGTTTATATATATGAAAACAAGCATGCTCAGACACATATGTGTAAGTATGTCCCTCTCAAATTTAGGAATGTAAAATAAAATCAATTTCACAAAGCAATACAAACTTTTACTGGAAAATTCTCCATAAAACACTAACAAACTTTAATTAAGCCCAATTAGAAATCCCTGCTTAAACATACATTTCATCTCCGTGGAACCATAGATTTCTTGAATTATTTGGATGGGGGAAATAAGAAAAGATAACAAGGCACTGTATATGTAGATGGTCAGTTGGAAGGTCATATTCCAGTGAGAAGGATGAAGAGCCATGAAAACCCTGGAGTGGAAGTCCTGAGTCTTGGGCACTAAATCTCACTTGATTATTACTACTGCAGTATTTGGGCCACAGTGTCTCAGGGTCTAGTTGTGAAAATTAAGTAGTCTTAAGGAGGCCATCTAAGTCAAGAATCCATGAATTTTTGTAAATGGGTAAGAAAGTGAGACTACAATGTAGAAAAGTAACAAGGAACAAGTAAATATTTTTTTTCCTATCTCTGAGAGAAAATTTAGTATCTATTGAGGAAAGAAATGCCCCCCACCCTTGAATGGGTTCTCTGTGATATAAGAAACTTAAGGCTATTACTCTTCTCACCCCCTCATTATAGTATTGGTTTAAGGCTTCTCTGCATGCGCAGTCATGCAAGATCCTATGGTTGATCTATCAGAAGTATTTACTCAAGGAAATCTCAGTCTTATTTGGAAGCCACACCTCCAGGACGTAATGAGAGAATATAATAGATGGTATGTAATTTATTGTCTTAATTCAATAGAAAGTGAGGTCCTTGTTAGAAGAGATCAGCGGGGACAGCATCTTAGGAAAGGATAATTCAGGGAGCCTCTCAAAAAATGAGTGGAACTTAGAGGGGAAGAGGAGAAAGAAGACCTTTCAGGTTGGCATGGCTTCATTCAACCTTGCTTATAAGACACAAAGACCTTGTAAACTCCAGATGATCAAATTCCTCCATCACTTCACAGAAAGATGCAAGAGCATCTTCTGAATTGTCAGGCATTGCAGTGGATGGTTCTTTGCCCATGGCTCCCCATCACCCCTGCCTCATCTTTATTTTGTTCCACTCTTTTATTAGTGGTAGTGTTACTACTAATAAGAGCATCATTCCCATGTATTTATCATCTACAATGTGTTCTATGTACTTCTCTCATTTAATTCCCCCCAAATATCCTATGATGTAAATTTTATTTTCCTCATTCACAGATGAGAAAACTGAGATACAAAAGCATTAAATAACTTGCCCCAAGCTACACAATCAGTAACTGCACATTGCTCTCTGACTCTATAACTCATGCTCTTTCCACTACATTACAATGCCTCCTGGTCTTAAGATATGTGTAGCTATGTTCACTCTCTCTCTTTCCTTCTTCTGGGTTCCATCACAAGTCCTGCAGAGCACAAACAAACAAAAACACAGACAAGTTATTGGAGAAGGTTTGAGCTGTCACAGTTGTTGGCATTAAAATAGCAGTTAGAAAAGAAACTGGCCAGACTGGAATAAAGGAAGGTACCTATTTCCAGGTTTTAAGGTGGAGTTGGAAATAGACATCAGATTCAGACTTCCTCACAAAGGATGACAGAGAGTAGACGTGCTGGTGGAATTGCCAGGGCCAGACCTTCACCTTCACCCATGGAGTCCTGGTTCTTCACAGGAGGGAAGGTCAAGCCAAGACACCTTGTGTCAGACACCCTGCATCGTCGAGAATGTGAATGGGGCAGCCTTCTGTAATTGGAATTTCCTTAAAAATATTGAACATTTTTCACCATTAAACACTATCTTCAAAATCCTAGGGCAATGTTCCAAGAGCTTTGATTTACCCTGAAATGATTTGGTTCTCAGAATGTTTCAATTTCTGGATTTAGCAACTCTGAGCTGTGGTGCAGAAAAATATATTTTGAAAAATCCTTGAAGCTAAGGGCTCAGAAGAGCCAAGTAGTCAACTAGAAATTGCAGAATATTTTATTTCATTTTCTGTATCAGTATTAGGATTTCTGCATCATGGACAGCGAAACAAATCATGGACAAAAAAATTTACAGAAATTAGATATCAGGATTCCACCTTTTTTATATTTATAATTTTTAATAGAAAAGGAAACTGCTATTTTGTAATTACCAATTGCTGCACGATCCATATGACCTGCATTCTTATTGTGCAAATAAACTGATCTACAGCAGTCCTGGGCACATACCAAGTGCTCAATAAAGTTATTATTTTTATGATTAAAATAGGAAGATACTTTTATAATGTATCCTTGCATCAAAGAAACATACATTTGCCTCTGACTAAGAAATAAAGAAGAAATCTGTTTTTGAAGAAATCTCATGCGGGGAGCCAATTTTTAATTCTATAATTGACAGATTGAATTGACTTTACTCACTGATTCAAATTCTTCTTTTCTACCATGTCATCAGTTCATTCCAATTGTGGTGCTGTCTCTAACACTTACTGAAACAACTCTCTTAGAAGGCATCGAAAACTTACTACCTGCAAAATCCAACTTGCAACTCAGGTGCAGAATATAGGTATTAGAAAATGCACCCTTGAGGTTCCCTCTTCGTCTACTCATGAGCAATAAAGAGCCACCACTACCATCACCATCTGGTCGGAAAGCTCTGTTGGTTTTGCCTCAATTCCCTTTCTCTAGTCCCTCTCCCCTCAGTTTTCACTTCCTCTGCCCTAGTTTGGAATCCTCATTCTCTTTCACCAAAATGATTGTAGTTCTCTCCCCTAAGTGATATCCAGGCTCTTCCCTTTGCAATACATCTTAAGTATTGCCACGGACATTATCTTGTCACAAGTGTCACTACTCTTCTAGAAAGCTCTCAGTGAGTCTCTTTTGTATGTGCCAGGATGGCCCACCTGCTCAACGTGTTATTTAAAGTTTTTAATAACATGGACCTTACTACATTTCTAGATTGAATTGTCAATCTATAGAAATTTGTCTTACTGTTCTTAGATAATACCCTTACTTGCTTACCTGAACGTGTAGGTGGTTTATTAGTTAGTTAGTTAGTTAGTTAGTTAGTTAGTTAGTTAGAACCTATTAAGAAGGACTTGCCATCTCTCCCCATTCCCTTCCACTCTTTTACCAATTTGTGTTATTTTAATTTCAACTTAACCTTTCCTCTTTCAAGAAGCCTTCCCAAATTCACTCACTTTCTCTGTCTCTCTTTCTCCCCCATCTCCACCCCATTTTCTCACTCTTGCTTTGTCTTTCCCCTAACTCCCGTATCACTTCATTTATTACTGTAACGTCTACCTAGTTTTAAGAGGCATTTTAAATGTGCTTGAATCTGAGACCACACTGTGATCGCCTAGAAGACAAGAACCATAGCACGTTTCTTTCAGAGCATTCAATGCTGTATCTAGCACTATCTGTGATTTCATAAAGTAGACACCTCGTACATGCTTAATGAATTGAAATAACCTTATATTCTTGTAATTAAAAGCCAAAAGTCACTGTGTAACATAGACTCCGCCCCCCCATCCCATATTTAAGTTTCACTGGGTCAGGTGACCTGTTCGTTGTCTTCATTGCTTGTACCAGAGCAATTAGCACAAAACTTGCCAACTAATAAATATTCACATATTTGTTGAGTAAATAATGATTAAATGAATAAACAAATGAATAACTAGATAAAGTGACAAACCTTAAGATGAATCATTGAATCATTTTAAGTAAACACGAATCATCTTCATTGTAAAGTTTGATGCACCTCCTGAATCAGGATTCAATACATCTTTTCAAAAGGTCTAATTAAGAACATGATGCTAAAAGGAAAACTTAGAGTGTTTTTTTTTGCAGGTAATCATATTGGAAAATCCTGAACATCAATTGGCAACTCAATAAATGAAGCAACGAGGTGCATTGTGGTCTTTCCTAGGTGGTTGAAGCCTGGGTCTCTCAGGAAACAAAGGCATGTATCAAGGGGCCAGTTTCAGAAACCAATATTTGGCATCACTTTGCTGAAGGAAGGGGAAGCTCATCCAGCTGTTCTCCTGAGAAAGAAGACCTTTGAGAATAAGTTGGGAGCAAGAATAGAGGCAGTCATATCAATGCAGCATATATACAGCTGGCATCCTTCCCCAAAGTACCTAGTGTAATGCTCAGCAGAGAGAGATAAAAAATGCTGTTGATTATTTGCCTAGCCCAGTTCTGTGTGGCCAAGAAGGGTGGGCAGCCATTGGAAAGGAATCAAAAATGTCATTCACTGCCTGAAATTGTAGGACCAATTCCTTTGAGAAACACAGATGTTCAGTCCATAACTGCCCAAATTTTACCATTGGGAAAGTATGAATCGCTTCTTACATTTCTTTCTTTTGTTTCTTCTCACTAAAGTCATTTCAGTCTGTATAAATGTTTAAGATTAGGAAGATTAGCAGATATTTCAAAAAGTCCTTCCCTTGGTGAACAGGGTGACATTCACTTTGGACGAAGCTCTGACGTGAAAGTTTTGCTATAGGAAAAAATCGAGAAAATCGTCGCAAAGATAGGAAGGAATGAATGAAAAGTAGGAAATGATCATTAAGAAAACAAACATTTTTAATATCACTCTTTTGCACAGGCAGTCTCCGGTATAAAAAAATCATTTAGCTCCCCAAATTAATATTTTATCCCCCCCTAATTTTTCAACTACTTGAAGGTAGTATATTGTATGGATTGGGACACTATGTCTGACAGTGAGTAGTTAAATGATCTTTATCTAACTCTTTGCCATTTTATATTCCAAACAACGTTTCACATAATTTCATCCTAATAATAAGGAATGTAAGTGTTTCTTCCTCTTCCCTCCTTTCCGTTGCCTTTTAAAAACAGAGCTGAAGCTGAAGTAAGAGGATAATAAATAGTCCTGCCTAACAAGGTAATATTGCCACAAGGTCAAGGTCACAGTAATGAGTAAATCTTCAACTTATCATACTCACTATTAATATTTATTGATGATGAATAAAGTTAGTGAGCTGAGCTATAAATGCCCCATCACATCCACCAGCTCTATAGACAGACTCCTGAGAACCTATCACTTCTTCCTAGGATGTTTTCTTCTATCTTTATCCTTTCCCCTGGACGTTTCCTGGAAAGATTGTTTCCTTTTCTCAAATCGAAATTTCAGCATTCAGAAATCAAGCAAGAACTGGGAAACCCTTTAATTCTGATCTGCCCAATTTTATATACAGATGATATATACTCAAAGACAGAATTTTGAGACTCTTAACCTCTAAAAATGAGATGCTTGTCTAAATTACATCAATCGAGGGGCACCTGGGTGAATCAGTCAGTTAAGCATCCAGCTTCGGCTCAGGTCATGATCTCACGGTCTGTGAGTTCGATCCCCGTGTCGGGCTCTGTGCTGAACAGCTCAGATTCTGGAGCCTGCTTTGGATTCTGTGTCTCCCCCTCTCTCTGTCCTTCCTCCACTCACACTGTCTCTCTCTGTCTCTCAAAAAATGAACGTTAAAAAAAATTTTAATTACATCAATTGGGGTTTTTTTCTGCTCCAATATTATGAAATTCTACAAAATTAAAGCACACAAAATCATTTGATTATTAACACTGATTAAACTTTCATTTTTGCCAAAAGAATCTCCATATGTATTCTAGAGCCCTTTTGAAAGGTGAGAAAACAATAGGGTACATGGAAAGGTGATGCAGAGATGCTTGCAGTGAAAAGATGACCAGGGATGACATTAGTTTCTGGGTTGTCAGAGTTAGACCAATACAAGCTACTTTACCGTCCATCAGAAACTCCTATAACTTCACAAGAGAAGTTGCTACCAAAGACCTCACCCTTAGGTGATGCCTCCACAGGAGGCCAACTACAGATTAGGAACCAAGAAAAAGCCCATATATCCGGGTAGAGCCCCAGGAAGACCTTCACAATTAGAGTTCTTCGAGCACATCTGAGAAATGCCTTCTGACTATGGACTGAGAATTTACCAGTATTCTGACATCAGGGACTTAGGAGGTATGCGTTTTATGCCTAGCCTGGTTCCAAAGGGAGGATAAGAGAGAAGTCCTCTAGTAGTCCATCTGGTGGGGAATGTTTTTTTCCAAATTAATTAGATCCACCCAACATGGAAAATTATTAAAAGCTAAATAGAAGTTATAGGCTATGAATAAGGAGATCATGTGATATCTTGTTTGAACTGAAACACTTTTGAGAGGAAAAAGTGACACTAGCCAGAAAAAAGGAAAAGACCACATGCATCTCCGGAGTTATACAAAGTAACCCAAACATATGATCACCCTAGCAAAAGGGCATGACCATCAAAGAAAGGGCAATGTGATCCAGATAAATCTGGGAAAACCTCATGTTTCATGCGAGATAGGATTTGAGCAAGATCTGAAGGACAGGTAGAATTGGGAGAAGCAGTTTAAGTATTCAGGTAAGAGTAAGACCTGGTGAGGCTTGGTCTCCCAGTATGGCTTAAGATACAGAGATATGGAGGGGCGCCTGGGTGGCTCAGTCGGTTAAGCGGCCGACTTCAGCTCAGGTCACGATCGCGCGGTCCGCGAGTTCGAGCCTCGCGTCGGGCTCTGGGCTGATGGCTCAGAGCCTGGAGCCTGCTTCCGATTCTGTGTCTCCCTCTCTCTCTGCCCCTCCCCCGTTCATGCTCTGTCTCTCTCTGTCTCAAAAATAAATAAACGTTAAAAAAAATTAAAATAAAAAAATTAAAAAAAAAGATACAGAGATATGGGAAGATGCCAGGCAGGGCATCAAGCGCACAAAGATAAAACCATTTACAGCAGGGACAGCAAAATAGGGTTCACCTTTGGTGTCAGCTCAAATCAGTTCAAATCACTGCCAGAAGCCAATATCTGGTCTCCACGATGAACTGTGCTACAATCATCTAGCAATGTCAGCCAGCAGTGTGGAAATGGAACATAGCATCCTACCTACCACTTACAACATGTGTTATCCTTACTCGGATGGCCCTGTTGAGGTAAGCAGCCTTTAATACCCTGATAAGGATGATCTCAGAAGATTAAATTTAATTTCATGTAAGCCATTTGTTGACTTTGATTATTAAAGGCAAGAAATCAGTGAAGGTATACGTTTGGTGGATAGGAAAGCGTCCATTAAGAATAGCCTACCCAAAATGACCCATATTATACCAAAAAAGTTAACTCTCTTATAGAACATTCCTAGACAGATGAAAAAGTTGTTGGAGAGAGGGCACAGACTGGCATGCTATGTTAAAATATTAATGTTGGTAAACATTCATTTGTTTAGATTTAATATAAAGCATAGAAAATAGATTGTAGAAATAGGAAGGAAGCTGTGCCCCTAAGGTAAAATGCAGTTTTATAGTTATGAAAATTTAATTTGACTGCTTTCCCAATAATTGCTCATATTTGTAGCAGCAGCATGCCAGCGAGATAACGGTCAATCAAACGGACATCACCCTGTAAACGCTCTTTAAAAGCCTGCACTGTGTTTCTTGGTGGGAGAATGGCATTGCTTCCAATTGTTAAAAGATGCCCAGTTGAAAAGCAGAATAAGAAATTGGACAGTAGGAAATCTTTATATATTGCCATTTCCCTCCCTCTCTCAAATTAAATTCCTGTTGGGAGCTGGAACTATTTTTTTCTTTCTGAAAATGGAAAATCTGTCACATCATAAACCAGACCTCGAGCACAGAATGTTTGAGGTTCCCTTTTTTAAATTCTGTGTGTGGTCAAGAAAAATTAGGATATGCTACAAATATGGGCTGGGCAAATATTTCTCTCACAGGTGAGTGAAGGACGGCAAGAGGTCCCTCAATGTATGAACAATTTCCCTGGATCCTAGTTGGAGAACAGCAACAGAAAGATTCCTCTCTGTCTCTGTCTTCCTCCGGCCCTAATTTCTCTCTTCCCTTTGTTCTCTTCCTCATTCCCTATTTCCCACACTCTTCATGACTGTTGAGAAAATGCCATTAATAACTGGTACAAAGAATCGTGCTCAGTGCATGGAGATAAACTGGGAATGACAAAATATCAACTTCCTGCTGCTCAATTGAAAGCCCTATCTGTACACTGGTAATTACTTTTAATTTAATTAGGACTCCTGGTATTGTTTCTATCTCATAGATTACATTATAACATGTGATGTGTAAAAGCAACAAGACAAATTGAGGCGAGAAAACACAGAAAATATTACCTTTTTTGTCTATAAATAATACCGCAGTTTAACTCTTCAAAAAGCCCTCAAGAAACTCCACCATGGGCTAATTATTAGTTTCCATATTCCTTTGGCTTGAGTAAGCAAAATTCTTATATAATCTAATGAAACACTGTATCTCACGGGTTTTTGAAAAGAATTTTTTAACTCTACACTTTCTCCTTTCCTTTCTCATGCAGAACAAATAAATGATTTATGCTGCTTTGTGCTAAAACAAAAGTCATATAACTATAAAGAACAATCATTGGTGCTTGAGAGAGATACTATGACCTTGACGCTTAGACGTGGAGATATAGGAGTGGCTTACGAAAGGCACTGTTTTGTAGGCAGAAACACACTGTCAGCAAGGCAAGGAAACCCAGTTGAGATCTTTGCCGACTCAAAGGAAAATGAGGGATCCATTTGTGACAGACATAGGCTTAATTTAATTCCACATGGAATTCACAACCGGGAACTACTAAAAAATCTCAAATGACCCTCTAAATAGTTAAATTGTATAATACAGTGTATTGATGAAACCCTGGAGATTTATTTTTCCAAACTGCTAGTTACAGAATAGATGGTGAAGTGAGGTGTGTGTGTGTGTGTGTGTGTGTGTGTGAGAGAGAGAGAGAGAGAGAGAGAAACAGAAAAAGAGAGAACATGGGCTCACTAGTGCAAGGAGACAGATGCCTCAGTGGGAAAAAGATTCCCCACATTGAGTTAACAATTGCTGTCCGAATAAAATGAAAAAAATCTGAATGAGTGGCAAGGTAAAATATGATGGAAAACTTGTCTATAATACTTGATCCTTTCATCCAGTAAATTAGATCTGAAAATTTATAAGGTAGATTTACTGGCTTAGTAAAAACTTACTCTGAACATTTCAAAGCACACAGAAAACAAACAGATCACCCCCTCAAATTTTGCCCTTTTCTAAAATTAAAGATACATGTTCACAGATAATTTTAGAATTACAAAAACATTAAATATCATCTCGTAAACAGCCTACTTCATTTAGAGTAAAACCAAATTCTCAAAAAGGAAAATAGACTCTATTTCCCAGTAAGGCAGATAAGGACTGAATCCCAAGTACCAAATCCTTGTTTTGAACCCAGAGGGCTTTTTTTTTCCCCTACACAACATTGCCGTAGTGCATTGTACTAACTAGAATTCAAGCTAGTGGACTTTAAAGGCTTAACAAAAGTTATACAAAATTAAGTAATACTTATTTTTGGTCATAATTTCTCTGTTCTTCCAAAAGATAAAAATACTTAGGTTCACCTGGATGGCTGAGCTCATTATCATCATGTCTCAGTTTCTAGAACAATGCCTCTCTGGCAACCGCATCTCCACGGTCTGGTATGGAAGGGACAGCTGTTGCCCTATTTGCAGCCCAAGAAAACAGCACCGCCAGCCAGTTCCTGCAAGACAGAAGACTTTTGGCAAAATGGCAGTGTTCTCTTACAAAAATAGCAAACCATCATCTGGGTAAATTCAGGAAAGCTGATGACTTCTGCCAAAGAGAAACTGTGCAGTGCTGATGGCAAGTCAATACTGTGTTGGAATAAAGATCTAGATAAAGGTCAATTTAGATTTAAAGAAGATATGGAGAGGGTTGGGTTTTTAACAATTTGAAACAATTCCTTAGGCAAGCTATGACATTTCTTTCATCAAACATTCAAGCAATTTTTATTAAATACATAACTGTAACATGGTTTCTTTTAAAGTAAAATAATATTTTCAAATAAGGCATGTTGCTATACGCACACTTCTGGGCAAAATTACATGCCATTTACCAAGAGGTAGGATGGGAAGCTGGGAGAGGGGCAAAGGGGAGGAGTAGGGTTGGGGTTAGATCATATATAAATATTGCTTTCCATGTCACAGCACAGTGTCTGTAATGCCCCATGGATCTGGGGATGCAATAAATACAATGCATGTCCTCATAGAGTAAACAGTCAGGTAGCCTGTTGAATAAGTAATGCAGGGTGGGATGGGGAATGGGGAGCTAACTATTAATTTAAAGAATTGTTGCCACAATGAGCAAGGAGTGTCTAATCAATTTTGATTCTAATAAAACCCCACTGAGTTTTATGGAACTAGAACATAATGTTGAAATACATCCTAATTTCTTCATGTGAGATTGTGTACAAGTCACGCCAAGAATAAAAATGAAAGTCTCTGCAAGTTTCTTGTCAGTAGTGGGAACTCAGTGAGGTTTTCACCTCCCACACACTAGGAAAAGAGGGAAATAAGATTTCCCATTGAGAAATCAAGAGTAATAGCAACTATGGAGCAAAGCAGAGATGTATAAAGTCACCCCACAAAGCAAAAGTAACTCAGGAATCAGTAAGACTGGACTGGGTCCTGTTTGAATAAACAAACCGGAAAAAAAAGCTGAAAAATAAAATATCACCTAATCAAGATTCAATCAGGAAAGAACGGTACAACACAAGAGTCCTAGAGTAAACGCTGGCAATGCCTACTTAAGCACTGTCCAAAAGAAAGAGCTTTTGGAAGTCAGTACGTCCTCTCTAGATGGGATGGAAGGCCATCTCTAGCATGAGGATGAATGCATGGAGCTAAAAATCAAAGGTTCAACAGATTTCTGGTCCCATTAGCAGTACGGTAATTATCCTGAAACAAAGGCATCAGAATTACTTATCTTGATTTCTTTAAAAATTCAGTTTATCTAATATTATATTTTCCTCCTCTTTTTCCCATTCTCACTAAGTAGCCTTCTGATTCGCGTTAGATCTGTCTGGAGGGATACAAGATACTGATATACCAAATCCAGCTTTCCCATTTGTGTGACCATCATATTTCCTCCACTTTCCCTTTGGTGCTTATTGAACTGCTTTCACTACAAGGATAAAAACCGGAGAAAAGAAGGAACTATGATGAAAAGATGTGTAAGAGCAAGCATGGTTTGATCTGCTAAAAACTGTGTTTAGTGGAGGAAGTTCAATCTTGCCCATATATCTTCATAATAATTTATACTGCTCAAGAACCTTCTATGGCTCCACAGAACACTAGAATCTTAGTGCTGAAAGACACCTCTAATCATCTCGTGGGAACCCACTACTCCAAACAGAAAGATATTAAGGCATAGAGAAGTGAAATCCCTTGCTTAAAACAGAATTCTGCTGTCTAGCAATACAGATCAGCAGTCTTCCTGTACCTGATTCTTCTGTCCTCAAAGCCTGTGTTCTGAAGAAGAACCTGGGTTAAATTTGTGGCATATGAGAGGATCCCGGAGAGGGGTTTCTGTATGAGGTTGTAGAGATTCATTTTGACCCTGGCTTCCAGGTCAGAAGAAAGCATTGACCTTCTCTTCATTGGGCCAAACATGTCTCTCTCTGTGGATATGTCCAGTCTGAGAAGATGCCCTCGGAACTCAGCCTTTCTCTCCAGTCCGCATTCTTTGGGTCAGTCAATCGGAGAGACTGAGTCGGAACTTCACTATGGAACACCACCTATGTACCAAGCAGGGTGAAGCCTGACATCTGAAAGTGACCAGTGGATTACAAAGACAGGGCCTGGTGGAGGCATGGATGGAGAGGAACTTAGCACTTTTAAGTGCACTGGTTCTCATGAGATCGCCGCAGGAAGACGACACACCATAATGGAAACCAAGTTTTCAACCCAGAGGAATATCCAGGAATATATCTAGATGTATCACAAAAGGACAATACGTATACAGGGACTTCTGGGGATATCAGCAGGTGATATTAAACTTTTCAGTTCTGTCTGCTCACATACACTGAAATGCATGAACTGCATACAGCCTGTGGTCAATTTCCACTGGATGGATACCATTGAGAAAAAAACTGCTGTCATTCATGGTTACAAAAAATGACTTATTCCACTGACGCTTTGTTGTGGCACAGTTCTAGAGAGCTCCGTAGTAAAGAACGTGGAGTTCCTAGCCCTCCTGGTCTTCTGCACCTCAAGCCGCTCTCTTATGCCTTCAAACAACACTAACTCTCCCAATCCACAGAGTTTCCCTCTGGCTTCAGCTTCTCCGTGGCAAGCACCAACTTTCCTAGCAGTCCTTATACCTTTATACCTTATACCTTGTACCTTTATATATAAAGATGTATAAACCATACTATAAAATAATACTGGTTTGTACTATTTCTTCTTATTTTTTATGAAATAGAGTTACCTTTGCCATGGAATCAGTCTGACCGTGTTCAATCCGAATTTTCCTACTAGCACTTCCGTCTCAAACTCGAGAGTGTCTATAATTTTATCTCACCACTGAATCATGTTTATTTTCTATTTCTGTAACCAAATTTCATTACCTCTGGAAAAGCTGTGATCACAAGAAATGCCTCTCTTCTCCTTCCACCACCAGCCACAACCACCCTCACCTGAGAGTGGCCACATTGGTGGTGCTCTAGTTCACCACAGCATCTGGCTCCCGACTGAATTACATCCTACTGGCTTTGCTCATTTGTGTTATCAGCCAGGCCTCAGGGACCTTTGAGTTTGTGCTCCATGTTGTGTTAGAGCAAGGATTTTCAAGGTGTGCTCCCCCAAAGTACAGACAATTGGCACGATTTATCACCCTTACTAGTAAAAAAAAAAAAAAAAAAGACTCAAAATGATTGGCTTCCTTAAAACTGTCTTACGTGAAGGGAAAGAAAATTGTGTTAGTTTCAAAAGCCTCGTGTCCCTCAATATTCTGCATTGCTTGCATTTATGTGGTCTGTTTAGGTTAACAAGGGCAAATAATAACAGTAATGAGACTGATGATAAAGAACTAGCATCTGCTGATAACATATTATTTGTAAGATCTTGCTAAGTGTTTCTCTCAACTCATTTCATCCTCCTGAGACTCACATGAGGTAGGTACTATAATTAGCCACGTTTTATAGATGAAGAAACTTTATATAAGCGGCTGCAGTTAAAACTGCCTTGTGAGAACTAGCCTGTGAAGTGGGCTAGTGGTTATTCACATTCTAAGGAGAGTTAGCATAGCCGGATGTTCATCCCTTATCAACAAGCTGAGACAGACATTCTGAAAGAAAGGAAATCTTCACAGCTGACAGTGGAAGAAGAACCAGCCCCCCCCCCACCCCATCCCCAGCCCCACTTGGCTCCTAGACCCCACATCCCTTCTAACAGTTGAAGTTGGGGACCCCAGGTGTGGTGATTGCAAAATGGTCACAATTCTTTACTCTTCCCCTATATCCGTGCCTTTGGCAACATCTGCCATCAAGGGATGGAGTCTATTTTCCGCCCCCCTTGAATCTGAGCTGTTTTTGTGACTTTGGCCCATAGGTTGAGGGAGTAGTGACAGTGTGACTGTTCTGAGCATAGGCCTCGAAAGACCTTGCTCAGCTGCAATCAGTCAAACCTAGCCCAGATTCACAGAATCGTAAACCCACAAACAATAACAAGGGCTTATTTTTTAAAGCCTCTTAGTCTGGGGGTGGTTTGACATACAGCATTAATATGGCAATGGAACGCTGATAAACTAATCTGTACATTTCACCCCATTGCAGTTTTAGAACCGATCCTTATCTTGAGTAGATGGACATGAAAAGCCACCAAGTAGCTGTGCTTTGGGAAGGACTATTGCCTAATCACCTTTTAACTAGTTTAGCACTAATGTTCATCCCAGTTATACCTGGACTCCCATCTGTGCTTAATTCCTCTCTTGGTAAACTTCTTAGCAAACCACTGACTCTAGGTCTGGCAGCTAAACTTGCCCTTTTCCACAGCTCAGGACTAGACTCTGACCTAGTTACTGGTGCCATGGAGTGACAAGCTGGAGCCAAGTCAATTGCCGTGTACCATCTGCCCTCTTGGATTTCATATAGCCTTCTTTGCCCCTGCAATAAATTTCCCCCCCACGTCTCTTACCCATTTGACCTAGTGGAAGCCAACTGCTCTCCCTACTTGCTTGTTGCCATTATTTTTGTTCCATAGACACTCCGGTCTATGGCCAGATTGGTCTTTCAGAGTCTATAATAACTACAGTAGAAGAGACCAATTCTTGGAGCAGGGCCTTACCTATGTCACTTGATAAAATTAAAGAATCATTCTCAGTCCCATCCCAGTGATTAACAAGAAGCGTTTCATTCTCCCCCAAGAAAGATAATCCTTGATAAAGACCAAGCCCTTGGGAACAGAGAGAATAGAAGCACGGGGAAGAGGGTGACAAAGAGCCTATTTCACAATTTTCCAGAACTCCTTGAGAACTTTGCCTTATTCATCTCTATATGTGCTTAAAATAATACCTCATGCAGGTCTTACATCCAGTAGTTTTTAAAAAGCAAAATTAGCCACTAGCATCATCTTACATGAAGGAGAACGTATTTTTCAAAAGAAACATCTGATAATATTTGCCCTTTTTAAAAAAATGTACTTCTGTTTGGTAAACTGGAAAAATACACAATATCTCAGAGTCTTCGATTATTTGTTTTCAGTGAAACCAAAATGTAAACAAAACTAAAGCAGAGGAAAGGGACCTTTGAATCATTTGAAAAACAGCATTTTTCTTTCATTCTTTAAATACAAAGAAGAATAGGGCATTATTCCTGCCCCTCAGAAACATAGAATCTGATAATGAAAGTGGAAAAAAAAAGATTAAAAGCAGCCATAAAATTAAGTATTTTGTACCTTAATTGAGTTGCCCATCATCTCTCACCAACCAAATAGGAATAATGGAAATTGTTCTGCTTAGTGGTGCCAGAATTAAAGAAAATTGCATATGTAAAAATGCATGTGCCTGGCACATAGTAGGTAGTCAGAAAGTGGGTCTTAAACACGTTTTTAAAGGTCAAGTGTTTACTACAATGCGATTTTCCAGGGGCAATGCTAGAAGTTAAGATGCATTTCTGTGTATGTTTCAGAATTTAACTGGGAAACTTCTCTTGAATATTCATTTTGTCACCTTGTTTATTATAGCTTTCGCTAGTCATGAAATAGTCATGAGATTAGAAATGCACTGCCTTGTCTTAATTCTCTGGAATAGGTTTCATAAATGTAGAGACATATTACATGGATAATTCTGCAACCTCACATTTCTATAAGTACATTTATAAAACTTAATTAGGAACAATATATACAGTTTGGCAGGTAGTTACTGAAACAGCTCTATAGTTTTGTGAAATATATTAGATTTGGTACACAAATAATGTAATCATTTAATGGGTCAATTTCAATTACACTTTTCCACTTGGCACCCTGGAAATCGATTTGTTTAACATAGAGACATTAGTCTTTTTCATATTCCTACATATATTTTCATCCCATGAATGGAACTGAAACTAAATTTAATAAATCTTTTCTTCATTTTCAGCCAAATGTCCTCTATTTGATGGATATTAATGACAAAGTGGCTTATAACTATCACAAATGTAAAAAACTCAGGACAAAATACTTAGTTCCAGGTACACAATATTTTGAAAGGACTTTGGAATCCTTTGGAATACAGTTTAGAGTACGAATCAGTTGCTGGCTTATTAAATATTGTGATAACATATCACAAAGGAGGGCCACCTCAGACCTTAAGCATTACTCATATTGACTTATGAGATGAGAGCCATACATACAATGGCAGGCAATTCTCACTCTATCCCAATGTACACTTCTTTGTTGGTGTGGATGTGGCAGAGTATTCATGGCGGGTAAGTGTACAATGGCAAATAGGGTCTTAGGTAAAGGAACAATGACAACCGTGAAAAAAAGAGGGGTTTTCTTTCTTTCCATTCAAATTCATCCTTTTTGAAACCAAGATACTCTTACTTTCCTCCAGTTTGGGGTGGGCTCTTGGAAACAGGAGTGATATAGCTTAAGAACAGGCTACTTCATGTGCTAAAAATGTACAGATTGTGTAAACTCCACCAAGGGGCCATGTTCCCAGCTTGCCTTTTTTTTTTTAAAGCACCCAGGGAGAGATGCATTACTCAAGGTTCCACATCTAACAAAAGAAAAGAAAAAAAAATGTTTACATTGGCTTTTTATTTTTCGTCTTTATGAGTGTGTACATGAGAAAGAGGGAGACTCCTTTTCTTCTCAGTTCTACGGTGACATTGGAGGTACATGTTCATAAAAGAGGCTTGGTCCAACCCCAGGAAATCATTTGGGGGTAATTACCACTTGGCACCAAAACGGCATTAAACAAGCTTGCCTTTTTCTACCAAGAGATGAAACAATCAAGAATGGCTTTCATTGAATGCCAAACTAGACTTTCCTTATTCCTGCAGGTTTTTATATCAGTCTAGATTCAGATTAGTTGGGGTGGTGACTCGGGAGCAAGAAAGGAGACTTAATTTAACAGTGGAATATTAATTCAACAATCCCAAACTTTTTTTTGAAATAGTTGGCATACCATTGTCATCATACAGAAATGCTTGCTTCTCTGAAGAGGACTAAATTCAAAACTGAAAGCCAGAAAATTAACACATATCTATTAACCACATGTATTGGCATTTATATGTGTGTATGTGACAGAGAGGGAGAGAGACATACACATATGGCATACATCTTTTTTACAGGTATACTGTTCACTAATTTGAATCCTTAGGTATTTAGACAATTGCCTTGTCGTCAAAGTAGCCTTCTGGATACTTTTGTTATTTGTGGGTGTAGCTCTTAGGAGAGACAGTAACAGAATCAGAGTGGAGCTGAGCATCTGAGCATCTGAGCAGGGGATCCTTAGAAGTGATTGGAAAAATTTAGTCAAAAGGCAAGAAAAAGGGAGATAGAAAGTAGGTGAAAACCTGCAAAGGAATAAAAGGTGCTGGGAGGTTCCTGGGGAGACAACCAGCAGAGGTTGTATATTTTTCAAATGGACCCAAAACTCCAAAGAAATCTGAGACTGTGCTTTTTGGCAAGTCCCATCAAGAAGATGGCAGAGGCTGAACCTCTGAAATGTCAAGTGTTCAAAATCAGATGCAGCTTAACAAGGACAACACAGTCCTTTGCTTGATATTTACCAGGAAAGGCTCCATAAAAAACCATGAACAATGTGTAACTGAGGAAGCTATATGCTTATGCAAGCTTGCACGCTTGTGTCTATGAGGAAATTGTTGTCTCCTAGAGATTTCCTTCTTTGCATCCGCAGCACCCCTCCCTTCCTATCCACTGCACCCCCCTCCAGATATGTGCCTTTTCCTTTTCCTGCTCTTTGAATGATGATGTTTGGGCAACACAGCTAGTCAGTAACCATTAATGGGTTAAGAGGGTTGGAAACTCATTTGATTTCATAGTTGACTGTTTGCATGACTACAGGTTAAGCCGTGATTAGATTTCCATTTACAGCTCCCTCATTTTCAGGCATTTAAAAATAACTCAGCCCTAAAAGTTCCTTCTAAATTGATTGAACTGGAGCTTGCCAATGAGTCATAGATAACCCTCAACCTCAAAAACACAAACAACAAAAGCAATACCAAACTTGGGGAAGGGAAGTGTTCCAACCCAAAGCTAATTTTTTAAAGCTTTATTATTCTGGGGGAAAAAGTCATTTGGGGAATACAAGCCAATAAATATATGTCAGGTGTGTATAACCATTTTAAGTAATTTTGCAAGGACCCTAAATAAGCTAAAACATTCAACTTTGCACCTGCAAAAATTTCACACACACACACACGCACACACACACCCCACACACGTACGTCTGTCTGCATATAAATCGATAAGAATTCAATGGCCTCTTGGAGGTTGTAGGAGACACATATTCCAAATCAAAATGAGTGTTTTGTGATGGTCTAGTCTCCGAGGAAAATCCAAATAAGTTTACAATACCTGATAAAATATCTTTTTTTCCCTCCTTTTTCAGCCTTAAATTCAAGGCCATTCAGGATTCTTGCCAATTTGCCAATTCACAGTTGTAAAATTACCTAAAAGTGTAGGTTTTTTCAAGGCATTCAGTAAGTGACGTGGCAGTTCAGCAGAAGAGCCCCCGTGATGGTGTCTCATTAGACCTTCAGCACAATGCAGCTATTTTTCTTTCTTTCCAGGCTCCTTAGAGGAGGAACTGGTCTCTTGACCCATCCTATGACTTCCAGATTCCAATTTGCTAAAGCACTATAGCCTCTTATTATCGCATTTGAAAGATTTAAAGTATTACTTTTCCTCGTGCCAAGGAACACAATGATGCTTTCAATAAAGTTAAGAACAATGTGAACTATTACTGTTTACAGGCATATTCCTTACATATACTGGTATTTCTGCCATCTCAGAAGGTCATGTTTTAGATAATTTCCTTTACAATGGAAGGGCTAATCCTTACCAAAAATAAGACCAACAAACCTGGGAACAGTAGAAAAAATAAGACAGAGATTTGGTCTGGTAAAACCTTATTAGCTGGGCTTCCACTAAGGCAGAATTTGTGATGCTACGGTTTGGGTTAGACCAAATGCCACTATTTGTTATTGGTTACGAAAAAACGTGCTGTGTCGGTTAAAAAAGAAAAGAATACCGGGGTGGGGGTGAGTGGTAGTAGAGTGCAGTGGGGAGACATATTAAATCTACTTATTAAATTTATGAAAACACAAAGTCCCTGAAAACAGCACGCTTCAAAATGCTTGTTACACACTCAACAAGGGCACATCCTTTGCAAGCTATTGAAACAAGGTAAGGTGCTGCTTTCAAGGAGCTTAGAGTCTAGTTGACTCTAGTGCACCATGGATACAAGTGGATTCTGATGCTGAGATACAGGCAAAACCAACCTTAACTGTTAGTTTAAAAGTAGCTACAATAGAAGTTAGTTTGTTGAATAGGAAGTAATAATATTGGATTTAAATACATAAAATAAATGTCATTATATATGTACATATACGCATGAGTATACACACGTAGACATGGACATACACACACACACAGTCATAAAATAAGTGAATAAGTGTCCTCAAACCTGTGTAGTGGCTGTAGAAATTATTAGATGCTTTCCTGTAGCTTTGGATTTCCCTCTATATAAAAACAGACTACTCTAACTTTCAGGACATGCTGCATTTGGTCAGCTTACAGTCCAGTAGGAACAAAAACAAAGATTGTCACATAACTCAGTTTATAAGAATGTCTGCCTGGACATTGAATTATCCGGTCCTCTATACTGACAAACGAGAGGCATGCCACAGTCAGCAAAATGTGATAATGAAGGTGTAGAGACACCTTCCAACCTCACCCAGCTTGCTGGTGAGTTTTAAATTTAAATTTGAAAACAGGTATGTTTGGCTAAGGAAAAGAAACAACTGCTTATTTTTACAGTTTCAAATATCATGTTCCTTTTAATTTTTTTATGTCTAACATTTTAGATTGCCAGGTTTGACAGATGAAAACGTTATTGTGATCACATACTTTGTTTCAGTGTTCTTTTGATATTTTTTCCCATAAGTACTACCCATATAACTGCATTATTTGGTTCTCCAATCTTAAATATTAACAAAATATTTTAAAATCTCATTCAATCTATAAATCTAGCTGGGTTAGACTCACACATAAAAGATTAACAGCTTATGATTTTTAAACACCTATTTTGTGCCAACACCATTATAAGAACTTGACATAAATTGATCCCATTTGTATGCCCATTTCATGGATGGGGATGCTGAAGCTCAGAGAATGTAAAATACTGTTCACATTCAAATAACTAGTAACTGGAAAATTCAATATGAAAGCTCTGATGTACAACGCCACAGAGTCTTTGTCCTTCCTATTGTGACAAAATCCCTTCAGAGCCTTCAGATCACTTCCACTGCTCTTCCTAAAGGGCAGACGATGGACTGACTTCATAGCTCATTGACCTCCATCACCTTTCAATTATTCAGGATCTACTTTCCAGGTTCTGAATTATCTATGTCTCTATTGATCTTTCTATCTCATACTGTTTGCTTTTATATATTCAATAGCTTATTAGTAAGTTTCCTGGGCCGTGAAATGTGGAAGGACTGAAGTTTGAGATCAGTGAAGACTCTTATTTAAAATTCTGAAGCAATTCCAATGTAAAAGAAGGCTGAAGGTAAGACTTGTGGTTTCTTGCCCTTGGTCCCTCCCCTCAATTAAGGGCTTGCTACTGCCATATGTTCATTTTATTTAGTCCAAACACACACACACACACACACACACGCACACACACGCACACACACACGCACACACACCTCATTTACTACTTGTAAAGCTCTTAGAAAATATCTAGAGCTTGTGTGTGTACTTGATGTTATTTTAACAGCTTTACAAATAGTAACTGATTTAGTCCTCATAACAACCCCGTATGGAGGTATTATTATTATCCTCATCTTACAGATGAGGAAACTAAAACACAGCGATTAACTGGCAGTGCTGGAATTTAAATGGCCCCAAAGTCAGGCTAGCTCTTAACTCAGGCAGAAAAGAGCCCATTGATAATACCTTGACGTATCCTCTTCCCAGCATATTCAATTCATGGGCCCTCTCGTCTTTGTACTGAGGGTCCACGGTGATGGTACTTTTACCAACAAGTGATATGTTTGAGTAATGTGTTTACCTAATATCCACTGTTTTTAGAAAGTGAAAAATACACTAAAGACAATGTCATTTGCTCAGGTGTGCTCTTGCCTTTTCTGTGATATGCTGCCTAAGAGAGGGGAAACATGTCTGGCATCGGCTTTACTACATTTTTTTCTGGCCTTAATGTTTCTCCATTGTGTCTGTGAAAAGTCAGGTTTATAGCTTCATCACTGGATGGGGAGTTTGTCTTATTCATCTTTTATTTATAACACCTAGCACAGTACTTGGCTCATAGTAGAAACTCAATAAATATTGATTTGAAATAATGAATGAAATTAGGTGAAAACCAAAGAAAGGTTATCATTCTTAAACCTACTCCTCTGGTTGTTCATATGAAATGAATCAATATCTTTCCATTATTCACCAGAAATTAAATTCTATAATGTTTAATGAATCAGAAGGAATATCATATCTTGCCAAACTCCTGAACCATTTTTCCCTGTCCCTGGAATTTTCTTGGTTATTGCTGACATTTTACCTATTATAATATTCTCAACAAAGAAAACAGAATAGCCAAGCTGCTGTTAATAGCTTTTGAAGTGAATCAATTTATTGTCATAGCAACCAAAATTTACAAAACAGATCAATTAAAAAAAAGATTTAAATTCAAACTAAGAAGTAAATGTTCCTAGAAAAATGAGATAAACTCTTCCATTTTTCAAAAAAGTAGCAAAGATAAGCCTCCTTCTTCCTCCAACAGATTTTCCAAAGTAAAGAATACAACCTATCTAAAATCCGACTAGCATATAAGAGTTGAGAAAAAGGTAGAGAAAATAACGATACCCAAATATCCAGCAAATCGATAGATGTAGGTCCCTGCTCTGTCCCCATGCCTACTTAACTCCTATCATCCTTCTGCTCTCAGATCATCCTACAGATCCCAGAAAAGCTCTCCCTGGACTTGACCCTCCCTAGATTCAGGGGAGAGCCCCATGAAAGCACTCACAGTGTGTATGTCTTTTCTCTATACCAAATATTAATTGGTAATTGTATCTCTGCTTTTTTGTAATTACTTGATTAATGACTGTTTCCCTCTGAAATGTATGTTCCGAGAGTTCAACAACTGATTCTGCCCTCATTCTCATTCTGTACCTAAGGATTATCATGGCATGTGAAACATAAAAGGTATTCAAAAAATATTTGTTGAAAACAAAGTCCTCAGCAATATTTGTACAGGACATGCAGAAAGAATTTAGTGGAGGGTTTTTTTTATGTGTCCTTAAAAATAATGACAAAGGGCAAAATGCTAAAGTGTGTGTCAGTAGAGTGTTTCCACAACCAGGTGAGGTACTATGGTCCAGTCATATAGCCTCAAATTTAGGCTGAGAAGATATATCCAGGATGGACTCTAGATTCCTAAAGATAATATTCCTCACCTCTTAGCTGGCCTTTTAGTGAGAACTGATGACTTCACTGTGCTCTCAAAAGTAGTGAACATACACTGATGTACATGAGAGATCCCCATGCAAGACACATTCCTATTAGCCTACACCAGGGTGTGAATGATTCTATTACTACCAGTCATTCTAGACTTTTCTCTCCACTTAAGAAAGCCAGCATAGGAAATGTAGTCAATAATATTGTAATAACTTTGTGTGGTGTTGGATGGTACCTATACTTATCATGGTGAGCACATTGTAATGTATATAATTGTTGAAGCAGTATGTTGCACACCTGAAATTATTATAATATTCTATATCAACTATACTCCAAAGAGCACTGTAACTAATTAATTAAAAATTTTAAGTAAGAAATCCTATTTGCAACTGAGTGTAAGTGACCTTGTAAGAGAAAGCCTTGAATCTGATTTACTTTATAAGAAAACATAAACCACTCACACACATCACCACTTTACAGAGATAAATCATTCATGTTACACAACACAATTGGTGATGATACACAAATGTGTCAAAATGATTTAGTGGAGAATGGCAGTCCTGAGGTAGGTTCCTAGGGTATCCACAGGAAAAGCCAAAATTTTCTTCAGACAGACACTTGAAGTCTGTTTTAGTAAACAAATACCCAAGTATATATTCCTAACATGTTATGTCATGGTTTTACCCCAAATTTCTTTTCTTCCAGCAGAAAACAACTTCTTTGGAAGGTTACACAATTCAATGGGAAGGCAGGAGGACTAAACTCAGAAAAGTACGAAATTCAACAGACCTCTTGAAAGACCAAAAAAGATTAAGTGTTTTAACCGGACTTATATTCATTCTTGGATCTCACCTTTGACTTATCTTGCTATGTGCTCACACTGGTTAGAGAAGGGCAGGGGGGCTTGATTTGCCGTTCCACCAGGACTACGCAGTGAATGGGAGGAAATCCCTGCATGGGAATCAAATTACTGCTGCCAAAAGAATGATAGGTGAATGCTGCTGGGCACAACTGGAAAGTCCAATAAAAGAACTACTGATCTTCTTTTTTTATATAACTTTTTAAAAGTTTATTTATTTATTTTTGAGAGAGAGAGAGAGATGGAGAGAGAGACAGACAGACAGAGACAGAGAGAGAGAAAGAGAGAGAGAGAGATTGGCAGTATGAGTGGGAAGAGGGGGTGCAGAGAGAGAGGGAGAGAGAGAGAGAGAGAGAGAGAGAGAGAGACGGAGAGAGAGACAGAGACAGAGAGAGAGAGAGAGATTGGCAGTATGAGTGGGAGGAGGGGGTGCAGAGAGAGAGGGAGAGAGAGAGAATTCCAAGCAGGCTCTGCACTGCCAGCACAGAGCCTGATGCAGGGCTCAAACTCACAAAACCATGAGATCATGACTTGAGCTGAAACCAAGAGTGAGACACAACAGACTAAGCCACCCAGGGGCCCCCAAAGAACTACTGATCTTTAGGGAAGGATCCAAGCATAGTATATCTATAGATTTGCTCTCTTTATATGGTCTCTTTGGTCAACCCCAGACTCCTTTCTCTTACCTCTACTGAATCAGTCAATGAAGAGATGTCTAGATTCCTTCTCTGTCATTTGCCATGAATCCAGCTCTAGGTCCCAGCCATAGGTACCTGAATTCTGGCTAGTTTTCATGTGTTTCTTCTTGCTACACTTACCTCAACACACTTTTCCATAGGAAGAGATTGTGCATAAGTGTGACCTGAAGCTGAAGTCTCTGGTATTCTGACTATCCACACAGTGCCCAGATTTCCCCAATTAGCTATTTTCCACTCTGTGCAGGATGCCCTGGAACTGTCTGGGATGAGGATTGAGACTCTTTCACACACACATCCACCTCCCCCAGACACTATGTCTAATGGCTAATGATTTTTAACCTCACTATTTTATAAGGTAGACATTGCCAACATCAACAATAAGACTCCTTAATGGTGGATCTGTGTCTGCTACAAGGCTTCCTGGTGAACCAACCTGAATAAATTAGTTTCAAGTTCAACTCCCCATAACTGCATGAATTATATCCAGTTAAATCCAGTCTTGCCAGGTTTTACTTTAAGAGATTTCAGTCTATGGTTCTACTTCATCACGATCTCTTTGATCCTGATTCTCTTGCCCTTTGTATCAAACCTTTCTCCTACTTCCTCGTCACCTGAAGATTTGATCGTCAATATTTGATAGAGAAGTTGGCTAAGACAAGACACAGAGGAAACCCAGGGGCACCCTTAAAAGCCCCTCGTCAGGCTGGCATTCATCTTCTGGTTCCTTTGTTCTGAATACAGCCCTTCCATCAGTGTCAGCTCCTAGCCACATTTATCACATTTCCTCATCTTGTCCACCAGAATGTCATAAGACTCATGCTGGAGTTTTCCTCATCATTTCCTATGGCTTCATAATCATATTAGAGAAGAACAACAATAAGAGGAAGGATGTGAGGTTGTTGTGGTGTGATTTCTAAGTGATCACCAATTTTGTCTTTAAATGATGGCAAATAATACATTTAATAATCCATTCTAGTGTTTCTCTAGGCAGTGAATCAAACACACTAGTCTCTAATATATAGTATTCAAATGATTCCCTTTTGAAAACTTGGAACAAGTCCTCGACCATTTCTTCCATTCTCCATCATTGCTTAGAGTTAGCTATAGCTCCCCTTGGAATCCTTAGGATAAATTCATTAAAGCCTGGAAAACTGAACTTTAAAATCTCTTGGCACTCTTTTACCTGCATTGTTTGTCTAATCCCCTCTTAACTAGGATTGCTTTATTATTTCTGATGTAAATATGTCTTGACAGACAGATGGTACAAAAATAAAGTTGAATACTTCTTGTCTAGACACTTTATCATTTATCCTAACACAAGTGTCCTATAGAGAAGATTTGCTCCTTCTCATTGGTTTTCCTCTGAACACATAGAAGTGCTGCAATTAATGTGATCTAGCTGTAGTAGCTGGTGGTTTAATGTGTGTATGTGCATGTGTTAAACAATTTAAGTATACGTTGCCTCACCATGACTTTGAGCATGGACCCCCTCTTTGGAGCTCTGTACTACCTTCTTTGCATATATCATGTCTCTACAACATGGGTTACAGTCTTCCACTCTTGGTTCCCTCAAGTGCAATACAAATTTAAAACATCAGCAAAAACAATCCAAGGGCAGTAATCTTCTAGATTTTGCCATCTTTTAAATCTCTTTTAGTTATAATATGACGTGATTTCTCTTATTTTTAGCAACTCATCTTCATAGTCTTTCTGAAACATTGAATTCAGTATAAATTTCCTAAAAACTCCTTTCCTAGTCATTTCGTGAGTTTGCATTATATTTAACTATCACAGCTTATTAAAGTGGCATAAACTCAGGAGAAACACAATTGAGTGTTAGGATGCACACAGCTCCAATAGTAGTTTTGTCTGGTCCTCAGAGACATTCTAGAAAGAGCCTAGGAACCACAAGCCTCCGGTAGGCTATAGTTTTTAACACGGTTGTTTCGGAAACAGGATGAAGAGTGTCAGTTAACCTATCATGCTATTAGGCAGAGGTCATCTAGGGGAGCTTATTCTATAACTTTTGAAACCTCTTTTTTGTGATTCTTAGAAGTTTTCACAAATGTCAGCATCCCAGAGCTTTGTTCTATAATATAACGGATTCTTATAGGCTGTTCTTCTCTGTTGCATTTTCCTTGTGAGCCATGGGTACCCACCCACTCCCCGTCACTCTTTCCTATCAATGCTTGAGAACTGAGAGCTTCCTGTAGCAATTACCACATCTCCTTTAAAACTGTCCCCTTTAGGGGCACCTGGGTGGCTCAGTTGTTGAGCTTCCGACTTCAGCTCAGGTCATGATCTCACACTCTGTGAGTTCGAGCCCCACGTTGGTCTCTGAGCTGACAGCTCAGAGCCTGGAGCCTGCTTCGAATTCTGCGTCTCCCTCTCTCTCTGCCCCTCCCCTGCTCATGCTCTGTCTCTCTCTGTCTCAAAAATAAATAAAAAACATTTAAAAAATTTTTAAAAATAAAAAAATAAATTCTCACTTTAAAAAAAACCAAAAAACAAAAAACTGTCCCCTTTATTATATCAGCAGATATCCAGAATTTATTTAATTTACCCAACAAAGCCACTATTTACCTTATAAGGCACTGCACGTAGTGCCTTTCTTTCTGCAGCTTCCCCTTCTGGTCTTTAGACTATGGGAACATGCTTACATTTCCTGTTATGACTTTTTTTATTTTTCTATCACCCTTAAATATGATATACATCTGGTATTCTCTTATTTTCTTTTTCCTTGGTGTTTTAGTAAAGAATTCTTTTGGTTTCTAGAGTCAGAATTCTCTAACTGGCTTAAAGAGAAGATGAGTGAGCGAGTGAGTGAGTGAGTGAGTCTGCCTGTCTCTAGGGGAACTTCTTTCATCCTGTAGCTCAAAGTCCAGGGGTGGAACTATTGGCAGGGATTTACTCCAAACCTTCACCATGTCATCAGGCTTCTTTCTCTACCTCCCTGAAGTTCCCTTGGCTCTGACCTCAGCTATGAGTCAAATTTGTCCTAAGGCCTTCTCCCCTCATGAAACTAGAAATCAATCAGGTATTTAGTCATTTCATATGCTTCTATCCCACTCGAACAGGGGCTGCAGGTTGTTTTTCATACCTCACTTTGCCTGATGTGTAGCGCGGGGTCTGGCACAGGGTACGTACTGCAATAAACACTTGTTGAAGGAGTGAGGATTGCCTGTCACAAGCCATGCACTAAAGTTGGTGCTCTGTAAATCTCACCTCCAAAACGTGTGAATTTAAGACGGAAGCATCACGGTGTACAGAGCGTCATTTTTTTTTTTTTCTTTTTTCTTTCTCTGAATCAAATCGCGTTTGCCTCAAAGCCTCAACCTCGGGGCTGATGAGAATTTCAATCGTGGCCGTTGGGGCACACCCACTCTATTTTGTGCAATGCAAAACTGCTGAACGTGTGCAGTGCCAGAACACGGGGGGAGAAGCAGCTCTTTCCACCAATGGTTGCTATGGTTTCATGTTTCCTGATACAGCGAACATGGATGAACATTGGCCAGTGCTGTCTGTCCCAGTCAACACATTCAGGCGGGCTCCCAGAGATCTGCACTGCTGACCCCGTACGTCACACCCATTTTCTAGCTGAGGCTCTTTGTGCCACTGGCTTTTGTCACACGACGGGTGTGAGTTGGGCAGGACACAGACTCTCCCCCAGGTGCCACCGTTCTACCTCCACCGTTCAAAGTACTCTCCTACACCTCCATGACAAACCATGCAATCCCCCTCAATGAGCCATTCCTGGGAAGGAAGTAGGCAAAAGTTATGTTAATGCAAGCTACTCTTTTGTTCCTTTAATTTACAATTCTTTCTTATATTTCATGCGTCTGTGTTTTATAAGATGATCCTCAAAATGAAGGGTGACAAACAGGAAAGTTGGGCACTCTGGTGCCTATTCAGCAAGTTCATGGTGGGTTCTGTGTATGTATCCATCAGTCTCCCAACACTTACCCCCAAATTCTAGGTCAGAACAAAATGTGAGGTGGTCTTCTGTCCCCATTTATTGCTATTAGTATCCTTTTTCCTGTTCTCAGTAGAGGAAGCAATACTAGGCACACTCACCTAATTGGCTGGGGAAAAAAGTTTGTCAAGTGGACTCTCACCCAAAATGTAAACCATCACTAACACAGTTCTCCATTCTGACTCCGATGGGAAGTAATATGACTAGTAACTTGACTCCCCTCTGCTTTATTTTCCTCCTAGCTCAGTAGGTATTGGAAACTTTATCGCTAGTCTTGTTTCACCTTCCCAATAATGTACAAATATCAATTGCCAGTATGCATTACCAAAGACAACAAGAAAAGCCTGCATTCCCAGTCAGTTCTAGCCACAAAGAGACTGGACCTTTCTTTTCCAGAAAAGAAATTAGCCTGGTCACTTCTCCTATAGCAGTGGTCCCTACATTCAATGTAAATACATCTCTTACACCTTTAAGTCAAAATATGTAGTATTTGAAACCAACTGGCTAATGGTATTGAATATATTTTAAACATGAATTAAGAAAAAAATCTCAGAATCTTGGTTGTTGGATTTAAATACCTTAACAGGTTATAAGCCTAAAGGTAATAATTTGGTCAATGATTTGGTCAAAATTTGGTCAACCCAGATCAGTCCAGACAGCCGTGTGGAATTATCTAAGCACTCGTACTCAAACCACCTGTATTATCTAAATGAGCTGGATAATCTATGCAAGCTCAGGTCCAGTTAGGTATGGTCTTGGCTGACACACATTCTGAAAATGAAAAAGAAAAGAAAAATAATGATGCTCGGTTCACAAAGTTGGTTTGGAATATTCACAGACACTTTCTGACGAGCAACTGTTGGCAATCCTTCCTTTTTCCTTATGCTGGAAAGGCTTTCGGAAAAGCTTTCTCGCATTATCCTGGTACTTATAATATGCCCTAGAAAAAAATTGCAGAGGAAGACAAAAATGGGTACGTAATATTTTTAAGTCCATCCAAATTCTAGAATTTCAAATCAGCCTCCTTTAGGTTTGAAGAAATATCTGGTCACTCATATGATCGCTTCCTCAGCTTCAGTTCCACGCACATAAATATGTTTATATTTTTAAACATGTAGAAATCCCTTGGGGGGAAATACTAGCAACTTTGGTAATACTTTGTATCTGAGGTTTCTATTAAAGGTTGGCTAGCACCAATTCGAAAGAAAGAGCATTCCCTGTGTGCTACTGTTAAGACCTGTAGTCCTCTTAGATAAGATGCGCTCCGTCGTTGGCTCAGTTCTTCTGCCTTCTAGGTTTAGAAAAGAATGAATAGTCTTCATCCTCACTTTAAAATCCGTTCAGAATTGCCTTGCATAAAGTAAGGCAACTAAATTTGAAGTTTAAAATAAGACAATCCTTGCAGGGAAAATCAGTCACTTATCAGTAGAGTTCCATGCAGCTCATTGGAAATTCAGAATTTGGAACACAAATTTAGAATATTGAACATGGCATTATTCATTGCCTGGCACAGAGTCATGCAAGGCAGCTAGCCAACCAAGCTATCTCTCTACTTACAGGTGAAACAACGGTTTGGAGAATCTTAAAAATTTGAAAACATTCATAAATCAAAATAGGAGGTTTTCTAAGGGGGAAGTTAACACTCTGCCAAGTTAAGCAAAGTAAAGAAGAAAACAAGTCAGCCGTTAAAATGGTTTTCATGACAGACACTTACACTTCCTCAAACAATATCAATTAGTGTCTTTAGAACAGACTTCCCAAAGATGATATTTCAATCAGTATATTTTCTGGATGTAAAGAGCTTTCTTCCATTGTTTCAGATTGCAGAAATAGGACAACGGGTGGTGTTGCTGACAGTGGTAGAACCAGGATTTCCTGTGTGTGTTAAGTGCTTGAGCAGATATAAGAATTACAGCACTCTGGAATTCTCAAACGAAAACTTTTCCCTACCTGCAGAACTTCTTAATGTGTGGGTGTTCTCAGCTTACATGTATACTTCCCTCTTTACCAAAAATAATTTTGTCTTTTGAGGATCAAAAAAATCAGGATAAAATATCTCCTTGTTTTCTGAAGTATGCTCTGTCTTTGTTATGAGGCTTTGTCAAGAAAACGGATAAAAAGATATGGGATTCTAAAGGAGAAAATGGAAAATAAATTCTTCCTTACCAGGCAGTTATTAAATTCTTCTTTGTTATGGAAAAACCTAGACAGGGAATCAGGCCAAGGGTATTAAGTTGATCTACAGAATAAAGAGTCGAGGAAGAAGAGTATCCAGGGGCATAACACAGAGAAGCCTCCTGGGCTGGGTTCAGGGAGAATTTTAAAGGTTTGGTATTGAAAAAAATCTCCAAGATGGCAGAGTTGGGAGAAAGAAAAGAGACAACTAAGATGTGGGAGTCCCTTTGATACGTGAAAGAGGTAAGTAAAACGTCAGTCTTGTGCTTGCTGTATGTTGCTTTGAATACTACTTTAGGAAGAGTCCATGCAATGCAATGCACGGGGGGGGGGGGGGGGGGTTATTCAGGTTACAGCCACACTACAAGCTAAGTGACTTATGTCCAGAGAGTCATATTTCTGAATCCTCAATGAATTGCCCCAGAATAAGGCACCACCATCCTCCTCCAATGGCAATTAACACCAACCACAACCAAATTAGAATACACGTGAATTTGACTGAGTAGTTGCTAACAGTCTTTGAGTCTTTCTTGAAGATTTTAATGGTGGTGGCATTTTGAAAATAGTGTAGCATTCACTTGAGATATGCAATAGTAAGGATAAAATAGAGCTTTTCCAAATCACCCGCTTAGCATTCCATACGTTCTCTTGTTAAAAAAGAACAAAACCAAAAAACCAAAAACGTTTATGCAAAACAACTATTAGGCATGGATATCATGCTTTTTCCTTTTTTTTTTCCTTTAAAGGAAATACAAATTAGCCAGTAGCACAATTTTACCTATTCACAGTCTCCATGGAAGTTACTGCTTGCTCCAAGGTGTAGCCTTCTTTGCTCTTCAGCAATGCTGCCGGCAGACGTGTGTCCACATGATGGATTGACGTCAGTTGACCTAGAGCCTCCCTTTGCTTGCTCCGGCCTGGATGATGATTCTAGAGGCATGCTGCACAGCAGTTATCCTGAGACTTCCTTTGCCGTCTTTCTGAGAAGTCCTTTTACTTCTCTTGTTTTGCATCATTTCTACCAGGCCCCAGATTTTCCTCTTTCTGGGTTATTGCCTTTGTGAAACATATCCTCCAGTATGTCCGTAAGAAATGGTGCTAAGGTTGCACGTATAAGTGAGTCTGCAGTATTCGTCTTTTTCTATCTAGTTTATTTCGCTTAGCATAATGTCTTCCAGGTTCATGCACATTGTCACAAATATCAGAATTTCCTTCTTCTTAAAAGATGAATAATATTCCGTTAAAGTTAGGCTCCACTCCTCTGTATTTACCCAAAGGCACTGAAAATGTATTTCCACACAAAAACCTGCACATGGATGTTTATAGCAGCTTTATTCATCATTGACAAAACTTGGAAGCAACCAAGATGTCCTTCAGTAGATGAATGGATACATAACCTATGGTACATCCAGACAATGGAGTATTATTCAGTGCTAAAAAGAAATGAGCCAACCATGAATGAAAAGACATGGAGGAACCTGAAATACGTATTACTGAGTGATAGAAGCCAATGTGAAAAGGCTATTTACTATGTAATTACAACTGTATGACACTTTGGATAAAAAGGCAAAACTATGGAGACAATAAGTAGATCAGTTGTAGCCAACAGTGGGCAGAGCACAGAGGATTTCTAGGACACAAAAAATACTTTGTATGATACTATTATGGTAGATACATGGGATGATACATTTGTCCAAATCCACAGAATGCACAACACCAAGAGTGAAATGTAGTATAAACCATGGACTTCAAGTGATTGTAATGTATCACTGTAGGTTGATCCTTGGTAAAAAATATAAAACTAAAGTTGAACTCACAAAAGCAGACAGTAAAATGATGGCTGCCAGGGGCTGGGAGTTAGAGAAAATGGGGAGATGTTTGTCAAAGGATACAAAGTTGCATTCATGCAGGATGAATAAGTTCTAGAGACCTAATGTACAACACTATAGCTGTATGTAACTATAGTTAATAATACGTATGTACACTTGAAATTTACAAAGAGGATAGATCTTAAATGTTCTCACCACACATACATATGCAGGGACAGCAACTGTGTGATGTGACGGATGTGTTAAATAACGCGGTAATGGTGGTAATGGTGGTAATCATTTCACAATGTATAAACATATCATTTATGATATGTACAATTTTATTTGTCAATTATACTTCAATAAAGCCAGGAAAAAACTTAAAGACAGACAAAAGAGGGGCGCCTAGGTGTCTCAGTAAGTTGAGCAATTGACTTAATTTTGGCTTAGGCCATGATCTCACGGTTCATGAGTTTGAGCCCCACATTGTCCTCTGCACTAACAGTGCAGAGCCTGCTTGGGATTCTCTCTCTCTCTCTCTCTCTCTCTCTCAAAATAAATAAATAAATAAATAAATAAATAAATAAATAAATAAATAAATAAATTAAAAAAAAAAAAGAAAGAATGAAAAGAAAAATGGTACTAATGGGCTAAGTTTTTGAGATCTTGCTTGACTGGATATATTTTTATTCTACCTTGACAATTGATTGACAGTTTTAATCACTATAGATTTCTAGACTGAGAATCATTTTCTTTCAGAATTTTGTCATTGAGCTTCCAAGGTTGCAGTTGAAAAGCCTGAAGTTATTTCTGTCCCTGCTCCTTTATATGTGACCTTGTGACCTATTCATTTGTATATTTCTTTCTGAAACCTGTTAGGATTTGCTCCTTATCTTTGCTGTTCTGAACTTCTAGAGGGGTGATGCACAATTTGCATTTTTATGGGTTTCTGACATGATGAATTTTTTAGTTAGTAATGCTTTTAGATCTAGAAATTATTATTCTTTGGTTCTGGAAATTTTCCTTGCATTATGTCTTTAACAACTTCTTTCCCACCAATTCCTACATTATCTTCTGAGGTAACTTCTACTTTTTTGGATATTGGAACTCCTAGAATGATCTTTTAATTTTCTTGTCCTTTCCACCTATATTTTTATATTTAAAAATTTTTTGTTCTTTCTTCTGGAAGATTTGCTCAAGTATATCATTCAAAGGAGTTTTTAATACCTGCTTTATATATTTTTTTAATTCTCCAAAGTCCTTTATAATATACTGAATTGTTGTTACCATAGCACCCTGGTTTTATTTCACATATTCAATATCTTTTCTTACTTCTCCTGAGATAATATATATAGTTGCTTTGAAATTTCTTCAGCTCTCTGTATGCTCTCTTTTTCCCTTGGCTTCCCTTTTCCTGTTTATGTTGGTCATTGTCTTTTATGCTAGAGTCTTATCTCAAAACTCAAGTAATCTTTGGGTCCAACTTTGGCAAAGTACTAAAATGCTGTTTTGAATTTATCTGTGCACCTGGATGGAGCTGTCAAATAGTGGGTTTTGGTAAGGGAAGCTGTATGGGGGTATTCTCCAGACTTGCCGGTACTGTATGTGAAATCTTAAATGTCCTTTCTCATAAACCTTTTCTCTTGAGTGGGTCAGTTTCCTCAGAGACAAATTCTTCTCTCTTCTGCCTGAGTGGAAAGACGGAAGAAGGCTTCCGTGCTCTGGGAGGTAAAAATAGAAAAGGGGCCTGTGGGTTTCCATGTTCAGATGTAACTTTGCGTAATCCCCGTTTCCATGTAGCTCCCACCCTCCTTCTGCTTTACCTACTGGTCTGTCCTCTCCAGAAATGAAAACTCCAGTCTTCAGCTTGGGTGGAGAAAGGAATACAAAGGGTCTCATCCTCTCATTCAAAGGCATGCAGCCAAGCCAGAACTGGACTTATGCCTCTACTCTTCCCTTCAGAAGTACATACTACCTTCAATTCCTGACTCTCAGAGGCATGTAAAACGAGTAGCATGTTGTCCCTTTGTGCCTTTCCACTCTACCTCTCCGAACACTTAGCTATCAACTTTTGCTGTTCAACACAGTCTCCTGACATTCACTTAACTGCTTGCCAACTTCCAACTTTTTTGACATGACTCATCTGCTCTCATCTCTCACAATCCCTTTTTCTTGTGTGTTGATGCCTTTCCTGCCATTTAATGAGGTTTGTAGAGAAAGTGCAAATAAACACATGTGGTCAATCTGGCATGTTAAACTAGAAATCTGCGGTAGCTTTTAAACAAGCCTGTCCTTTAACAACGTAATAGTTACAAAGAGACACGAGGGTTCAGAGTCAAGAGTGAAGCAGCATTGCGTATGGGAGAGGTTAGGTGCTCAAGGTAATCTATGCAGCACTAATGGGTATTGATATTCATACCAATGACTTTTTTGGGACGCCTGAGTGGCTCAGTTGGTTAAGCATCTGACTTCAGCTCAGGTCATGATCTTGTGGTTTGTGAGTTTAAGCCCCGTGCTGGGCTCTGTGCTGATGGCTCAGAGCCTGGAGCCTGCTTCAGATTCTGTGTCTCCCTCTCTTTCTCTCTGCTCCTCCCCCACTTGTGCTCTCTCTCTCTCTCTCTCTTTCTCTCTCTCTCAAGAATAAACATTAAAAAAATTTAAAAAATACCAGTGACTTTTAGAGGTGCTGATGAAGATGTAGATGAGATGTTTGTAGAGATGTTAGTTCCACTACAAGGTGTATTCATCATCATCACCCTCAGAGGTAGAAACTAAACTTGTAACAACTCACGGGCAAGTTTAAACTGAAACTTTTTCTGGCTTTTGTCATCAGGCAGCACCCTATCCATTGGCAAAAGCAACAGTATTTACATGCCCAAGAAGAATAATTTCCAGACTATGAAAGAGGTCATAATATACAGTCCAGATATCTGAATTTGATCTTACTGTGTTTTCTTCACCTGTGAGCCTTCACATATGTCATTCCTTCTTTCAGAACACTCTTTGCCACCTCAGTTCACTTTGATTGATTTAACTCACTGTTAAATCAATTTTTCTGTCTCCATTTATTAATAATTTTGATAAGAATATTAGTAAGGGTTCAATTTATGGAGTGCTTGCAATAACCAAATGTATCATATTATGACTTTACATGTATTATCTCATTTACTGTTTGAAGCGACCATATGTGGTAGAAATTTCCTTTGTCCCACTTTACAGATAGGAAAACTGATGTATAATTTATATAGCACTTTCTTAGAATATTCCCCAGCCTCTTGGGTTCAACTTGGTTGTCCCTCTTATAATGCAGTGGTTAGGACATATACTCTGGAGCCGGAGTTTCCCAGGAAAATTGCTTCACTTGTCTGTTCTTTAGAATATCTCACAGAAAAAATGTGGATAATAATAGTTCTCATTGTATATGGCTGTCTGAAGACTGAATAAGTTAATACATGAAAACCACCTTGAATAGAACCTTAAGTACAGCAAAGCAATGAATACCTGCTAGCTATTAGTACAAGCTTTGGTATATTTCCCATTTAACACTTATTACACTTCTCAGAATCTGAGTTTTTTGTAATACTTCTGTGTAATATGGTAAAAACACATACACACACTATTCCCGTCACGCAAACAACTTAGAAGCAAATTATTTAGCAATTGAACTGACGGTGCCACGGTTTCTAATTTCTAGGCCCAACATGGCTGCCACAGCCCATGTAGGTGACAGCCTGTGGATCCCTTCCTCCTCTGTGACCAGGTTAAGCTGAATCTGCCGCTGCCATCTCCGTGGCGCATGAGCAGAACCCGAGGTTTTGATTTTCTGTATTCTATTCCTCACCTTACACAGGATTATGAGCCCAAGAGGGCAAGGATCACGTCTAGGCTATTTAGCGTGGTATCCTACCACTTAGTACAGTGCCCAGAAGGTAAAAAAGTACTTAGTTAAGTAGTTGTTGGACATGAGAATCAATGAATGAATGCTTGCCAGAATTCTTCTCCTTTGGGTGAGTTTTATATGTGCAGAAAATAGGTGAGGGTAGAATACTCAATAAGCTTCCAGCAGGAACATGGTCATAATAAGCAGCAAAGGTAGATCCTATAACAGCTCTAATTTGGAATCAGAAGCTGTAAGGGCAGTGCTCAGGATCTCCTGACCTTGTGATCCTGGACGAATTGATTACTCTCTCTGAGCTTCAATACCGAATAGGTTAGTATGAAATCAATGAGATAATGTACATGCAAGCATGCTGTAAGGCAGAGATCCCTGTAAAGGGTTACTCTGCAAGATTTCTCCCCAAACCATATCAATCCAGAAGTACAGTTGGAGTATTAGTTTAATAAACCTGTCATTCTCCAGGGTGTTTCATGAACTGTTGCCATCCCCGCCACGCTAAGTGTCTGTTAGATTCCTTGTTGATGATAAATATATTTAGATTATTTGAGTGGGGGGGGTGGGGAAGGGTTGTGGACAGGAAGCACAGACTACTCATGCTTTACTCTGCCCCGAAGTTCCTAGAGGACGCTGAGACTTGGAATGCTCAGGAAAGTTTTACAACTACCAAAAGTACATAAAGTCAGCTACAAAACATGCAGTATGTAAGTAATGGTTCTATTTGTTCCGGCAATGGTCTTGGAGGGGCGGGGGGGGGGGGAGGGGGGGCGGGAGGAATCTCAAATTGCTTAATAAGAAAGAAGAAAAAAGAAAACACAGTGAGTTTCATCTTTTATATAGACCAATCACCACCTCCTCCCACCAACCAATTTGGTTGATTCATCATTAATTAAATGATTCATTTATTTGATCAACCAACATCATAGACACATACTCTCTACTGGTGCTAGGGGTACGGCCACACTGCCAAGCAAAAGGAGCAAAATGTTTCTTTTCGTGCATGACTCAGCCTGGGAGACGTATACTTAGCTACCCCATGTCTCTGCTTCTGGGTTTGAATAACCCTGATGTCTTAACTGAAGTGAGTCTTCCTTCATTAAAGAAACCATAATGGTTAACAGTGGGAGATAGTATCCTTTCCATAGAGAATATCAGACATTTATTAGAGTTTATATTTAGTTCAGGATGTCATTTCTGAAAAGGAAAGTGAGTTCTGGAGATAAGATTAATTTTTTTTTTTAAATATGCATTGTATAAAGAAAAATTAAAGGATTTTTATCTAAACAGCAGAAACCAAAGCCTGATTTAAAAAGTTTTCATGTAAGGAATGAACTTAAGTAATGTATGAGAAATATGGTTCTGGGGCGCCTGGGTGGCTCAGTCAGTTAGGTTTCGGACTTCAGCTCAGGTCACGATCTCACGGTCCGTGAGTTCGAGCACCGCGTCGGGCTCTGGGCTGATGGCTCAGAGCCTAGAGACTGCTTCCGATTCTGTGTCTCCCTCTCTCTTTGCCCCTCCCCTGTTCATGCTCTGTCTCTCTCTGTTTCAAAAATAAATAAACGTTAAAAAAATTAAAAAAAAAAAAAGAAATATGGTTCTCAGTTAAGGTAGAATCTCTCAGCACTGGATGATGAGGAATTGGATTGGCAACTGGAAAATCTTACAGCCTCATTTTCAGGAGACCTGTGGACTAGATATCAAGTTGCTTCACGGAAGAAGCATAGGTAAAAGCATCTCTCCCTGCACTTTACAGCTTTATAGATAAGTGAGAGGCCAATTAAAATGGATGGCTATTATTTCCGTATAGAGAAAAAAAAGAGTGAATTTGTTTTGATCCTATTTATACTTCTATTGCAAAGACCAGACCAGTTCCTATAAGTCATTTCAACATTATTGGACTTTTTTTTATGAGTCAGGCACTGTACTGGGTGATGAAAATATACAAAAATTTTCCTACTTTGAGTACATTTATAATATACTGGGGAGACAGAACTAATAGCTACTCACTGTCTAGTAATACCTTACTATGTATCAGGCATTTTGTCAAGTATTTTAAATGTCTGATTTCATTTAATTTTTACAACAATCTGAGGAGGTATTTATTATAATATCCATTATACAGATACAACAAGCTAGGGCCTAAATTACCAAGGGCCCATAGCAAATCATAGAGCCAGAAATCAAATCCAGTCTAAGTGATACAAAGCCTGTGTGTTCTTGACCACTACTTCCCACCTTGCGCTATACTCCAAAACAAATGATGGTGATAATGGTAATCATAATGATAGTAATAACAAATGATAGTAACAATGTTAATAGCAATGATAGTAATAACAAATGATAGCAATAATAACAGCAACAATAATAGTATAACACTTAATAATAGAGAGGTATAAACAAAGTGGGGATTCGAGAGGATAGAGCAATTAATTTCATTGGAAATCATTGGAAATCTTTGACAGAACGTCATTTTAGAAAGATGGCTAACTTTTCACTGGTATGCGTGTTCCCACTTCCATAGTAGGTCACTTGAGAGCAGTTGCCACACAAGGATGACATTTCTCAGCCCCTGTGCCATGACTTATTCTCATTGGTAGAATCTGAGTGAAGACTTTCTGCTAATCAGAATACATGTATGAATGCTACATAAGTAAAACATGAACTTTTATTCTTTAAGCCACTGACATTTGGGATTTATTTTTTAAAGCCATCAGCACTGCCTAACCAATATAAAAAGTATTCTAAGTGGGGGGTAGAATATAAGCAATACCATACAGGCTTGGTGTGTGCAGAGAAGACAAGTAATTCTGTGATTTGAAGTACAGATGTGGGAGGCAAAGAGAAAGACTAGAGACATATTTGGGACCATGACTACGAGGCACAAAATTTGAAATCTCAGTAATGGAGATCCCCTGACATGAGGCAGGTCATAAATGAAACATATCTCATTTAAAGTTAACAAAATATCTGTAATTCCCATTAGAACTATAGGCAGAATCCTGGAACATGTATGGCTAATTGCTCTTTCTATTAAATAAATAAAGCTATGCTTGGTTTTACTTGGAAGATGTACACGCCCATGCTCACGCATATACGCAGATGCACACACTCACAAGCACATGCATACATGTGTGCACACACATCCACATGCACACCTGCAAAGCACCATCATGCACTCACACAATTTTTTCCTACAAGCAGCATTAGACATTACCTATATAATCTCATCAATATGTATTTATATAGCTATTCATTTCTAGAATTGAATCTGTTTGGTTTAAATAGTTTTGTGATGAGGAAAAATGGCAATTTATAAAACCATAGTGCATGGCCTAATGCTTGTATTCTCATTACCTATGTGATCTCCATTTTCTCTTCTTTGCCTCCTGGAAGTAAGTCAGGAATGGAAGGGGTGTATAACTCAAGGGAAGACAGAAAGCATGTTTTTACACTTTTCTGTCTTTCCTTTTCTTCCTGTTCTTAAAACACTTTCTTCTATGGGTCTCCACAAACTCTCCTCAGGTGGGTTCAGAAGGTCCTGAGAGCTGCCAACACTTCTCCTCCAGTAAGAAATTTGTGCAAAAGGCCGGCTGCTACCCAGAGGGATGTGACAGATGGCAGGGTCACCGTGCCGAGCTCGGATGGCTCACCCAGGTGGAGAGGCATCAGGGAGCTTGAAGCAGAGCCCTGGAAATTATTCCTGGCCTGCTTTAGCTTCTCATATTGACAATTCCACACCCTTCTAATCTGTGAATTTTGGAGGTTGAAAAGCCCAGATGCATGCTTTTTTTTCCCCTGAAAGAACAAATCTGTTTGAGTTTTCCCAAGCCACCATTTCATTGGGGATACATATTATCTTTATTGCATTGCACATTACTTGCTAGCATTCACTAACTCAGTCTAGTTTTCTTTACCTGGGTGTGATGCTGTCTTATAAATGATAACACTAGAGTAACCTCTAACCAGTTTACAAAAGGTCTCTTTAACAACCACAGTGCAGCCAAAGCCAAGAGGGCACATGCAATGATGTACCCGATGCATGGTCCGATGCAATAGCCAAGGTTTTGCAACTGGCCTGATGGAGTACTTTCAAGTATATGTGGTCAGAAATTGCAGTGTTCTTAGGGGTAATAAACATCTCCCCTATAGACTGGTTTTTCCTTCTTCCTGAGAGCCATAAGGGAATGCCTTACTCTTAGATATCACTACTGGGTGGGAAAGCCTTACAAGGCAGAGATTAAAGCTCCACATCTAACATTTACTTTCAAATAACAGAAGTAGCAGCAAACACCAACCCTCTTATCTCTATAGGGTTAATTAGGTTAACGTTAGTATCTCTGCAAGTTATTAGATTGAAGATGTTTACTGCCAGAAAGCAGGAATTCTCTTTATCTATTGCTTTCTTGTTAGTGAGATGCTGACCACCATAGTTTTGCTGTATTCAGTGATTGTATCCTGGAACTTTGTCACAAAAGTAACACCAGAAGAAAAACAAGTAAACACCCCTGGGGTAGCAATGGCAGCTTGTGTCAAGGGAGAAAGTACCTGTGTTAAATCGGAGAAACTTGGTATTTGAAAAAGCTCTGCAACAGGCCCTTTGATATGTTTTCTCCAAAGTTGAGGTGACATTGAGCTTAAACAATGTAACATATACTTGTGAGTAGATTTTAGTGATACACTACTTTCAAGGAGTTTAAGAAGATTACAGCACAATTCATGGACTTGGGAAAGTTTTGTTTATGTTAGATTTCTCTATGCTTGGCTGAGTGGCTTCCAAGCGGATCAAATCCACAGCTTTGGTTACAGTATAAGTATATTCTACCTCAAGGGTTTTCAAACTCTTACGTACATAGAAACACCTGGAGCACTTGATAAATACAGGTTCCAGGGCCTTACCCCAGACACTTTGACCAAGAATCTGCATCTTAATAATCTCACAGGTGATTCTGATGCAATAGTCGTGAAACCGAATCCAGAAATAGAGTTAACTGAGCCCACTGTCAATTAAAAAGTTTGAACTTTCCTTTAGAGTTACAGATAGGACTACACAGTATTGTCATCATGGACTAATCTTATTTGCCATGATGGAAGTAGGAAAGAGAAAGAAAGGAAAAACAACAAAAGAGAAAGAGGGGACGTCTTATGTCGGGTCCTCAGAGGCGGAGGGTGAGACAGGGATTCCTGTGCTGGTGATTTTTGAGGGAGCTCTCTCAGGAGAAAGGGGTAAGGGAACCAGACCTGGAGAGAAGAAGGAACCAATGAGAGAGGGGATCTTGCTGTAGCGCAGCTTCAGCCTGCTCCCATGGGGAGCTCACACCACAGAATTGGTCCCACCTCGAGGCCAAGGCTCAGCTTTTTATGCTTCCATTTCAGTCAGACGTGGGCTAGGGGCCACCCCTGGAGATGGGGCATAAGCTCCTAATATCTCTGTTTGGGGTGGATTCTTCCAGCGGACAACAATACTCTGGAGGAAGAAGCAGCTGTGAGCTTGCCCAGCCAACACTCCCAGCAGGCGAGGGAAGAACACACCAAGCAGGTAAAGGGCATTTGGGTAGAGCACCAATAGCAACAGCTACATGGAGGACTGAAAGTGGAGTAAAGACAGAAAGAATGATAAATACACATTTCTCAGCTAAGGATGATCCAAACAAACAAAAGTTCTACTGTCCCAGTCAACAACCTGAACAACACTAAAAAGCCAGCAAGCCACTTTCTGCAGTACATCCTACCAAGTATTCACAAGTTTCTGCATTCTTGAGCATCCACAGAGTTGACACTAGGTCTGGATAGCTGCCTGTAAAGAAAATTGTGTTCATGAGACGTGAGGACACAAAGATAAGACCACATACCAAATCAGAATCTTAGAGTGAACAGCTGAGCAGTCTAACCATCCCCGACCCAGGGCACAGTCCATTATACTCAACCCTGCCATTTGCAAATCTAATGAACAGAAATGTTCATGGTGGCTAAAACTAAAATGCAGTGCATCAATCAAGACCACTAATGTAATCAAATTTTCAAAACCCTTTGTGTAGGATAAAGTGCCACTTAAGATTAATCCATCTAAGTAATAGTTCCCATCTTACTCAAAATTCCATGAATTATTTTGCCCATTGAATGCCTTCTGAAGTCAAAGATATGCCCACTACTGTGTCATTTTTCTTTATCACCCCAATATCCCCATTTTACAAGGAAATTAACTGGATAGTATCAATGAGTTAGTATTTGCTCCCAATATCAGCACTTTTATTTAAGGTGTGTTAATAAACCACATGAGTGATCATTTATTCCAAAAACATTGCCAGGGTTCGATAGTACTTCTACTGAACAATAAAGTTTTAGAAATTCCACCATGTGTTTAGAAATTCCACCACCTGCTTTTCTTTTTTTTTTAATTTTTTTTTTCAACGTTTATTTATTTTTGGGACAGAGTCCCAGAGTCACATCACCTCATTTAAAAATTTTTTTTTTCTTTTTTCAACGTTTTTATTTATTTTTGGGACAGAGAGAGACAGAGCATGAACGGGGGAGGGGCAGAGAGAGAGGGAGACACAGAATCGGAAACAGGCTCCAGGCTCTGAGCCATCAGCCCAGAGCCCGATGCGGGGCTTGAACTCACGGACCGCGAGATTGTGACCTGGCTGAAGTCGGACGCCTAACCCACTGCGCCACCCAGGCGCCCCCACCACCTGCTTTTCAAAAGCAGGTCTACACCTATCTTCAGTGCTTTGGCAAGTCTCTCAATCATCATGATTTCCAAAAGACCACCCAGAGTAACACTACAGCGTTCTCTGAATGATCTTCCGGTGCCTTACAATTGAACTCATCTGAACTTTTACTCATGCAAAGCCAATAGATGCTTCTTCTCAATTTATTTGCTCGCCTAACTGAGTGTCTATATCCTCCCAATAATCCTTGTTCTAACGTGTCCGGCTTGAAGATGATCTTCCTTGCCTGTAAACATAAACTCAAAGTAGGATCTAAATAATTTTTTCTCTTACTTTTAGATACGTACCTATGGCAGCATGTACAGATCTACTTACATGCTCCCTATTCTCCTTGCTCTCCAGAGAACAATAAGCCCTTTGGGTTGTACTCAACTGTTATTGGAACTTAAATTTCACCCTGGGACTTTGGCCTTCCTGATATTCTTCTACAGATCCACTTGCCTCTCCTGCGTACATTTGGGTTAATGCCTCCCTCCACCCATTTTTATAGATGTCCTTCTACTAGAAGACTTTATCAGAGGGCTTGTTTTTTTTGGGGGGGGGGGCTGCAATACTAACTTTAGGTACCACATCTATCTTCTTAATTATGTTCATTTGTGATTAAGTTGTTAGAAATTCTACTTTGCAAAGATTCCCTCTTGAACCACATGAACTGTGGATTTCACTGACCATGGAATGAGGCTTGTCCTTGTTATAAACTTGAAGCAATGTATTTCCTAAAGTCCAAGATATAATATTGAGTGTCTCCTATGATTTTTTTTAACCTAATGTCTCAAATGATTTGACTTATTCCTACAAAGTTTCCTATCACATGTCTATCACAAAACAGTTCTTTCATAGTTTGGTCCAGAATATTGTTTTCTTCCCTAGCTTCTTCATCATCCTGAGGTGTCAGCAAGTCTAGAATTTATCAGATACCCTGCCTTTTGTAGAATAAGACTTCAGCAGACATTCCGACGGGTGTATTTTCCCTTCTCTTCAAGGCCGGTTTTGTAATCTGCATTCGGAAACCTTTATCCGTATCCTCTGTCTGGTCTGTTGGTCTGCAGAATACTTCAAGAATAATATCACTTCTAATTCTCTTTTATCTTATCCTTCCCCAAGAGGAAAATTTGCAATGTCCATTCTTTGTGCAGAATGGCAAAGAACTTTTTAAGTCACAGCTGTCACCTGGGTTTCCATGTGTTGCTGAAAGTCTGACTGCTCAAAAGAGAGGGAAGGCAAGGGCCAATAAAAATAAATCTGCTGACAAGGTAGCAAAAGCCTCACTTGTCATTTCCTCTCAAAAGTTCCCCATACCCAATGACATCTCCTCTGTCCAAGTTTGTACAACAACATACACTTATCTAATGAAAGTAGAATTATTTGAAGGATGATGTAGGGAAAAAGTTATTAAGAACAAGAGCTTTGAAGCCCTGAGCTGACTTGACATTGAATCTCAGCTCCACTGTCTATTAGTTGTGTACCATCAACAACCTCTCTAAATCTCAGATGTTCAGGTCTATATAATGGGTTTATTACTAGGACCTATCTTACAGGTTGCTCTGAACATTATTTTCAAAAAGCTAACCACAGTACCTGGACTTCAATATATTTACTTATTTAATTTTTTTTATAAGAAGGATTAATAAAACCTTTTTTTAAATTTTTTAATGTTTTTTATTTATTTTTGAGACAGAGAGAGACAGAGCATGAACTGGGGAGGGGCAGAGAGAGAGGGAGACACAGAATCGGAAACAGGCTCCAGGCTCTGAGCCATCAGCCCAGAACCCGACGCGGGGCTCGAACTCACTGACCGCGAGATCGTGACCTGAGCCGAAGTCGGACGCTCAACCGACTGAGCCACCCAGGCGCCCCATTTACTTATTTAATTTAAAAAAAACAACAACAAATACTCAGTATGTGCCAAGAAATATTCTAGACATTGTTATCACATCAGTGAACAAGTATAAAAAATTCTCAGCCTCATCAGCAGGGAGTCAGATGAAAACTATAAAGTCATCCGTACATAACACACATAAATTATTGACAGCAGTAACAAGGAACATAAGGCAGGAACCAGAAATTGTGTATACGGGGAGTAGGGGGCTACTTTTGTCAGAAAAGTCAGTGACTTTTCAATTGTGCCAGACTGATGAGAAACCTGGGAGAAAAGTATTCCAAACAGAGGGATGAGCAAGGGTAGAAATTAATAAATGACTTCTCCATACATGTGTTTCCCTTAAATAGATTTTGGCCAAGTACGTGATCTGATTTCATATTATCTGTTTTGGCAACACTAATTTTCATTTAAAAATGAGCAGATTTCCCCTTTGATCATCCTCTATAATGCCATTCAACCAATCATCAATATTTTAAGCTTTTGCAAAGTGCAAGTTGATACTTTGCACATCTATGTTTTATCACCGAGAGACTGTGGCTGAAAGCCATGTAGATGAATTTGACTCTAGAAAGCATGTCCCTTCAATTATGTGGCAAATGCCTCTTTTTACACCCAACCTGCTGACTAAAATGAGAAAGCAAACAAATGAGATGAGTTGCAGTGAGGACACAGGAAGCCAAAAGAGCAGAGCATCTAATTGGAAGAGCACAGGAGAATGTTTAAAATAAGTTTCAGAATAGCGATAAGGGTAAAGATGATGTTATCTCTTGGATAGAAGAAGCTATTAAAATACACCAGAGTGTTTTCAATCACTTAATCAGAAAGCCCTTTTCCTGAGAACTGTCTTTTGTCCGTGTGCCATGAACAAACATAAATATTTTGGATTTCCTGCATCCTTCACCCTGATAATGGGCTCTCAACTGTAAGCTCTTCCCACCTCAAAGAAAAAGTGAAAAACAATGATAAAACATGAAGGATAGATAGGATGTCTTTTCCAGATGAATTATTGAATCCTACTAAATTGTTTTTAGTGTTATTCCTTCCCTAGCTCTTGCTTTTATTTATAGGATATTTTATATAGCTTTTGTATATAATACATTATGCATCCTGAATTTAGAGCATAACATATAATGTAAACATGTACATAAGAGCTGAACTCAGGTAAAACAAATAAACTTTTTGAACAATTTCTTGTGAATCTCTTATACAATGCCACATAACCGTAACTTTTCAACTGTGCATAAATTATCATCTCATATTTAATATTTGGAAAATTCTTAAAGAAATAATTTATAGGGTAATGTATTAAAATGTTTATTTAAGATTTAAATAATATCTTAAATCCCTAATATGAGTACCTGTGGCCACATGTTTTTTAACGAAATAATTTCAGCAGGCCTATTTAGGAAAAGAATTGAACTATGAATTTTTAAAAATTATAATTAAAACAAATAATTTGCAAAAAATTTTTTACTGTTACAGGAATGAAATTTCACAAGATGCTTACATTCTTATGAGATTTTAAATAACATTTTCTGAATCCAAATAGAGATATGTCAATCATTTGAATCATAATAAACCAGAAGTTCTCTTTTGTGTTAAACAAATAAACCAAAGTGAAATTCTCCTTGGGCAAAAGGTGAAATTAAGTTTAAGTGACTATATTCATGAATAAAATCACTATGAAGTACAATTAAATGCATTTTTTCTACTATTATAAATGACAATTTTTCCCATTATACCTATATTTTAATTTATAATTGGAAATTGAAATCCTAGTACTCAAACTGATCCCATCCCAGAGTTGTACTTTGAAGTTTGACCTCAGAATTTGTGCAATAATATCAAATAGATGATAAAATTTCAGGGGAAATTGTGTAATAATAGGACTCCTGTAGAACCCTTTACTTGCACAGCCATGATTCTTGTGTACCAAACGGGCTTTGCTTTACATATGGCTATAACACCCCTATCTATTTGAACCTCATGTTACCAAAGCACTAAAATACAAATCTGGCTTAATTAAATGGCCAAGACCAACAGAAAGGATCCAATCAACATGAATAATATTCCTGCTTCTCTCTCCAAAACAAAATAGACTGCTTGAGTGCTTTATGCTCAGGCACGGCAAGCCAGTGACTGCTGGGTGCCCTGTCAGATGATAATTCAAGGGTTAAAAAGGACAAAATTACCATTCACATATGAGAGAAGCTGCTATCAGCTCGCTGATTGACCTTATGTGTGCCCACGGTAAGTTGCACTGTTACTTATAATAAGATGAGAAATGAATTTATCTGGATAAACTGTTAGAGGAATCTGATGGTCTCATTAGTAAGGTGGTTTCCTGGTCACCACCACTGCCTTCCCTTCCTAAAGAAGCCACTGCTAATCAAATGTACTCCTGGAGAACTACAACAGGATTTGGCACTATATTTTGAGATAATGATGGTCGAGTAGGGCTTGATTTATTCCATGCCTTGCTTTTATTCTCTTTATTGATTCCCACAAAGTAAAGATGGCCGTGCCTGTTCTGGAATTTGAAATACTTGGAATCGGTGTTATTTACATATGATTTCATTTTTGCAAAAGTTGGGGAGTGGGTGGAAAGGGGGTGGCAGGCAAGGAGAGAAGTGTCCTTTGAACAGCTGCCTTTGGAAGAAATGTTCTGGTAATAAACTGCCTCCAGTGTTTGTCTAAAATAAAGAAGTAAATAACTGCCGTGTCGGGTGAATCACATCAAAATCTCAAGACAATTCCAAGATGAACCAACTCGGAGCGTAAATGACCTCTTCATCTGGGTGATAAAGTTCCAGCCAAAATATTCTCTGGGCCCGAGACGTGATTCATTAGAAATATGTGCATGGTGGGGCGCTCCTCTCTCTATCTGGCAGAGTCCGGTCTGCACACTGATAAGAAGCAAATGCAAATGTCCTGATAAGAACTGAATGCAAATATTTATGATATGATATTCCCTGGGAATTATGTGCAGATAAAACAAAGTGTATTATTTTCCTGCTTCTCTTTCAGGTTTGCCAAAATGCCCTTTTTCGCTTTTGGAATTTGCATTTCTTCAAAATTGATTCGGCTTGCGTATTATGTTAAGCTATTTGTTTGCTAAGGATGGTAATTAGTTACTGTAATTACAGCAATGACAGTTGCTAAATTGTTTTTAAAGCATTACAGTGGGCCTGTGCCAGAAGATTGCAGTATTTTTTTGGATTTAAGCAGAGGCTGGAAAAACTCCCACTCTAGGGCCAGCATGGGATTTTCAACTACAAAGCTGCTTTTCCTGATTGAAATTTTTTTAAAAAGTCATTAATTTGCATCGATTGCAAGTGCTAACTTTACATTTAGGTTTATTCACATATCACAGAAATATTAGTGATAGTGGACCTTGGCGTAAAGGAGACACAGGGGACACCCATCGTAAATAAAAGTGAAAGCTGATAGCAGAGGAAAAATGGTATAACTATTACTTGGAGCCTGTTAATTAAACTTTTTAGCCTGTTTTTAGATAAATTAAAAACAATTAAAAATGTTTCTCTGAAAGTCAGTCCCAAACTTTTCTGAGCGCTCCTGGTTAAATGAGTCATGTGGAAAAGAATAGTTTGGCCATGCTCTATTTTTGACATGTGGAAAGTAACGAGAGAGAGAGAGAGAGAGAGAGAGAGAGAGAGAGAGAGAGAGAAAGGTTATTTACCCAAATACTTCTTACATATTTAGTCTAAAATAAAATAATTGAGGAGGAGAGACTTGAGCTATAGTGCATGTCCAAGATGGTTCATATGATTTATGTCTTCTATCAACTGTGACTCAGAGGTTAAAGGCAGAGAATGCAGTTCTCTGTGCTGTCTGTTGTCCCAGGAATGTCTTCTCATACTACTTTCTAAAGTAGAAAATTCAGGTCTAAAAACTTCAGGTGAGCTCAAAGTTGGTCCCACTTGGAGTAAAGCAACCCAAAATTTGAATGCATACTTTAGGGTAGGAGGGTTTTATACACAGATATTCACACTCATGAATGCTTCATAAATCATAAATAAGACTATAGTTTAAATGTCGGGTTTCCTCTGCTAGAGGAAGGTTCGCTACCATCATGAGAATAGTAACAGCGACTAGCATTGCTTGAGGTCTTTCCCCAGGCACCACACCAAGCACTTTTCTTTCATTCTCTCAACAACGTACAGGGCATTGGTATTAGCACTTCCATTTTACAGAAAGAGATACTGAGGCTTAGAGATGTTAGAACTTGACCCAGTCCCACTTCTGGTGCCTATTGAACACGAAATTCAAACCTAGGCAGCCTGAATCCATACCCTGTGCTCTTCAACTGAGAGAAAGTGACTGTGTATTCAAATGTAAACAAACAAGCAAAAAACAAAATTTTTAAAAGCTTTGACTTCCTCCTTTAATTGAGAGCTAACCTAAAAACTAGAGCATATAGTGAAGAAGACTTCAAAAAATTGAAATTTCATCTCAAAGTATTTTCTCCTGACATTTTTTTCTATTTATTTTTTTATGGACATAAATATAATTTCCTTGATGATGACTCTAATAGTACAAGTACTTTATGAGAAATTTGATTTCTTACAAAAAGTATCACCTGCTAGGATTGACTGCTTTTGCTCCGGAAAGACTCAACAAATTTAGTTTGTATATTTATCATCATTTGAGGACTATAAATCCCAGTTTGTGTAATATGGTTCTTATATTTATATGAATACAGATGAAATTGGTAAATGGCATTTTATGTCATTTTGAAAATTTTTTGAAAATTATCTCACCCTGTGCATCTTATGTGTGTTACTCATACAGCTATTTCATGCATAACACCAAGTACATTCCTTTGTGTGAGGCAGTATTTCACATGTGTACACACACACACACACACACACACACACACAGGCACAGGTAATTTACAAATGCAATTTACACAAGTAATCTCCAATTAAAGTATTCAACAATCCCTCTTTATGAAGGCATTACTGATATACTCTTACTCCCTCCAAGCTGGACATTCTCACTTCCATTTCCCAATCCATACAACACTACATTTTTACCCTTTATAGCATTGATCACAAGACTCATGGTGTCTTATAAGAATGTGGCTCATTGCGTATAGGTCTTTCTTCCAGTAGACAGGAAGTCCCTTGAAAGCTGAATCTTGTGTGTCTCCTAAATCCAGCACAGACCTTGTTATAGTAAATACTCAATAAAGACTTAATTACTGAGTGAGTAAACACTGAATGCCTTCAAACAACTACAAAATTTTTGTGATATACACACAATGAGCCTTTATTTCTCATGCATGGGTCTAAAGGGCAGCTAGGCCACCTCTGTGTCAGATTGGGGGTCAAGTGAATCTACAGCACCTATCTCAGTTTGGGTCCAGGCTGGTGGGGTTCAGCTACCTGAGGCATGTTTTTTTCTTTTCATGCTGAGGGGCAGAAGCTGTCAGATGGGTAAGTGTAAGCACGTGATGTCTTCTAAGGCCTCCACTCAGAACTGGCTCCTTTCACTTTCATCCACATTTCATTGTCCAAAACAAGTCAAGAGCCAAGGAAAATATCAGTGTGGGAGAAAAACACACTTTTCTCCTGGAGGTGTTGGAGGGTAGATGGTGGAAGAGGAGTAAATGTTTGCCGAATTATAACATAATCTACCACAAACAACAAATATTCATATAGTAAAAAGTATAGCCGATTACCCTTTAATATATAGCATCTAAAACATCTAAAAGAGATGAGAAAGATGGATAATTGCCTCATTATCTAGACCCTGGAAAATACTTCATGATTTCCATTGATGATTTTTCATTCAATAAACTGACATGAATCTTCTTTGTGAGTTCAACATTAACACAATAAGCTACAGCTTGGTGATTTTCTCATTTTATCTTTTGTAGTCTGGAGAAGTAATCAACCCTCTTCTTCCATACTTGAAGACCATTACTCAATTGTTCTTATGTTCTGTCCTCTAGGCTGACATTTCTTTCATCTCCCCCTCTATATTTCATTTGTCAAACCATATCCTACCTTTGTGACTCTTTGTTGGGATGTTCCCCAATCCATTTAGAGCCAAAAGCTGTATCAGAATTTCTTCTTACCATCGATCAATCAAAACTGAAAAAGGAATCTTATTTCCTTAGAGAAAAATATTAGCAAATTCCCAGCTGAAGAGAAACATATGGGTTACACCCCCACTCCCATTTTCCTAACCCCTACTCCAATCTGCAAACATATCAGAGTCAATTTGACTAAACTGTATTGGATCAAAGAAGAGCTCCAAGGAGTGTGAAGTCAGGCTTCAAATATCAGCTAAGCACAGTTTGGTTACAGAAAGGAAAACATCCCTCCTGGAGTGAGACATCTTTCTTGTCCAGACGTTCAAAGAGTGTTATTCATTACTAAGTTTATGGTACCCACACTGGGAGCACAGTTCATTACTTCAGAATTCCTGCCCAGTTTACAAGGAAGGTCTCCTGTCAGCCGCCTAGTGCTTTTCACAGCAGATTCAGTTGCAGCGAGTATAAAATTGATTGTTAGTTGCTCTCTAGCTGCACTTGGTCATAGGGTGGCCGTAAACACTTATCCCAGACCTGAAACTTTCAAAATTTTCATTTACGTTTTCAAATTAGGAGGATAATTTGTTTTGTAGCCTAGAAAGTAAGATTTACTCACACTTTCTCCATTTAATTCACCTGCTTAAACAAATTCCACTGAAATAGAGAAAGTTGATGTGTTAACATCAATGTACAGAAAAAAAATCACACTTTGGAACATAATTTAGCATAATCCATGATGAAAGGAAAAGAAATGAAAGGGCATCCAAAATTGTAACTTATGTCAGTAATTCACATATTCAAGTTCCAGATCACAAAATAAGGACCATATGGTATATTAGTCAGGTTCTCTAGAGAAACAGAACCAATAGAATATGTAACTATATATAGATAGATTTATCTTAAGGAATTGGCTCATGCAATTGTTAAGGCTGACAGTCCTGAAATCTGCGGGGCAGGCTGGAGACTCAGGGGAAGAGTTGATGTCATAGCTTGAGTCCAAAGGTCATCTAGGGCAGAATTCCCCCTTACTCGGGGGACTTCAGTCTTTTTTCTAAGAATGAAGCCTGCCCTCATTACGGAGAATAATCTGCCTTACTCAAGGTGTTCTGGTTGAAATGTTAATCTTATTAAAAATACCCCCCCTAGACTGGTTTTTAACCAAATATCTGGGTACCATGGCCTGGCCAAGCTCACACATAAAATTAACATCATATGGCTTACAATTATCTTTGTTCTACCACTTATTTGATCAATAAGCATGTACTGAACAACTACCACATTCCTGGCTGTCCTCAGTATTCCCAGGAAGGTTGAAAAACCAATGATTCTAAATTATTGTTCAAATATTGACTCTCAGTAACGTCAGGAAACAAATGGACTTGGAATCATACCTAAATTGGGTCTCTCCTAAAACCTAAAAGAAATTAGCCCAAATATACAAAAAACAAGTCAAACATGCTAAAAGGAATCTACCAAAATCTACCCCAACAGGATGTACCCATTTTGCAGGCAATGTTATATCATATTCACTAGGATAAAAGCAGGGAGAAATTTAATTAGCTAGTGAAATACCAACCAGAAGTTTGTGGGCTGGTAGAAATGCTTCTTGGATCACACGTTGTTGCTGTTTTTTTATAGAGTTGCTTAAATTAAGTCACCCTTTACTCTTCTGAACCAAATCATGAGTCAATCAAAAACAAAAGTCGTGAGTCAATCAGTGTCTTGCCTCATAAGTTTAGCCTCTTCATGTACCACACTGAGTTTGAGAAACAGACTAAGCACTGCATAGGGAAGGGTAACATAACCTGATGTATGTTGACATTCATGAAAAGAGACAAAATTAAACAGGTAGCATCCTCATTCTGTGAAAGCTCATTTGACTTTCCCATTCAAGGCCAAATGCAAGTATTGCATTTATGGATGAAATGTTTCATTAGAAGCGCTTCTAGCATTTTATGAACTCATAGACCTATGATATAGCCTCTCATATAGGACAGCTGCCTAGACCGTGAAGACACCAGGTATTTCAGGGATAAACCCCTCAGGAAAAGTGAAAAAACACAGGCAGTCTCCCATTCAGTACAGAACATTTCTTGTTCACTAAAGAAATCTCACGTTCAAAAACACTGTGATTCCTCTTCATTAAAAAAGCACTTGCACATTCAGATCATTCTAATTTTAATACATGTTCGAGCTTATTGCCACCAGTTTCCATAGGATTGCATTAAAACTCCATTGGGGCGCCTGGCTGGCTCAGTCAGTTAAGCATCCGACTTCCGCTCAGGTCATGATCTCACGGTTCATGGGTTGAAGCCCCACGTCGGGCTCTGTGCTGACAGCTCAGAGCCTGGAGCCTGCTTCGGATTCTGTGTCTCTCTCTTTCTCTCTCTCTCTGCCCCTCCCCCACTTGTGCTCTGTCTCTCTCTGTCTCTCAAAAATAAATAAGTGTTAAAAAAAAAAAAACCTCCAGAAAACAGGACTCTACGTCTTCTTAGTGCTCACTATATGCACCATTCTACAGATTGCTCGTGGTGCCCTCAGCTGTCATGGGGCTTACTGGGCCTGAGAGGTGGCCAGAAGTGCTGGAGAAGACAATTTAAGTGTCTTAGCTCTCCATAAAGGGTCCCCTGATCCTCATAATCTGCTGCTCAACTTTTATTCATTTGTACTTTTTATGTTTATCTATTTATTTTGAGAGAGAGAGAAAGAGAGAGAGAGAGGTTGGGGCAGAGAGAGAGGGAGAAAGAAAATCTCAAGCAAGTTCCACACTATACTGTTAGTGCAGAGACTGACATGGGGCTCCAACTCCCCAACCATGAGATCATGTCCTGAGCCAGAATCAAGAGTCCAATGCTTAACCGACTGAGCCACCCAGGTGCCCCTCATTTGAATTTTTTTTTTAATTGGAGAGTAGCTGACACACAATATCATATTAGTTTCAGGCATGTAATATAGTGATTCAACATTTATATACATTACAAAATGATCACCATGATAAGTCTAGCTACCATCTGTCACCATACAAAGTTGTTACATTATTATTAACTCTATTCTCTATGCTATATATTACATAACAGTTTCAGGACTGATGTATAGAAGTTATGGATTTCCTGTCATATCTTCCAGACTTGTTTTCTATTTCATATGTATATCTGTGTTTTTGGCTGAATGTTTGTGCCACAAACCCCCCAACCCCAAAATTCATGTGTTGAAATCTTAACCCTTAATGTCATGGTATTTGGAGGTGGGGCCTTTGGGTGGTGATTAGTTCATGATGGTGAAGCCCTAATAGATAGAAGTAATGCCCTGATAAAGGAGTCTCCTGAGAGCTTTTTCACTCCTTTGCATGCAAGGATACAACAAGACAGTTGTCTATAAACTAGGAAGCTAGTCCTCACTAGACATAAATTTCTTAGTGCCTTGATTTTGGACTTCCCAGCTCTAGAACTGTAAATGTTTGTTAGTTAAGCCACCCAATTCATGAGTATTTTTGTTATAGTAGCCTGAACAGATTAAGATAAAATGTGTTTGTGTGTGTGTAATATATGTGAATGTTTGTGTATTTAACAAAATGTTCAACTAAAATTTATTGAAGGATTATTATATTTAAGATACTTTCCAAACACTGACAGTCTAGTGGTAGATAAAAATTCATAGTCTTAGTTCTCATGAAATTAACAGTCTAATGTGAGAGAGAGAAAATAAAATTTATTATATTTAAATTTCTCAATAGGCATCTAAAAGAGAAAGAGTAAATGCTAAAAATGCATTTAATGGGGGAAGCTAATTTAGCCAGGGGAGTTTGAATAGTTCCCTGAAAGAATGATATATCAATTTTGTCTTTAAATGTAAAAAATAATTGTCAGTTGATAAGGAAATCCAGGGGTAGTGGATTCCAGGCAGTGGGAAGAGCACAGGAAAAATACATTTGAGAAATACACAAAAATCCAGTATTTTCTCCAAAGACATCTTAGGTCATAGTAATAATTTTAGATTTGACCCTAAGTGCAAAGGAGAGTTATTGCAGGGTTTTAAACAGGTGGCTAACATGATAACATCTGCATTCTTAAATGACCATGTTAGCTGCTATATGAAGAACAATTTTGAGGGAAGCAAAAAAATGGATCCTGGGAGGCCAGTAAGGAGGCTATGGCAACTCTTTAGATAAAAGATGACGGTAGCAAAATAAATAGAAAAAAATACCAAAATAGATGTGAGATTTATGCTGTTGGCCAAATTACCTAGGAATAGGTCATTTTTAAATGAGGGTTCAATGCAGAGGAAGGTGCTGAGGGTGACTCCCTGGATTCTAGCACGAGCAACTAAGATGGAGAGCATTGGATGAGGGTCAATACTAAACATCACGTCTTCAATTTAAAAAATGTTCAGTTCAAGATGTCTGTGAGATATCCAAGAGGAAATAAGGAATAGTTGGTTAAGTACATAGTTCTAGAGGTAGTTGAGACATATGAGTTATGATTACAAATTTAGAAGTCATCAGATAATATTTGAAGCCATGAGAAAGAATTAGCTCATGTTGAGTAGAGTAAGGAGAAATAACGGTCCAGGGAATCTCTGTGAAATTCAGGTAGAGAAGGAAGACACTCAGGGGAGAAGGAAGGAAAAAACAAAACAAAACAAAACAAAACAAAACAAAGCAAAGCAAAACACAAAATACAAGATAGTGTAGCAATCCAGAAGCCAAGAGAAGAGCATTTCAAAAGAAGTGGCCAATTATATCAAATATTGATAAGAAGCAACGTAAGGGTAGTAGATGACACGGTTGTCACCAGATCACTCTTCCAGGACTGAACTGTTCATTCTTCCAACTTCCAGGAGTGTTGGCAGCACATAGCTTTTTGCTGACCCATCTCTGAGATTGCCTGTAGCTAAAGAAAAACTCTTTGCCTATGTCTGTGTTCTCTTCCATGGATGGCCAGCAATGGACAACTGAACAATGAGGGGGAAATAAAGGTTCTGCTCTCACCCGATGCAGAACAACTCTGAAGGGCCAAGTCAGCTCCAGAGCTCTCCTTCAGGATTGGCTGCAGTGTTTGTCACAATTGCATGCACCCCAACTTCTCTGTCTGCCTAATCTTGCTTCCTCCATTCCTCTACCACTGTTGATCCGGAGAGTGCTCCCTACAAACCTCCCTCCATGCAAAACTTTATTTTAGAGTCTGTTTCCCAGGGCACTGTCCTTTCGCAGTAGGATAAGTACTAAAACAAAACAAAACAAAACAAAACAAAACAAAACAAAACAAAACAAAACCTGTCCATTGGACTTATCAACATAGAGGACATTGGCAATTTAGTAAGAGCAGTGATTTTCAGAAACAGGGCAAAATGATATTATGATTGTATTGTATTCCATGGTAGGAGTGGAATACAGTGTTCAATTGATGGCAGTTATTTAAATTTTTATTATTGGAAGCCATGTGATGTATGTCCCACCCTGTACATATTTTTTAAAACTAGGATAACATTTCAAATCTTGAACAAATTACCTTGTCCCAAAGAACACTGTAATTTCTAGAAAATGTGTCCCAAACCAACCACCTTATAGCAAAAGCATGGGGAAATCCACTAACTTAACACAGATCTCTCAGATGCTTCTATTGTTCCTGTTCTTGAGCATTCAGAATCTAGTTTAAATCCACCAAACAAACCAAAGTTTTCTGTACTTCCTTAAGAAAATAAAACCTCTTTCCTTTGAATGATTTAACTTTCATACCACTAAAAGCTTATTTAAGGAAATAAATTCTCAGGGCAACAACGACTCCCAGGGTAGATGGGCTCAGTTATTTTTTAAAACAAAATATAAATACAGTTGCCTTTGGGCTTTATTTGTGTTTGTTATTGTTTTCTTTTCTCTCCATAAGTGTGCAGAACTTTATTATATAGCACCCCTAGTTGTTCTGCTTCTCAGAGAGAGAGAGAGAGAGAGAGAGAGAGAGAGAGAGATATCATGATTAATGCCTAATATACACGAGGTGCTGTGTGTATAATATGTATATATTTGTTTGGCTAATTCTGTTTAGCTTGTTTTTTGTCTACTCATGACCTATGCATAAGGATACTTTATTAATTAAAAGACCAGTCACTTACTCTCCCTAACACAGCCAGGCAGGGCCATGTAACCAAGGTCAGCCAACTGGATGCTCCCTAACTAGACTTTTCCCATGTAGAACTTTGTTATGTTTCCCCCTCCAGCACAACATGGGTCCAGCCCAATTTCTGAGCCCAAAACTATAGACTTCTGTGAACTTTCCTTTCTATATATGCCGTTTTGCCTAAGTTTGCAACAAAAACCCCGAGTAGTAAGCAAATGCAATTGTTACCAACATCCTATAGATGAGGAAAATCAAAACTCAGAAAAGTAAAGTGACATACAGATCTGTCCAGATTCAAAGCTGGTGATCTTCAGCAATATTCTACAATGCCTCCTTTATTTAGTTATTTATTATGTTTGATGCTTCATCACAAGACGTATTTTTGTGACTCTGTACTGCAAAGCAAAATGTCAATACATACAGCTGCATGTACAAAAAAAATATACAACAGATCATCTTCCTTTATAAATATCTAGAAACAGGTATCTACTAACATTAAACAATCATGCATGCAATCCTTTTTTCGTCTGGTTTAAATTTGCTGATGACAATTACATTAGATCTTATTGAACCCCTGTAGAAATTTGGATTTTACAATACATAAAATGAATCGGGCAAAAATACCTATGGCAAATTAGTCCCTAATTATTAACAGAGCTTTTTAGACCCATGGCTAGCTTCTGCTGCATCATGCAGGTGTGTGCACGCTGCCAGAAAAGGCTCGGCTCTCTCATTCTCAGGGACATTTGCAGCCCTAGATAGAAAAACTGAGTGACTTGGGGCACAGGTGGTGTGTTCATCTCCAATCCCCCTATAAGGTCATGGCTTTGGAAACGAAGAAAGAGGACCAGCTGGACATGCGGATGGTGCTGAAGTTCAGAATTTGTGCTCAGACCATGGCTTATAGTGTGAGAACAGTGAGCTCTGGGCAATGGATTCAGTGCCATGTCTTCTGAAGACAGAGAAAGATGACTCCGGCAGCAGGCTAGCTGAGCTGACCAAGATGGCCCTGATCACAAAGGGGGGGGATGAGAAAAATTCATTGATTAAACTCTCAAATTACTATTATGCAGGTCAAAATTTTATGAAAGAAAATGCAATAATATTAGAAAGGCTGCATATCCATTCTCAAGAGAGTAATGGAGAAGGAGATTTGGAGCAACATTTAGGTCTCATATACCTTATGTTAATATAAAGAGTGAGTTACACTATACAAGTCTTAATAAATTTAAAGGGCTTGAAATCAAACAGAATATGTTCTCTGACTACATTGGAGTTAAATTAGAAATCACCACCAAAAGTAAATTTGGGAATCCACAAATATTTGTAAACTGAACAACAGCTTTTTAAGTAACCCATAGGTCAAAGAAGAAATTACAATGGAAATTAGTAAGTATTTTGATCTGTATGAAAACAAATTTACAGAGAATGAATAATAAAGTGAACTTGAAATATTAATAAAGCAACATCACAAATAATAGCCCATATGTTCTGAGTGTTTGCTATATGTCTGGTATTTTGCACACATTTTTCCCCTTTAATTCTCCCTGCAGCCTAATGAGGTAGGTGCTATCAACATCCCTTTCCAAAATGTATGGACAATGAAACTTAGGGAAGCCACACACTAATGCAGTGGTGGAGTAAGGCTTCAACTCAGGTCTATCTGACAACAAAATCTTGTTTTCAATCACTAAGCTATGCTGCCAACACAAGATTAATGTGAACTATGGTAATTGCTTAATTTTGCTTTAAAACCTAGTAATTAATTGAAAATTAAGCAGTATAAGTGGGAGTGTCATTTTGTTTCAAGAAGACCCCCTTGCATTGGAAATTCATGTTCCTGTGCATGAGACTATGCTGATGAGCATTTCAGTGAGAATAAGGGGAAAGAGGCAGAAGGCAGTTTGTGGATCTATATTACCCACTGTCTTGTTGGTGGGAAGGTAGGTGATTTATCAAGACTCATTTCAAAACCATCACAAAGCAAAAAGAGAAACAGTGAACAACCACAGTTCTTGAAATACAAAGATGAAAAGGCTGACTCTGTGCCCCTAATGTGCTGACAATCTGCTAGAATCAGACAATGAAGATGAAAATACTAATGATTTAAATAGGATTCCCCAGGAAGCAGAGTCTGGGGTATAGATTAGTGTGCAGGAAGTTGACTGGGGAGTGCTCTCCAGAACACCTGTGAGAGAATGAGGGCAGCAGGATTCACCCCAGTGTCAGGTTGGTAGGATCTTTATCCCTCATCAGAAGATGTGGACAGTGAAACTTACAAAGTGGCAGAATAAGGTTTCTGTTCAGGTTACTCTGAAACCAAAATCTTATTTTCAATCACTACACAGACAATAATGTACAAAATGACTGATAATTTTCACCTTTTGGAACTTTCCAGCCTATTTCACTAAATGTTTAAAAGTTCTTTTTACACAAAACCTGGATCTGTGTCTTTTAGCTTTAAATCACTGGGGTTTTTTTTGTTCTACCTCCAGATGGTCTATAGAATTCAAAGCCTCCTTCTTTTTCTGTATCATAGAGTTCCAATTATTTGAGTTCCATAGAGAACCTTAAGGTCTTCCTTAGATGGTATCTGCCTAACCATGGACATTTTCTTCTGCCTTTCTACATATTAACTGCTTTTCACACTTGTCACCTTTCTGGTTCTCTTGTTAGTTAAGGCATAAATGAATGATACCTAGTTCAGTATGTCAGAGTGGGTCAAGCTTGAAGGGACCACCCTACAAGAACTGCCCTCTAAGAGGCAGCAGGCCCTATAGGCAAACATTGGAATGAAATCTAGTCCATAAGACACAGTGTCCAGTTAATTTAGGTATATGCAAGATATAGAGTAAGGTCTTAAACTATTAATTTACGCATCAAGAAGTGAACCTGACATCAAAGCATCAGGGGTGCCCTCAAAGACGAGAAGAAGGAAGGTTTAAATTCGATGGACCTTCAAAAATTTCATGAAAAAAAAAACATGAAGGATCATCTCTGCAACTGGACATTTTCCTGACATGATAAAAATCAGAAAACCAATTAAGAGGAAGTTGACTTCTGAGCACTAAGTAATTGGTAATTATCCCATTCAAAGAATTTATAAAACAACTACCATCAAAAAATTACATATAACAATGCACACACATTTTTTTAAATGCCATATTAGGTCAGAATGGCATCCATCCAATACACTTTTCTATCTTTGGAACTACCCCTTGGAAAATGTGTTCTTAGACATGAAGGTTTTATAAAGCTCTGTTTCAATAGCACTGATAAAAGAAAGACATTTGTCATGACAAGGACAGACTATTGAAGGCAAAGAATCTGATGACAGCTCTAAAATTTCATATGTCAACTGAATTTTTCTCCTATTTACATTACCATTGGAAGTTGAATATATGAAAACCCAAAGGTAAAGTTCCCTTACTTCTGTGTGATTTTTAACTCCCTATGCCAAGTTAATCATCTCTAGTTACAACTTCTTCCCTAAGCTCCAGATTTGTATATCCAGCTAGCTATTGGACATTTCCATTTGTATGTGCCATAAATATCCAAGCGTAATGATCACATTATGATCATTGAATTCAAGGGTAATGATCACATTATATTCATGTCCAAACCTGACCTTCCTCCCAGGTTTCCCATTTCTATAATGGTATCATTATATACCAAAGCCAAAAGCATTCTCTATTTCCCACATTCTCAACAACACTTTGAGATTTGACATCCTTATTACTAGATCTTACTGAGTCCTTTTCTCTATATTCCCACTGCTACAACTTTGACTCAGCCCTCATTTTACACATCTCCCTTTGGTCCATAACTACATAGTCTCCTCACTGCTTTTTCTGAGTTGTTTCTAGTTTTTCTACAGTGTTCTTCTCACCGGAGTGAGATTTTAAACTACCAGTATGACCCCACAACTTCTTCAAGGGCTTTCACTGGCCCATGGAAGAAAGTTTACATTCTCAGAACATCCAAAGTCTAGTTACCCTGGCCCACCTGCAGTCTGCTTTTCCAATCATATCTGCTACCCCTCCACCTTACAATCTACACTGCAGCTGTTCTAGAATATAAATGTTTCTACAAATATCTTGCCTCAAATGTTTGTTCCTTTGAGTGGAACATACTTCACCTTCTTCTTTTACCTGGATAGTTCCAGTTGTCCTTTATGACTGGCTCAGGTGAAGTGCCAACTGGCAAAGAAGACTAGGAAATATGGTTTGTAGACCAATATTATAGTACAATCACTGTTTCGACTTTGATTTCTTTTAAAATTGTTTAGTCCTCTCCACCTCCAAGATAAGCAGCATAATCACAAGGAAGTTGGATTTTAACAAAAGACAGATACAACCATTCATTTCTGTAGCTTTTACTTTCTACTCTGTAAAAATTCAAAGGGAATTATTAAGGGCTTTTCTCCCTACTTGAAATCATGCAGGAGAGGACATTACATAGAACACTGTATCCTTCCTAGTGGCACTAATGCATAGTAGGAGGGTAGAGTCAACATAGGATTTGGTAAAAGATATTGTAACGGACACCTTTGGAACATCTGCATGGCTTATAAATCAATGCCTCCTTCATTTTCTATGAACGACTCCCAACCATGTGTCTCAAGGAGGGGGATTCCAAGAGCCATGTTTGATTCTTGATACTCCAGAAGTGGAAATCTTAACAAAGGTTTAGGCAACTGAGATCTTTTTCCTAAGAATTTGAGTTGAGACTTAATCTGTTAACATGTGAACTCAGGAGTTGTGGGACAGCTGTTTTCCACCATAGGCCTGAAGAGCAGAGGAAGCTCCTTTGAAGAAAGAGGTTATGAAAAAATGAAGCAAACATACGGGAGAGAGAGAGAAATACAGCCTTGATTTACTAATGCCTTCCAGTTTTCCTTTTCATTTTTTTAAGACTTATACAACTTTCATGACCTTAGATTCTCTACAATCATAATAATACCTCTAAAATTTGCTTATTTCTGTTACTTGCAACAAAAACAGCCCTAAGTAATGCAGAAATAATTGCTTCTAGTTTTCAGTACTTACAAGCTTCAACTTGTAAGATATGAATGAAACAGAGCTTCATACATTCCTCTAATAAACATCTTTTGAGTGTCTTCTATGGGTCAGCAATATGCTAGGCACTGGGGTTACAAAAATGAACTCATTATTGTCCTCTGAACAAATCTCTGAATCCAAGCCTCAGTTTTTCTTCTATTTAACAATAAGACTAATCACAACAATGGCAATATAAGATTGGACAAAGTTCTAATGAGACCATATGCATGAAAGAATTTTGCAAATGGTTAGTACCAAATGAATGTTATCTTATACTCATTATGATATAATTTTGGCTCTCTGTCTTTTTGGTCATTTTTATAATTTTTAGGAAGCGAGTGTTCCTAGTTTGAATTTCATCTTGAAAAACTGCTCTTACCAATAAGGCATGTTACTAGCATATTTTCAGGTCAGTTGACCCTGGATCATAAAGCTGCTTCACTAGAAATATGAGTCTTCAGGGACACAAAGATCATCAAGGTGAGACACAGAAGAAAGTTACCAGTATACCTGAAACCAATATTACACTGAATGTTAACTAACTGGAATTCAAATTTTTTTTAACGTTTATTCATTTTTGAGACAGAGAGAGATAGAGCATGAATGGCGGAAGGTCAGAAAGAGAGGGAGACACAGAATCTGAAACAGGCTCCAGACTCTGAGCTGTCAGCACAGAGCCCGACACAGGGCTCGAACTCACGGACCGCGAGATCATGACCTGAGCCGAAGTCGGATGCCCAACCGACTGAGCCACCCAGGCGCCCCCACTAACTGGAATTCAAATAAAAACTTAAAGAAAAAGAAAAAAAAAAGTTACCAAACCAAGCTTCATTCAGTTTCAAATAAACCTGGTTAGAGGCCCCCTTGCTCTCCACATTTTTATCTAACTAATGTCTCTCCCCTTCAAGCCTACCAAATAATATGTCTGGATTTTCTTCATTTCATTCACTTTAATTTCCAGCCCAGTTTACGTGTTTATGCCATATGTGCACACGCTCGCACACACACACACACACACACACTCACATGCACATATGTATATGTATGCATGTGTATATATTTAATATATTTAGTACATATAATTCTCCTTACCGATAATGAAGCAGGCAACCTTCTCTTGTTTTCTAGGTTCTGTCCCTACTTCAAGTACAAAGTTAACCCAGCACTGAGTAACAAGTTTCTCTAAGAGCAATTGTCCTCATGAGCTGAGCAAAGCTGACCAATCACACACCGAAATTTCCTGAATACAGTAAAACCTTGGTCTGTGAGCAAAAATTGTTCCAGAAACATGCTTGTAATCTAAAGCACTTGTATATCAAACTAAATTTTAAGAACCATTGGCTCAGTTGTGATCATGTGATGTTTGGCGTCATGTACTACTTGTCTTGCAAGACATCACTTGTTTATCAAGTTAAAATTTAGTAGAAATGTTTGCTCATCTTACAAAACACTTGCAGAACAAGCTACTCACAACGCAAGGTTTTACTATATTTTTTTAATATGAAATTTATTGTCAAATTGGTTTCCATACAACACCCAGTGCCCATCCCAAAAGGTGCCCTCCTCAATACCCATCACCCACCCTCCCCTCCCTCCCACTCCCCATCAACCCTCAGTTTGTTCTCAGTTTTCAAGAGTCTCTTATGTTTTGGCTCCCTCCCTCTCTAACCTTTCTTTTCTTTTCTTTTTTTTTCCTTCCCCTCACCCATGGTCCTCTGTTAAGTTTCTCAGGATCCACATAAGAGTGAACATATATGATATCTGTCTTTCTCTGTATGACTTATTTCACTTAGCATAACACTCTCCAGTTCCATCCACGTTGCTACAAAGGGCCAGATTTCATTCTTTCTCATTGCCACGTAGTATTCCACTGTGTATATAAACCACAATTTCTTTATCCATTCATCAGTTGATGGACATTTAGGCTCTTTCCATAATTTGGCTATTGTTGAAAGTGCTGCTATAAACATTGGGGTACAAGTGCCCCTATGCATCAGCACTCCTGTATCCCTTGGGTAAATTCCTAGCAATGCTATTGCTGGATCATAGGGTAGATGTATTTTTAATTTTTTGAGGAACCTCCACACTGTTTTCCAGAGTGGCTGCACCAATTTGCATTCCCACCAACAGTGCAAGAGGGTTCCCGTTTCTCCACATCCTTGCCATCATCTATAGTCTCCTGATTTGTTCATTTTAGCCACTCTGACTGGCATGAGGTGGTATCTCAATGTGGTTTTGATTTGTATTTCCCTGATGAGGAGTAATGTTGAGCATCTTTTCATGTGCCTGTTGGCCATCTGGATGTCTTCTTCGGAGAAGTGTCTACTCATGTCTTCTGCCCATTTCTTCACCAGATTATTTGTTTCTCGGGTGTGGAGTTTGGTGAGTTCTTTATAGATTTTGGATACTAGCCCTTTGTCTGATATGTCATTTGCAAATATCTTTTCCCATTCCATTGGTTGCCTTTTAGTTTTGTTGATTGTCTCCTTTGCAGTGCAGAAGCTTTTTATCTTCATGAGGTACCAATAGTTCATTTTTGCTTTTAATTCCCTTGCCTTTGTAGATGTATCAAGTAAGAAATTGCTGCGGCTGAGGTCAGAGAGGTTTTTTCCTGATTTCTCCTTTAGGGTATTGATGGTTTCCTGTCTTACATTCAGGTCCTTTATCCATTTTGAGTATATTTTTGCAAATGGTGTAAGAAAGTGGTCTAGTTTCATTTTTCTGCATGTTGCTGTCCAGTTCTCCCAGCACCATTTGTTAAAGAGACTGTCTTTTTTCCATTGGATATTCTTTCCTGCTTTGTCAAAGATTAGTTGGCCATACTTTTGTGGGTCCAGTTCTGGAGTCTCTATTCTATTCCATTGGTGTATGTGTCTGTTTTTGTGCCAATACCATGCTGTCTTAATGATTACAGCTTTGTAGTAGAGGCTAAAGTCTGGAATTGTGATGCCTCCTGCTTTGGTCTTCTTCTTCAATATTACTTTGGCTATTTGGGGTCTTTTGTGGTTCCATACAAATTTTAGGATTGCTGGTTCTAGCTTCGAGAAGAATGCTGGTACGATTTTGATTGGGATTACATTGAATGTGTAGATTGCTTTGGGTAGTATTGACATTTTAACAATATTTATTCTTCCAATCCATGAGCACGGAATGTTTTTCCATTTCTTTGTACCTTCTTCAATTTCCTTCATATTATCCTCAATGGGGAAAAACTGAGAGCTTTCCCCCTGAGATCAGGAACATGACAGGGATGTCCACTCTCACCACTGTTGTTTAACATAGTGTTGGAAGTTCTAGCATCAGCAATCAGACAACAAAAGGAAATCAAAGGCATCAAAATTGGCAAAGATGAAACCAAGCTTTCACTTTTTGTAGGTGACATGATATTATACACGGAAAACCTGATAGACTCCACCAAAAATCTGCTAGAACTGATACATGAATTTAGCAAAGTTTCAGGATACAAAATTAATGTACAGAAATTAGTTGCATTCTTATACACTAATAATGAAGCAACAGAAAGACAAATAAAGAAACTGATCCCATTCACAATTGCACCAAGAATCATAATATACCTAGGAATAAGCCTAACCAAAGATGTAAAAGATCTGTATGCTGAAAACTATAGAAAGCTTATATTTCTTTTCTTATCCTTTTACTCTTCTGCTTTAGTATATGTGGGATGTAGGGTCATTTCTTTCATTAATTTTGTACCACTGTCTTTCTATCTACCTACCACTCCCTCATTCAATTAATGAAAAGAAGCATAAGGTTTTACATATGGCAGATGATAATCTATATTTAGCAAAGGAATACTTAAGGTTATAGTCCAGTTCTATAATTCTGTTATGTGATTGGTTAATGAAAAGTCTGAAGCTCTAATTGAGTTACAGTTGATTTTAGAAGTTCTTGGTGATTCCTGACTCTAATAGCATTAGATGTGTCTGAATCTCTGTAAAAATGTAACTAAACAGTACTCATACAGTATTATTACCAATATATACCCTATCCCACATGTCACTTTTTTCAAATATCACCCTATAAGTCAATAGTAATCAAAAAGCAAATCAAGTGTTCACTAGGCAGCTAAGCAAGATATTCACTAATGGCCTAGTTCTTTTCTAACAAAGTTATCAGTCCACTTTTCTTTCAAGTCTTATGGCTTTTATCTACGGAATACATTTTAGCTGCAATGTTAATGAAAAATACATACAGATTTCAGATTACAAATCAAGACACATAATTCATCACAAAGTACTAACCCATCCTATCTTCTTAATGTACAACTTAACTAAAACAACAACAACACAAAACCCACTGTAGTGTATATTAACTCCAAAGACCTACTGCATCTCTAGAGAAGGACGGTTGTACACAACTTATTAACAGTAGGTTGCCAATTCCCAAATGGTGTGTTACTGATTATAAAACAATTTGACTGTGATCGCTCTGCTGCAGTGCTTAAAGCAATGCACATTAACAGAAAATGAATTCTTTTTTTTTTCTAGTATGGTTAAACAGTACAAACGTAAACACTGAAAATTCCCCAGACTGATATAAAGCAAATATCACACTGGGTAAAGACTCTCCATATGGAACTTTGATGTGCAAGGAAAATTTAAGTGCCACAATGCTACGCTCAAGTTTACTTTCTGTAGAATACATCAGAGGGGAGGGTAAGGCACAGTGTCTAGTGAAAAATTCTCTTATCCTATTTGCTCTGGAAGTACACAACCCCACTGGTTTATACCACATTCAGGAGATCTTTTAAGGTAAGAAAGGGGTAAATTGCTTTCAAATAAAAATGATTCTGTGAAATTTTACCACTGTTTTCTGGAGACTAGGTTATTATATCTGGGTGCCAGTTATGCAACTATGAATCCCAGTCCCAGCACCAGAGAGAAAATTCAGAAGAAGCTTTCTTTTCCCCTATATAGATTACTACAGAGTCCGACTCTCCAGGATCTGTTTCCATCATTGGTATTGTCAGAGCCCTGGGTACCTAAAATGTCTCAAGGACCACCCACAAGATCAGAGAAAGCTGAGTAGGGAGGATGCTACACTTCTCACTGCTCGTCAAGTAAGACATCTTTAACTTTGTAAGTTTTATATGCTCGTAGTTTCTTCATTTTCCACAAAACATTCCTCTGTCAAATAAGTCTGAACGCTGCTGCTCTAAATACAATAGTTGATTGACCCAATATATGCCTTAGTTTCCTTGGAGTTTCTAAATATGTGACCACAGAGGAAATCTCCATTAATTTTTGCCTACATATATATTGCACCATTTAAGTATCAATATATGTCTGAACCTTCTCTACAAGTTTGCAACACTTTTTTTTGGTGACTTTAGTCTATTTAAGAAATGAGAACTATCTTTGTACATATTAAAAATACTATGTAAAACTCTTTTAGTATAATATTTTGTGTTTTATTTTTCTATTTTCAGAAAGATTCTGGAACAGCAAATAATCACACAATGGAGAAATAGCTTAAGAGTCTGAAGTCCCTCTGGCCTCAAAAAAAATTTTAATAGGACAGAAAAGATACATTTTAAAAGATTGAAGCACCCAAGGAGGAGCTGTTCGATTGTGAGATGAGAGACTGTCAAGTTTGAAATAGTTGAGTGATTTTTTCCCAGTTCATAAGAAGCAGAAATTAGAAATTGAGTTATATGCTATTGAACAATATTTAAGCTATGCTAAAGGGGAAGTTTCTCTGTGGAAAAGCAGAGTCTTATTGCAATCACATCAGCTACTTGCAGCTAAGAGGGTCTGAATTTTGACCACATGATGTTTTAGTTTTATGAAAATTCCTTCTTGTAATAAGGGATGTGTTCTGGTACTTTCTTTGCTCTCTTTCTGGAGTAGCTTCATTGGATTCCTTCTTTCCTCAGTTCACCATCCCTCTCTTATCTGCATCACCTCCCTTATTGTCCAGAACTATGATCTGAGACCAATGAGAAGTGCTGTCTATTCCCAGTGAGTCATGTAAGGAACTGAGCAGAATCCCATGACACAGGCAAGCACCATTTCTGAAAGACAGTTAGGGATGCTGGTAAGATGGTGCTGATGGGCTGCCTTCACTTTTCTGCTGTGAGAAGGATACTATCTTAGCTCCTAGGCCCCAGGGGCGGACAGTCTTGCTAACATGGATCCATGTAGCTTTTGGATGCCAGTTCAGTTTACACTCACATCTGGGGATCTGCCAATTGGAGGGATATATCCAAGTCTTTAACTGACTCCATTTGGTAACTATTCTCACTACACTTTTCTGAAGAGGCCCTAACTCACATTAGAAACTTTTGCAGACATTTTCTTTCTCTTTCTTCCAATTTCCATGCTTGGAAGCCCAAGAAATTTTGGAATGCTTTCCAAAGCTCTCTGGGAAATTTGAAGCTGTCCTAGACCTGCTATACAGCATTTGCAATTATACTGTGGTTGCCTCATCTCTGGGCTTCATAACCTATGTGAAGTACAGATTCTCTGTCCTGTCAGACTGAAAGTTGGAGTGTCTATCATTGCTTCCCACATGACACAAGGGAAAAAGTCTACCTTGAGGGGCAGGGGGCAGAAAACACAGCCTTGCACACTAACACTATTGCATCCATACTATCTTTTCTCTTTCCAACCTCCTCCCAAACTCAGAAGTTCTATAATGAGTTTGGACAGGAGGCATGTGGACACAGAATACATGTGATTTTGATCATTCTTCCTGCTTTCTAAAACATTTTATCTCACTCTTACATCTCTCACCTTTGGAATTAGTCAGGATTCTCCAAAGAAACAGAAGAAATGGGTTGTGTGTGCCTGTGTGTGTGTGAGTGTGTGTGTGTATACAAAGATTTATTTATTTTATTTTATTTTTTTAATTTTTTTTAACGTTTATTTATTTTTGAGACACAGAGAGACAGAGCATGAACAGGGGAGGGGCAGAGAGAGAGGGAGACACAGAATCTGAAACAGGCTCCAGGCTCTGAGCTGTCAGCACAGAGCCCGACGCGGGGCTCGAACTCATGGACCGCGAGATCCTGACCTGGCTGAAGTCGGACGTTTAACCGACTGCGCCACCCAGGCGCCCCTACAAAGATTTATTTTAAGGAATTGGCACACACTATTGTGAAGGCTTGGAGAGTTCACAATCTAATGGTGGAGCCCAGCAGGCTGACAACTCAGGAAAGAGTTACAGATCAGGACCAAAGGCAGTCTTCCATGGAATCAGGAAGAACTGATGTTGCAGAGGAAGTCTGAAGCAGTCTGCTTGGGAATGGTCAGCCTTTCACTCCATTCAGACCCTCAGTTGATTGGATGAGGCTCACTCACAGTATGGAGGACGATCTGTTTTACTTCAAGTCCATTGAGTTCAGTGTAAATCTCATCTAAGAACACCCTCACCAAAAAATCCAGAATAATATTTGACCAAATATCTGGGCACTGTGGGCCAGACAAGTTAACACATATAATAAACCATGATATATTTGGACCTAGAAGGAAAATAATGGTGTTCTTTTTGTTGTTTTTCAATCCTAATAGCCATCCCTAATAGCCAGTGATAGACCTATGTCTTAGAAAGAGATATTTTGGCTGTAGTTGGAGAGGAAGGGGAAAAGAAAAAAAGTCTTGTTGATATTCATTGAACAAATATTCATTGATTACCTACCATATACCAAGCACTATTCTAGGCACTGTGTTTCAAGTGATTACTCTGCCATAACAGTAAATATAATTTTTTTTTCTTCTTAAATGATATTGATCTCAAATCTGGAAGCATGCCAAAGATTTATTATTTATTGCTTGAATCCAAAGTTTTCTATCTCACTTCATAGACTTATGGCACAAATTAATTCAAGCTCTAGATGTTGAGAGACCTTTATATTCCCCACTATCTATTTTACTTCTTCCCAAAACAGGACCTCCAGCTATAGAATGTTATTAGCAAACACATTCTGCCATAAAATATGAGACAGAATTAAAAATCTAGAAATAATGTTGATTTATAGTTACTTACATAAAGTGGTAAATTCTGGATTGTAATCTGGGTCCTTCCATTTTCTTTGCTGTAGTGAACACGGGTAATGCATCATATTGTGTCCCTAGGAAACACCATGCCCAGTCATTAGACTCAACTGCTTGCATAGTAAATTGTTCTGAAATACCTAAAAGGTATTTTATAAGTAAACTTTGTAAGTAATTTCTTGAAATTTCTCCCAAATCTGTATTTGGGAGAAAATGGACTCCACCTAGGTCAGATTTTGCCAATAATCTCTCACTAACAGTGCTCATTTTGGAAAGGTTCTACCTTTTTCTCCTATCAACAAGGAGACATTGTCTTTTCAGGGATATTAGAACAAAGAGATTGTTTTCCCTTCTTGGGAAGCCACTCAGACAGGATTAAGTAGCACAATCCTATGGCCATAACAGAGACAGATGTGTGGATTATAGACAATGAATGAACCGGTTTAATGCTTGGAGAGACCATGCCTATCACCAGTGAAAGAGAGAATGCTTGACTGTTCTTAGAGGAAAACTAAAGAAACCTGAACATTACACACATCAAGAAAGTCTTAGGCCACTTTCTACTATACAGGAATGCTGAGCAATGTTGGAGAATTACTCAAAATATCTCACTGGCAAGGCTAAATCCATGCACACAACTCTAATAACTTGTATGAGCGGTTGTTACAGAATAGCAATTTTCAAAGATTTCCATTAATGACCTATAAAGCCTCCTTACTTAAAATCCTTCTAAATGTAAACCTTCGACTAAACAGATTGTGTCTTTTAGAAATAGGACAATTTTGAAATTCATTTTTGACCTATATTCTTGAATAGATGCTTGGGAATTATTTGTTAAACTGATAAAATCTCAAATTTTTCTGGCATCTTGTTGACTGTCTTTTATTGGAATTTCAACTCTCTTTCTCTCTTTTTAAATTCTTCCTATTTAAATTTTTTTTAAATGTTTATCTATTTATTTTTAGAGACCACAAGTGGGGAAGGGGCAGAGAGAATCCCAAACAGACTCCAGTGAGATCACGACCTCTCCATGAGATCTCCATGAGATCATGACCTGAACCAAAATCAAACGTCAAATGCTTAAACGACTGAGCTACCCAGGCGCCCCTTCCTGTTATTTTAAATGAGAGATAAAATTATGAAAAGTTTCATAGATTAAGTGACATTTAAACTATACTTTGAAAGATACTAAACACATTGTCTAGCATATAGTAGGAGCTTAATAATTATAAATGAATGAATGAGATTCTGGTAGGCAGAGACATAGGCATGAAAACTTCTGGGCTGAAGAAATAGTATAAGGAAAAGCCCAGATTAGGAAATGACAAGGTAAAACTGAGACACAGGGACTAGTTGAGATTGTATTTATGATATATTAAAATAGTAAAATATATAAATCTGTAAGTGGATGTTTGTTGGGCCAGTATAATAAGGATTTTTTATGTAATTTGACAGGCAGTCATCATAAGAATATAAAAGTGGAAAAACTGAAAAATGGAAAATATTTCTAAATCTTTAAATTATTTCCAAATTTGCTCATGTTTAATTTTGTAAATTGCAATGTATATCTGAAAATACTATGGAGTAAAATCTCTCTGAACTCAAGTGTCATAACTTATCCATGCTGCCCAGCCAATAGTTTTTACTGTGCTCTTGAAATGTTTGTTCACTTGTTAAAATCCATGTCACAAATCTTCAGTGCAGCAGCTAATATTTTACAATCGATCAAATAGTCTCAGATATACATTCCAAATATGTGACTTAATGAAAACAACATAAAGATTTATGCTCCATTTAATGTACTTAGCTAAACTCATGGGATTTCAAAAGAAGATAAAAAACAAAAGGCAACATGGGTTAATGCTCAGTTATCTTTTGGTTAACTTATATAGCTTAGCAATCGAAGAACATGAAAGAGGAACCTTTGATAAAACTCAGTGGCTTTTTAAAATCCATAAAAGGCAGCCGCTTTTCTAGGAAAACCATATTAACATCGGAATGTACAACGTTTAAACAAAGCTCTTGCGAAGCTTCATTTGTAATTGACAGCCAAGATACAATTTTTTAAAGACACTCAACGATGCTGGCAAAATGAATCTAAAGTAGGAAGACCTTTTTTTTTTTTTTACTTATTATAGTTTATTACTTTACTTATTTTTCTTTACATATCACTATATAAATGAAATTTCAGGGCCTTTCCTCCACATTTTTCTCGGGACTTTAGTAGTTGAGAAACAGTAGGCATGCATTTCTGGGACTCATTGATGATAGGTGCAAACTTGATAGACAGAATATTTGATGAATGTCTGGGAGTGTCCATGTTGTCTTGGGGCTCCTTCTGAAGATAATGTAAGTCAAATATCAGAGCTTCGATAATTCTCTCAAATATGCCATCATATTCCTCAATCCAAAATCTTCCTTTAACAGTATGATCTTGAAATATGACAATGCCAGCAACTCTGGAGCTCCTTGAAACTCTCTGCAAAGCTAATATGAAACGGAGAACTGGACCACAGGAGGGTGAAGTGGCAGAATCAGAGCTCTGATCGGGTGTGGCAGCTGAAGACTCAGGAGAAGACACAAAGGGTGGTTTGATATTGAAAGGGCACTGCCACAGTTTCATTGCATTCAAAGGGCCAGGGCAGGATAATGATGGCTGATGATAGGACTTGGTTATCGACCATCATGGCACTGGGGACACTTATTCACTAGGTACAGGCCCATCCATACCCCAGATTACAAGACCAATTCTATTTTTATCCAGGGGAATCAGAAGAAGTAGGGGACCAAAACTGACCACTAAATTAGAATTGCTAATTAGTCTTTGTGCTGCAGTCATCTGATGTGACCTGATACATTGCCTAACCACCTTTGTCTACTGTACTCCCTAGGACTCTTAAAGCTGACTTTCTCTAGAAGTTCTCTAGAAAGTCCTTCCCATGAAATTAGATCTCAATATAAGGTCTCTGTTAGAGATGCCTGATGTGGAAAGGGTAACCGTTCTAACGAACCTCTAACAATGACTGCTTAGGAACTTCCTCTAATGCTGAATTCCACCTGTCTCACTTCCAGCCCCTTACTAGGTACCTAGGCACTGCTTGTATCAGCTTTAACTATTGCTGGTTGCCAAGAGACCCTGGATTTTCTGATTATCTTCCCAAGTTCCTCACCTGGCCTTGTTGGCTTTGTCCTTTCCATAGGCTCTAATGTTCATTGTCTGGGCCATTCTAAGGCATATTAACCTGAACTCTGTCCAGATGAGTGATATGCCCTCTGGCAAATATACAAATGATTAAGGCAGGAACTGGTGAGATTATCACATATAAATACCAGAGAGAAATGTGTTATAGGGACTCCTGTGTAGATGGGACTAATCAGTGTTTGATGAGTATGAATTTCCTAATCACACAATCAACAAAGTACTATCTATAAAAAACATTTTAACATTATTTTTTGAGAGCTTGAACCCTCCTTCTGATACAGAAAACATAATCCAGTCACTTCCAAATAGGCTCATCAAATTCAGTGTCTTTTCAGTCATTTTGGATTTAAAATTGTCCACATTCAGTGTCCCCCAAGCTCTTCATTTTCCTTGGAATTGATGCAATGTTTTGGTGACTTATGTGAACAAAGACCATGGGAGTATTCTTGGTCTACTTCTCAAGCCTTGATCTACCTTAGCCCTATGCAGACCTCATTCTCAGGTCAGATTCTTAGGTCCAACCTCTTCCACACAAGCACATTCTGAAGCAATCCACATCTTGTCTTCCTCTGCTCTGAGTGTCTCTTGCTTGGCACTGAGATCTTCTGCACATCCACTGCTGTACTTACATTTGCTCAAGCATGATTTCTCTCTCTCTCTCTCTCAGCTAATTTCTGAACCCTGTCTCATAAGCACAGGGAATGCCAATGCTCTCCCACATCCTCCTGAGGCCACTCTCTGTTGTTCCTATGTCACATCCCAAAACATGTCTGTGGAACGACCCCCCAGAGCTTTAGATGGGAGCAGTGAGACCTCTCTTCTCTCTCCTCACTGAATTTTGCAAATCCATCTGGGATCACAGAAATAGGCAAAATATAAATTCTTGCTCTTTTTACTCTCCTTTTATTCCCTAGCTAATGGAGTCTTTAACTGATCTGGAGTATTTGGGAGAGGGGGTGAAGGACAAAAAAATTTTTTTGTGGACAATTTTGACCACATGTTTTCAAATTTTTCTGGTCTCACATTTGAATGAATAAAGAATTCAGCATCTTTATTCTCTGGTTCTTCTACTGAAAATCTCCAGTGCAATTAGTGTCTTCTGATCCAGACACCTGAACTATGGATGCTTATAATCAAAAGAGATTTTTAAAATTCACATATTTTATCACAAATTCTTTGGGAACTAAAAAGCAGCACTTTCTACATGTAAAGCATAGTCCTAGGTTCACAATTATCCTGTTGAAGTGATTGTGGTATTCTACCTGGGAAAAATGAGATATTTGATCTGGGTCTTTAAGGAGACAATGACATTAGTAGATGTTTAAGGACAATTTTTAAAAATAACAGAACCACTGAATCACATTCCTCAAGTCTTATTCTTTGATGTGCAGCATTGTGAACAAGTGTTACTCTTATCCCTGACCATTTTTATCATTCATTCTAACATCTCCCTCAGCTTCTCTGATCTTTTCCTCATGAGTCTGCTTCATTGCTTCTTTTCCTACTCCTTTTTCTAACTGTGTATCTCTCCTCAGATGCATTCTTTGGACATTTGCTTTTCTTCCCCAAGCGATTTTCTAGAATTTTCAGGTTTTACCAGCCCATATGAATCACTGTTATTTCTGGTACTGTTTCCTTCCCAAGTCTCCAGCTTCCTCATAAATTGCCATTCAACATATTTACTTAGGTGATTGGGTATTTACTGAGTACTACCTTGTACTAGGGTCTTGAGGTTTAAAGATGAAAATCATCCCAAACTCTCTTTTCCTTGACATTCTTATTCCAATGTATAACCTCATCATTCTCTAAGTCTAAAAACCATGGTGGTCATTACAGACACTTTCCTCTCCTTTTTACTCCATACATTGTGATGTTATTGATATTTCGGTATCTGATCTTGCCCTTAAAATTCCCATGACTGCCACCCTAGGACAAGCCAATAATTAAATAATTATCTAACTGGTCTCCCAATTAGGCTCTCGTATCTGATTGCGTAAGTATGTCCCACATGACATTGTGAGATTATTCTTCCTGAGTTACCATGATAGACTTGTAGCTTGTACTTTAATTTCCAATTTACTGCACAGCAAATAACTGTCATATTCATATCTACCCATCATATTTTGAATAGATTTCTTATATTTAAAGAAGTTCCACATGATAAGTTCTTCTTCCCTAACATAAGAGTCAGACCTAAAAGTTCCAGCCTTCCTTGAAGCTACAAAGCAGACGTGTGACCTGGGCTTCACCAATCTGGTACATTCACCTAACGGTTTGATTTGGAAATGAAGACACTCTCTGTGAAGTTTTTACTTTTTGCCGGTGCTAGTAGGGATTGAGGCATGCCAATTTTGGTGGTGGCAGCAGTACTGATGTCGGCTTTCCAGTGATTGCAAAGTGAAGTTCTTGTGCAGAAGTGACATGAAGGGTAGGCAAATGCAATGGTTTTTAGATTCAGTAATGCCATGGAAAGGGGCAGGAATTTCCTCATCAGGACAGCCAGCTCTGTGACATTGTGCTATTCTCAGAAGTTTAGCTTCAAGTCTAAGCCTAGTCTTCACAATAACCCTGATGGCAAAATAAAACAAAACACTTTCTGGGCATAATCTGCCAGAATCAGCCTCTGTTGTTGGAAAGGTTGATGACTCTATTGTTTGCATAGTAAGACTCCCAAGGCTCTCCTCTACCCAACCCATTTTCTAGCTTTCATCTTCTCTCCTTCCCTCTCTCCTTTCTATTCTTTCCTTCTTTCTTTCCTTCCTTTTTCCTTCCTTCCTTCCTTCCTTCCTTCCTTCCTTCCTTCCTTCCTTCCTTCCCCTTCCTTTTGCTTCCCTTCCCTTCCCTTCCCTTCCCTTCCCTTCCCTTCCCTTCCCTTCCCTTCCCTTCCCTTCCCTTCCCTTCCCTTCCCAACTATTTGTTCAGTACCTACCATATGCTAACCTCTATTCTTGGTACTGAGAACATAAGTTTAGCAAAGAAGAACGTATCCTTGCCTTCATGGAAATTATATTCTTACTCTTCTATCAGCTTTCAATTAAAACCAAACTTATTTACCCTTCACATCCCGTATACGCCATATTAAAGATCTACCCTTGGATTAGATGATACTCAACCTAGAACAATGTCCCTATCCCTCTTACCTATGTTTATTTTACTTTCTTGCGTCCCATTAAGTCTCTTTTTCTATAAATACCTTCCCCAAGAGTTTATTTGAATTATTTCCCTGCTGTCTAACCTTTTAGTTAACTTGAATCTAACTCAGTATTTGGATTATATATTATTGCTTATTGGTTAGTGTATAGAGCCATCCACCTACTAAATTCTAGGTTACCTGAAGGCAGACTACCTACTATACCTTTTTTGAGTCCCAGCATTTGACCCAAGGTCCTGTACATACTATGTGTATTACACAGAATCACCAGGAACTCTCTACTTGCTATTGCTGTCATCCATTCTGACATGATGCTAGCAAATGAAGCCTATTAAAACCCTAAAGTTCTCAATTCACTATCAGATAAATTTCAGGTTCCTCAGCTGGACACTCAAAGTTCTCCATAATCCAGTCCCAAGTTCACTTTCTCCTGAGAATGCTCACCAATCTGATTGTCTTAAGAATATTTGAAATTTTTCTTTCCAACCATAGCCAATCATTTCAAGACTTTTTTTAAAAAAAGCAAGTAACTCTCAATATAGACATTTGGTCAATTTCATTGCTTTGTGTCTGTGACCACCTAGATATACTTGGTTTCATGGTTTTTCTGTATATCATTTTATATCATAAAGGTCCTTAAAATAGAAACACTACTCATCTTTCTGATTTATATATTATGAATGAGTGGAAAGGAATGGAACTTTATGAGAAGAGAAAATGAAATTGCAACTTTGATTATTTGGGTAGCTATTTTTGCATAAGAATGACTTTGAATTAAGGTTAGAGTATCTCATTCACTATTTGCCAGTATTTAGTTTATGTAGACCCACATAACACATTACCATAAATTTAGTGGCTTAACATAATACACGTTTATTATTTCACAGTTTCTGTGGGTCGGGAGTCTGGCAGGGTTTAGCTGATTACTTTGCCCAGGATCTCACTGGAATAAAGGTGTTGACCAGGCATTCTTATCTAAAGAGTTGACTGGAGAAGCTCAATTCAAGTTGTTTGCAAAATTCATTTCCTTGTGGCTGTGTGACTGTGGGCCTCATCATCTTCCTGGCTGTCTTCTAGAGGCTGCTTTGAGGTCCTGTGAGTTGCCTGCAGTTCCTGGCCACATGGTCCTCTCAAAGAGTATCTTACAACATGGCTGCTTACTTCTTTAATGCTATGTGGGCAATCTCACTCCAGTCCAGTAAAATAGAGTCTTCTATAATGTAACTCAATCAAGGTAGTAATATTTCATCTCTTTTGTCACAAGTTCCACCTGTCCTCAAAAAAAGGGAATTATATGTGGGCATAAGTAGACCTTTGCCCAAATTTTTTTAAACTGTGAAAATACTTTGAAAATTACAATGCCATAGTAAGCAAAGCAACTTTCATATTGTGATTTCAAAGATAAAATTACTGCATTGTTTAGAAAGGAATATATACTATTAATTCAACTGGTTTACTGTGGCTCAGAATAATGAATGCCCTCTCATATTAAATTGATCTAATTCCTTCTCTAGGCTGACAATATTTTTACTGCCAATTTTCAATTAAATTGTTTCTCTCAGGCCTTCTTGACCTCTGAGTGCTCAGTTCTGAGGAGTTGTCTGGAAGCCTTCATCTAAGTAATGGTGTCTACCAAAATCAGAATAAGTTCTTTACAGTATGCCAGTAAACACAGGCAAAATATACTAGACTTCTCAATATACTGACCCAGCCAGAATTACTAGTTCAAAAATATAAAGTTTGTCACCCTATTCTTGGATAATTTCCCTACAAAGAGGAAAATTAACCTTAAGAAGACTATGTTTCATAGCATCAAACACTGGAATCAAATAGAGCTCAATAAATCCTGTTGGCATAGCTAGAAGAGTAGCTGAGAGTGAAACACCATTATTGCCAGTGATGTTACCTAAATTCTGCCATTCGATGAAATCCTGGGCAAAGAGGAAAATGAAGGGTAAATTTAAATCCCCAATGTGCATCCCCCTGGACCATGCCCTTTACTATGGCGAAGAAAAGATATTGGGATAAGTTTCTTTTGTAAATATTTCCTATGTAATTAAATATCTTCCTTTAAAAACCATTTATAGTGTCAGGATGCTCAAAGCATCCTGTTTTATAGAAAGTACTATATTCTAGGTGCACCTGGAGGGCTCAGTCAGTTGAGCATCTGATTCTTGATTTTGGCTCAGGTCATGATCCCAAGGTCATGGACGGAGCCCCAAGTCAGGCTCTGTGCTGAACGTGGAGCCTGCTTGGGATTTCAGTCTCTCTCTCTCTCTCTCTCTCTCTCTCTCTCTCTCACACAAATAAAAAAAAAGTACTATATTATAATTATACAATCTTAGGTTGACTACTAGGATATAACTATTATATAACTACAAGTTATATCTTTACCTATCCAGTTACCCAGAGAATTAATTACAGATGGCATATATTGTCTTGACCATATAGTTTGCTCTGTAACATGTAGAACAAATTAATATTATAACTAGTATTTCTCTATCATGTTTTAAGAGTACTGACCATTTTTATTATAACAGGGATCTACATAGATGTTGAACAACTTGCTTCTTCCTGAAAGGAAATAAAACATTTCCATGAAAACTTAGATCAAAGACCTCAGTTGAGTAATATGTCTTTGCACCTTAATTTTCCTCTACAGACAATGAAAATTAAATGCACCAAGTTTAATGCTGTAGTTATAAAAATCTCATCCAGTATTTCTGGATAATTATACAGTTCAAGCCATCCCTGACATTTTCTTCTGTTTTTCTTTGGGCTGACACTTTTTTACCGTTTATTAATTTACTGATGATGATGGTGACGGTGATGATGATGACGGTGATACCTAATCCTTATTGAGCACCTACAATTTGCCAAGCAATTAAGCCAAGTACTTAACATCCATTATCTCATTAGGCTTCACAATATCCTATAATGATCCCTATTTAAAGATGAAAAAACTAAGATTTAGAAGTGAAGAGCACACCCAAACATCAAACAAGTGGTAGATTCAAGAATCAGACCTAGTTCATTCTATCATCAAATTAATTTGGCCTCTATACCCTATTGCACCCCCATGTCTTTTTAGTAGTTGAATTTTATGAATCAACACTACATTGCTCATATAAAAATACACAAATCTCCAGTATGTATACACAGGAAACATTTTGACACTCTGTGCATAGTTACTACAATATCCTTTATTACTACATTTGATAAAATTGCCACAAATATGGCACTGTATTTGACAATGTGCCAGATTAAAGTAATTTTAGCTTCAAAATATCTGTTAGATATGATCTTGTTTTTATAGCTTAGCAGAATGTGCCTATATCCCATTTGATATGATACCTTGCTTAAAGGTGTTAATATATGTTATGATCATTTTGTAGAAGTCTCCTAGAACACTTAGTGGCTAGATATAATTATATGCATGTTACCAGTAGAGAAAATATATACAAAGAGACACATATTTTGCAATGTAAACTAAAAATGATTGTCACAATATCAAAATATTTTAAATATATTTTTGATTATATCTTCATAAATGCGTAAATGAAACAGAGTAACAAGATGATATTGAAAGCGTAGTTCTAGGGATGCCATAACAAAATATCACAAACTAAGTGGCTTAAGCCAGAGAAGTTTATTTTCTCAAAATTCTGGAAGGTAGAAGTCCAAGATCAAAGTGTTGGAAGGTTTGGTTTCTTTAAGATCTTTCTCCTTACACTGCAGATGCCCACTTTTCCCTGCGTCATCATAATCTTCCTTCTGTGTGTGTCTGTGTCCTAATCTCTTCTTAAACAACACCAGTTATGTTCGATTAGGGACCACCCACACAACCTCATTTTAACTTACCTACCTCTTTAAAGTCCCTTCTCTAAATAAAGTCACATTTGGAGATAGTAGGGGGTTAGAACTTCAACATGTATATTTTTGGGAGGGACACAATTCAGCCTATAACAGAGGAATATCCTGATATCTTCCTAGAAAATAATAAAAGCACTCCACTTGGGTTAGTGCCAAATAACCCTTCCTTTTTGGGGGAGGAAGGGGGGAGATTTCCTAAACACAATTGTCAGTAAGTTATTTCAGAAAACAAAGAAGTGAAAAATCTTACAAAGAAGTCATAATTTCTGCCCCTCAAAAGAAAACAAACCGGGAAGTGCCTAAAATTTACAAAATGCAAAAATTTCCTCCTATATTTCAGTTACATACTCTACAATCCATCTCATGCTATATAGTAAACAATTTTGACAAACTGCAAGATCAGTTTTGGTAAAGGAAATAGTATTTTTTTTTCCTATCAACTTTTATTGCAAAAGTAGAGATGTGTCACATGGGCACCAGGAACTCCATTACCTTTATCTGAAAGAGCTCAGGACCAATCATCACATATCTGTTGCTTTTGGATCAGTTCCATCTACCAACCCTTCAAATAAGCAAGTGAGAAGTAGCAGTGACCCGTGTGGCCCCTACATTGCATAGGGATTACAGATTTGTTTAGTTTTGCAATTAACACATTGTACAGTAGCCCTTCCTGAAATTTGTGATTGGGGCTACACAGACCTAATTATTTGCTAATTCATCCTCACTTCTCACTTTGACTGGAATTTGGCAAAAGACTGTAGTAGCAATTTAAGTTTAACATTGGGGTTTTTGATAGCATTAGGTAGTGGTAAAGAAGAAAGTAAGATGAGTATTTTAAAAGGTCATAGAGCAGAAGTTATTGTTAATAATTTTTATTAAATCATGGACCACTCTGAAGAATTTATGAAAGCTACAGAAACTCCTTTGCCCACAATCACACAAAATTTTACACCATATTTTAAAGAGTTTGAAGATTGTTTTTTTTATAAACCAGTAGACCTCAGTTTAAAATTTTCTTTCATCAAGAAAAAAAAGGGGGCACCTGGATGGCTCAGTTTGTTAAGCGTCTGAATTTGGCTCAGATCATGATCTCACACTCCGTGAGTCCCATGTCGGGCTCTGTGCTGACAGCTCAGAGCCTGGAGCCTGCTTCAGAATCTGTGTCTCCCTCTCTCTGTGCCTCCACAGCTCTCACTCTGTGTGTGTGTGTGTGTGTGTGTGTGTGTGTGTGTGTGTGTGTGTGTATCTCTCTCAAAAATAAATAAACATTAAAAAAATTTTTTTTTAAGAAAAAAAAAGTCTTGGAGACACTAGTCTCAGCTCAGGGACATAGAGTTAAAAAGAATCCAGCTTCCGATTAGATTAACACTAACCTCCACACTAATGACCTAGAAGATGATAAAAAGTATTTATCTCGAAGCAGAACTATTTATCTTCAGTCTCACTACTACATAAAATGTCTGGCTTTCAACAAAAAATGACAATACCAGAGGTTAAAAACAATTCCCAAGGAACAAAGCAATCATCCAAACAAGACTCAAATATGACACAGATGTTACAACTATCTGAAAGGGTCCTTCCAAATAACTCGAATTAATATGTTAAAGGATCTAATGGCAAAGGTGAACAACATGCAACATCAGATGGGTAACTTCAGTACAGCAATTAAAAGTATAAAAATTAAACATAAATTTAAGCATGTATAATACAGCAACAGAGTTGAGGAATGCCTTCAATGAGCTGGTATGCATGTAGACTCAACAAAGCCAACGAAGAGATAATTAAAGTTTGTTAGATCTATAGAAATTACTCAAACTGAAGCAGAAAGAAAAAAAAAAAACAGTGGGGGAAAAACATGAGGAAATATCCAAGAGTTATTTTCTATTTGGTCTAACTGTTCTTAGTTTCAGTTTAAAATATTTTTAATTGTCTTAAAGATCTAATCCATGCATTTTTTAGAAGTATATGTTTTATTTTTCAAATATTTGGATATTTTCAAGTAACCTTCTGTTTTTGGTTTCTGGTTTAATTCCAATAGGTCCAAGGACATACTTCGTATGATTTCTATTCTCTTAAGTTTTATAAGGTTTGCTTACAGCCCAGAATATGGTCTATCTTGCTGACTTCCATATGTATTTCAGAAAAACGTGTATTATGGTGCTGTTGGATGGAGTGTTCTATAAATGAGTGTCAGGTCAAACTGAAGGTCCTGTTGAAATCATCTACATCCTTCCTTATTCTCTGCCTACTTATTTTTTTCAATTATTGAGAAGGATGTTATTGTCTCCAAGCCACAAAGTGGGCCAAAATATTTGAAAAACACATATCTGACAAATCAAGACCTTTGTCTAGAATATACAAAGAATTTTCAAAATTCAACAAAACAAAACCCCAATTTTTTTAATGAGTAAAACACATGAACACACACTTCACCAAAGAGATACAAACAACAAATGAGCCTATTAAAACATATTTAATCTCATTAGTGATTAGATTAATGCAAAATAAAATCACAATGAGTTATCACTACTCATCTATTAGAATAGCGTAGATAATATTAGAATGCACAGTACTACACAGCCAACAATCTTAGTATTTACCCAAGCAGATTCAGTATACATATTCACACACAAAAACCTGAATGTGAATACTTATAGCAGCCCTATTCATAATGTCCAGAAACTGGAAACAACCTAAATGTTATTTAACAGGAGAATGGATAAACAAACTGTAGTGTATCCATATAATGGAATACTACTCAAAAATAAATATTGATCCATGTAATAACAGAGATGAAACTGAAACATATTTTTCAAACTGAAAAAAAAAACCCAAAACCAAAAGTCTATATATTATTCAATTCCACTCATATAACATGCTTGAAAAGATAATCTAAAAGGATAGGAATCTGATCAGGGGTTGAGAATGGAGAAAGTATTTCTACAAAGGAGCAGCATAAAAGAATTTTGGGTGCCATAGAACCATCCCACATGGTGGTAAATACGCAACTTTATATATTTGTCAAAACCATAGAAATAAACATCTTAAAGAATTTACAATAGGAAAATTTTTACAATATCAACCACATTGTCAAGGGACCCAAAGATGGAATACAGACCATGACAATCCTACTATGTAAAATGTTAACATTAGAGGAAGCTGAATGAAGACTATTTGGTAATTCTGTGTCCTATCTTGCAGCTTTAAAATTATATAAAAATTAAAAGTTTAAAAAAATACCCAGTTGCATCACTATTGCTTAATATAACACCACCTTAACACCCAAAAAAAGAAAGATACAATCCAATAGCAAAGCAAAGTTCCTAAAATTTACTAAATGCAATGTTTAAAACACAAAAAGGTTCGGGCAGTCAATTAGAGCTCCAGAAGTATCATTTTCCATTTCCTTTCCTGACACATTTCAAATAGACAATTAAGAGGGATCTGTCTAGGAGGTGCTCAGGAAAGGTTTCTGAATGAATAAATGAGTCAACAAATACAGTAAAACCTTGGATTGTGAATAATTTGTTCTTCTAGTGTTCCACAAGACTAACAAACATTTCTAATAAATTTTAACTTGATAAACAAGCAATGTCTTGCAATACTAGTATGTGACACCGAACGTTACATGATCACAACTGAGCCAATGGTTCTTGAAATTCGCTTTAATATATGAGTGCTTTGGATTACAAGTATGTTTCTGGAAAGAATTATGCTCACAAACCAAGATTTTACTGTACTCAAATTCAACTCTTCATCTTCCCTTAATCCCATGGACTTCTAATTTCACAATTTCGGTTAATAACTTTATTTTCTCAGCACTCCAAGCTCAAAACCTTGGCATCTTTTCAATCTAGGTTTTTATCCCAACACTTCTCCCCACCCTCCATATATCAAGCAAGTCATTAACTATGCCATTTCTATCCCTGCTTTTCATTTGCTACTCTTTATCACAATAGTTAAGGCTCTCATAAATTTCCATGCTTGTGGTTTCAATATGACTTCAAATCTCCCCCTTTTGTAAAATGGCTGTCAGATAAATCTTCCTTCCTTACTCTGATAATGGCATAATAATGCTCCCAAACTTTCAGTAATTCACCATTTCTTACTAAATAAACTACCACTGCTTTAGGACATTTAGTGTCTTCCAGTATTTACCAACACAGGCAAACTGAACTGTTCATTGTTTCCAGGACAAACTATCAATTTTCACGGTTTTCATGCCATTGTTATTACTATTCCTCCCACTGGAAAGTGCTGTTCCTGTCTATTCATAAAGATCCAACCATCTTAGTTCCTATTTAGTATTCTTCATAAAGTTTTACCTGATTCCCTGAAAAGTAGATGCAACCCCATCCCCTCCAAAACCCAATACAATTTTGAATTAACATCTCTCATGGATTTCATTAAATTTTTGCCTTATATTATGATTATTTAGCCATCTTATTTATTGCCTCCATTTATATTGTAAGTAAAATGAAAACAGGGGCTATGATTTATCTTTATTTTTAATATTTCTTACTGGACCAAGAAAAGTGTCTGACATGTGGCCATTAAACAATAAATAGTAACAATTAATTAATGGAATGTCAATAGATGAAAAAGTCAATGTTGACTAAGTTGTAATGGAAGGGAAAGTAAAGTTGGACTAGAGTTTTATTATTAAAAAAATAAATTATTGGGGCACCTGGGTGTCTCAGTCGGTTAAGCATCTGACTTCAGCTCAGGTCATGATCTCATGGTTCATAGGTTTGAGCCCTGTATCTCGTTCTTTTCTGTCAGCATGGAGCCTGCTTCAGATTCTCTGTCCCCCTTTCCCTGCCCCTCCCTCACTCTTTCTCTCTCAAAAACAAACATATTTTAAAAATAAATTATTCCTTTTCTTCTATAAAGAGAACTTTTGGATAAAATTGACTTCATAGCAAAGAACACCAATGCTTATTCATGATGTCTGCTGGCCAGTGGACCCACTCTTTTAGTCATAGGCACATTGGTGGCTATACAGATTTTTTAAGAATCTTCTATGACAGCAAAAGGAGACAGCTAGTCTCCTTCAGTCCTTACCAGCTGACTTTGAGCTCTGGCAATGGCTATCTTGATTTTAAGAATATAAGATATTCCATCAGTTTCCATGTACTGAAAAAAAAGTATTATTAAGACACTTCCTTTATCTCTTTTACATAAAAGAAACTAGACTGTACAGGAAGAACACTAGAGAATTTACCTCAGATAATAGCAGTGTCAGTAAAAAGCACCTGCTGACCCATACAAAATTAAGACATCACATGACACATACATTAAAGATACACATCAAATTAAATTTTAATACTCCAAATGACACTCTTCTTTATTAAGCATGACTGAAAGCAAGAGGCTATGAGTGACAGGTATTTTCCTACTCAGTCATTAGGTAAAGGATATTTTATGACTGCAACATTTTTTTAAAGATACATCAAGAGTTCCAAACAAAGCATGTTTTTTTTTCTTTTAAAAGACCAAGTCTTTCTTAATGCTATTTTCCTGCTTTGAATATTTTGCATATTTACACAAAATTATTGGAAAAATTTTCACTTAGCTGGACAGATATTGCCTAAAATCATTCATGAACACAAGACAGATAAAGTACCCTCGGTTACTTCTCCTACTTCTTTAGTGGGACACATCAATGGCGTGAGACACACTAGCCTTATTTGTGTGGTGGCTGGTGTTAGAGAAGAACTTAATGCTGAAATAGCAATAATCTACCTCTATGTTACTCAATTTGGCCTTTAAAATGCTGGATTTAACATTTCCATACTCACCTCCTACTACTTGCATTTCCCTTTAGATAAATGGCAATGGTGGAATTTTTAAGAATTCAACTATATATGGCATTATATTGGATATAGATCCTACGGAGGGCTGAACTGTTCAAAAGTCCTTGTCTAGTAACATTTAGGTAAACTTTTTATATAGTCCTGGGCACATGGGCAAAAACTTACTTCCTTGGCTGGATTATAATATTTTCTGTATGCATCTAGCTCCTTAAATCGTCATCCTTATTGGAGCTTTCCCCAAACTCACCTGTATACTTATATCATCCTTAAGGGTTGCAATAGTTGTCACTAATAAATCCAGAATACACCTGTCCACACAAATTTTGAATTAATTCATGTTAAATGTGTAATAATCTTTAAAGCTCCTATTCGAAATACTGCTGAGCCCTCACTTTAAGAAAAACTGCTATGAAAAAAAGGAAGAGAGTTTTTAAAGGAAGTCTCTAGTGAATCCTTTTGCAAAGTAAGTAATCACATTCTAACTTATCTGTTTTGCAACTTGAGAAACAAGATTCTCGTGCCTGTATCTCCAGTAGAGGAGATGAGAATGAGGCCAAAGAGCATCTCTTGGTTGGCCCAGGAGGAAAGGGTAAGATGAGAGGAGACGGCAGCCGCCCGGGTTCTCTCCCTAGAAAGTTAAATGCCAGCAAGGTTAGGCCTTGCCAATATAAATACAATCACAATGATGGTATAAAAAGACATGTATTTTCACCTCTATTGACTTTTCACGTTCATGGGATAATTATTGTAACATTTTCTTAAAGGGCAAAAAGCTTTTGATGATGAATACATCTCATTACATGGAATTTTACGTGTAATCCTTACATGAATCTCATTGTAATTCAATGGATGAATTACGTGTTAATGCTAGCATAACAAGCCTTTAACCTATTTGACTTAATTACAGGCATATCATCAGATTTACTGGGAAAAGGTTTCTTCCCATGCTCTAAAAAGTCTTTTCACTTTTTTAACCCTTTGATTAAACCTTGGAAGGCAGTATCAGCTTCCATTACTCACAATATGTCTCTTATGCCCACGTCCTGTAGACTTCACCTACAGAAACAGAGAGGATAAAATAGAGAGAACAATATTTTGTCTAACTTTGTGAATGTCTATCTCGATGTTGAGGGCTCCCAGTACACCTGGCCCCTTATGAGCAGAGTCTTTTTTTCAAATCAAGAGATGAGGTGAAATAGAATGAACTTGGGCTGGGACTTGGAAATCTAACTCTGACACTCACTACCAGGGTAGCTCTAGAAGACAATTAATCAGCACGAATCCCAGCTTTCCTCCCTGTTAAACAGATATATTACACTCATTTGACTACTCACAGGGTTTTGGGTGAAGACCTAACAATGTAATGTAATTGGTGTTTGGAATAGTGTTGCATAAAAAATAAAACACAATACAACTAAAGTATTGATAAAGAAGAAGGAAGAGGAGGAAGGGGAGGAGGGGGAGAGCAAAAAGAAGAGGAAGGAGAAAAAGAACAAGAAAAAAGAAAAGAGTATTCAACTGTATTACAACAAACCAGCACTTTAAAGAGGATTAATAAATATGCAGTGCATGTACATACAAAAATAAGGAATGAACAGGATAACCAAGGAGCACATGACAGAAAAACCTATGTTAAAAAAGGGATCCCAGAGCTAACAACTAATCTGAGATTTGAAAGATAAGTAGGAAAGGACTGAAATGAGAATTGTGTAGGGGTTGAAATGGGTAACAGAAGTAAAACAGACCAGGGACTGGACTCGAGTCCCCTCAATCCTGACCATGAAACCCAGTGTTCCTTCATAGCTGCAACCCTATGCCCCCTGAGTAGCATATCTTGCAGGAATGCAGAAGCAAGATGCTTACCATAGGAGACTCAAATATGAAGACTGGAGAAGACTGAACCAAACTGAACCAGCACTAAGGTGGATCCTAGTAGTGCTGACTTTTCACCAACTTTATCTCTCATTATAATACTAAAAATCATGCCCGGGTGGAGATTTAACATGCTATTGACACATATGATGTATGATGTAGCGTGTTCTGTCCATTGTCCCTGCATGCCCAACATTCTGTGTCATTTCTTTCCCACCTTACCTCTTTAAAAGGCTTCCGCGGACTGAAGGACCCTTTCCTTTGTGCTGTTTCCCTCATGCTCCAACATAAGCCCCAATAAAACCTTGCCTGGAATTTTCACTGAGCCCAGTCGGTTTCTTTGCTCAGAGGGTCCAAGGACCCAAGTCAGTAACAGAGGTAAGAAGTTGCAGCCTTTGTAATAGAGATTGTAATTTGTTCCCACTACAAAGTCAGAACCCAGAAAAATTTTTGTCGAATGAATGAACAAAAGAGAACATATTTGAGCATAAAGTGGAGACGAGGGTGAGAGGGAGGTGGAGGGTTCAGTTTTAGAATGGTGACTCTAGTTACTATATGAAGAACACGGTAGAGACATGTGGGAGCAAAAAAAACAGATAGGAGACTATTGCAGCAAATCCATGGTTTCAGAGAGACAGAGAAAAACTTGACTGTAGATTGGAAGTGAGGCATGAAGATAGTCTGAGGAAAGGCTTAAGGAAACACAGACATCCCTATTTTAACAAGGATGAGAGCACTAAGTAGAGATTCTAAACCTCCCTCCCAGTTACAGAAACATATGAGAAGTGTTAAATAACAAAAACTCAACAGAGTAAATGTAAAGATCCAGTTGGCTTTATCCAATGATTCATGAACCAGGCAGCATCCCATCTAACAAACAGAAGGGCACTCCAAGGAATTGGATAAAATAGAAGGCTTTTATAGGCAGAAACAGGGCTGGACATGGAAGATACTAGCAAAAGAAAAAAAAAGGATTATTTCAGACAAGTTCACCTTCCTTTGGGGGAAAGGTGGGGGTCTTAGCATGCAGACTATGTCACTAGTGCTGATCAGGAAATTCTAGACAGAATGGTTTAAAATAATCCTGGAAGAGACTGAACTGCAATCAGGTTAGGTATTAAATTTTGGTGGGGCTTAACGTAAGTAACTCTATGTTGGGCCTGTTGTCCTTTTTAACAATTGCTCCCTTTTGATCAAACTCTTAGCCTGAGAGTTGTGATAAAAATTAAGGCATTAATGCATTAGCACCATTCTCAACTACTGCTTTACAGTTCTCACAGCTTTTGTTGATCCTGGGTTTTTTGGTTGAATTTCTGTGGTATTCACAGATCATAAATTCAGTCATAGAATTTTTTGGTTGGTCATTCTCTTCATTCCATGTTTCATGTTCCAGTCTTAAGTAGATCATTTGATTGGTGGTCAGTGGCTGCAAATATGCACTTAAAGCTTTTGAAAGAATACAATGCACCAGGAAGATTATTATGATAACTATAGGTAGGATAATTCCCAATGGTTGGGAGCATTGTTTCTAAGACCTAAAACAATCAAAGAAAGACGTCGTTGAAGAAGTTGCCATTTTAAGCCAAACTGGTTTGCTCAGTGATCTAATATAACTGAGTTTCAGCTTCCCCAGAAGTGTTAATCCTAGTACAGCAGGTAGTGTTAGCCATAGCACAGATACCTCCTTGCTTAGCTAAAAAATAATCATGTTTCAAGAACAATTTTTGGCCAGAGAGTCTAAGGATCTTTTCTGGGCAATGTCTTAGCAATAAAATCTATAATGTCTCTAAGTGTTGAGATCCTTTTGATCATATTCTTATTTCTATTTACTCCTGAACCATGGGTCTGTCAGATTTTTAGCACATATGGGAGGAGAGTCTCCTACTTTGAAATAAAAAAGACATCTTAAAAGCCTTACAAAGATGGGTGCTGCCTTACAAAGAGTGAGATCTTTTAGTGAGTGAGGTCAAATCTGATCTAGATAATCATGGGAATATGGGGGTGCAAATGTACTAAGATTCATGTAGGTTGATGTGTCCAATTGGGTACACTCTTCTAAGGGGTGTCAATTGTAGTTTACAATGACATTGCAAAGAGAAATTGGTCATAGTGAAGACGAGGGGATCTCTCGCACCATGGCAAATCCAGCAATCTGAAAGTTTACCCCACTTAGCAATGACCTAGGAGATATGGACAGGGCCATTATCTTTCCAGACCAATACCAGAATAAAGAAAAGAAGAAGAAAGAGAGGATTTAGGATTTAATTAAAGTATGAAGTCTCGATCTATCTTCTTGAACGGAAGCAGTCTATTTTGATGCCATCTACTTCTCTTCTTCATCAATTTGATTCATAGACCTCTAGCATCTGTATAAGACTAGATGTCACGTGGGGCCATCTTTAGCTGTGAGATGTGTATCCAAGGCTCAATATATTCTACTTTTGCAGCAGTGTAGTGGGCAGGATCATTTCATAAGGTCCTTTTCAATGGGAGTAAAGGTTGTCTTCCTGTGATGACCCTTCTAGTACACCCATCACCAGGCTCCAGACTGTGATCAACAGGACCTTGCACTGGGATACAGAAAAGCTTTCTTAATCTGTTGGTTTTATGCTTGAGCATAAGACATTAAAGACTTAACAGCAGCTGGTCATAATAGCATGAGACAGAAAATCAGCAAAAGGATGATAGACATTGGTCTACCAGTGACTATTTCATGTGATGTGACTTTTTTTTCCAAAGGGGTTACTGTGAACATTCAGCAAGACCAAAGACAATACCCTAAGCCAGGGGAGTTCAGTAGTTTTGACATGTTTAGTAATTTTAAGTTTGAGGATCCCATTAGTTTTCTCAACCTTGCCTGATGATTGAAGGTAGGAAGGACAGTGATCATTCTACGAGGTTTGCTAGATTTTCATGAAGGCTTGTATGATTTGTCTGGTGAGGTAGGTGCCCAGAGACTGTGGAAGGTGTATCCCAAATTGGAAACACATTTTCTAACAGTTTCTTGGCCACAGTAAGGGCATCAGACTTGCAAAGCTTCAGTCTACCTGGAAAACACACATATAATAACAAGAACATATTGACAACCCATACGAAGAGGCAGCTGAAAGCAGTACAGCTTCAGGTGTTCAAAGGGTCCAAAGGAGGAGTTCTGATGCCACCGGGGACAAAAATAGTTTTTCCAGGATTATGGATGTGGCAGGTCAGATATTGCTAGTACTGTTTCTGCAATTTTATAGATGTCTCCCAACCAGTATTAGCTCATAATTTGAATCATCTTGAATGCATTATGATGAGTGAAGGAAAGCAAAAATGGAAAAATGAGGTTTTCCAGGGGGCTTGGAAGAACTAAGAGGCTGTCTTCTGTTTTCCATAGCCTTGGTTGTTCATTTAATTTACAGCCATTGTTTAACTGTCTTAATTTCCCTGATTCAGGAGCAGGATGTTGCTGCATTACAAGGAAATCAGGATGGCAAAAGTCTAGCAATGAGGGGTCATTTTTTGCAGAAGCAAGATAGACTTCATCTTTATAGGTTCTGTTACTGCTGCCTTTGCATAAAAGTCAGCTAGAACATTTCTCATACTCAGACTCAGTCTAGTGTGAATCTCAGTTTTGATGACAGCAATTTCAGAAGGTAAAAGAAAAGCAGTAAGAAGATCATTTACTTGATTGGACTTCCAGAGGATGTAAGAAAACCCGTTTCTATAACATCCCCCAAATCATGGACAAACCCAAAAGCATACCAGTTATCAGCGTAAATATTTACAATTTGTCTTTCTGATAATGAGCACGTTTGGGTAAGGCACGGAGTCCTGCTTGTTGCATGGATTTAGCTTGTGGGAGGTTTCCCCTTTTGAGTAGGTCATATTGAACGGTAATAGCATAACCAGCCTAGGAATTCCTTTTTTCCTTTCTAAGTATCATCCATCAACAAACAACTTTAGATCAGAATTAAAGGGGTAACTTGTAAATCAGGACATGATGTCACCAAATGGGACCTTATTACCTTTCAGCTGCAGGGCTTCCCTTCCTCAGGGAGATATAGTAACAAGGCAGGATTAAGGAGTTGCAATGTTTAAGATGTAGATTAGGTTATGAAAGCAGAAGGATCTCATAAGAAGTTACTCTATCTATAGAGAAATGTTGAGTTAATTCAGAGTTAAGAACAGAAATTGTCAGAGTTGGACAGCATGTAAAGTTTGCAAATAAATATTTCCTAGGGTCATATCTGCTGAGGCTTCCACTACCTTTGTAGCTGTGGCTATAGTCTTTAGACAGCTGGGATAGGCACAAGCAATTGAATCAAGTTGTATGCTATATTAGGCAATAAGCCTGTGTTTATTACCATGTTCTTGAGTGAGCATTCCCAGGGCTTGCTTATCCCTTTCATGCACAGAGAAATTGAAAGGTTTTGAAGAGTTAAGTGGCCCTAAGGCAGGTGATTCTTGCAGTACTTGTTTTACCTAATGAAAGCCTACTCATGTTTTTCTTCCCAAGAGAAGGGCTCAGGAACTGAGATTTTAATAACTTCATTGAGTGAGGAAACTATAGGGGAAAAATTAGGAACCCATAGTCTGCAATAACCAACCAAGCCTGGAAATCCACGAAGCTGTCCCTTAGTTGTGGGTCTAGGAAAGTCCTGGGTTAGTGTAATTCTTTTGGGAGACAGCTGAAGTCCTTCAGTGCTTAGATCATGACCTAGGTAATGAACAGTGGCTAGAGATAATTGTGATTTCTCCTTGGAGACTTTGTGTCCCTTTTCAGCTAACAGTTGCAGTAAATAAAAGGAATCTTTTGTGGACTCCTCTTTGGTAACTGAACACAACCAGAAGTCATCTACATATTGTAAAAGGGTCAATTTCCAAGGGGAACTGGAGAGTGTTTAAATCTCAGCGAAGTATTTCAGAGAAATAAGAAAGAATTTTAGAGGACACTTGAGGCATGACTGTCCAGATATATTGGCAATTGTTTCAAATAAAGGCAATAGATATTAACTGTTGGGGCCCACAGGAATTCCAAAAAGGGCTGAACAGAAGTCTACAGCAGTGAACCAACTTATGTCTGGAATAACTGGCCACAGAAAAGTGCTTGGGTTTGAGATGACTAGGAAATGGAGAATAACTATCCTATCAATAGCTCTGAAATCCCATAGTCCATAAGGTTTCTGGGCCAGTAAGCTGTGTGTTGCAAGGACAAGTACAGGGAATAGATAGCCCCTGGACAATTAGATCTTCTACTATGGGTGTGAAAGTAACTTAGGGACAGGTTTACTTACATCTATATGACTCTTATGTGTGAAGTCATTCAAGGAGAATTTGCATAGGACCTTTGAGAACAATCTCTTTTTGCAGTGTCCCAGTTAATTACAGCTGAAACATCAATCTGTGCACCAGCATTTTGATGATGGACCCCAACGGGGATGCAATATGGGAGGCCCAGGTGTTGTTTGGGGTCTCTGGCCTTGGAGATGTGGTAGTTATAAAGTTAATAGCTTGGCAGATTTTTTGTTCATGATACTGCTCCAGGGTCCTTTCAAAATGTTCAGCTATAGTCATGAGTTCAGTCAGGCTGGTGGCCTCCTATCCTATCTTCTACCTTTTTATCAGTCCACTAATCTCAGGAGATAAACCATTTACAAAGAGGGCAGCTACAGTAGACTAGGTGACCTTATTTATCATATGAAACCCCAATTGCTGTAGAAAAAAAGGAATACCAGAGGGCTTCAAAGTCTGCCATAGAGTCATCTTTTTTTGTTTGTTTGTTTGTTTGCAAGTTTGTATAATAGACCAGTCAGTGTTGGCATCGAAGACTCTAGGAATGGCTTATAAAATTTGGCTGTTATAGTGCAAGTTTTTTATGGTCCCTGGATCTTGACTATTGTCCTTGGGGTTTTCCCATCATGGTTCTTGCATCCATTACTTGGGCTTCACCAGGTCCTACCAACATGCATAAAAGCTGATAAAAATCTGGAAGTATGGGGTTATAGGTCTTAATAATGACTAAAATCTTCAAAAAGTGTTGAGTTTCCTCTTTATGTTTAGGAAATTCTTTAACTCTGGGCCTTAATTGAGTCTTTGACCACAGGTGAAGGATACCTGAAGAGATTCATCTATAACTTTGGGTAGTTTTATTTTAAAAAGTAACTGTTTAGTAGTATCTTCAGAGTGGACAGGAGGTTCAGACAGAGAATTAGTAAAATATGAGTATTCGGGTAAAGAAAGAATGGGAGGAGGAGGAGTCACATCAGTCCTATTGTCTGTTGTTTTAGGTACCTCTTGTATCTTTAATTTTTCATTAGCCTTCTGTAATGAATCCTTTAATTTTGGAATTTTGAAGGCTTTTGGAAGCTTCTGCATGCCAGTTAAAGTAGACATCTCATTCTATTTGTTCAACTTGGGATCTTTTCCTCTCAAGTGCATTTCTTAAATGAGCAATGTTGTCTAATTGGAAGATTCCCCATAATGGCCATTGTAACTCTAGGTTATTTTTAATAAAATTTTGCCATTTTGCTAGGTATCTGAAGCTTCTGTGACTATAGTACTTAAACATAAAACAAGCAGGATGTCAGAAGGTAGCACACTCAACCCTTGGATATAAAGGATCTCATTTCATCTATGTAGGCCTTTGGGTTTCTTGGAGTCAAAGTAATATGTGAAAGGGCCTAACACAAGAGTCTTCTTAAGGTGACAAGCTCTCTAACAACCTTTAAATTCTCAACCTGTACCCACCATTGTTTGAGGCTTTTTTGACCTCTGAGATTCCCATTAGCAATGAGTCCTTATTTAATATTCACCTGAGGCCTCCCATTGGACTCAGTCCAGCCCAAATTGGACCAGTCCAGTTTTTAAGTTGGATACAGTCCTACTCTGATTGGTAGCTACCAAAGCTGCTGGAAGTCTCCTTCAGTTTCACTGCTGCCACCAAATCCATTAAAGGCAAAAATTCCACCAAGTAAATATAAAGATCTAATTGGCTTTATTCAACAATTCATGACTGAGGCAGAATTTCATGCAACAAATAGAAGGGAGCTCTGAGGAGTTATACAAAATGGAAAGTGTTTGTAGGCAGAAATGAGGCAGGACAAAAAAGTTACTAGCAAAATAAAAGGAAAAACATTTTCAGGCAAGGTCGTTTTCCCTTCAGGGAAAGGGCAAGGGTCCTATCACCCAGATTACTTCACTAGTTCAATCAGGAAATTCCAGACTGATTGGTTTAAAATTTCACTCCTGAGGGAGGCTGCAACTGCACTTAAGACAGGTATCAAGTCTTGGTGGGTCTTAACATGAGTGACTCCTTTTTGGGTTTGTTGTTCCTTTTTAACAGAAGAAAGGCCAAAGTCTTAGGGTGTCAGAAGACACTTCCTGAAATAGGTTCTCTTAGCTGTGTCCTGAAGGATGAAGAGGAGATCACCAAGTGAACAGGACAAAGTGGCAGAAGAACTTATTTCTCATGCGTCTGCAGGCTATATTTCACGTTATGGTGACTACAGTCTTCTTGCTGAAGATCTGCCCTTTGACCGGGAGCAGTTCTCCTCCACTTACTCATTCTAGAGCCTGGGCTGAAGGGCAACCCTGGGATTTCTCCTCAGGGCAATGGCAGAAGCACAAAAGGACTGCAAGTCCTTTGGAGTCAGCTTGGAATCTGTACACTATCACCTCTGCCCATGTATCTATCGTTGGCCAAAGCAAGTCATGTGACCATGGCCAGAGTCAAGGGGCGGGGGGCAAGGAGCTGCACTTTGCCTTTAGTGTCAGGTATCACGAAGGTTATATAGCAAAGAGCATAAAAACGGGCCCAGCTGAGGGTCAGCGAAGAATGGGCTCAGTAATTCCATCTACCAGCATCTGCATGAACTGCCAGAGAGGACCTGCATGAACAGAAGTCAGTTTCAGATTTATAGCACAATGGAGGGAGGAAATAGAATGAGAAACTGGGATGAAGAGAGGTGGGCATGGGCTTTGTGAAGGGCTTATTTTATGTCATAAGATGTAAAAGTGCTACAGTGCAAACAAGCACAGGCTGCTGTGGGAGCAGATGAGGGGCAGACGGGCTCCTAACCCAGTCTTAGAAAGTTGTCAGGAAGGTCTACCAGGCAGAGTGGTATGGGCCAAGACTGGAACTGCAAGTCTTTTAACAAAGCTGGAACTCATTGATGGCAGGCACAGTGTCTTTGCAGTGTTATAATGTATATTTGGGAAGGGTTTATGCTTAAGCAAAGCAGCCAGGCTCTTCTGTTGTGGTTTGGTGGATACTGGGAAAGGTCCTCTACCCCCAAAATAACCCCTCAACACATCTAGAAAGCCAATGGAGTCCAGGGTGTATTGCATCAAAACAGAGGAGAGGACTGGGAGTCTGGCTTCATGCTGGGCTCAGCCCAGCCCACCCAGTGGCAGGTGCTCCAGTGGGATTAAACTGTTTGTTCTCCTGTCAGCAGGCTAGTTAATCCTCCAAAGCCTTGCCAGGGATATTCACACAGTAAACACTCCGCTCTGTGAGAGTTGTCCTGTCAAAAACCAACAGAGTTGATTCCCCTGCAGATCTGAAAACCTCTCTCAGCCCTCTTTCTCTGCAATTACCAGAGGTGATAATTGATCTCCCAAAATGATGCCAGATTTCACAGAAGGTTTATTAATTCCTCCCCCTTTACAAGCCAAGTAAAAGTAGTGTGTGTGTGTGTGTGTGTGTGTGTGTGTGTGTGTGTGTGTGATTGAGTGAGGCCAACAAACTCTAGAGAGTTGCTTGAGGTCACACAGAGTCAGTGGCTCAATATGGATTAGCAAACCTCATGGCCTGTCTCGTCCCCAATCCTTTTTATCAAATCACTGAACAAGTTGCCATATGAAGAAAACGTTAAACAGCATTAACCTCTGATAAGTTACATTTATTTTCTTGTACATTTGGCATTTATTTTAGTTGTTTCAATTTGTGTGGCTTAGTATATAAAGTTCTGTATGGTTGCCCTCTGAGTTCTGAGTCTTTTATTTCTGTTGGCATTTCCCTTAGTTCTTGGTTAAAGTTACTGTTTTCCACTTCCATAAAAGTTGTCTCAAAACTGTCCTTGGCTTTGGTGTCACCGAAATGTGGAATTTAGCAGGATTTTCTCCACTCCACACTAAGACGGAAGGAAGGTCTTTTCAGCATCAGCCATTCTTGGCCAACTGATTTGAATGTTTCCTGGGAGAAAAAAATTATTTTAACTCTGATTTCCTACATTTTTTGGTGATTTTTCTCTCCAGGGAGAACCTACAGCCTTTAAATATGCCCTAACATTTTCCCCACTCCCAAAATAGTTGGTGTCTGCTTAAATCTTTCGTGCATTTCACTTCTGTGCATGCCTGCAGCTAATTTTTTATGCAGGGCTGTGGGTGTTGACTTCAGTATAGCTGGACACAGTAGTCTCAGGGCCATTGGAGAGACTGTTTTCTGGAAACAACAAAATGACCCACAGAAAATAAAGGGCTTCACTTGATACAATCTAAGTAGCCCATATGTGTATGCTTTGCACTAACTGCCAAACGTATGTGGTGAGATTCATAGATTGCCTGAGTACAAATGAGCGTAGAGATGAACTCAATTCACTTTGCCATGCCATTTTTTCCAAAAGACTGAAATTCACTTGAGAAATATGAACAGTTCTCTATTTCTAAAGATAACTGTTTAAATGGTGGTCATGTCGAGCTGGACAAACAAAACAGCATTACAGTTTCCAATAATGTGGCTTATCATAAAATAGCCCAGTTTCTAAATTGGAAAGAAAATCGCTACGTGTGATTGTGATGACATAGTCCTTAATGAGCTTCATGGCTATCCACATCTAGGGACATTCTTGCCTGCTGTGCTAGCATTGCTGGAACCAGAGTGAGGTGGCAGCCTCAAGGGCAAAATTGAAGGGTGTGCCAACAGCTCAGTAGCTAAGATAAATATTTTAATGCAATATTTTACAAACAAAAATAATTGCCAAAAAATCCACAATGAACAATGTATCAAAATTGATTGATCAAAATGGATTGATTGTAAAGTTGCTGCCCTTTAGATAGGTGCAATCCCACAGGATGGGATGAAAGGCAATCAGTTTGAAATGTATGGTTATTGGGGCAACATTCCATATATTCTAAGGGACTTTAGGGAGGGGGAGGAGAGAGACAGAAACAGACAAACAGGAGAGAACCTATGCTTATTCAATGTTGTGTTTTATCTAACTTAGAGTAAAGGAGATTGGGAAATTGGAGAAGAGAAAGGCTAAAGGAAAAGGATAAAGAAGTTTTACAGATGCTCAAGGCCATCGTTAACCTTGATCTGTTCTATCTACTTAGGGTCCCCTACTCTGAAAAGGAGATGACATTCCCTGGCTTCGATCTGTGCTCTGCAATTGGCTTCATTCCCTTATTCATCAGCATCATACCCTGGGAACTATCATCATGTTCATGCCATAACTCAGTGTTCACTGAGGGCCTGGCTTTCAGGCCAAGGGGATGTGGAAAGTGACAATAGCTGGGGTAATTAGGCAAAAATATCTGGCTTAAATTGTCCTGAGAACCATCTTGTGGAATATATTAACCATTAAAATTGTATTTGGAGACAGTGGAGTAAAAAATGTTTGTTATGAAAAGATTGGGTGTTATCATGTGTGCTGGATAATATTCAAGCATGAAGTGTTACCCATCACAGTCCCACACCCAAGCACTGCTCAGGGAGAGGGGGTCCCCGAGCAGAGGACAAGCGTGTGTCCCACATAGGTCAAGATGAGGCCACTGTCTGGGGGTGCTTGATATTTTATTAATTTTCACTGCTGAGAACTTCAAATCTTTTCATTATTAGTATATTTTACTAACTTTGTGCCCTCAGGCTTTTCAAGTAAAGGGCACAATTTTTAAAAATTAAACTTTAAATCGTCACATATTAAAAGTTTTTCATTACCATGAACATATTTAAAAATGGGGTGCTGAAGTTATCACATAAATCTCCCAAACTGAAATGAGCTAAGGAGAAAATGTTTCTTTAAGAAAGGGAGACCCTGGGCAAACAAATCAGATCAAAGAGGACAGGGTCCACCCTGGTTCAATCTGACTGCCTTTATGTCTGGTCAGCCAGATCCAGTGAATGGATTCATAAACCCATTTCATTCATTCATTTCATTCATTCAACAAATATTTATTGAAGGTCTACTATGTGTCAAGCACTGAACTAGATCCTGAACAAAACAGACCTAGTCTCTGCTCACATAGAGTTTACAGCCCTATGCAGAAGCCAGGCTTTGAGAGAATCATCTTCTGAATAAATGTAAAAGGATATATAATTGGGGGACCTGAACTAAGCTCAGGGTCAGGGAAGACTTTACTGAGAAAGTGAGCTGTATGTTTATACCTGGATGGATACACCAAGCTAACTTAACGAGAGGGTGCCTATATTGAAGTAAGGGAAGCTTTTGAGAAGAGGTGCAAAGAAAAAGTCTATGATAATAGAGAATGGCAAAAAATATATATCTTTTAAGGTTTAAAGCGAATACAGAAAAGAAGCAGGAGTGGTAGGCAGGTGTGAGTTAACACAGAAACTAGAGCTTACAGAAAAGGGAGAAGAACCAGACAAATGAACGTGTAGAAGGTGCATCTGGAAAATCTGAGAAAAGTTCACCAATGGCTTCAGCCTGGAGTACTGGAGTGTGAATAGGGAAATGAACTCTCAGGGAAAGTTGTAAAGCCCATCTCAACAGAGTGAGAATTTCCAGAAAGGTTTGTGAAGATTCCCCATATCTGAATCCCACTGCTGCCTGAGGATAACAGCATCCCATCCATTTCTGCCTTTCAAATCTCAAATAAGTCCTGTCATTGGCAATTTCTAACCCAGGACCATGAAGAAAAGGGAATTCTAGAAACTGTTGCTCCCAGTCTTAGGCAGAAGAATGGCGTGGGAACAGCAAAGCACGCACAGACCATGTAGGGCTTTTTATGCAGCCCAGAATGTGAGATTAAATCCTAAAACCAATGGGAAGCCATTGCAGGAGTAGCATGATTAGCAGTTGATTTCCTTCATTTACTCTGGCTGTGCTACCTACCACAGATTAGAAAGTAACCAGGGAGAAGCAGAAAGACAGGTTAGAAGACTGTTGTAAAGCAGGACATGATCATTTGAACTAGAATAGAGATTGAGAGAAGTAAAAGAGTAAGATGTAAAGTAGGACTTTGTTAGGAACTAGACAGAGGTGGTGAAGCTGAGAAAGGGGGCTGCAGAAAGGTGCATGGGTGTCATGACTGGTACAAGTCTTGCATTCTGCAGACTCAGAGACCATCAGGAAAGCAAGGGATTCAGGTCAATTTGCTGAAGTCCATCCTTCCTTCTGACTGATTCCTGTCTTTCTTTAACACCATGTTCATTAGGTGGAGGTCCTCGGGAATTATAGTGTGCACACTTTTCTTTTTTTTACTGCAGACGGGTTGTAGTGGGAGCAGCACACTAGACAAGAAGTAGGACAAGCCAGGTCCAGCATGTGGTGAAGACAGGTCCCTGCTTCCATAGCTGTATCTGTATCAGTAGTTAGAAGACAAGTTTAGAGATGGGTAAAATGGGAGCTTAAAGGGGATTTGAAGATGGCGAGAAGAAACCTTATCTCTGTGTGGATAGAGAAGGAGATACTGCAGGCAGGGAAGCCAACGCTTCTCACCATGTCCTTGATCTGTCTTGGAAGCTCCGTGGATTGGCAGGAGCTGCCTCACTTCGAGAGGAGTGCTAAGATAAGTTAATTATATGTTTGTATTTGATACCATGTGTTAGAAAAAATGCCAGCTTTTACCGTTCAGCAACGTAGCTATTGCAAATGAGAAACGCTGATGGTACAAGTGTGCCTTCTTCTAGGTAAATTTGACTACCGGCTCTCAAGTTTATAAAACTTTATCAAAGTAGTCGGAAGCTAATGTCTTCCTGAAACCCTGAACTTGGAAATTTTGTGAATCACACGTGAGATGCTGAGACCTACCTGCAAAGTGTAATGTTGCAATCTGGCATATTGATGGAGATTAATGACCTAGGCGTGGTTTAAGTTTGTAAACCAAGAAAGGGTGCAACAAAACTTTGCTGGGTTTGAGTGTGGAGTCAAGGAACTGGCAGAAAGAAGAAAAATATTTATAAGTCCACCTGACCCAAGAAGAAAATAATAGGGAGGGGGGGACAGCTAACATCCAGAAGAAAGGATATCCTCAAGTTAAGAAAATGCCTTAAGGAAAAAGCAAGTTTCTAGTTTAGAGCTTTCCACAGCCACCATCTTATAATGTAGAGATACAGTATGAGGTCCAGTAGCTGTAGAATTGGCAATATCTGAACTACTTTTACCCCCAAATACTTCCGATCTCCCCTGTGGTGTGTTTTCCTTTGGAAGAATTTATTTTTAAGTTTATAATGAATTCCAACCAGAAGTAGCATTCACCTTCAAGAACTATGTCTTATAAAAAAAATCATTGTAAGATACACAGTTGTGTTTTATAAACACCTTATAGGCATGTTGTAGGAGACACATATTTATTCTTATGAAAAGGTGTAAGTAATCAACCTTCTCTAAAATATCACAGAACTATTAAACCATTATTTCCATTTTAAAATAAAAACATGAGATGCAGTTACAGAAATTGATTCTTCATCACTGTTATTCAAAACTGCAATGCCTCTCTCCTCTTTATAACTCCTTAATATATAGTTGTCAACCAATGAAGCATGAAGCATTCAATCAAATTACTTTCAAATATAAAATAACAATGTATTTTGAAAAATCAATTTTATTTCCTGTACTGAAAGCAAATTTTCAAAAACTGTAATGGGTTATTCAAACTCAGAAGGACCAATACTAAAGATTTTAGAAAAAGATTAGTGGCAGCACCTAAAATAATTTTTAAGTTGATGAATGATGCAAAACCATTTTAGAGGGACCTGTTTGCATCTTGAGTGGGATCACGGTGGTTTCTATCATGTTGAAAGCATTAGGTATTAATGCCTGATGGTGGTCTGAGTTTATGAACCCTCATCAACCTCTTAATAACATCCCCAGATCATATTCCTGCTGCCTTTCTAATGTTTTACTTATGAAAAATAGCACAGTGGTAACAACCTCCAAAGTATTTGCAAAGATTAAATGAAACAATGCATGTAAAGCACTTAACACAATACCTAACACAAAGCTAATGCTCAATAAACAATTGCTATCATTATTATTTGACCTTTCTGCCAGCCAGAGAAATTCAATTAGCTGGAACAGAGGTACAACTTTCTGACTGGGGGTTGAGTTCTCTCAATAATTTATACTCTGTCATCTCCATCTAACAACAATAAAAGACAGTCAACCCCAAATCAGCTAGTTATCATTTGCAGGTGAATTTCAAAGAGATATAAGTTATCTGAATGTCCTAAATCTGAAAGGATTTATTAAAATGGCTCCAGGTTTTTAAACATCAAAAAAGTACTTAAAAAGCCACAATAAAAAAAAAAAGCCACAATAATCTGTGCTATCTGTGGGAGCTGAATCAAAAGACAGGGTTTGTAGTCTTATTTACATGATAAGTCATATGGGACCATTAGACCCACCAAAGACCTCTTTATGCAGATATGTTTTGATCTATATAATAGAGATATTAATTATATCACCTCATGAACAAATTTCCAGAGTGCTGTGAGGCTGAGTCCCAATAACCATGGTTCTCTTCTCTTGCTTCTTCTTCTCTTCTTTTCTGCAATTCAGCACGCCTAACTAGCCACCACAGTTGAGTGTTTCCAAAATAAGCAATGTTTTTGGCTCCCACTGGCAACAACAATGAAATCAAAATGGCTTGAGTGGTAAAGGCACTGTATTATTTAAGTACTAGAAATATCCAGAAGTAGATCAGCTCCTGGACTGTTTGGATAAGTGTTCAAGCTCTGTTTCTATACAAGTGCATTGCTGCTCTGCCCTCCTTCAAGGTCAGCCTTGTCCTCAGGCTGGCTTTCCACATAGGGCAAAAGGCCTCACCAAATCCAGGTGTTTACATCCATACACATGGCTCTCTACCCAACGCTCCCCCCGCAAGGAAACAAGACTTTTCTTTCCCTACCCATCAAACGCAAGCCCTGAGCTTCACTTTGACTGGGCCACCTGCTGTTCTGTGCCATCCTGCAAACCAATCCTTATGGCAGGAGGGTGAAATTCTACTGATTGATTTAGAGGGTAAAGGTAGAATTACCACTACCCACAGCAAGGCTGCTACATGGTGAGGTATGATGGATGTTAAGACAACACAAGTTGTACTGCTTGTTAGATTCTGCCACAGGGGCTAGAAAGTAGCTTTGAGGGGGTGTACAGAGATTCTTTTGTGACCCAGGTCTGTTATATGCACCACCTCTGAGGTCTACTCAAGTTCTGGATTGCCAAAGGACAACCTGAATGATATATTTCTTTCTTTGCTAAACATTGGCACTCCTCTAACAACAGCTCATTGTCCTGAGACCAAACTTGTTTACTTCTTCCATTTCCTCTTCACTTGAGATGAATTCTTTTCATAAACTGCCCTCATACAAACAGGCTCTTGATTAATTCCTCAGACTGCTGGGTATGTGGCTTACACTGGTGTCTCACACCCTGCAGTACATGTGTACTGAAACCGTATATGGCAATGGATAATTTTATAAGGACTAATCAGGATTCAAAGTTCCTGGAGAAAAGTCAATGAATGAGTAAGAAAACATAAATAGGAATCATATGGATTCTTTCTTGGATGGATTTCAGCACACAGGGCCATGTGTGTCCATTTTTTTTAAGAGTATGATTTAGGAAATGCTATAATATCATATTGCACTTTGCCTGACCCTCATTTTTTAGATGGGGAGAAATAACCCAAAGACCTTCAGGTCCTGAAATTTTCTCAAGAGTTTTCAAAAATGATTTAGAACTTGAAGGATATACTTTAACATGTTTAAATCATTTTCAAAAGAATTACTTTCCTTTGTGGAATTTAACTGAAAAGGTAATGTGCTCATTTCTTTCCCATGTATTTAATGTGTCAAAATTACCATTTTGCTATTCATCTTGAAAGGAATAAATGCAGATCACCTATCAAAAGGAAACACAAACATACACATACACACACACACACATGAGCTTAAGGGGAACTGAGGTGTAAATACACACACACACACACACACACAGGGATGTGTGTGTGTGTGTATACATACATACATGTATGTATGTATGTATATATATTTTCAAACTTTCTCAGGCTACCCAAGCTATCCACTTAACAGAATTATATGCCTCTCTCTGTCTCTCTCTCTGTATATGTGTATGTGTTTAGAGAATTTTGAGTTTTCTATAAAAGGTGTGTAATCTTTTTGAGCTAAGAACCCCTTTGGCTCTCTGGTGACACCTATGGAACCTGCTCAGAAAAATAAGATTAGTAAGAAAATCAAGTGTATTAAAATATAGTTGTCAAAATAACAAATGTGTGACATAGTAATATACATGCTTAATATATTCAATGCTAAGATTGCTAAGGACTGAATGTTTGTATTTGCAAGTAAGATAACTAAGGTGCAGAGAGCAGGGGTAACTTGCATCAGCAGCTACAGTTAAGGAGTACTTGGTTTTGGTTTCAGTTTTGTGACCCTCAAATACATGTAATTGGACTAACCATAATCATTGCTTCAGGACATGCCACCATTACCATTCTAGGCATTGCCTTCTTTACTTTATGAAGTAAGTAAAATAAAATAATGAATATCTATCAACACACCTCTCAACCCAAGGACTTAACATTGACAACTTATATCTATCACCCTTATCTTATCCTTTTCCTTCCAACCTGAGGTAGCCAGAAGGTTTGTCTACCTTTACACACATAAGCAAATGTACCTGCACGCACATATACACACATACACTTTTTTAAAAATCATGTCTAAATATAGGCATGCTTATACAACCTTGTTTAGTTTTAGTAGTTTTTAACTTTATTATACAATAGGCAATCTTCTGGAACTTATGTTTCACACTCAACATCGCATTACTAGGAGTTATTCATCCATATTGCTGAATATACCTATAGTTCAATCACTGACCAAAAAAAAAAAACCTAGAAAGTGGAGCTATATACTGGCTATAGGAAATAAGTATGAGCCCCAACCTCCTACCTGAAAGATCAGCACTTGCTTCCCTGTCCTAGAGCTGCCACTCTTTCCCGGGAGCCCTGAATCACAACGGTAGGTGGCTGCCAACCATATCTTTGGATAGGGCTGGACTGTTATCTGAAACATGTAAATAAATCAGCATTTGGCATCTCTGGCCTGGTGGACAGAAAAAGAAACTCCAGCTCCCAAAACTACAGAGACCTGGGGAAGGAGCTGACCTGGGGAGGAAGGTAGTTCAAAATCACAACAGATTGGGCTGTGAGGAAGACCATCATAATTCTTCACTTGAGCTAAGACCAAAAGCCAAGCATGGCTAGACCTTTGGGGGCAGGACTCACTGCCATGTTGCTATGGTGATTCTTCCGTCAGCTCAGATGCTTCCTCTGCCCTCTAGCAGAGCCCAGCCGCCAAGATGGGAAGCGGGAAAAGTCAAAGGGAGGAAAAGATAGGATTGCCAAAGTGAGGGACAGAAGAATTCTACTGTGGGTTGACCATGAAATGAAAACCCCCTTCTTCCTTGTGTGCATACATATGTGTGGGTCTCTGTGTGCATGTGACCACACTGGAGAGAGAGAATGTGGGGTGGACTCTCTGCTATACGCCCACCATTGGAATGTAGCTTTGATTAATTCACTCCAGACCTTACCCTCTTCTCAAATGATGATTACTAGCTCAGGTAACTCCGAATGTTGCCAAATTCCTGTTTTCCTGGACTATGAAGGTATCTTATATGATTAGCCTCTTCCACAACACACACACACACACACACACACACACACACACACACACACCATACATGCTTCTGCCATCTTTTCTAAACAAACAACAGATTGCATTGCTGCTGTTCAGAGTATTATGCCAGGAAAACGGGGAGAAATTTTTAAAAACTTCTTTATCAAGATTCAGACCAAATGTATGTGCCTACCGAGTGATATACTGCACAATTATAAGTGCTTCATAAATGTTCAAGCTTATACCTACCTGCAAAGATTCAGGGAAATTGTTGCCCAGCCTTACTCTCTGGAAAAGGGCCATATGAGAAAGTGAGTCATATTTGCCATTTGTATAATACATTCCAGAATGCTCAGCAAGCATCCTCTTTAAGGTCACTTATAATCCCCATTTTACAGATGGACAAACGTTTTTGTGCAAGGGAGATGGACAATCAAAGCGAGAAAGAGAGGTGATGTGATGCCTTTCTCTGCTGCTGCTCTTAGGATCCACAGAAATGAATGTTTCTTTTATTCATTGAAATGACTTAAAAAGAAAACAAGCAACAATTTTTGCTAGGTCACAGAGGCAGAGTTCAATTTTTCACCAGGAAATATGGCATCTATCATGACCACCACCAAGTATAAAATGAAGAACATATTTCTTTCTCCTTTCTGGGGTAATGCAACTTGAAACTTAACATGGCAGATACTCATAGGCCACTGTAACAAACACTGCCAACAACACTGGGTAAGTCCCACATAAGAATTAAGGTCCCGTTGTACTGTGGCATCTTTGTGATGATATTTTTTAAAGTGAAATAAAATTAAGATGCTTAAAACTGATTAATTTTTCCAAAATAAAAATTTACACCATTAGTGCAAATTAAAAAAAAAAAGGAAAGACTGCCCATATAACAAAATTTTCTAATGACATTACTAGAGTATGTCATTGTTCTATGTATGATCTCAAGAAAATTACTTTAGCCTTCCTCATTTTTCTCATTTGGAAAGTGGTGGAATAAATAGTATCAACCTCTCAACTCAAGTGATTTTGATGGTTAAATGAGTCATCGTGCATATAAAGATCTTGGCACAGTGGTTAAGGGCTGAGTAAATGTTAGGAATTCTTACATGGTACCAAGTTCAAACGTCTTCCTTGAACTGGCAAATTATTACCCTTCCCGATGGAAGTGTAAAGAGATTCCTACTTTGTGAATTAGAAACCGGCACTAGCAAAATACTGGCCCTTGACAGATTCACCCTCAAATTACTGTTGAGCATCCATTATTTGTAATTTACATGAAAATAGGACCACTATACAATTTCTAAAATCATGACAGTACTTTCTGCCCCACGGTGAACTCTGTGGCAGACTTGGATGAGCTGAAGTGTGGAAACCATATGCAGGGAAGGATCCAGGTTGTTTCAGGGCATAGATTCCAACTTTGTGGCATGGATGTGTGCAGCTGGGCAAGTTGCATCAGTCTGGCAGTCGCTAAGCCTGGAGCAGCTCCTTTGAATAAAGGTTTCCAGCTGACTGCACATCTAAGTGGCAGGGTCGCAAATGGCCTCAGGTTCTGGGAGACAAGGCTGCAACCACAATTTGAGAAGAGCCTTTACTCCAGGGATGTACGAAGAGGAGAGTGCACCCCCAGCAGTCTCTTAAGCCACAGACACATATGCTAAGAAGGAGGACCCCCAAAAGCTGTCACCTTGGAATAACAGAGAATGGCTGGTTATTACAGAGAATTCCACAACTCAGTGGGTGTGTTTGTTTGTAAGATTCCTGTTGTAACATGACTCTTCCCTATAACCACCCTGAGAGACAAATTGTTATTCACCTCAATTAGCCATTGATAAAATAATGTAATTCTGTTAGTATGTAGCAACATCATCATGGAGCCTCAGACTTGTAAACATCCAAAGACAACTTAAACATCACCTAATTCACTGTCTTCATCATATGAAAAAAAAAAGTAAAGAAAGAGATTTGTTGACCAGTGCAAGCTCTCATAATTCATCACACTAGATGAAAAAGCAACAATTCGGGGCTGTTCCCAAAACTCACTAAGGTTTCCTTTCTAATGAAAACATAGTATGCTGCCATGTAGAAAACCAGTAACTTGGAAACGAAGTGTTGTTTTTCATTTTCTAGTGCTGTTCATATCCCAGGATTCTTCCTGTTCTGGGATATACAAATTGTGACCATCCCCTGAAAAGCACCATTATTTTTTGTTTTGTTTTACTAAAGTACAATTTGTATATGGTTAAAATTCACTCTTTTAAAGTTAAAAAAAAAAACCCCACAAAACTCACTAAGATTAAGAATTCAGTTGAGGAACTGTCTGTCCCCACAACCCACCCTGAGGACCACGACTCAAATATTCCATCAGTTTAACGAAAAAGAACGAACTACTGATCTCCACTAGTTCTAGGAAATGGCCAACCACAGATTAAACCGTCTCTTCTTCTCTGGAAATCTCCTCAACCTGTTCTTCTACTCACTAACAACTGAACAAGGACAACCAAATATACTGAAATGCAACTCACAAAACTTCCCCACACCCTTTCCAAAGGTCTCACTCTAAAAGACTGTCTCCCTTTTACTCTATAATATTCACTCTCCTTTCAAACCCTCTTTGAACTCCCGCAGCAACAGAAGCGGAGGGAGATGGTTCTCTCGCAACCATATAAATAAGTCTTTGCTAATTTGGTATCTAGCTTAGTTTCGGTTTTAGCACAGGAGAATCTGAATATGAAAATGTTACCAAAAAGAAAAACAAAACAAAACAAAAACAAAAGAAGAACAACAACAACAATAACAAACCCTGCTCATTGAATAAGAATTTGAAAATACAGATTTTAGAATCCAGTGGTTCCACCCCTCCCTCCATGAGGTGTTTGGGCTGGACAATGCAAGGCTCATATATGGTTCTCCAGAATATTTTGTCCTCTGTTACAGCTACCAAAAACATTCCAGGTGTCAAACTTTGTGTTCCTGAGTCACTGATGGTGCAGAAAGCCATACTGATCCATTTTGCACAGGCAGTGTGAGATACAAACTTGTGTGTGTCAAAACATGGAAATTTGTGGATGTTGCTGTTACAGCACCAGATGTTATCCCCACCTGACTAATATACATTGAGTAAGTGCACAAAAGAAATTTATCCACTCACACTTATTGGAAATAGTTGATTTAACACAGCTAATTTTTCCAAATTATGTCCCACATCACCCAAACTTTAGAAAGATTTAGTCCTGGGGCACCTGGGTGGCTCAGTCAGTTGAGCATCCAACTTTGGCTCAGATCATGATCTCACAGTCTGTGAATTCGAGCCCCACATCGGGCTCTGTGCTGAGAGCTTGGAGCCTGGAGCCTGCTTCAGATTCTATGTCTCCCTCTCTCTTTGCCCCTCCCCTGCTCATGCTTTCTCTCTCTCTCTCTCTCTCTCTCTCTCTCTCTCTCTCTCTCTCTCTCTCTCTGTCAAAAATAAACATTTTAAAAAAAATTTAGAAAGATTTAGTCCATTCATGGGGACCAAAGACACAAGGAAGACATAGACACAAATAACTGCTACTATAAAGTCAGCCCATGTCAAATGTTATAATAGAAAGTTAGATAAAGTACTCTGAGAGCACAGAGTGAAGTTGGATTAGCTCTGATTAGGGGAATCTGTGAGGGGAAAAAGGAAACGTCATTAAGTCATCAAATCTATGTCTGCAAGAACTTCTCTGGGTTGAGATGAGAAACAAGGAAAAGGAAACAATGTGAATGAAGGCCCACCCTGCATTTCTGTTGGGGTATAGGGCTAAAATAATAATCAAATAAGAGCCTGCAATAGTCCCCTGTGGTTTGGGCAACTTATAAAATCAATGTATCATTTTCTAGCTGCTAAATGATCGCCCTGGAAGTTTACTTGAGAAAGATGGTACTTTATGTAAGTAGCTCATGAAGGGATAGCTTTTCAGGTATTTTGGAACCATTGGATTCTAAAATCTATATTTTAAAAATCGTTTTCAATAAGAAGTTATTTTATTATTTTACTTTATTTTTAAATTTTTATTTTTTTAATTCTTTTTGATAATTTTTTTAGCATGGCTGACATACAATGTTACATTATTTTCAGGTGTACAACTTAGTTATTTAACTTCTCTACACATTATGTTATGCTCACCACAATAAGCAGGGCTTTTAAATAATATCTTCAAATTCAAATTCTACTATGTCAAAAACAAAATGTAGTTAGAAACCAAATTAGCGCAGGCTGTTCGTTCACATACTTGCTGTAGCAAAGAACGTCACTTTCACTCCCAGTTCATTGTATAACATGGTATAACATTATATAACATTGTATAACAATCCTACAGTGTTATACCGTTACCTTTACCAAGGGGCTCCCTCAAAGTGGTGTTCTTCCTCACTGTAGCAAGCAATAAACTCAGCTTTGTCTTAGCAAGAGGCTATTTTGGGGAGTCAGCATTCAATAATCACCACCCTTCCAGTCTCTACTATCTGTTTACTCACTACCTGTGACTGGATCACTAAACCAAAGTGACATATTTTTGTATTTTTGTTTTGCACCATCCTACATCAAATGCCAATGTCTATATTAGTCAAAATAGACTGATAATACTGTAGCAACAAATAATCCCAAAGTCTCAATAACTTAATACAACGGAAGTACATTTCTCACATACTCACAAACATCACATGCTCAATATAAATCAAATATAGGGTTGTCCTTCACACAGTTACTCATGAACACAGACTGACGGGGGCACCACCATCTGGAACATTTTTATTCTCCAAAACAGAGGAGAGAGACACTGCAGGATCATTCATGGGTTTTTTGCTGCTTCAGCTTAGCACTGACAAGTATTATTTCACTGGCCAGAACTATCCAGATGGTGCACCTAACTTCATGGGGCCAGGGAACATGGGAAGCATGTTTGATGAAAATTACTGTCCCTGACACACTAAGCTTCTGTAAAGATATCAACAATAAGGAAAACGAACAAACTGCCAGCAAGGGACTTCAAATCTGGTGAAGGAAAAACACTATAACACAAGACCCATGATAAATACATTTCTGAAATCTCTTTCATCTGGAGCTGCCTCAAAACCAAGTCATGGTTCTTTAGAGAACCAACTAGATATCCCCCCTCCCCACCTCCCCACCCCAGCCCCACCATACTTTTTGCTCCAGTATAGGCAAGAAAGAGTCCATATCATTTGTGTGTTGTGTTCTGAAACACTCCTCCTTTACCTGCCTCAATGTTCCATTAATCAGATTTGAACTTTGAAGATTTGGGATACTATAAGTGACATGTTAACTGGGAAACCACTGCAGTTCAAGATAATAATATAACCATGTTTAGCTTACTCAGAACCAATGTGAATAAAGCAACTTGGAAAACCCTAAATTCATCACAGACACTAGTAGATATGAGTAAGCCTATCCTCCCTATACTATAAGCTCTGTTGAATTTGAATATCGCTGTCATCCCAATTTACTCCTGGGATGTGGGGTGGAAGGCCTTTCTTTATTGACTGCTGGAAATCCGGCTCCTCCATCAGGATCTGTGGTCCAGAGCCCTACCTCAGTGCTTTAGAACCCAGTATTGGGTCTAATCAAGTCCACATACATTCATACATCTGTTCTCATTCATTCAGATGGCGAGATGCCTGTTGGAATTACCATGATCCCGAGGCTCTGGATGTCAAAGCCCCAATAAACTGAGATAAACCACCTGAAAAACATGACGACTGATGGCCCTTTTGCAGGAAGCCCCTTCTGAGCAACAGGGATGCCACGTTGACCCCATAAGGCTCTCTCCATAGTACTCCTATCTATTCATATGTCTATTCCAAATCTAAGAATAGCTGCAAGCAAAAGAAAACAAATACCCAGAATCTGAATGCCTTTCTCTCTGCCAGGAAGACAGACTGCAGAGCCGCAGGTGCTCAGGAAACCCAAGACAGCCCCCTCCAGACCAGCCAAGGCATGGAAAGTAACAACTGTGTTTGCATTTAAAAATAAAAAAATAAACATCCAAAGTGTATGCTTTCCCCACTTATTTCACGTTCATTTCTTTTTGTCTTTACTCCCATCTCCTTGAAGGTAAGACATTGCTGGCAGCTCTCACAATTAGTTCAACCACCTTAAAAGGTACTAACTTTATCTGTGGAATTGGCCTGTCATGCTGTACATATCTATTGAGCATGGCATGAAATCACTTTTTATTAAACCATGCAAATGAAGTCAGATTGAGGAGCAAGCGCTTCTACCTCAGGTAGGGAGTGACTGTAGGAGCCCCAAAGAGAAGCAAATTCTGATCGATCGCATGAAGACAAAACAAACCCTTCCCTGGGAGGAAAGGAGAAGAAAGTGAGGGGTTTTTCAGAGAAAGGGGCCTGGAATCCTGATGTTCTAGAGCTGAGACTGCAACTATCAACGTCAGAAGAGTGGAGCGGAGTGGAAGGAACGGTACCCAGAGTCTGAGCGGATGACAAGTGAGAACAGGGCTCTGAAAGAATGCACCAAGCAGAAAGACTTTTTGGAAGCTCTGCTTGCATTGGCTAAGAGACCCTGAAAGGGAATGGTCTTTACCTGCACAGAGAAATAGCACTCAGCAGTAAACTGCAGAAATAATGCTTGGATGAGGGAAGAAGATGCTCTAACGCAGGTCTTAAAATAAGAGACCCTTCGAATGAGGTCATTTATGCCATCTGTTAAGTTTCTAAATAAGGAAATGGAGGTGCAGGAAGACATCGGGGGTTGTTCGAAACCAGAGTTCCTAGGGTATTGATTTGCAATACATTTTTGGTAAATTCTCATAAATTTCCATTGTAAAACAAAAGTAAAACAGCAAATACCATTGTCAATTATCCTATATTGGAGTTTCCCCAGAAGTGAACCTTAGGACAAAGACTTGTCTGCAAGTTTGGGAGAGACAAAGAGACTGGTTACGGGAGCGACACAGACATGGAAAAAGTTCACTGCCAGTGATGCAGTGAACAGTGTGTTCTCGAGCAAATTGCCTCTGAGAGATAATCCAACTGGGGACGTCTGGGAGATGGACAGACTGCGTACTTCAGATTCTCCCACATGTGGAAAAAGGAGCCAGTGTATTTATCTATCAACTTCTTCCATCCCTGGTTGAGGGCTGTGTCTAAAAAAGAAGATAATTCCCCCGCCCTTCCAGTCTGCTCTGCAAGTGGGCTAAGCCGACCTCTCTTGCTGTGGAAAAAGACCTTAGACAAAACGTTGGAGATGCTACCAACTATAAACCAGCAAGTGTGCAAGAAACGTAAAGATCTGAAGGAAATGTACGAGGCACCAACAGTTTCTGCTATATACTTAGCTATGTTTCTGCTCACCTCCATTCCAGAGATAATTCAGAGGTGGAGGCACCCACTTTGTCTTGCTAACCAGGTGACTTGGTCCTTTACAAACATCATAGGGGTGGCATGCACTAAAATGTAACTCAATAACCCAGTTTTGCCATTTTTGCAAACTCTGCACCATAAATGCTACATCGCTGGCTTACAATGTATATAATGTGGTTTGTAACCAAATCCTCCTATGTATCAATGTGTATCATCAAAACGCAGAACACAGATGCACAGGCATGGAGTTTGTTTTGTTAGCTTCCAAATTGGCGTAAGTACTTCCTAAAACTTCTGAACGCTATAGCGTTTTAAATTTAATGAACTGTGAAAAGATTGAATTGATACCTATAATTCAGGTCATGGAATTTAAAAACATGACCTAACCCCCAGAGTCCTTGTTAATATATCAAAAGGATATATAGGCATATGCCACACCAGCTTTACAAATAAACATGTATATCTCATTGAATTTAAAAAGAAGTCTATATCTCAAATAAAACTGTATGTCTTCTTCTGGCACTGCCTGAAACACTATTTGGAAAGTTGACTTCTAGAACAGTTAAATATAAAGTCATTTTAATGTACAAATCTCTGACAAGAACTAGAAGTGCAACCTATCACCCTGAAAAAAAGATAAAATAAATGTAGATTTAAAAAGGACTTGAATTTCTTTAAAGCTCTCAGAAAATGTTACCATTTAGTAATGACATTACCTATTCATTTGACCTCAGCTTGACACGCTGAATTGCTCTGAACATCTGTGGCCAGACACATAAGTTCTACATCTTAACTCTTGCTTTTCTAATTTGTACAGAAATGCACATTAAAAGAATGCCAACGCTAGAGCCAGAGACAATAAAAGAAGCAAAGTCACAAGTAATTATAAAATCCACATCTACCAGTGCAAAGAGGTTACCAACATCTCCCCGCCGACTTTGATAACATTGCACATGGAAATAGCTCCAACTTGGAGATATTTCATGCCCCTTACCTGATTCCATGGATTCCAAATGCCTGGGTTAGTAATACCTGACCTTATGTCTCTCAAACTAAAATAAAATAGGAACACCCTCATGACTGTTGGACTACTAAATAGATTGTGTTGTGATTAATTATGAGAGATATGAGGTATAGAGAAGAGGTATTTGGTTTATTTCAATGCAGGCAAGAAAATTTAAGAAGTGCACAGATCTACAAATGAATTTTCATGATGTTTCCTATAAAGTAACACTAGTGTCACAGTTCCATAAAGCTGAAAAAGAGCAATAGACATTGTGGTCACAGTTTTCAGTGATTCTTCATGGTTCTCAGCCCTGGACACACATTAGGATAATCTGAATTTAAAACCACAGTTCCCGGGCCTCATCTGGCATCTCTAAGCTTAAGCCCAAGAATTAAAATGATTTCTATGTTCAGTCAGAGTTAAGGATCACCACCCATTTTTGTTAGTAGGAACAACAATTCAAGTGGCCTTAATAGACACTATTTGTCAAATTCCTAAGAAGCCATAAGTGAAATAGTTCTCTATAAAAATAAACATTTTATTTTGAGAGTAGATAATTAATGTATTATTGACATTTCCATTCAAGAGAACTTTGCTGAGCACCTACTATGTGCCAGATATAGAACAAATAATATGTGTGAAAAGATTAATAAAACATCGTTGCTGACTTCAGGTTTAGATGAGAGGAAACATGTATGTTTATAGGATGATTGTGAGGTTCTGGAACAAATGTTCTTAGAGGTTATACAAGATAGAAATGAAAAACAGAAAAGGAAACAATCAGTTCTGCCTAGGGAAGTCAGGGAGAGCATCATAGAAGAGGTAAAAATTAACTGTTCATTGAAAGAAAGTTAGATCTCAGAAAAGTTGAAACAGTGAAAAAGGATTTCAGTCAAGTTTTTTAAAACATAGGCTCCTGTAGGGAAAGGATTTAAATAAATATTTCTCCAAAGAAGATATGCAAATGGCCAAATAAGCACATGAAAAAATGCTCAACATCACTATTCACTAGGAAAATGCCAATCAAACCCAAAATGAGCCACCACTTCACAGCCATTAGAATGGCCACTATTAAAACAACAACAGGGGGCCTGGGTGGCTCAGTTGGCTGGGCGGCTAACTGTAGCTCAGGTCAGGATCTCACAGTACATAAGTTCAACCCCCTGCATCAGGCTCGCTGCTGTCAGCATGGAGCCTGCTTCCGATTCTCTCTGTCCCTCCCCCACTTGCGCTGTCTCCTTCTCTCAAAAATAAATAAACATTAAAACAACAACAACAACAACAGCAGCAAACAAAAAATTAGTGTTGGCAAGGATGTGGAAAAATTGGAATGCTTTGCACTATTGGTGGGAATGTAAAGCTGCTATTGAAGACAGTATTAAACTTTCTCAAAAAATTAAAACTGGGGCGCCTGGGTGGCTCAGTCGGTTGAGCTTTCAACTTAGGCTCTTGTCATGATCTCACGGTTTGCCAAGTTCAAGCCCTGCGTCAGGCTCTGTGCTGACAGCTCAGAGCCTGGAGCCTGCTTCAGATTCTGTGTCTCCCTCTCTCTCTGCCCCTCCGCCACTCACACTCTGTCAATCTCTCAAAAATAAATAAACATCAAAAATTTTTTTTAAGAAATTAAAACTAAAATTACCATATGACTCAGCAATTTGGTATATATACAAAGAATTGGAAATACGGTCTTGAAGGGATATTTGTATAGCCAGGTTTACAGAGGGCTGTCCACAATACCTAAATCATGGAAGCAACCCAAGTGTCCACCAACAGATGAATGGATAAGCAAAATGTGGCATATACGCACAGTGGAATAGTACTTAGCCTTAAAAAGGAAAGGAAATTCTGACACATGCTATAGCATGGATGAAACTTGAGGACATTTTTCTAAGTGAAATAAGCCAGTTATTTAAAAAAATATATACTGTATGATACCATTTTTATGAGATACTTAGACAAGTTCACATTGACAGAAAGTAGAATGATGATTGCTAGAGACTGTGAAGAGAAAGTAATAGGGAGCCATAATTTAATGGCTATAGAGTTCCAGTTTTATAAAATGTAAAGGGTTCTGGAGATGGATGGTGGTGATGGTTGCATAAAAATATGGAAGTACAGTAAAACCTTGGTTTGCAAGCATAATTCGTTCTGGAAACATGCTTATAATCCAAAGCACTTGTATATCAAAGAGACTTTCCCCATAAGAAATAATGGAAATTCAGATGAATCATTCCACAAACCAAAAATATTTGTATAAAAATGATTACAATACTGTAATATAATACAAAATAATAAAGCAAATACAAAATATAAAGAAAAATTAAAAAATTATCATGCACTTACCTTTGAAAACCTTTGTGGATGGTGTGAGGGACTCAGGAGAAAGGAGGGTTATTGTGTAGGATGACTTTCACCATCATTAATGGGATCACTGCTATCTATTGGCTCAACGGAATCTTTTCCTTTTCGTGCAACTGTAACAAGGAATCTATCCAATGACACTTGCTTTTGCCTCCCTTTGAGGATTTTGTGGAAGTGTGACATTGCATTGCCATTAAAAAGATTCACCAATCACATTGCTACAGCCTTATTTGGGTGGTGCTTTTCTACAAAATTTGGCACTGTTTCCCACATTTTACACATCTCCCTAATCTCATTTGAAGTGAGGGATTCGTCTGCCTTTTCTCCTCCTTCTCTGCAGACGAGATCTCCTCCATAACCTTTTGCTGTTGCTCACAACACAGATTCATCAGTTCTCGGTGGTCAGCTCCTGGCCATGTTCCTCCACCAGCTCTTATATGTCATCCTTATCCACCTCCAGTCCCATGGTCTTGCCCAAGGACACAATTTCATCAACAACTGGCAGCTCCTGTTCATGAGCAAGCCTCTCTAAGTCATGTCCAACAACACAATCAGGACACAGTTTTCTCCAAGCAGAATTGAGGGGTCTCTTGGTGACCCCACCCCAGGCTTTATCAATGATCTTGAGGCAATTCATGATGTGGAAATGATTTTTCCAAAACTCTCAGTGGGTAAGCTTTGTTCCTTCTGTCACCTCAAAGCATGGCTGAAATAGTGCTTTGGCATAAAGCTTTTTAAAGTTTGAAATAACCTGCTGGATTGGAGTGGTGTTGGGAGGAAGGAAATTGACCTTAATGAACTCGAACTCTTCCAGTAAGTTGTCCTCAAAGCCTGGAGAATGAGCAGAAGCCATGAGCAGCATGGCTTTGGGTGGCAGATTCTTTTCTAAAAGGTATTTCTTCACTGCAGGACTGAAGACCTCATTGATCCACTCAATTAACAAGATACAAGTGACCCAAGCCTTGCTGTTGGACCTCCACATAATGTTTAACTGGTCTTCTGCACCGTGCATTTCCGGGAGGCTCATGGCTTCTCACAATGAGACATGAGCAGCAGCTTGACTTTGAAATACCTGCTTGCATTAGTACAAAACAAGAGGGTGAGATGGTCTTTCATGGGCTTGTAACTGGGTATTGCATTCTCTTCTTCTGTAAAGTAGGTCCTCTTTGGCATCTCTTTCCAAAAAAGAACAGTTAAAAACTTGCTTCGGCAGGCAACAGTTGGAAACCATGAGTTTCTGGAACTCATTAGTGAACACCTCAGCTGCCTTAGCATCCGAACTCACAGCCTCTCCATGCCTCACAACACTGTGGATGCCACTTCTCCTCTTAAAGTTATCAAAACATCCCCTGCTTGCCGTTAAGCCATCTTTATTTTCTGTTGATGTACCTGGCAGTTTACTCATGAGTTCAGTGTACAGGGCCTTTGCCTTCTCGTAGATAAGGTTCTCAGTCACAGTATCACCTGCTAGTTGCTTCTCTTCTACCCGAACCAGAAGCAATTTCTCTACATCTTCCAGAACACATGGTGGTTGCTTTGATATTCTTTTGACTCCTTTTACTGCATCTAGCCTCTTTATTTCTTCTTTCTTCTTTAATATTATGCAAATGGTTGATGTAGACTTCTTACAAAATCTTGTAATTTCAGCCACTCACATACTTCATTCATACTTCTTGATGATTTCCTTCTTAACTTCCACCATAATCATCTCCTGCTTCTTACCACCTTTCGTTTCAACCTTTTTCTGCATGGGGGCCATGTATACATTCTCATGAATGTTGACTATAGTATAGTATTAATAAAGTCTTGTCATATACTGTATTTAATGTAACTGGCAATAAGGCAGCAGAGAAAAGGGTCTATATCTGCAGGCAGCCTGACCTAGAATGAAGCAAAGCATTCCTAAGCTTACTCTTGTATGGAAAAGCAAAGAACCATCCATAGGTGCTTTGGAGTGACAAAAAATATACTAGTGCCATTTGTGGGCACCTTCCAACATTCTGAAAAATCACTGCCAAACACCATGGCCTGAGACTGAGCATCTGAGCAGACTGAGAGAGAGAAATAGAGAGAGAAAGAACCATTGGCTCAGTTGTGACCATGTGACATTCATTCATTATCATGTACTCCTTATATTGCAAGACATTGCTCGCTTATCAAGTTAAAATTTATTAAAAATGTTTGCTTGTTTTCTGGAACACTCGCAGAATAACTTACAATCCAGGGTTTTCCTGTACTTAATATCACTGAACTCTTCACTTAAAATTGTTAATATAAATTTTATACTATGTTTATGTAACCACAATTTAAATTGGAAACGAAAGCAAGCAAGCAAGCAAGAAAAGAAAAAAAGAAAGAAAGAAAGAAAGAAAGAAAGAAAGAAAGAAAGAAAGAAAGAAAGAAAGAAAGAAAGAAAAAAGAAGCAAGAAAGCAAGCAAGAAAGAAAGACCATAGGATCCTAAAGCTCCCTCAGTGGCAGCACTTTCTTTTCAGTTTGGAAATTTTTCTCGTGCTATCCACTGATTCTGAACAGTCAGTTCTTCACAGGGTAAAGGAGGTAGTCTAGGTAAGAACCAATGGAATGGGAAAGATTAAAATTCAGCTGGCCAGGATTTCTATGCAAGACGATCTTGGATAGCCACAGCCAGACTGACAGACACTCAAGAGTCAGTTAGAAGAGCTATGGTTTAAACAAGTATGAAAACCAACTTCAAAAAACTACTGAAGAAACAAAATCAGGAACAGTCAGAAATAGAATTAAAATGAAGGCAAATTGGAAATATGAAAGAGAGGGATCTTGGGAATTTCTGAAAATCCTGGGTGGTGACTGGGATTAAGTCCTCCTTCCCACTTCCATTGCACCAAGTAGTAGAACTTACTAAGGAACTGGCAGGAGTCCAGTACTATTCCACCATGTATCCAGCTTCTCATCTTGTGTTGCTAGAGCTAGGCCCAAAAGTATAGGATGGAAGACAGAACTGGGTTGGCTGATTAAAACAGGAAGAGGTAGGTTTTCATGGACAAGGACAGTTAGAGAGACGCAGCTATGGAATTGTTGCCTTGGCCACTTTGGAGGGTGGTCTTCTGACTTGTAGAAGTCAATGTTTATTCAATGAACAAATCATCTCTATGTGCATTTATAATTTGTCAGGTATAAGAAATAAGGGTAGGCTCTCCCCTTCCAGAACTTATAGTCCAGTGGCAGAGATAAACAAATACACTATTGTAAATCACATGAAGATTAGAATTATACTTTATGCATATGTTTATCTTCCTTGCCTCCTTCCATCCAATCTCTGCCATCATTCCCACTATTGTCCCTAGAATTGTTCAGAAACTTAATGAGAGAATAAATGAATATATAAATGAATGGTTTGAACTTCTAACATCAGAACTCTATATGTAAAAAAGCCTGAGTTGAAAAAAAGCTTAAAAATTGTGTGAAACAAATCTCTCACTTCATAAATGAGAAAGTAGTATTCAAAGAAATTGTAACTTGTTCAAGGTCAAAGCTAGAATCCAGGGCTTTTTTTCACAAGATGCTACATGTTGTCAAAAGCCTTTCTTATGGCTTCAATGAAAATTCCTCTTTGGGGTAACCTGAGACATGAGAAATACATATAACATCATAAATTATACCAATATTTGTCAAAGTAAGAATAGACAGTAATACATGGTTAAAGACATTTTGAAAAGATTCTAATGGAGGAAGGGAGACCCTAACCTTCCCAGAGCACAATATATTATAAAACTGCTATGATTGAAGATGTGATAAGGCTACATAGACAAACTAACAGAAGAGAATAAGTAGCCCAGACACAGAGCTAAGAACATATCAAAATTTAGTATAGTATAAAATGGGTATCACAGATGAGAGGGTAATTTAAAATTACTTTTGAAAAGTGCTGGAACAATAGAGAAGTATTTAGGAAAAACATTACATTTTCCCTTTATACCTTATACTAAAATTCCAAATGGATTTAGGAATTAAATGTAGAAGAATAGAATGACCAAAAATAGCCAAAAAAAATTGTAAGCAAATATTTAGTCAGTCTTTGGGGAAAGAAAGGTTTTATAGCTAATAAGTAATGGAAAAACTCATGAAGAAAATGACAGGTATGATTATAAAATGTTAAAGATGGAAGTTTACCAAAATTAAAAGGCAAATAACAAAGGAATATGTAATATGTAACAGAAGTTTAACACTTGTATTCTACTAAAAACTCATAAATCAATAAAGATATGCCACAAACCTATAGGGAGGAATTGTAGAGACAAAAATGTGACAATATGAACATAAAATTAATAGACAACTTATGAACATAAAATCAAATTGCTAATAAGCACATGGGAAAACATTTACATCAAAGGCCACCAAGACATGTATTCACCCATAAGTCAGGAACGTGTCCCAGACCATACAATGAAGAATAAGAAGAAATTACTGGCAAAATTTATCTCAGATCAGAAAATTAAGGGATACTCATTTGTTTCATGAAGTGCCCTCATGACAAGCCTAAACTTTCTTACACAGAAAGTTTTTGGGGCTCTACCTCTTAGGCTGCATTTTCTTTCTTTTTTAAAAATATTTATTTATTTGGGGGAGAGTGCAAGCAGAGAAAGAGCAGAGAGAGGGTGACAACAGGATTCAAAGCGTGCTCTGTGCTGACAGGCTGACATCAGTGAGCCTGATGTGGGGGCTCCAAAGCACGAACTACAAAATCATGACCTGAGCCAAAGCTGGAGGCTGAACCGACTGAACCACCCAGGTGCCCCTAGGCTGCCTTTTCAAAACAAAGTAATCTAATGCTAAAAGACAGAAAGAGATTTTTGAGGAAGGAATAAATTAATAAATGGGTGGATGGATGGATGGTTGGATGGATGGATGGATGGATGGATGGATGGATGGATCAGTAAAACCTCAGCACCATTTATTGCTTTAAAATTCATACAGGGGCACCTGGGTGGCTCAGTCAGTTGAGCATCCAACTTCGGCTCAGATCATGATCCCACAGCTCATGGGTTCAATCCCCAAGTCAGGATCTGTGCTGACAGCTTGCTCAGAGCCTGAGCCTACTTTGGATTCTGTGTCTCCTTCTCTCTCTGCCCCTCCCCTGTTCTCCCTCCCCCCCCCCACCCTTCTCTCTCAGGAGTAAACATTAAAATAAATTAAAAAACAAAATTCATACAAAATATAGGAAAAGAAAATGAACAAACTACAAGAAAGCAATAATATGGAAATTACAAATATTACTGAGTACCAAATTGTATATTCTTGGCCAAGATTGCACAAGTGAAGCCATGTTTAGTTCTTGGCTTCAGCAAAACAAGTCGTTCTGTGAATAGAAGAATAGGTTCTGAAAATACGGAATGTATGAGTCACTATTAATGTTCAAAGAGATTGTATAGTCCTCTTTGAGGGTAGTGGCAGAGTATATATGAATATTTAGCTGGAGGAAGCACCCATCTGACTGCCATGCAGGGAAGCAGAAGACAATGGTAGGCTACAGAAGCCACCTGCCCTTAACACTTGTACTGGAATAGGATGATTCTCTATGAATGTCTGACCCAAGGGACCAGAGACCTGGGTTCTGGTCCTGGAGAGAAACCAAAGATAGGATCTTAGGAAACCACAAAGTGGACTGCAAAGGAATAGAGAAGAATGCTCCAGGGGAAGCAGGAGAATTTGGTACAAACTGAAAAGGAGAATGACAGAAAGATATGCCCCAAAGAAATCAAGAAAGCTTATGGTTAAAAAGAAGCCATTAAGAATGGTAATGAAGAGAGATTACTAAGGAACTTAATGAAAGCTATTACATTAGAGTAGGGGGAACAAAATCCAAACTACAGTGGAGTGGAGAGCCAACATGGTAGAAGGAAAAACATAAAATGTAAAACATTTTTTCCAAGCAGTTTGATGGTAAAAGGATAAAAAGATTGCTCTGAAGTAACATTAGTGAATTTCTAAAATGAACAAATAAGTTAATATCTGCCAAAACCATATGCATGCATTAACTTGTTATGACAATTAATCCTGAATAAATTGTTCTGATCTTCAAATTTCATGTTATATTTTGGATTCAGAAAACCCTAAATATTTCCCAGTATTTGTTAGAGCTCATGTGGCCTTTTTAATAGCTCTAGGACTCTAATGTCTATTAGATTTTTGTAAATGGAATCAAATGATCTCATGGCCCATCCCAATTCTTCAATGCAGCATTATTCAGCATTCACTAAGCATCAGTCATCCTTTATGTCAAGGCCATTTGACTTTGTCCTGCCCATGTAACCCTTGGGAATGTAACCCCTGCCATGTAAATCTTTTATCAGCCACACTCTTCTACAAATAGTGTTTAGAGGTATTCCTTTCATATGCGATCTGCCTTGCAGAAAAATCTCCCTTATTAAAAGATTATAGGAAAAAAATAGTTAAATTAAAAGGTTATAGGAAAAAAATAGTTACAAACAAAAAGGCAAAGTGCTCAGAAAGGCCCCATGTTTCTTGGGTAAGGATTTTCATTAAATTCCCAGACAATGAGGAAGAGGAAGGCATTGAGAGCCGGGTGGTCTCACAGTTCTCTGTGTTGGCCATGTGCATCCTAAATCTTGCTTTTGTTTGTAATTCTTCCACAACTGCTGTCTTGCTCCCTAACCAGCATCTACTCCATTTCTGCTCATTATATATTCTTGGTATGGCCACATCAGGGAACCTGTAGAAGGTGCTGTGGCCATGCTTCTGTTCAAGAGGTAACTATACCCATTTTGAACATGGGCAGAGGCTCATGACCTGGCCATCTCCCAAGAAACACACACCACTTACTTGACATCAGAATTCTGTGAGAAATGATTACACCTTGCAGAGCTTCCCTATTAATTGTTCCATGCCAGCATAGGTCAAGTATATAGCCTAATAGAAAGTATTTTTTCTTTTTTTTAGAGTCCATAATTTATTTAACTTCAAGCTAGTTAACAAACAGTGTAGTATTGGTTTCAGGAGTAGAACCCAGTGATTCATCACTTATACAACACCCAGTGCTCATCACAATTGCCCTCTGTAATGCCTGCCCATCACCCATTGAGCCCATTCCCCCACCCACCTCCCCTCCAGTAACCCTCAGTTTGTTCTCTGTATTTAAGAGCCTCTTATGGTTTGCCTCCCCCTCGTTTTTATCTCATTTTTCCTTCGCTGCCCCTATGTTCATCTATTTTGTTTCTTATATGTGGACTTTAAGAAAGTATTTTCTAACAAGGTAGCTAAAATTTATCCCTTATCAAGAATATAATTGGACAATTAATCTAGCACCTGGACTCACATTCCCCAAATTCAGGAGTCCCCAGAAATGGCCCTGGGACATACAGAATGCCAAAGGACCTATTCTAGAAAAATAGTCAACTCTATATAAACACACCAGGAAGATCTGAATCTAGACACTGTGGTTATGCCACTATGGCCTTTTGACTGGCCAACCTGACTTGTGCAAACCTTTTAACAAGGTGCACAGAGATTGTGGTGGGCACACCCATGACAGGAAATGGTTTAAGTGTCAACTACAGACCTAGCCAATCCAAAGGAACACTGCTCCCAGAATATCCCCAAATACTATCACTTTGTGAGGCTTCTCTGAATATCTCTTCCCTCAACCATGAAAGCACATTTTAAAAAAAAGTTTATTATTTTGAGAAAAAGAGAAAATGAGTTGGGAGATCAGAGAGAGAAGGAGAAAGAGAATCTCAGGCAGGCTTCGCACTGCCAGCTTAGACCCCAACACGGGGCTCCAGCTCATGAACTGTAAGATCATGACCTGAGCAGAAACCAAGAGTCAGACACTTAATTGACTGAGCCACCCAGGCACCTTGCTGTGGTATATTTTGACTCCTACTCTTGCAACTCCCATTTTCTTTACCTCTAATTGATCTGTTTCCTCTGACCACGGACCCCATTGGCAGCCCTGCCTTAGGTAATGTTGTGTGAGGCATTTGAAATTCCTGTCTACCTGACCATTGTTGTCGGATTCTCGGAGCATAATGATGCCTAGAAAAATTCCTCCATCAGTAAACTATTCATCTGCAATTGTCCCACCCACCTCAGCCCTGAATCTGCTTCCATAAACCTGTACTGTCACAGCAATTATGGCACCCATTCTGGTTTCCATCATTTATCAACAGGCCTAGTCCAGGAAAACCCTGCTCTGACTCTATCACCCCTATCAGAAACTCTAGTATGTGTAGGGGACAGCTGGTCTCCTGTTTTCTGACCCTAACCCACCTAGGGGTACAAAACAGAAACTCACTGGCCATTGGTAACTTTCAACAGGTAAAACACAGGTAAATCTCAGTGTAATATTAAGGGAGTGGTCAAATAAAAGTACATGCTTTACTGGTTTCTGTCCCATTATAGGATCTCAGCCCATCCCAGAAGGGACCTTCAGAGTAACATTAAAAGCCTTCTCCATTTGAGAATTGCTCCAGAATGATGTCCCTTCCTTTGACTTTTCTACAATCTCATCTTTAGTCTTCCCTCTGTCTCAGGCTCTTGGACATTATAACTTAGTTTGCTTGCTTACTTCCTCTTTTTTGTTGTCGTTGTTGTTCTCTTTCTCTTTCTTTCTATTTTTCCTTTATCCTCATTTGGCTGAGTGACTGAGTTTTCTACTATTTACCTTGATTGTGTTATGGCATTTTGACACTCAGCTCAACATCTCTCAAGCCCTGCACCCTGCAGGGTCCCCAGTTCACCAGGCGAGGGAAGACAAGTAGGGCCCCAATCTTGTAATTATCAAAGTACAAGAGATACACCAAGGAAAATGCCACTCTGTTCCTTCTCAGTCACTATCAGCTTTTGTCTACTAAATCTTCTCCTTTCTCAGAAACAGTCCATCAACTCCAAGTTAGCTCACTTTAGCCTGACTCTTGGCTTTATAAAGTGAAGTTCCCACCATTCATCGCTCCACCCCACTACATGACCAAATTGAAAAGGAGATAGTCATAGCCCTTCTAGATTCAAATCCTAGCCCTTCCACTTATGAGTTCTGTGAAACTTTGTGCCTCTGCTACAACTTTAGTGAAGTATGAATAACAATATTTATATAGAATACATATATGACTGAAGAGATTGAACTATTTAAAAGTCCATGCAATCCATCCACATATACCTGTAGCAAATGCTCAACAACTTGTAGCTTTATTTCTATTTCTACCTATAGACTTTTGGTACCACAAAATTAAGACACAAACCATTTCTGTTAATGTTTGTCCTTGGTAATTATTATAAAATTTCCTGTAGTTCAAGAAAATAGCAGAAAACAAGAAGCAAGAACCAATCAGGTTCTCCTTCAATTAACCCATCAAGTTCATTGGGTTTAACAAAAAAATATATCTAAAGAATCTCATACCTTAGGATAATTTTTTCAAAGTTTTCATCCATTTGCATTTGTTTCAGGGAAGTTGAATAGTCTTCCCCGCAAGGGGAAGGGTATGCAAGCCCATACCCTTTTCTCTGGGAAGTTATATTTTTTTAATGCCTCAGAGACCACCTATTAGTGAATAATTTGGAGCCAAAAATGTCTGTTTCATTTTATTTGTTTTCCTCTAGTTTGATAAAGTGGCCAATATCACTTGACTTGTCCCTAAAGTATTCAGTGTTAGATTTCTTTCCTCACTGAGAAAAATAGCATATACAGTAATTCTTCCTCTACTATATATAAATTCCAAATGCTACCTTAGCAGAATTATGAAATAAAAATGAATGCTTTTTTTAAAGCATTTATGGAGACTGGGGAATAAATGATAGAATTTTCTTATATTTCTTGTATATGCAGATAACAGATACATTTAATGCAAGAAGGAAATAGAATTTTAATAGAATTTTTAACTAAAGATCTTGAAACAAAACTAGACATACATTTTAATTGAATTTCTGGCTCAAATTACAGCAAACCATTATAAATCATTAGGAATCAGTTTTAAAACTGCTTTCACTTTTCCCCATATTACAAACACAGAGGTAAGCTTTTACAGCTTCAGATAAGTGTTAATAAATTACCCGAATTTCAAAATTAATGGCTGCCCGGCTGCTTTGGGGAGATATCATTGTGTTTCATGAATATTTTGATTTTGTGATTAGATCAAAATGCACTGAATTCCTAAACAGTCATAACCAAGGTCTGCTGATCATAAACTGTTCTTTTTTAATAAATTATATTCCTCACAAATCTGCTGATATGGAATAATTAGAAATTGGTTGCCTGCATTTACTGTAATATTTGCATGACTTTAGATCTCCACCTACTGATCTAGAGGCTGGCAGGAAATGTACATTTTGTACATTTCTAAATATACCTTGCCTGCAGAGATAATGGTTTATATTGTGATGGTAAGAAGGTTTTTATTTGCAAAAAACAAAGAGGTGTCACTTGCCAGTTCTGGAAGACATTGATTAGGCAGTTTATGTCATTCCTATTCAGAACTTATTATTTACAGCTTTCTTGTTTCCTTTCCTTTGTAGGAGATAAAGATCTGTATCTTGTAAACTGCTTAAAGAGTGTCTATTTTGTCTTTTTAGAAAGTCTTGAAATACATTTTATAGAATGCAAGCATTCTCAAACTAAATGTAAACTGAGTAAAATACAGTATCCCAATTTATTATAATATCTCCAAGTATAAACTTTAAATTAAGTGGTTCATAAATAGTTACACTGAGGAAAAAAAGAAGTCCTTGGTGTAAATCCATCTTTTACCATCTAAAACACATGTATCTATATGTGAACCTGTATAACCTATACTATGTAATCTGATAATTAAGTAGAGTCATTGTAGAAACCACTGACAACAAACACATAAGGCTATTTTTATTCTGCCAAATCTAATGATCATTTACAAAGATCAAAAGTGTAACTTTTACAAAGTTAAAAAGTGACTACAAGAGCTAAAATTTGTTTTAGAATACACAAATACAAGAATATTTATGGTGTATTTCTGCAAGGCTCATTGAAAGAAAGTTTTTCACCAATGGAAAAAGAACTACATAAAATTTCAAGAGAAGCTTACTTGAGACTTTCAGGTGCTTCTTCTTGCCATTTAGAGGACTGGAAGAATAAAGAAGGGATTTCTGGGGGCATTGTTTCCTTCAGTAACAATATAGTTGCCTTCCTCTAAGTCTTCATATGCTAAGACAAAGGAGTTTGGAGTTTCTAGGCCTAGTATAGTTACAACACATAGCAATCCTTCCATGGGTCCTTGGGCTGGGACCAGGCTTAGATCAGTTGCCTTGGGTGTGGTTCATGGCATCTGGAATTTCCTTAAAGAGCTTTTAGTCCTGGCCAGCCATTATTGCTTACTTTTGGGATTCATTACAACTGCTCAATTAACCACAAACACAAAAGAAAGTAAAAAGAATAGCTAAGTAGTGGATGGAAGTGGAGAGTATTATGCTAAGTGAAATAAGTCAGGCAGAGAAAGACAGATACCATATGTTTTCACTCTTATGTGTATCCTGAGAAACTTAACAGACAACCAGGGGGGAGGGGAAGGGGGGAAAAAGTTACAGACAGGGAAGGAGGCAAACCATAAGAGACTCTTAAATACTGAGAAAAAAAAATACTGAGAACAAACTGAGGGTTGATGAGGGGTGGGGGAGAGGGGAAAGTGGGTGATGGGCATTGAGGAGGACACCTGCTAGGATGAGCACTGGGTGTTGTATGGAAACCAATTTAACAATAAATTATATATATATATATATATATATATATATATACACACACACACACACACACACACACACACATACACACACACACATATATATATGTGATGAAAATTAAAAAAAAAAAAAAAAGAATAGCTAGAGTCAAATGATTAACAGTCCACGGAAAGGTCTTCAATGAACAACATTTAACATTAATTAAAGATTCTACCAATCCAAAATGGTAAATGCACAAATGTTCAACTGTTTGTAGGAGAGTAAAAGGGGATGTCATAGTTATACTTGGGAAGCCAGGCTCCTATGGCTTAGCATATCAGCAAATATATCTAAGAATCTACCCCAAAATCCTGATTAGAGTCCATGAAAGTAAAATTCAGAGCATAAACAAAAGCAGAGTATAAACTAAAATCAACTAGTTTACTTCCCAGTGTTGTTATGTGGATTAAATGAAATAAAGTAGTATATGAGATGCTTAAGTGCCTGGAGTATACAGACGGTTCACAACTTACAATGGTAAACTTAAGATGTTTTGACTTTAGGACAGTGTGAAAACAACAAATATTCAGTAGAAGCAGCACTTTGAATTTTGAATTTTTATTTTTTCATGGTCGAGCGATAAACGGTACAGCCCTGTCTCATGATGCTGGACAGGGGCGGTGAGTGCAGCCCCCAATCAGCCATACAGTCACAAAGGTAAACAATTGATACACTTAACAACCAGTAGTACCGTTTCGCATTCAGCACAATATTCAACAAAGCACAAAAGATATCCAACACATAAAATAGACTTTACATTAGATGATTTTGCCCAGTTGTAAGCTAATATGTGTTCTAAGCAAATGTAAGGTTGGCTAAGCTAAGCTCTGATGTTGGGTAGGTTAAGTGTATTAAATGCATTTCCCACTTACTATATTTCCAACTTAAGTTGGGTTTGTTGGGACTATAACGTCATCGTAAGTCAAGCAATATCTGTATAAATAATAAATATTGCATAAAAACACAAACACCAACCACAGAAATACTAAGGTTTTTAAGGAGACAAACTTTCAGCATGGAATGTTTTGTTCTCATCTGACCTCTTTTACACATTCATTCTGTTTCAGCCATCTGCAATTTCTACATAAATCTTTATTTATGCTTCTATTTGCATTGAAAAAATTCAGGTGAGAATCTTTTTTTTTAACTCAAAAGAGAGAGTGCCTACATTAGTCATACATGTCAGCATTTGCATTCACAGAAGGCATCTCTAGAGTCGCAAGCAGCTCTGTGCTCCCTAACTTAAGGTGGAATCTGCACTATAGAATCACGTTTTCCCCAAATCAAACCTGTCATCAGTAAGTTCATATCGAGTTAAAATATCTTCTTCCCTCTGAATGTGTTTATGCAACACAGATGTATATTCTTAATATCTTAGCTAGTTATTTTCCAAGTATATTGTTAGGATTTTAAAATAATGGAAGCATTTCTAGTTAATACACATATAAAGCTTTTTAAGAATGATTTATCCACTTAACAAATATTTATTGAACATCTATTCTATGGCAGCCACTGTTCTAGGACCTCGGGATACAGAGATGAACAAGGATAGATTCCATCATTAGAAAGCAGAGTCTATTGGGCAGAGAGAAGACCATGCATCCAGTAATAGTTCAGGGTGATCAGTTCTATGACGGAAGCATGCACAATATACTGTGTAAACAAAGGCAGGTCTCTTAAAACCAACTGAGTGGTCAGACAAGGTTCTGAGATGCTTGGAGTTTGGGAAGACCGGGAGGGGTGTTATGGACTAAAGAGAGTAAATTGTGTTCCCTCAAAATTCATGTTGAAGCCCTAACCCCCACTGTGAGAGTATATGGAAATGGGGCCTTTGGTAGATATTTAGGGTTAAATGAATTCACAATGGTATTAGTGCCCTTATAAGAAACGGAAAAGATCTCTCTCTCATTCTGTTCACATGCACACAAAGAGGTCGTGTGAGTACACAGCAAGATGATGGCCACCTCTCAGGAGACGTCAGAATGAAACCTTCCTTCCTGACATCTTGATCTTGAATTCCTCAGCCCCCAGAACCAATAGAACAACTATGTTCTAAGGATAGAACAACTAAGGAGAAGCTCAGCAAGGAGATATCATAAATCAATTAAACCTAACAGACATTCATAGAACATGGCACCTAACAACAGAAGAATGTACATTCTTCTCACATAGAACATGCTCCAACATAGACCATAAAACACACCTTGATCAATTTCAAAAGATAAAAATAACACAAGATATACTCTCTGACCACAATAGAGTGAAATTAGAAATTAGTAAGAGGAAAAAATTTGCAAAGCACACAAATATGTGGAAATTGAATAACACACTACTAAATAATCAATGGATTAGAGAAGAAATCAAAATAGAAGTAAAAAATACTTTGAGGTGAATGAAAATGAAGACACAACATGCCAAAACTAATGGAATGAAGTTAAAGCAGTGCTTATAAGGAAATTTAGATCTGCAAATACCTATATTAAAAAGGAAGAAAGATCTCAAATCAATAACTTAAAACTTTCACCTTAAGACACTGGGGTAAAAGAACAGGAAACAAAACCTATAGCAAGCAGAAAAAAGGAAATAATGAAAAGTAGAGTGGAAATTAGTAGTGGCATCCCAGTGTGGTATTAAGAAGTGTTTCAGGGCTACATATAGAGTATTTATGTTTGCCATAGTTATGAGGTCAGGGTGGGGAGTGGAAGCATATAGCCATTAAGGTACACCTTAAATTCTGGGTCTTGTTAACATAAATCCTCAAAGAAAGTTCCCTCTTTCCATGCTTGTATTATGAACATATGTACTTACATATACTTATGAACATATACTTATATCCCTAAGAGAATACTATTCTTATGGATCCTTCAAGTCCTTCTTTAGTGGACATGTCACTGAGACACGTGAGTGTCCTTAGAAAGAGTAGATTACTATAGATAATCTGAGCATTGTTAGTGAAACCACAAGTACTACCTGGCTCCATCCTGCCATGGTGGTGGGCTAGATCAACCTTCTTTAAGATAACTCCCTATGGCACATTTTTGACACTAGGATGTTGAATAGTTCCAGCTCCATTTCTTCAAAGCTACGAGCTGACAGTGATCTCACACCTAATTTCTCGTATCATTTTGATATTTATTTTGAAGTCTGGAATTATCATACTAAGCCCTAATTTTATAATACAATACACAGTAGTGGTTAAGATCATGCCTGTTGATTTCTGATTTCCTGGGTTCAAATTCTGGTTCTTCATCTTCACATGACCCTGGGCAAGTTACTTAGGCTGTGCCTCAGTTTCCTTCTGTCAAGCGGGGAAAAAAATAACCACATGGGTCTATTTTAATAATGAGTGCATTTATAGATATATTAAAGTATTTACTAGAATGCCTACCATACAGTGAATACATGTTGGTACTAATTATTTTCTACAAAGGATTTACACTTACAAATCTTACTTAATTATCACAATCAACTTGGGAGGTATTTTATTCTCACTCAACAAATTGGGAGACGGTGGTCCTAGAGCCAAAGTTTACAGGTCCACATCTGTAAAATGGATATAGACCCAGGTTTTTTCTTTCTAGTCCAATGCTTTTCACACTGTCATAATGCCAGAAGGCAGTAGGATACACTGAGGAAAGTACATGGGCTCCAAAGCCAAGTAAACTTGAGTTTAACCCCAGCTTGTCCACCTGCTAGTCAAAAGTCTTTAGTTGAGGTATTTTACCTCTGAGCCATGTTTATAAGATGAGTATACTAATTCCTACTTCATGAGGTTATTATAAAAATAACCGAGAAAAAATACCAAGCATATTGTCTGTTACACGTTATGTGATCAACAAATAATTTTCTTTCTTTCCCATGTCCTCTTAGCAATGAAACTATTCCCTCCTTACAGTAAGCTGTGCTCAAGAGAATCCCTCTGTGGCTGACAAATCAAGAGAGTCAGCTTTGAAATGCTCTCTCAGTGCTTTGTAATGTTAAACATTTAATATAATTATTGTTAACTGAGATGTGCTCACTATTAGTGGATGGGATGAATGTAAAAAATAAGACTTCTAATAGTAAGTTTGTCATAATTTCAATGTACCATAATGCCATGTGTAGAGGCGGGAAGAAGTCTAATTTCATTCCGTTTTTTGAACCCCGAAAAATACAACAAAACAAAGAGCAAATAATTTTTAAAACAAAAATAAAAAGTAGCAGGGGTCCTAGGGGATATAACACATATATAGATAATGTTAGTCTAGTTATGGGGAAATAGTCCATATACCCAGTCTTCCTAATAAAAAAATGAATATCCGGGTTTATGTGTCCCGGTTGAATATTCACTATAAATTATATATAAATGGAGGGGGAAATTACAAAAGGTATAAAACAAAATTTCTGCAATTGTATACAATTTTTTTTTGTCTTCTGAACATAGGAGAAGATTTACAAGTACTTGCCAAATTAAATAAGGAAAAAGGAAAACAGGAAATAAAAAAGGGGAAAAAAGAGAGAGATCCACTTACTATTGTTTTCCAAGAGGAACCTAGCAGAAAAGAAAGGTAGCCCATCTGCCCTCCACCCCAACAAAGCTAAAGGTTGCAATTATTATCATCTGCACTGAGCCAAGAAGGGATGTGAGCAACAGTTCAGAACAGAGGATATGAGAAAACTAAAATGTTGAGTTTCAACTAGGGAAAATATGCTTTTGCCAAGAAATCTGGGAAAATGGGATTTGATAAAAGGCAGTCATCAACATGACAGAAACTTCCAAGTCACTTCTAGATTCAGTTTTCAGATCAGGACCTAGACCAGAATCACCAACATCAAAAATACAATAATTTGTTTTTCCTTCTGTGATTGCCAGCATTTGTGCCGAAAACAAGACAGCAATATTCAAGCCTTGACTCTGTGGCCATACCTGAGTGACTCCGGAGAAATAGAACTCTGATGGCCGTGATATGATATAATGCATTTCATCCAACTTCATTGATAAAGCTCTTCTCTCTTAAATTTTCAAAAGTTATTCACACCTTACAAAATGGACCAAGCACTCGCAACAGCTCCATTTCCTAGGCATTTAACAGGAACCAGGAACATTTGCAGAATTATAAGAAGTCAAGGCAATATTTTATTAAGATACATTCAAACTTCATGCTAAAGTTTAGTTCACTGCCCTTTTTTGTGGTAAGAACACATAACATAAAATCTACAGTCTTAAGTTTTATAAGTACATCACACATTATTGTTGACAATGTGGTACAGATCTCCAGAGTTTATTCATCTTGCTTAACTGTAGCTTTATGCCCACTGATTAGTAAATTTCTATTTCCTCCTCTCCCACCTTTGGCAACGACCATTCCAATCGTTGATTTTATGAATTTGATTATTTTAGATGTCTCAGATTCGTCAAATTATGCAATATTTGTCTCTTTGGGACTGGTTAATCTCATTTGTCTTAACACCCTCAAGATTCATCCATGTTGACAAATATTGCACAATTTCCTTCTTATTTAAGACTAAATTGTATTCCATTGTATGTGTATATCATACTTCATTATTCATTCATCTGTTGATGGACATATAGATTGTTTCCATATCTTGGCTATTATGAATAATGTTTCCAGATGGCTATTAATTTTAAAAAAGCAAGTGTTAGTGAGGATTTGGAGAAATCAGAACGTTTTTATACTTCTGGTGGGAGTGCAAAACAATGTAGCCTCTATGGAAAATAGTACGAAGTTTCTCAAAAAAATTAAAAATAGAACTACCATATGATCCAGCAACTTTACTTCTGGGTATTTTTCCAAAAAAAAAAAAAAGAAAAGAAATCAAGATCACCAAATGATATTAACACTCTCATGTTCATTGAATCACTGCCTTTTGACATTTCATGTACCCTAGTTTTAGATTGTTAGTCCCTTTATTTAACTTTTCACATTCTCTTCAACTAAATTATAAATTCCATTAAGATATAAATCCTGTCTTATATTTAATAATAAAGAAAATATTGACAAGTTGGTGATGATGTGACATAATATTTTTGAGAATCTCCAAATTTTAATATCATCATAATATACGATTGCCCTTCTAAAAAATTCATTAAATTGTAACTGAAAAACTTAAGTGAACCTTTCAGTCTTAAGAAGTTACTCTGGGGGTGCCTAGCTGGCTCAGCCGATTGGGTGTCTGACTTTGGCTCAGGTCATGATCTCACGGCTCATGAGTTCGAGCTCTGTGTCAGGCTCTGCGTTGCCAGCTCAGAGCCTGGAGCCTGCTTCAAATTCTGTGTCTCCCTCTCTCTCTCCCCTCCCTCACTCATGTTCTCTCTCTGTGTCTCAAAAATAAATAAACAGAGAACATTGTGGTTAGTTTGAGCCAACAGTATTGGGTGGGCATCTATGTTCATTCCAAAGTTAAGAGATTTCATATTCAGTTTTAGGTTCATAGCATCTGTCATTCAAATTAATCTTTTAAGGACATTTAAATCATTTATACCCGGTCATGTTCAAAAATATCAGTTGATTGTATAAAACACACACATACACAGAGACATCTAAGTGACTCACCTACCACTGGAAAGAGTCCTCTGAACAAATAATAAAATAAAGGCACTAAGCTGTCATGCAGGCCCCAGTCAGCCAAGAAACTAGGGTGCTCAGAATACATTAATGGGAATCTTAGGTATAAAAAAGAAAATGACATCAAAAGGAGCTAAGGAACAGAAGTCCTCCATGCATGTGTTAAAAGTAAGAAGTTCATTATTCCATTTAGGCACCTAAGTCTTTTTGTCCTTATCTACCAAACCAACATCAAAACCATGACACCTCTCCTTGACCCTGAAATATAGATCCCCAAATACCATAATATTGTTTGCATCTAGTGAAATGACTGCAGGAAAGCCCACATACCTTATTGGGGAGGGAGAGATATCATAATAATCTGATTATGAAGCATGAAATGGGGTCCTGAATTATTACTATAAAGTGTGTAATACTATCATAAATCTTGATGTTGTCTATGATCCTTACTTCAAATTACAGTGTAGACATCATACAAAATGCTGTCAATTCATGTTTCCAATATCTCATTTTTGTCATCTTTGACTTAGAATGATGCAGGTTAGCATAATCTTCCAAACTACGTAAGGATCTGGTACTTTGTTAAAAATAAAAATGCCTTTACTCATTGTATTGTCAGACTGAGACTCCAAACAGCCTAGGGTACAGCAGAGGGGATAAGAGATAGGTATGAAGAACCAAAATATAAACCATAAACATAAAATAGCTATATATAAAATATGAATATGTAAAAATATAAGATATAAAGTAACAAGTGCCACAAAGGAGTGCTGAGGTAGAGAAAGGAAAGGTAGGCATGCCTGAATTTTACCTTTACCTGACAATTTCTTCTGTCTCTTAGGACTAAGGAAGCAATACATACAAGGGACATAGATAAATGGGTACATTATCACTTTAGAATTAGTTGGGCTAGGGCCCAATCCTCCAGTATAGTGTTCTCTGGCGAAACTGGAGTGGAGAATGTATCTGGTGCCCAAAGCTCCTCCAAGGCAGGCTACTATCTCACATTCTTAATTCTCCGACTACTCACTAAAAGTGATGAGAATTTAGGGGTTTGTAAGAAAAGAGGAGCAAGAGACTTTCAAGAGATCCTTGGCACAGCTTATCAATTACATCTCTTAAAGGCAATGGGAAGAAGAAGGAAGAGATCCCGGCACAAGGCTACATCAATTTGCAACAGCAAATCCATCCACTAGTAAACGTGGTCCGATAAATTTCCTTTAATTTGACCAGACTGCAATTGTAAAGAATAAGGGAGATAGAGTGAACCTCCTATCTCCCCCCAAAAATGTGTCATTGCTTTGAGAACTCAAAGAAAAGAGGGACACTGAAGTCAGAAGAAAAATGTTTCTGACTTTTTTTTTTTCTTCAGTTATTTCTTCCCTGTCTACTTCCTCAGTTGCTGTTCCTCCATCTATTTCTTCAGCTTGCTTCCCAGGGTACCCTGCATTGCTACAGATGCAATCCAATTATCAAATGCCATCTGGGTACTAACTAATGTCAGTTCTAAGGCTCAGTTCAGACCTACCTCCTGAGCTTCAGATAGTGTCTACATATTATGTATGTTATCTGGCCTCATTAACCTTCACCTGATGAGACGAGGCCATTCAAATTTATCTTTTAAAAAAAATGTTTATTTACCTTTGAGAGAGAAACAGTATGTGCAAGGGAGGGAGGGGCAGAGAGAAATGGGGACAGAGGATCTGAAGAAAGCTCCGCACTGAGAACACAGAGCCTGATGCGGGGCTCAAACTCATAAACCGACCCGTGAGATCATGACCTGAACAGAAGTCAGACACCTAACTGACGGAGCCACCCAGGCGCCCCTCAATTTTATCTTTAACTTTCCCATCTCACTTCTCCCACCAAGCCTGCTTATCATGCATTATTATTTTTTAGTATCATTTTGTAGCATCACTATCCAACCCATTATGCAAACCAGATATCTCGGAGTCATCATTAACTCTCTTTTCCTAATGTTCACATCAAGTAATAGAATGCTACCAATATTAACTACCAAGTATTTTTTGTTTCCCTCCTTTTAGTTCTCTTTCCCCCACAGATTGCGCTCATATCTTCCATCTACTGTTGTTGGCTGTGGACTTTTTCCCTCAAATCTATTCTCAACATAGCTTCCAGCTTGGTCCATCTAAAATGTAAATCTGGTCATTTCATTTCCCTGTTCAAATCCATTCATGGCTCCCATCAATGTTAGGGCAAATTCTGAAGTTTTAAACGTGGTACAGAAACTCCTCCCTAAACCCTGCCTACCTCTCGGATATCATCTTCTGCTGCTCCCTTTCCCTGTCCTTTGATCTCAAGCAAAACTTACATCTTGATGGTTTTGCCAAACACCTCCTTTCTTCAGCTAGCCTGTGCCCCTACTAGCTCCAACATTTGGAAAAATATTCCTTCTCTGCTAAACTTCTTCTGGGTAATTCTTTGTCATACTTTAGGATTCAGCATAGCTGCAACTTCCTCCAAAATTTCTCCTTTGATTCATTCCTCACCTCCCCCAAACAAGACTCGATTATGTTCTCCTCTTCTCTGCTCCCATATTTGTTTATACCTATTGGTGTATTGGTCATCTCCTCTGGACTGTGAGATCCTTCATGGCAGGATACACACCCTTTTGGAACATAATAGATGTCTATGAGTGTACCTATTCATACAAAGAAAAGAGAGGGGGAAAGAAAGGCAGGAAAGAAGGAAGGATTTCAATCGGGTTTAGTTTTGAAAATCATTCTGAAAACCAATAAATATGTAGAAGAGAGTTAGAGGCAGAAGGAAACTCATGAGAAAAGGACATGAAATGTAAAACTCAAGACGATGGGTGGAGAAGGATATATGGAAAAATATGTATGAGAGAAAAAAACAAAACGGAATGGAAATTTGGGGCAAATTGTGAAGGATCAGAATCCCAGTTTAAAGGGTCTGAACTTCACTTGAGCAGGAGGACCACTGAAAAATTTGGAGCAGGGATGACTGTACCAAAGTAGCTTTATGAAAATAATCTATGATCGTACACCTAAAAATAATGTAATATTGTGTATCAACTATACTTAAATAGAAATGTTAAATTATTAAACATTTTAAGAAGTAAATAATCTATGGTTATGGGTAGGATGTATTAAAGGAGTAAGTGAGGGTCGGGGGAACCCGGATATAGGTGTACTGCAGTTTTCAGAATGACATATAATGAGGAATGAATTGGGGAAGTGGATTTGGGAATAGAAAAAAAAAAAAAGATAAACTTGAGACAAATTTCAAGGCAAAGAATTGGCAGGAGTTGGTAATGAATTGAAAGTGGAGAAGCAAAATAGGGAACCTGTATGGCTTAGAGAATGGTGGTCTCATTAATGGATAATGAAATTCCCAGATGGTGCTAGTGTAAGAAGATTGATGATGAATACAAATCAGAACATGCTGAGCTTGAAGGTTCTTTGGGAGATGCATTTAGAGATACCCAAGTCATTGGGAATTCAGGATTGGAACTCAGGAGACTGACCTTGTCTTCAGAAATAAATTAGGGAGTCATTTGCACAGATATGGGAGTTGAGAAAGAAATGTGGATGTCTTTATCGTCCATCATCCTGAGGTAATGAGTTCACATTTTTTCTATAATCACATTTTATCATAGTAATATCTAAAATATGCTAGTGCAAAGCCTTTCTGAGATAATATAAGGATTCCACGCTTCTCTCTTTGCACACTTATTTTAGATATGGCTGGGGATGTCCCACATGAGGAATCATTCATCTTGTATTCTTCTGCTCCAATCTTTTAATATCTATTTCCCACAAGCTACCTGAAGAGCAGCTAGACCAATAAAGATTCAGAGAAGCTCAAAAAGAACTTTTCAGAGTACAATATTGGAGACAGCATGGTCCCAACCAAGTTCCATGATGTAGCTGTGCCTAAGAATACCTGAAGTGGGATGAAGAGCAGGCTCAGTGGAAATTTTAAAAATATGAAACTATGAGATAATGGTGGTAGAAGCATTGGCAAGGTGGATATGGAATTCACCAAGAACTTCCTGAGAAGAATATGGAGAGAAAGGTTGTGGGCCAGTTGCCAAAATCAACATGGATGCTGTGTAAAATCTCTTTAACATTTCAGCAATGAAACTGGATGAAGAATGGTATAAATAGACTTGGAAAGAACTGTGTGAAGACTTACCTAGACGTTATCACATGGAACATTCTTTGTTGTCTGTCTGTCTGTCTCTTTCTCTCTCTCTCTCTCCTAAAAGCTAATAGAAGTGTGCCTGTGTGGCTCAGTTGGTTAAGTGTCTGACTCTTGACTTTAGCTCAGGTCATGATCTCATGGTTCATGAGTTCAAGCCCTGCATAGGGCTCTGCACTGACAGAGCGGAGCCTGCTTGGGATTCTGTCTCCCTCTCTCTCTGCCCCTCCCTTGCTTGCTCTCTATTTCTCTCTCAAAATAAATAAAAATTAACTTCAAAGAAAAATCCAATATAATTCCACTTATTAAAGAAATCTAGGGGTGCCTAGGTGGCTCAGTCGGTTAAGCGTCTGACTTCAGCTCAGGTCATGATCTCGCGGTCCATGAGTTTGAGCCCCGTGTCCTGCTCTGTGCTGACAACTCAGAACCTGGAGCCTTCTTTGGATTCTGTATCTCCCTCTCTCTGAATCTCCCCTGCTCGCTCTCTCTCTCTCTCTCTCTCTCTCTCAAAATAAACATTAAAATTTTTTTTAAGAAATCCAGTTACTATGGTGTTGAAGATGGAGCTTTATGGTATGTGGAGCTGTACTTTCTATATCTTTTATGTATGTAGGAAGTGCTAGTCACAAAGAGATTAATAAATATTTGTTGAATTAATCTAATCCATAGATAACAATGTACTTGTAACTCAATATGAGGCAAAAACAATTTCTAAAAACCCCAATTCACAGTACACAAAATTGAGGTAAAAATGTTGCAAGGCACTCAGTCTTATCAATTATTAGTAAGAGCTCCTATACTAAAACGAGCTCTTCTTATTAACTTCAAGTAATAATTTGCAAAACTGTGATTTAAAAACAACTTTGAGGGTTTGTAAAAATGGTGGTAGAAGCCCATTTTCCATAGGGCTATAGGCATTATTAGAAGTTTGGACTGCTGGGCTTATCAGATGTTGTGCATCTTTCTGAGTCTCAGGGTTGTTAATCAAGATAGATGGCAGACTAGTTAATGTTGCTGTTAGTGAGACTGTAGTAAAGATTAGAAGGTTATCAAACAGATATAAACAGGAGTCCTAGGATTCCTATCTAACATATGAAATTAACAACTAATAGGTATCTCTCTTTGATAGGTGATTTGATTGAGTGCATGTGGATAAAAGTCAACAAGTGAACAACTTGATTGTCTGCTGAATTAATAGAATGGAAGAACTTTAAATGGTTCTGAAAGCTAATTTAATTCAGAAACCTCAGTGAGGTTCCAGCTCTTTAGTGAAACTAGTGAATAAAATGTTGGCAATTCATTCAGAATAAAAATATGAGCATTAGCTTCTTCTCTTCTTGGAATAAAGGCTTGGTGTTTAAAAATGTTTTTTGCAAAGAGGGAGCTTTAAACTTATGAGTATGTACCTGTGATCCTCTGAATAAACACTGTAAATTAAAATGAGGAAAACTGCCCTTTGAATTTGCCTTGACTTCACAATCATTTCTATTTCAATCCCTCTCTTGCATTTGTCCTCCCAGACATTTTCATTCATTTGTATTTCCTTCCTTAGCAATTAAAATTGTTCCTTTTCTAGGCCCATTTAAATTTGAACTGCCAGTGTGATTTGGATATTTCAGCCCCCGGTGGGCATTTATTATATTCTACTGTGCCATGAATTGAAGGATGCAGAATAGGATAGACCAGGTTATTTATCTAGACTCACCCTGAATCACTTGATTATTATCTCCAATCACTCTGCCCTCTCTGTTTCCCCAAAACCTCAAGCTGCTGTCTTCCTTAGGGAAACAGTATGCTCTTTTTTTCTCTACCCCAATTCTCTCCTTACCTGCACTTCTGCTAGACAGGTCTTACTCATCCTTCTTCCTCAGGAAAGCTTTCCGAAACCATGCCTTCCTCACCGGCTCCTATCTCAGGATTCACAGAACCTTCTGTTTTTCTTCCATACATAGCAGGATAGCACTTCCTACCATGGCACTTAGTTAAGAAGTTAAGCAGACAGATGGTGGTTTAGAGCCTTTCTCTCACACTGAATTACAAAACTGTATGAAAGCAGAAACCATGTTAGTCTCATTACTGTATAGAGCAGAGTGCCTGGTCTAGAGAGAGACCTTAGTAAGCACTTGCATTGGCCAGATGACACTGGAGGACAGAGAAGAACCCCCAGGTCATTCGAGAACAAATCCAAACCCAGGACTGACCTTGGATTTGGAGTCTATTAGAGCCCACTTGGGACCCCTTTCAGAAAACAGGTCAAACATCAGGAGTCCACTTAGTTTGAAACTTTCCCCCACATCAGGCAACTTTTTTGTGTCTCTAGAAAGTCTCCTATAAGAGAACAGCCTGCTAGATACGAATAGTATTTTGGGTAAATTCTAAGCCATCTTGTACCTGCTCTCTTTCTGTAGTGTTGTTTTTTTTTTTTTTCCCAAAAAAACTGTAACTTGGCAATTTCGGGTACCTTTAGTTAAATCAAGTTTCCTTGGTAAAAGAATAACACAGGTCAAATTATAATTTCCAAAAATTTCAAGTAGTTATTCATATTCTAGCTTGCACAATGTGTAAGACATCATGTTGAGTGGAAAAAGCAGTATTCACAACTGCTTGTATTGTACGAGCCCTGCTGTGTCACTGCAGATAGCAATCTGTTAACAGCAAAAAGAAAAGCTGAGGAGAAATACACTGAAATGTCAACTGTGGTTATCTCTGAGTTGTGAATTGTTATATTGTCTTCTTCTTTGTGTTTTTCTGTATTTCCCAAGTTATTTTATGATGATCATGTAATGTTTCTATAATCAAAGAAATAAGCTACTTAAATTTATAAACAATAACTTGCACATAGTATATACTACGTAACAACTTCCTAAATCTCCCTTTCTCTTCATAGGTACCTGTTCTCAAGGTACAATGTCATACAAACCATTAGCTTCCCATTCCTCTGTATAGAAAGAACATGGGCCCAGGGGCAGCCTGTCCAATTTTAATGCCAGGTCTGTCACTTACTAAATTTATAATCTTAAACTAGTTATTTAAGCAACCTCAGTTGACTCATCTGTAAAATGAAGATAGCAATAATTTTATCCACTCCCATTCAAATATCTCTGTGGTTTCTCAGAGAGGCCACTTCCTGTCATGGTATTCCCAGGAAGGAATCTTCCGTCCTGGAAGTCAGAAGGAAGATTTCTGGCCTTGTGCAGAAGTGGTAATTAATGGAGTAAGTGTAAGAGTTGCTTTGAACATGCAAACATTGAACTGTAAGTAACTCTACATCATGAAGAGAAACCCAGAGATCCAACATAGAAAACTTTGAGAAGATTGTCAACAGCTGGATGGAGGACTGGCCGCGGAGGGAAAAAGTGCTTCTTAGTAACAAAGCAAAAAACCAAAATCACAAAGTTTCTAAAGGTTAGAAAAGGAGAACTTGACATATTTCTAGTTAAAAAATGGTGGGTAAATACATGGAAATTAATTTCAGGAAAGCCATTATTGCTAATTTTAAAATGTGGGAAAAAAATGATTGGCAGTCAATTCCAAAATATGGTTGGTAGCATTCCATTCAATTTTTTTATTATCCCATAATTATTGTCTTTTTTTTCCCACTGAATATAAAGGTGTTCTCTTTCTTTTCTTTTTTTCTTTTCTCTTTTTTTTTCTTTTCTTTCCTTTTCTTTTCTTTTTTTAACAACAGTTTTCATAGATTGGTTCCCCAATTCTGGTTCTTCATCATCCACTCTTAAAATTCTTAGTTGAACTTTCTCTAATCACAGAGGCTTCCATCATTTTCATACCTGGGTAAAGTGATTTTTAGATTTTTTAATTGAATAAACAATTAATTAAATAACAACAGCTACTGATATAATACTTAATGCACCAGCCACTCTTAAGTGTTTTGCAAACTTTTATAAACTCCAATCAGATAAGTACATAATCCATTTCACTTATGAGGAACTGAGGCACAGAGGTTAATAGCCGGCCCAAGGTCACAGAGCTAACACATGTTGGACCTAGGATTGAAACGCAGCTGTTCGATTCTATCATCTGTTGACTACAGTGTCTTGCAAATAAAGTGAGAACTTATTAGACAAGAGTGCTTTTCAAAATCTTAGAGTTTTAGAGTAAAAACAACATGAAAGAAAAAAAAATGCAGTCCAATACCCAATCACACAAAAGAATGCAAAAGTCAGGTGAAAACCCAGGGGCAAGTCTGTATAACTTTCAGTATAAAATATAATCTCTTACTGTAAACAATGCATATGTAAGTAAATTTTATTTAATTCACACATTTCAGACATTCTAAATGATTCACTATTCAAAAGGCTCCTATCAAAAATCCTTTCATAAGTAATGAATCTTTTTAGCAAAGCAAATGCCCATAATTTATGTTTTTAATATTTTTAAAACACTCAACTTAGCTAAAGCAAGATAAATCTGAATCGAATTATTTGTTTGTTATATTTCATTTTTTTAGAGAGAGATATTGCACAAGCATTAGGGGTGGGAGGGAGGGAGGGAGGGAGAGAGAGAGAGGGAGAGAGAGAGAGAAAGAGAGAGAGAGAGAGAGAGAGAGAGAGAGAGAGAGAGAGAGAGAGATTGAGAGACAGAATCTTAAGCAGACTCCATGCCCAGCACAGAGCCCAACACTGGCTCAATCTTAGGACCCTGAGATCATGACCTGAGCCAAAATCAAGAGTCAGACACTTAATCGACTGAGCCATCCAGGTGCCCTGAATTATTTATAATATAAGACCATAAAAATCAATAAAGTACAATTATTATGGATCATTGACTAAGGTATAATTTTTTCATATTTATTTTAAAAATATTCGATTCACACATGCATTATAGCTTAAATCCAAATCCCACTGACATTAACCCCCCAAAATTCAGCTGCCATCTCTTCCTGATAATAAGAAACTGAAAACCTTCAATACTGCTATACTAAATTAGGACAATCCAAGACAAGAGAGTTTGTTAACACTCCCAAAGTGTAGCCGACTCTGAGAACAATCAGAAATCATTCTCCCTGATTGGTTTTCCCTGTTTTTTTGCATTTGCTGTAACTTAACAGATATTATGAAACAAGGAATATATATATCCAAATTTGTAGACAAGAAATGTGTTGCCTTTTTCAGTGAATATTTCAGTACACTATAATATCTAAAATATTAAAAAGTACATATTCCAATATCATTCCTTCTTAAAAATGTCCTTATATAAGGCAGAAACGCATGAAACATAGTAACAAGTAAGTGTTATTCATAACAATAATAATGGTGTGGTTATTAAAATCACCACCACCATATCATCATAATAATGATGAGTAGTACTGGGACCATAAGAGAATACCCAAGATATGGTCTTCTTCCCAATTAGAGACCTTTTTCCTCCCACACAAGACAAGTCAGGTCTCCCCAAATCTCTTGTGCCATGTGAAAAAGGAGATCTCCATCCTGCTTCAGGAAAATAAAGTGGGAAAAAATGTCCATTTTCCATGTCATATTCTAAGAGCAGTACTATCCACCTCAGAGACTTGATGTGAGAATGAATTAAGTCATGCACATGGAACACACTCAGAAACATACCAAGTGCCCAGTAAGCACTCAACAAATGTTTACTCTTTCTGTAACTACCATTTATTAGTAGATATAAAGAGCAGAGCTCCCAATCCCTAAATAAAATTCTTTTTTAAATATAACTTGTTTTCAGGGTCAAATTACCAGTGGAACAGGATTTAATAATACACATACCAGATGATACTACTACACTTTGAATTATCACTTGACTGCCTCTTCTTTTTTTTTTTTTAATTTTTTTTTTTAACGTTTATTTATTTTTGAGACAGAGAGAGACAGAGCATGAACAGGGGAGGGTCAGAGAGAGAGGGAGACACAGAATCTGAAACAGGCTCCAGGCTCTGAGCGGTCAGCACAGAGCCCGACGCGGGGCTCGAACTCACGGACCGTGAGATCATGACCTGAGCCAAAGTCGGCCGCTCAACCAACTGAGCCACCCAGGCGCCCCTTGACTGCCTCTTCTCTTTCTCACTTATACACATATGAAAAAAATCTACCTTCTGACATTTGTGTTCTTCAGCCTAATATCCCTGCATCCAAAAGTACAATCATGGGTAACCTTTCTTATGTATTGCTTCTCTAAAGATAAAGTTTAACTTGTTTATAAATATATGATTTTCCATTCTAGGCTTCTCATCTAACTCCATATTTATTCATTTGATTCTTGCAAATCATTAACAATACACCAACACAGAGCCTTTATTAAATGGTTATTATGTGTTCAAGCTCTGTCCTGGGCATTTGGAAACAGGCTATCTAATCTTTCCCACTGCACAGTGAGGGATCGTTATTGTCATTTTACATAGGAGAACAAAGGGTACAGAGAAGTTAAATAACTTTCTCAGTGTCACTCAGTAAGAAAGTGATGAGATCTCTGAGCCATTAACCCAGACATTTTCCACTTTAATGCAATCCTCTACAGATAGAGCACAGGGAGCATAGCTGGCTCCTTTATGTGTTCTCAGTATGTTCCTGAGGCATGGGCAATGAGAAGATAAACTTGATGGGCAGCAAACAGCCTTCTTAACTCCTATGTTTTCTTAATGTTTGCTTTCAATATTAAATGAGAATGAGTAGAAATAGAAATAGACATAGAAATGACTTACACTTATGATTCCTATCTCAGGAAGCAGTTACTGAAACTTAGGACTCCTTATAGTAGTGCTTAATGAAGGGGAGGTGAGCAGAAATAAACCTAAATGTTGCTACAGTTTATGGAGAAGATTTCGCAAAGCCTAATCTGGGAGTGAGAATGGAATAAAAGGCCAAGATGACATCTCTGGCCCACATAACCTGCCTTGTTTTGCTCTACAACTGTTATACCTGTTCGAGCCTTTGAGTTTGACTCTTTAGAATAATGTACGTATCGGGGGCTTACACTCTGTCCCACATGGGACTAAACAGTTTACATTTTTTTAATCATTGATCTTCCACAATATCTTTGTAAAGAAGGTATTACTGTTCCAGTTTTGCCAATGAAGAACTGCCACATAAAAGAATCTTGCCTAATGTCACATACCTACTGAAAGGAAGAGCCTGGATTCAATTCCAGTCATCTGACCACTAGGTTGTATTGAGTATAAATATTGCACATTCTTTTTATTACCATTTCCATTTAAATCAAAATAATGTGAGCTTTGAACAAGATGTCCTACCTCCTTTCGGCTGAAGGGCTACTGAAGACCATCTAAAACATTCCCTGTGAAAAGAAACAACCGCCACATGCTTCTGACAGCTAGGAAACCAGTTGGAAGGCACTGCTTGGCATTCTAGTTTTGAAAGGCCAGATTCAACTAAATAAAACCTTCACTTTGTATATGTGTGTGGAAGTGATTAGTCATTTAATACTGGAAGCTCTACCTGGAACACATTTCTTAATACATTTTTTTTCACATGCATGATGTCTTTCCACAATTTATTGCCACATTTTATTAAACTCTTGTTACCTAGCGTGTAATTGGAATCATCACTGATACATGAAACACGAGTATACAAATCTGAAACAGAGTGGAGGCAGGTCAAAGAAATAACAGCAAAGCTAAATTTTAAAATGGGGGAAAGACATAGACTGTAGTGTGAAGAGTCCCTGCACTCTTCACCAGCTCAGAGCAATTGCTCCCAGGAAAATCATCTTATACCCTACATCCACACAAATTTGATCCTCTGTGAATAAGAAATGATGGGATAAAACAATGAAACCAGACCAAAAACTACATGAGTATGAAAGTGGGAAAATTACCATAATAGATGCTTTTACATGTTTTGATTCTTCAAAAATAGAAATTCTACCAGACTTATATAAATTTAACTTCACTTTCTACTTCATGAAGATATTCCGATTTCTGTCAATGTCCTGGAACCAGATTTCATAAGCTCCAGTTTGTACATTTGCTCTGAAATGTGATTGTGTCTATCTTGGTCGACCTTCCTTTCCAAGATCCTAGTGCAATGCTTGGCAGAATGTAAGACAAAAGATGTTTTATGAATGAAAGAATAAATAAATAGTAAAGCAGGAAGTGGATTTTTTTTAACTGTGCTATATAAAACATCAAGAGGTTTGTTTGGATCCCATGGAAATCTTCTACAAGCAAAATTATTTCCTGGGCTCCTTTGTGAAATAATTGTCTCTTTTTTAGTTTCTTTCTTTCTTTCTTTTATTTATTTTTTTTTTAGGATATTTTTCTGAATTCAGTGTCTTTCACTTCTATCATCTCCAGATTACAGCTTCATTTTCACCCCAGAGCATTATATCTATTTTCAGGTACATTTAAGGGCCACACTAGAAATTTCACAGTAAAGATACTGTCAGTGGCAGACAGGAAATACTGCATTTACTTTACTAAAAGACAGGCAAAGAACAACAAAAAAATGAAAGAGAGAAGAGAAAGAACTTTTCTTACAATTCCTATCATAATCAAGCACAGCTATTCCTATTTTCTAATTATCATGTTTGCTTTCATTGATGCCATAATTTTTAATCAACATCTGTTGGTAAATATGGCTAAGTATAAATTAATACACATTATTATTACCGATTGCCATCTAGATATTTATGAAGATATATTATCAAAATTTTTCATCTGATCAGGGTTTTATAGTATTCTTTAAAATATTTTTCTGGGGCCCTTGGGTGGCTCAGTCAGTTAAGCATCTGACTTGGGCTCAAGTCAAGCCCCTCTTCAGGCTCTGTGCTGACAGCTCAGAGCCTGGAGCCTGCTTTGGATTCTGTGTCTCTGTCTCTCTCTCTGCCCCTCCCCCCATTCATGCTCTGTCTGTCTCTCTTTCAAAAATAAACATTTAAAAAACTAATCAAATAAAATATTTTCGGATTCTATAAAGAATAGGTTTATAGGAGAATATATTTAAAATGTGAAACTTATAAATAAAAAGATTTAAAGTACCCTTAATTTCATGTCCACAAATAACCAGCATCACTTTATTGTACGCTGTAAAAAAACAATAATGCCCTGTGTAAAGTAAAGATGAAGTCCTTCATTCTACTCTTCCAAAACATGTCCACACAATCCAGGACAAGAGTCAGTCAACAAATACCTATCTGTGCACCAGCAACTGTTCTAGTTCCTTGGGACACCATGTTGGATATGAGAAATAGAGCCACTCTCCTAAAGAAATTTATGTTCTACTGGCTGAAAAAAAGTAAATAAGTGAAGTAAAAACATACATGTTAAGAAGAGGATAAAGTAGGGTAAAGAGATAGAAAATGCCTCTGGAAGCTGCCTTTGTGAGGGTGGCTTGAAAGCTTTTGGGGAGCTATGACACTTGAGTTGTGACCTGGTGCCCAGAAAAGAACATTTCAAGCAAGAGACACATGCATATTTGAAGAACAGAAAGAAAATCAATGTTTCTGAAATGTGTTGAATTAGAGAGATAACAGAGAAAAATAAAGTTGAAAAGTTAGGGAAGGCCAGATCAAAGAGAGACTTATGGGAGTTTACATCACATTTTGGTTGGAACCGGAAGTCTTTAGAGGGTTTTGTTTGTTTGTCTGTTTTAAGTAGACTCCACACCCAGTGTGGAGCCCAGGGCAGGGCTTGAACTCTTGACCCTGAGATCAAGAGCTGAGCTGAAATCAAGAGTTGGACTCTTAACCCAATGAGCCACCCAGGTGCCCCCAGGGGGTTTTAATCAGGGGAGTGTTGTAGTCCTGATTTATAATTTAAAAGTTTACCCTGGCCACATATAAATGATGGACTCTAAGAGAACAAGAGAGAAAGCAGAAGCAGGAGCCATCACCGTTTTCCAGGCAAGTGAGCATGGTGGCACTGACTGAGGCTGTGACCGTGGTGATGATGAGCAATTAGAAGCAAGGTGCACTAGTAAAAGGGTGGAAATTACTCCAAGATCAGATGTGGTGAGCGGAGGAAAGAACAATCAAATCCCAGGTAAGTCCTGTTGACAGGTGGCAAAGCTCCCTCCCTTATTATAATCTTTGAATTTTCTAAAATATTAATTATTGATAACAGGTGCCATTTACTATGTCTCAGATACTCTAAGTAAATTGTCTCAATTATTAATTAAATAAATTAATATTCATTTCACAAACCTTTAAGATAGATATATGCTATTATTAGCTCCATCTTATGAATAAGGACACAGAATTAGAGGGTAAGCAGCATATCCAAATTCACAGAGCTCATAAATGGTTAAAGTAAAAAGAAATCAAACCCAAGCCAAGTTGGCCCTAAAAGCCCTGCCTTTAATCACCATGCACTATATCTGACAATGTGCCAACATTCACTTAACCCATCCCCTCATCACATATTTAGTTTGTTTTCAGATTATCCCTGCTAAAAATAATGCTACTATGAGCATTACTGTATATACATTTTATATTTTTAAAAAAATGTTTATTTATTTTTGAGAGAGAGAGAGAGAAGATAGAGCACGAGCAGGGTAGGGGCAGAGAGAGATGGAGTCACAGAATCCAAAGCAGGCTCCAGGCTCTAAACTGTCAGCACAGAGCCAGACTCAGGGCTTGAACTCACGAGCTGCGAGATCATGACCTGGGCCAAAGTTCAATGCTTAACTGACTGAGCCACCCAGGCGCCCCTACATTTTATACTTCTTTGATTTTTTTCTTTAAGGTAAATTCCTGGAAACTAAATTGGTACAATAAAATTGTGGAAATTTTTAAGACTTTTGATACATATGCCGATTTTCTAATTTTACCCAGTTAAAGTTTCACCAGGAGCAAATGCAATAAATTCATGCATCATCATTATTTTCATGATCATTTTTAAAAATCTGTCATACCTTGGCTGCTATCACACACTTAGAAAGAGGCAGAGATGAAACATGAATTAAAGCAAGCTAACACCATGTAATATGTGTTTACCCATTACCTTATGCACTTTCCTTATTCTTTAATATCATATGAAGTGATTGAGGCATCTAATTTTTTTTTCATATTTTTAAGCATGAAATACGGCACCACTTTTTGAATAATCAAACTTTTCACAACTGATCTGAAATATCTGAAATGCCAGGTTAATCATCATCACCATCACCATTATCAAATTAGCCATTTAATAGTACTTTAGATAACTTAAATCAAATCATGCAGTATTTGTCCTTCTACAACCGGATTTTTATGTCCTCTGGGTTCATCAACGTTGTTGCATATGACAGGATTTCCTTCTTTTTTTAAGTTTTTATTTAAATTCCAGTTAGTGAACATACATTGCAATAATAATTTCAAGTATAGAATTTAGTGATTCAATGCTTACTTACAACAACTGATGCTGATCACAAGTGCTCTCATTAATCCCCATCACCTATTTAGCCCATTCCCCTGCCCGCCTTGCCTCCAACAACCATCAGTTTGTTCTTTATAGTTAAGAGTCTGTCTCTTGGTTTGCCTCTTTCCTCCCCACTCCCATCCATGTTCATGTTTTGTTTCTTAAATTCCACATATGAGTGAAATCATATGGTAGCCGTCTTTCCCTGACTGACTTATTTCACTTAGCATAATATTCTCTAGCTCCATCCATGTCATTGCAAATGGCAAGATTTCATTCTTTTTTATGGCTGATAAAAGTGTATGTATCCCTTCAAATTAATATTGTTGTATCCTTTGGGTAGATACCTAGTAGTGAAATTGCTGGGTCATAGGCTAGTTCTATTTTTAACTTCTTGAGGATCCTCCATACTGTTTTCCAGAGTTTGCACCAGTTTTCATTTCCACCAATAGTGTAAGAGGGTTCCCCTTTCTCTACATCCTCACCAACCCTGTTTTTAGTTCTGTTTTAACTATTCTGACTGGTGTGAGGTTATACCTCATTGCAGTTTTGATTTTGATTTTCCTGATGATGAGTGATGTTGAGCATCTTTTCATGTGTCTGTTAGCCATCTGTATGTCTTCTATGGAAAAATGTCTATTCATGTCTTCTGCCCATTTCTTAACTGGATTCTTTGTTTTTTGGGTGTTGAGTTTGATAAGTTCTTTATGTATTTTGTATACTAACCCTTTATCAGTGATGTCATTTGCAAATATCTTCTCACATTCCATAGGGATTTAGTTTGTTGATTATTTCCTTTGCTGTGCAGAAGTTTTGTATTTTGATGCAGTCCCAAAATTTTACTTTTGGTTTTGTTTCCCTTGCCTCAGGTGACATATCTAGTAAGTAGTTACTATGGCCAGTGTCAAAGAGGTTACTGCCTATGTTCTCCACTAGGGTTTTAATGGTTTCCTGTCTCATATTTAGGTCTTTCATCCATTTTGAATTTATTTTTGTGTATGGTCTAAGGAAGTGGTCCAGTTTCATTCTTTTGCATGTTGCTTTCCAGTTTTCCAACACCATTTGTTGAAGAGACAGTCTGTTTTCCACTGGATATTCTTTGCTACTTTGTAGAAGATTAATGGACCATGCAAACTTGGGTTCATTTCTGGGTTGTACATTCTGTTCTATTGATCTAGGTGTTTATTTTTGTGCCAGTACCACACTGTCTTGATCACTAAAGCTTGGTAATATAACTTGAAGTCAGGAATTTTGATGCCTCCAGCTTTGCTTTTCTTTTTCAAGATTGCTTTAGCTACTCAGGGTCTTTTGTGGTTCCATACAAATTTTAAGATTGTTTGTTCTAGCTCTGTGAAAAATACTGGTGTTATTTTGATAGGGATTCCACTAAATATGTAGATTGCTTTGGTTAATATGGACATTTTAAATAATATTTGTTCTTCTAATCCATGACCATGGAATGTTTTTCCATTTCTTTGTGTCATCTCCAATTTCTTTCATCAGTGTTTTATAGTTTTCAGAGTATAGATCTTTTACCTCTCTGGTTAGGTTTATTCCTAGGTATCTTATGGTTTTTGGTACAATTGTAAATGGGACCATTTTCTTGATTTCTTTTTCTGCTGCTTCATTATTGGTGTATAGAAATGCAACCAATTTGCATACATTGATTTTGTATCTTGAGACTTTACTGAATTCCTGTATCAGTTCTAGCAATTTTTTGATGGAGTGTTTCCAGTTTCCTATATAGTATTATATATATGCAAATAGCAAAAGTTTGACTTCTTCTTTGCCAATTTGGATGCTTTCTATTTCTTTTTGTTGTTCAATTGCTGCAGCTAGGACTTCCAGTACTATATTAAATAACAGTGGTGAGAGTGAACATCTCTGCCTTGTTTTTGACTGTCATTTTTTCCCCATTGGGGATAATATTAGCTGTGGGTTTTTCATATATAACCTTTGTTATGTTGCAGTATGTTCCATCTAACCCTACTTTGTTAAGGGTTTCTATCATGAATGGATGTTGTATTTTGTCAAATGCTTTTTCTGCATCTATTGAAAGGATCATATGGTTCTTACCCCTTATTTTTTTAATATGGTGTATCACATTGATTGATTTGTGAATATTGAAACACACTTGAAGCCCAGGAATAAATCCCACCTGATCATGGTAAATGATTATTTTAATGTACTTTTGGATTCAGTCTGCTAGTATTTTGTTGAGAATTTTTGCATCCATGTCATCAGGGATATTGGCTGTAGTTCTCTTTTTTACTGGAGTCTTTATCTGGTTTTGATATAATGGTAATACTGGCCTCATAAAATGAATTTGGAAGTTTTCCTTCCATTTCTATTTTTTTGGCATAGTTTGAGAAAAAAATAGATATTAACTCTTCTTCAGAGTGGTAGAATGCACCTGTGAAGACTTCTAGCCCTGGAGTTTTGTTTGTTGGGAGATTTTTGATTACTGATTTAATTTCTTTGGTGGTTATTCGTTTGTTCAAGTTTTTATTTCTTCCTGCTTCAGTTTTTGTAGTCTATTATGTTTCTAGGAATCTATCCATTTATTCCTGGTTGTCCAATTTGTTGGCATATAGTTTTTTCATAATATTCTCTTATAACTGTTTGTATTTCTGTGGTGTTGGTTGTTATTTCTCCTTATTTATGACTTTATTTATTTGGGTCCTTACTCTTTTCTTTTTTATAAGTCTAGCTAGTGGTTTATCAATTTTAGTAATTTTTTCAAAGAACCAGCTCCTGGTTTCATTGATCTGTTCTACTGTTTTTTTTTTGTTTTTTTGTTTTTGGTTTCTATATCGTTTATTTCTGCTCTAATGTTTACAATTTCCCTTCTTCTGCTGGCTTTAGGCTTCGTTTGTTGTTCTTTTTCTAGCTCCTTTAGGTGTAAGATGAAGTTGTTTATTTGATACTTTTCTTGCTTCTTAAAGTAGGCCTATATTGCTATATACTCCCTCTTAAGACCAATTTTGCTGCATCCCAAAGGTTTTGGACTGTTGCATTTTCATTTTCATTTGTTTTCATGTATTTTTTTAATTTCGTCATTGATTTCCTGATTGACCAATTATTATTTAGTAGCATATTATTTAACCTCTATGTATTTGTAGTCTTTACAAATTTTTTCTTTTGGTTGACTTCAGTTTCATTGTATTGTGGCCAGAAAATATACATGTTATGATCTCAATCTTTTTGTATTTGTTGAGGTCTGATTCGTGACCTGGTATGTGATCTGTTCTGGAGAATGTTCTATGTGTACTCAAAAAGAAAATGTATTCTGCTACTTTAGGATGGAATGTTCTGAATATATCTGTTAAGTCCATCTGGTCCAGGGTGTTATTCAAAGCCGTAGTTTCCTTGTTGATTTTGTGCTTAATCTGTCCATTGATGTAAAAGGGGTGTGAAAGTCTCCTGCTATTATTGTATTATTATCAATGAGTTCCTTTATGTTTGTCATTGTTTTATATATTTGGGTGCTTCTGTGTTGGGTATATAAATATTTACAATTGTTAGATCTTCTTGGTGGATTGTGCCCTTAATTATGATATAGTGCCCTTGTTCATCTCTTGTTACAGTCTTTGGTTTAAAGTCTAGTTTGTCCAACATAAGTATAGTTACTCCAGCTTTCTTTTAATGTCCATTTGCATTATAAATGTTTCTCCATTCCTTCACTTTCAATCTGCAAATGTCTTTAGAGCCAAAATGAGTCTCTTGTACATAGCTTATAGATGGACCTTGTTGTTGTTGTTGTTTATCCATTGTGACATCTTATGTCTTTTGATTGCAGCATTCAGTCCATTTACATTCAGAAAATTCTTAATAGATATATATTTAGTACAATTTTATTACTTCTTTTGTTATTGTTTCTGGAGACTTCCTCTGTTCCTTTCTTGTCTTTGTCCTGTTTCAGGACTTGTCTTTGTCCTGTTTTGGTCTTTCCTTTCCACTCCAAGAGTCCCCTTTACTATTTCTTGCAGTACTGGTTTAGTTCATGAACATCTTTAGTTTTTGTTTATCTCTCCTATTCTGAATGATAGCCTTGCTGGATAGAGTGGCTGCATATTTTTCCCATTCAGCACATTGAATATACCATTCCCTTCTGGCTTGACAAGTTTCTGTTGAGACATCTGCAGCTAGCCTTATGAGTCCTCCCTTGTAAGTTAGGGACTTCTTTTGTCTTGCTGCTTTTAAGATTTTTTTTCTCTATCACTACATTTTGCCAATTTAACTACAATATGTCTTGGTGTTGACCTACTTTTGTTGATTTTGGTGGGAGTCCTCTGGCCTTCTGGATCAGGTTGTCTGTTTCCTTCCCCAGATTAGAGAAGTTTTCAGCTCTTATTTCCTCACATAAATTTTCTTCCCCCCTTTTCTCTCTCTTCTTCTTCTGGAACTTCTATAATACAAATGTTAATACATTTAATGGAGTCACAGAGTTCCCTAAGTCTATTCTCATGTTCCATAATTCTTCTTTCTTTTTTTCAGCTTCTTTGTTTTCCATTATTCTATCTTCTGTGTCACTTATTTCTTCCTTTGTTTCTTTCATCCTTATGTGCATTGCATACAGTCTGTTTCAAATTTCAGTTATTGCATTTTTCATTTCTGATTGCTGCTTAACTCTTTTATCTCTGTGGTAAGGGCATCACTGAAGTCTTTCGTTCTTTTCTGAAGTCAGCAAGTATCCTTATGATTGCCATGGGGTATGTTACTTATATCTGTTTCTTAGTTCTCTGGATGTGACCTTACCTTGTTCTTTCATATGGGATGAATTTCTCTGTCTTGGCATTTTGTCTAAGTCTCTGTCTGTATGTTAGAAAAGCCTATTATGTTTCCTGCTCCTGAGAGTAATGGCTTTAAGAAGAAGAGATCATATAGCGTCCAGGGCCTGTCTCTTCAGGGAGTGTCTGTGGTGTCTGTTGCTTGCACCCTGCTGTTGTGTTTTGGCTGCTCTATCCTTCAGGTCAGTTGTCTGCAGAGACTCTCTGTACCTGCAGTGGGCAGTGGGCAGTGGGTAGTGTTTGGTCCTTGGCCAGAATGTGTTAAGTTTTAAGTAGGTGTACTCTGGTCTGTTAAATGAGACCTGATACTACTTCCAATAGAACTGAAGCCCTGTAGAACTCTCTGGTTGGGAGACATGTTGTGGACAGGGGTTTCTGCTGGCCTTTTGGGGAAGGGGCCCACTGTGCTGGTACTGAGGCAGACCTGACTGAGAAAGGCAGCACCGATAGAGCACAGGGGTGTGGGAGCTAATATAAGCAGGGTAGGCAGCCAGAGCCAGGGCTATGCTATTTACTGAAGGTGACTCCGGGTTTATACTAAGGGGCAAGGGTAGGAAATAGCACAAGTCAGCTCCTTTGTCCCTGGGAGGGAGTCTCCATGCACACTGCCTCTCAGGGAAGCACCCCCAGAAGAAGAATAGTCTCCCCCACTGTGTGTCCCAGGCATTTTTCAGATTGCTGTTTTCACAGTCTGCCCCTGGGTTGTCTGCCTGCCTTCTCTCCAGGACCAGCACAGTGACCTCCAGGCTCTATCCCAGCCAAGCCTGCTGACATTTAAAACTCTAGGCTTCAGGGACCGTGGTGTGGCGGGGACCTGCACTGGTCTTCTGGGGGAGGGCCCACCATGCTGGCTTGCCCAAGAAGGGCAGTTGTGCCAGAGCTCAAGGGAGTTGGACTTGGAGTAGGCAGGCTAGGCAGCCAGTGCTGGAGCCAAGCTGCTTTCCAAAAGTGGCTCTGTGCTTATGCTGAGGGGCAGGGGAGGCGAATGGCACCCACTGGCTCCTTTGTCCCTGGAGAAGCATCTCAATGAACACTATGTCTCACAGACATGCTCCAAAAAAAGCGAATTACTCCCCTCCTCCCACTGTGTGCCCCGGGTGTTCCTCAGATTGCCCAGTCTGACCCCTGGATTGTTTGCCTGTCTTCTCTCCAGGAGCAGGGCAGTGCCATCAAGGCTCTATCCCAGCCAAGCCTATAGATCTTTTAAAAAAAAATTTTTTTTTTTTAATTTTTGAGAGACAGAGATAGAGAAAGAGAGCTCACTCACATGACCGGGGGAGAAGTAGAAAGAGAGAGGGAGAGAGAGAGTCCCAAGTGGCTCAGTGCTATCAGCGCAGAGCCAGATGTGGGGCTGGAACCCATGAACTGTGAGATCATGACCTGGGCCAAAATTGAGAGTCAGATACTTAAGTAACTTGAGCCACCCAAGTGCCCCAGACCTTTAAAACTCCAGCCTTCAAGCCCCACTGACTGCAAAAACAAAAATCAACACCTCCTGTTTCCCCAGCCAATGGCTTGGGAAAATGTTCTCCTTGTGCTTTCCCCGGTGTGCTCCTCTCTCACCTTTCTCCATGACCACAGCTCCTTCCCCTCCATAGCACTCATGATCATTTCTCCCCAGAATCATGTCTCTACACCTCCTACCTTCCTCTATGTGGCTTTTCCCCTCCCTTTAGTTGTGGAGTTTGTTCCATCAATATTCAGGTTGATTTCTGGGTTATTTAGAATGATTTTATAGTTATTTAGTGGTGTTCCAGGGACAAGACGAGCCTAGGGTCCTCCTATTATGCTGCCATCTTAGCTCCTCCCTCCTTTTTAGAAGTTAAATAATATTCCATTGTATGTATATGTCGCATTTTCTTATCCATTCACTCATCTATAGACTTTTAAGTTATTTTCTTATCTTGGCTATTGTGACTAATGGTGCAATAAACATTTTGAGATCCTCATTTCAATTTTTTCCAATACATACAGAAAAGTGGAATTGCTGGATCATATGGCAGTTCTGTTTTTAATTTTTTGAGATATTGTCATACTGTTTTCCATGGTAGCTACACCATCTTACATTCCCACCAATAGTGTAGAAAAGTTCCAATTTCCTCCACATCCTCACCTACGCTTGTTATCTTTTGGTTCTGGATTTGGTTCTGTCTTGTCTTGTCTCATCTTGTCTTGTCTTGTTTTGTTTACAGTAGCCATCCTAACAAATGTGAGATGATCTTTTGTTGTGGTTTTGCTTTGCATTTCCCTGATGATTTGTAATAGTGAGCACCATTTCATGTACCTGTCAGCTATTGCATATCTTCTTTAAAGAAATGTCTATTCATGGGGTGCTTGGGTGGCTCAATTGGTTAAGCATCCTCACTCTTGATTTTAGCTCAGGTCATGATCTCATGGTTCATGAGTTCCAGCCTTGCATCAGGCTCTGTGCTGACAGCATGGAGCCTGCTTAGGATTCTCTCTCTCTGCCCCTCTCCCACTCGTGGGAGTGTGTGTGGTCTCTCAAAAATAAAATTAAATAAATAAATAAATAAATAAATAAATAAATAAATGTCTATTCACTCTTTGTCCATTTTCCAATCAGATTAAAAGTAATTTTTTTAATCTCACAGAATTAATAACTTGTAGAATCATGAAAGTATAGTAACTATAGCATATCTATATGTATGCTGTATGTTTGACCAAAGTTTTTGAAAACCTCTTCATTAGTCTTTGTGGAAAAGATGAAGAAATATCCACTGAATAAGGTGATAATAGTTGGTTATATAAATTACCAAACCATGCTCATAAATCTAAAACAAACTGATATTTTTATATACAATAAGGATGAAAATATAGATGACCTGTTCCCCAAATTTGCAGTTGGTATGAAATTCAAAAGAACATGAAATACATTAGTGCCATCATCAACATCTAAAGAGAATCACCTAAATTAAAGATTAAAACTTAAAAAAAAAACATAAAATTGAAACATAAATATCAAGGTCTTCATTTCAATCAGAAATGGTTCCTTCAAAGAAGCAGAACCACTATGAGTGATAAGGAATAATGGATTTATAGTAGGGATTAGACCTTGTACAATCATGGGGACTAGAGAGAAGTCTCTTCCTGAACTTAGTGTAGGTCAGCAGAGCAGACAATCAGAAAGGAAAGCTATAAGTGAAAAGAAGCAGAGTGAAGACAAATAGGATTCCATGCAGACATCTATTGAATCTATTGAATCTATTTCTTGCCATTTTGCAACTCAACAACATGGGTGATCTGACAAAAGAAGCTGGTGCCTGGAGACATAGAGCTGCGCATTCACCTAGCCCAGAACTATATGAAACTGAATTAGGAGATTGATCAGTGGGGGCTGGAAGGGCAGTGGACTCCATAGGGGTCAGAAGCCTATAAAGTGAGTCCACAGGTCAGCTCCAATGTGCATGAGCTGTGGTGGCACCCAGAGCCCTCATGAACTTCAGGGCATAAAGCCCTCGGCTACACTCTGCCTTCCACATATCATACAATTCCCACAACCAGGAATACAGTTAAGAGAATTCTAGAAATTGCAGTTCCAGCTTAGCTCATTTGCCATGGCACACAATCATCCCTTTGTCATCCCACCACACAGTCTAACCCTTCTTTATTTACAAGTCCTTCTTTATTTAGAAGTTAAAAAATATCTCAGAGTACCTGGGTGGTTTGGTTGGTTAGCATCCGACTCTTGATCTCAGCTCAGGTCTTGGTCTCAGGATTGTCCCACATTGGGGTCCATGATGGGCACAGAGCCTACTTAAAAAAAAAAAGTTAAATAAATCTCTTTTAACCTTATTTAACTTCTAAATAAAGAAGAGCAAAATCATCCTTCCACCTAAATGATGCAGCTCTCTTTCATACAACTGAAAACATGCAAACTCTCTCAACAAAAAATAATACAAAGATATCTCCCTGGAGGGGCCAAGATGGCAGAACAGCATAGAAGTTTTGTTTTGTTTTTTGCATCTCTCCTCCCTGAAATGCATCCAGATCAACAGTAAACCATCTTGCACACCTAGAAAACTGATTTGAGGATTAACACAACAATCTGCGCAACCTGAACCACAGAACTCAGCGGGTACACAGCACGGAGAGGTGAACTGGGGGAGAGAAGGTGCAGAGGAGGGCAGGGAGCTGTTTTGCTTGCAGAGAGAGGATGGAGATGGGGGGAGAGTACGGGAAAAGCACCCTCCCCCCCCAAAAGCAGCTGGAGAGAAAGTGGAAAAGAGGGAAACAGCTACAGACACTGAACAAAAAAGAGAGAAAGGAAAAAGGAGAGTGTTTAAATTCCATTAAGACTATAAACAGGGGGAGCACAGAGTCTGAAACTCCGCAGCTCGATATCTGGCGGTGCTCTGCTGGGAATGGCGAATCCCCAGGAGCAGAGACTGAGGTCTGTTGTCCTCAGGCCACACAGGTAGTGGCTTTTCCCCTGCTGGAAGGACATCTGGTAGAGGCTGTGTGGCCACCCGGTCCCAGCAGACCCAAGAGGACAACCACATTTGCTGGTGCTGGAACAAGGTCGTTAAGGGTGAAGCCCGGTGCCAGATGTGTGTCGTGATTTTCCATAATCCCTGAAACGCTGCTGCCACACCACCTCACGAACTTTTCCTGGGGCAGGCTGGCACACGGTTGCACTCTCTGGGCATCAGCAGCAGGGCAGTCCCACAAACGTTCCTGGGTGTGGCCAGCACCCAGCCCTTCCTTGGTGAGACCCTCCCCCAGAAGGTCTGAGCGGGTCAAAGCGGGTCAAAGCCGCAGTCCCTCAGAAGGGAGGGGTTGGGAAACACAGCCGCATCTGAGATAAAACTCGGAAGGGAGGTGTCACCTCGCAGCCTGCCGGCTTGGTCAGACAGTATAGAAGCGGGGAGTGGACAGAAGCCCAGGACAAAGGACAGGTGCTTGACTGCCTGTTGCCAAGAGCACGGAGTTCCAACACCCGAGACTAAGTGTTGGGTGACACCATTTTCTCCCCTCCTGCGCATGCGCATACACACCTAGACGAGCCACCGCAATCCACCCCAGTAAGCTAAGCAGCGCCACCTAGTGGAGAATGAAGCTGTTACACTAAACGCTGCCCAACTAGGCCAACTGCGCTGTTGAGGAACACAAGTCTCTCTGCCTGCTTAGTTTACAGACTATAAAATGCTTAGTAGTTTGACTTCTACAGGAAACCAGATGTAATTTCAATTGTACTTCATTCTGTTTGTTGGTCCTTTTATTCAATTTTCTTTTCTTTTCTTATTCTTGAATATAGAAACAGAAAAAATTTATTTTTATTTTTCATTTTTATCAAAAAGATTTTTCTTTAATTTTTTCTACTATATTTTTCACTTTTTTGTAAATTTTTTCAATTCTGTTTTACTTTCATAATTTCATTTTAGTCTATTTTATTCTATTCATTTTTTCAAATTTTCAAACATTTTCCTTTTTTTCCTTTTTTTCCTTTTTTTTCCTTTTTTTCCCTTTGCCTTTCCTTTTCTTATCTTTCCCATTTTTCTCTAATCTATCAAGCTTCTTTCAACAACCAGACCAAAACACACCTAGAATCTAGCATCCTTTATTTGATTTCTTTGTGTTATTTTTAATTTTTTAATTGTTTTGTTTTTTACTTTATTAATTCCTTTTCTTCTTTCAAACTGACAAAATGAAGGAATTCACCCCAAAAGAAAGAACAGGAAGAAATGACAGCCAAGCACTTAATTAACACAGATACAAGCAAGATGTCTGAACCCGGATTTAGAATCACGAAAATAAGAATACTAGCTGGGATTGAAAGTAGATTAGAATCCCTTTCTGTGGAGATAAAAGAAGTAAAAGCTAGTCAGGATGAAGTAAAAAAATGCTATAACTAAGCTACAATCTTCAATGGATGCCATGGTGGCAAGGATGGATGAGTTAGAGCAGAGAATCCAGGATATAGAGGACAGACTTATGGAGAATAATAAAGCAGAAGAAAAGAGGGAAACTAAGGCAAAAGAGCATGAAATAAAAATTAGAGAACTCAGCGACTCATTAAAAAGGAATAACATCAGAATCATATCGGTCCCAGAAGATGAAGAGAGAGAAAAAGGAGTAGAAAATTTTTGAGCAAATCAAACCATAAAACTTTCCTAACCTGAGGAAAGACACAGACATCAAAACCCAGGAAGCACAGAGAACTCCCTTTAAATTCAACAAAAACCGACCATCAATAAGACATCATAGTCAAATTCACAAAATAATCAGGCAAGGAAAGAATCATGAAAGCATCAAGGGACAAAAAGTCCTTAACCTACAAGGGAAGACAGATCAGGTTTGCAGCAGACCTACTCACAGAAACTGGGCAGGCCAGAAAGGAGTGGCAGGATATATTCAATGTGCTGAATCAGAAAAATATGTAGCCAAGAATTCTTTATCCAGCAAGGCTGTCATTCAAAATAGAAGGAGAGATTAAAAGTTTCCCAAACAAAAATTAAAGGAGTTCATGACCACTAAACCAACCCTGCGAGAAATTTTAAGGGGAACTCTCTGAGGGGAGAAAAAATGAAGAAGAAAAAAAAAAGACCAAAAGCAACAAAGACTAGAAAGGACCAAAGAACACTACCAGAAACTCCAACTCTCCAGGCAACATAATGGCAATAAATGCATATCTTTCAGTACTCACTCTAAACGTCAATGGACTCAATGCTCAATCAAAAGACATAGGGTAACATAATGGATACGAAAACAAGACCCATCTATATGCTGTTTACAAGAGACCCATTTTAGACCTAAAGACACCTTCAGATTGAAAATGAGGGCATGGAAAACATCTATCATGCTAATGGTCACCAAAAGAAAGCCGGAGTAGCCATACTTATATCAGACAATCTAGACTTTAAAATAAAGACTGTAACAAGAAACGAAGAAGGGCATTATATCATAATTAAGGGATCTATCCACCAAGAAGACCTAACAGTTGTAAACATTTATGCTTCAAACGTGGAGACACACAAATGTATAAATCAACTAATCACAAACATAAAGAAACTTATTGATAATAATACCAGAATAGTAGGGGATTTCAACACCACACTTGCAGCAATGGATAGATCATCAAAAAGGAAAATCAATAAGGAAACAATGGCTTTGAATGATACACTGGACCAGATGGACTTAACAGATATATTCAGAACATTTCATCCTAAAGCAGCAGAACACACATTCTTCTTGAGTGCACATAGAACATTCTCCAGAATAAACCACATACTGGGACACAAATCAGTCCTCAACAAGTACAAAAATATCGAGATCATACTGTGCATATTTTCAGACCACAACGCTATGAAACTCGGTATCAACCACAGGAAAAAATTTGGAAAGGTAACAAATACTTGGAGACTGAAGAACATCCTACTAAAGAATGAATGGGCTAACCAAGAAGTTAAAGAGGAAATTAAAAAGTATATGGAAGCCAATGAAAATTATAAGACCACAGCCTGAAACCTCTGGGATACAGCAAAGGCAGTCATAAGAGGAGAGGATATAGAATCCAGGCCTTCCTAAAGAAGAAAGGTCTCAGATAGATACACAACCTAAACTTACACCTTAAAGAGCTGGAAGAAAGAACAACAAATAAAACCCAAAGACAGCAGAAGACAGGAAATAATAAAGATTAGAGCAGAAATCAATGGTATCAAAACCAAACCAAAACAAAAACAACAACAACAAAAAAACCAGTAGAACAGATCAATGAAACCAGAAGCTGGTTCTTTGAAAAAATTGACAAAATTGATAAACCCCCTATCCAGTTTGATCAAAAAGAAAAAGGACCCAAATAAATAAAATCAAGAATGAAAGAGGAGAGATCACAACCAACACTGCAGAAATGCAAACAATAATAAAAGCATATTATGAGCAATTATATGCCAATAAAATGGGCAATCTGGAAGAAATGGAAAAATTCCCAGAAACATAAAAACTACCAAAATTGAAAAAGAAGAAATGGAAAATTTGAACAGACCCATAACCAGTAAAGAAATTGAATTAGTAATCAAAAATCTCCCAAAAAACAAGAGTCCAGGGCCAGATGGCTTTCCAGGGGAATTCTACCAAACATTTAAAGAAGAGTTAACACCTATTCTCTTGAAGCTGTTCTAAAAAATAGAAATGGAAGGAAAACTTCCAAACTCTTTCCTTGAGTCCAACATTACCTTGATTCTAAAACTAAACAAACACCCCACTAAAAAGAACGATAGACCAGGTTCCCTGATGAACATGGATGTGAAAATCCTCAACAAGATACCAGCCAACTGGATCCAACAATACATTAAAAGAATTATTCATCACGACCAAGTGGGATTTGTACCTGGGATGCAGGGCTGGTTCAATACCTGCAAAACAATCAATGTGATACATCACATCAATAAAAGAAAGGACAAGAACCACTTGATTCTCTCAAAAGATGCAGAAAAAGCATTTGACAAAATGCAACATCTTTTCTTGATAAAAACCCTCAAGAAAGTAGGGATAGAAGGATCACACCTCAATATCATAAAAGCCATATATGAAAGACCCACTGCTACTATCATCCTAAATATATATCTGATGAACCCTGCCTTTCTACAATTTTATTATTAGTTAAGTGTAACATTTTTACAGTAGTTGTCAATGAATAAAACTGCTGACATAGAGATTTTAGGTCTTTGACTATCAGAATAGGAGAAAAGATGGGGATAAAGGCCAGGTTATGGAAATCTGAGGATAGAAGCATCAAGTTGTCCATGTGCTATGAATTGAGAAGCCCAATGAATCCAACCAGCAAAATATCATCATTTTTCAAGAGACAATGAAGTACAGGTGGAAAAAACCCAAAACACTAGGAATCAAAATACTCAAGTTTTAGTCTCAGTTCCCAGTTGAGTGACCTTGGAAAATTTATTTAAACTCTCTGGGCTTCAGTTCCATCTGTGTAATGAGAAATTGGGCCAGAGAATCTCCCATATATTTTCCAGCTATAATCTATTTATAGATTTGTTTTCTGTATTTACTTCTCTATTTTGAAATCTGCTGCTATTAGAACTCTCCTTTATTTTTTATTTTTTTTTATATGAAATTTATTGACAAATTGGTTTCCATACAACACCCAGTGCTCATCCCAAAAGGTGCCCTCCTCAATACCCATCACCCACCCTCTCCTCCCTCCCACCCCCCATCAACCCTCAGTTTGTTCTCAGTTTTTAACAGTCTCTTATGCTTTGGCTCTCTCCCACTCTAACCTCTTTTTTTTTTTCCTTCCCCTCCCCCATGGGTTCCTGTTAAGTTTCTCAGGGTCCACATAAGAGTGAAACCATATGGTATCTGTCTTTCTCTGTATGGCTTATTTCACTTAGCATCACACTCTCCAGTTCCACCCACGTTGCTACAAAAGGCCATATTTCATTTTTTCTCATTCCCACGTAATATTCCATTGTGTATATAAACCACAATTTCTTTATCCATTCATCAGTTGATGGACATTTAGGCTCTTTCCATAATTTGGCTATTGTTGAGAGTGCTGCTATGAACATTGGGGTACAAGTGGCCCTATGCATCAGTCCTCCTGTATCCCTTGGATAAATTCCTAGCAGTGCTATTGCTGGGTCATCGGGTAGGTCTATTTTTAATTTTCTGAGGAACCTCCACACTGCTTTCCAGAGCGGCTGCACCAATTTGCATTCCCACCAACAGTGCAAGAGGGTTCCCGTTTCTCCACATCCTCTCCAGCATCTATAGTCTCCTGATTTGTTCATTTTGGCCACTCTGACTGGCGTGAGGTGATACCTGAGTGTGGTTTTGATTTGTATTTCCCTGATAAGGAGCGACGCTGAACATCTTTTCATGTGCCTGTTGGCCATCCGGATGTCTTCTTTAGAGAAGTGTCTATTCATGTTTTCTGCCCATTTCTTCACTGGGTTATTTGTTTTTCGGGTGTGGAGTTTGGTGAGCTCTTTATAGATTTTGGACACTAGCCCTTTGTCCGATATGTCATTTGCGAATATCTTTTCCCATTCCGTTGGTTGCCTTTTAGTTTTGTTGGTTGTTTCCTTTGCTGTGCAGAAGCTGTTTATCTTCATAAGGTCCCAGTAATTCACTTTTGCTTTTAATTCCCTTGACTTTGGGGATGTGTCGAGTAAGAGATTGCTACGGCTGAGGTCAGAGGGGTCTTTTCCTGCTTTCTCCTCTAAGGTTTTGATGGTTTCCTGTCTCACATTTAGGTCCTTTATCCATTTTGAGTTTATTTTTGTGAATGGTGTGAGAAAGTGGTCTAGTTTCAACCTTCTGCATGTTGCTGTCCAGTTCTCCCAGCACCATTTGTTAAAGAGGCTGTCTTCTTTCCATTGGATGTTCTTTCCTGCTTTGTCAAAGATGAGTTGGCCATACGTTTGTGGGTCTAGTTCTGGGGTTTCTATTCTATTCCATTGGTCTATGTGTCTGTTTTTGTGCCAATACCATGCTGTCTTGATGATGACAGCTTTGTAGTAGAGGCTAAAGTCTGGGATTGTGATGCCTCCTGCTTTGGTCTTCTTCTTCAAAATTCCTTTGGCTATTCGGGGCCTTTTGTGGTTCCATATGAATTTTAGGATTGCTTGTTCTAGTTTCGAGAAGAATGCTGGTGCAATTTTGATTGGGATTGCATTGAATGTGTAGATAGCTTTGGGTAGTATTGACATTTTGACAATATTTATTTTTCCAATCCATGAGCAGGGAATGTCTTTCCATTTCTTTAAATCTTCTTCAATTTCCTTCATAAGCTTTCTATAGTTTTCAGCATACAGATCCTTTACATCTTTGGTTAGATTTATTCCTAGGTATTTTATGCTTCTTGGTGCAATTGTGAATGGGATCAGTTTCTTTATTTGTCTTTCTGTTGCTTCATTGTTAGTGTATAAGAATGCAACTGATTTCTGTACATTGATTTTGTATCCTGCAACTTTGCTGAATTCCTGTATCAGTTCTAGCAGACTTTTGGTGGAGTCTATCGGATTTTCCATGTATAATATCATGTCATCTGCAAAAAGCGAAAGCTTGACTTCGTCTTTGCCAATTTTGATGCCTTTGATTTCCTTTTGTTGTCTGATTGCTGATGCTAGAACTTCCAGCACTATGTTAAACAGCAGCGGTGAGAGTGGGCATCCTTGTCGTGTTCCTGATCTCAGGGAAAAAGCTCTGTTTTTCCCCGTTGAGGATGATGTCAGCTGTGGGCTTTTCATAAATGGCTTTTATGATCTTTAAGTATGTTCCTTCTATCCCGACTTTCTCAAGGGTTTTTATTAAGAAAGGGTGCTGGATTTTGTCAAAGGCCTTTTCTGCATCGATTGACAGGATCATATGGTTCTTCTCTTTTTTTTTGTTAATGTGATGGATCACGTTGATTGATTTGCGAATGTTGAACCAGCCCTGCATCCCAGGAATGAATCCCACTTGATCATGGTGAATAATTCTTTTTATATGCCGTTGAATTCGATTTGCTAGTATCTTATTGAGAATTTTTGCATCCATATTCATCAGGGATATTGGCCTGTAGTTCTCTTTTTTTACTGGGTCTCTGTCTGGTTTAGGAATCAAAGTAATACTGGCTTCATAGAATGAGTCTGGAAGTTTTCCTTCCCTTTCTATTTCTTGGAATAGCTTGAGAAGGATAGGTATTATCTCTGCTTTAAACGTCTGGTAGAACTCCCCTGGGAAGCCATCTGGTCCTGGACTCTTATTTGTTGGGAGATTTTTGATAACCGATTCAATTTCTTCGCTGGTTATGGGTCTGTTCAAGCTTTCTATTTCCTCCTGATTGAGTTTTGGAAGAGTGTGGGTGTTCAGGAATTTGTCTATTTCTTCCAGGTTGTCCAATTTGTTGGCATATAATTTTTCATAGTATTCCCTGATAATTGTTTGTATCTCTGAGGGATTGGTTGTAATAATTCCATTTTCATTCATGATTTTATCTATTTGGGTCATTTCCCTTTTCTTTTTGAGAAGCCTGGCTAGAGGTTTGTCAATTTTGTTTATTTTTTCAAAAAACCAACTCTTGGTTTCGTTGATCTGCTCTACAGTTTTTTTAGATTCTATATTGTTTATTTCCGCTCTGATCTTTATTATTTCTCTTCTTCTGCTGGGTTTAGGCTGCCTTTGCTGTTCTGCTTCTAGTTCCTTTAGATGTGCTGTTAGATTTTGTATTTGCGATTTTTCTTGTTTCTTGAGATAGGCCTGGATTGCAATGTATTTTCCTCTCAGGACTGCCTTCGCTGCGTCCCAAAGCGTTTGGATTGTTGTATTTTCATTTTCGTTTGTTTCCATATATTTTTTAATTTCTTCTCTAATTGCCTGGTTGACCCACTCATTCGTTAGTAGGGTGTTCTTTAACCTCCATGCCTTTGGAGGTTTTCCAGACTTTTTTCTGTGGTTGATTTCAAGCTTCATAGCATTGTGGTCTGAAAGTATGCATGGTATAATTTCAATTCTTGTAAACTTATGAAGGGCTGTTTTGTGACCCAGTATATGATCTATCTTGGAGAATGTTCCATGTGCACTCGAGAAGAAAGTATATTCTGTTGCTTTGGGATGCAGAGTTCTAAATATATCTGTCAAGTCCATCTGATCCAATGTCTCATTCAGGGCCCTTGTTTCTTTATTGACCGTGTGTCTAGATGATCTGTCCATTTCTGTAAGTGGGGTGTTAAAGTCCCCTGCAATTACCACATTCTTATCAATAAGGTTGCTTATGTTTATGAGTAATTGTTTTATATATTTGGGGGCTCCGGTATTCGGCGCATAGACATTTATAGTTGTTAGCTCTTCCTGATGGGTAGACCCTGTAACTATTACATAATGTCCTTCTTCATCTCTTGTTACAGCCTTTAATTTAAAGTCTAGTTTGTCTGATATAAGTATGGCTACTCCAGCTTTCTTTTGGCTTCCAGTCGCATGATAAATAGTTCTCCATCCCCTCACTCTCAATCTAAAGGTGTCCTCCGGTCTAAAATGAGTCTCTTGTAGACAGCAAATAGATGGGTCTTGTTTTTTTATCCATTCTGATACCCTATGTCTTTTGGTTGGCGCATTTAATCCATTTACATTCAGTGTTATTATAGAAAGATATGGGTTTAGAGTCATTGTGATGTCCGTATGTTTTATGCTTGTAGTGATGTCTCTGGGACTTTGTCTCACAGGGTCCCCCTTAGGATCTCTTGTAGGGCTGGTTTAGTGGTGACAAATTCCTTCAGTTTTTGTTTGTTTGGGAAGACCTTTATCTCTCCTTCTATTCTAAATGACAGACTTGCTGGATAAAGGATTCTTGGCTGCATATTTTTTCTGTCTAGCACCCTGAAAATCTCGTGCCAATTCTTTCTGGCCTGCCAAGTTTCAAAAGAGAGATCAGTCACGAGTCTTATAGGTCTCCCTTTATATGTGAGGGCACGTTTACCCCTTGCTGCCTTCAGAATTTTCTCTTTATCCTTGTATTTTGCCAGTTTCACTATGATATGTCGTGCAGAAGATCGATTCAAGTTACGTCTGAAGGGAGTTCTCTGTGCCTCTTGGATTTCAATGCCTTTTTCCTTCCCCAGTTCAGGGAAGTTCTCAGCTATGATTTCTTCAAGTACCCCTTCAGCACCTTTCCCTCTCTCTTCCTCCTCTGGGATACCAATTATGCGTATATTATTTCTTTTTAGTGTATCACTTAGTTCTCTAATTTTCCCCTCATACTCCTGGATTTTTTTATCTCTCTTTTTCTCAGCTTCCTCTTTTTCCATAACTTTATCTTCTAGTTCACCTATTCTCTCCTCTGCCTCTTCAAGCCGAGCTGTGGTGGTTTCCATTTTGTTATGCATTTCGTTTAAAGCGTTTTTCAGCTCCTCGTGACTGTTCCTTAGTCCCTTGATCTCTGTAGCAAGAGATTCTCTGCTGTCCTGTATACTGTTTTCAAGCCCAGCGATTAATTTTATGACTATTATTCTAAATTCACTTTCTGTTATATTATTTAAATCCTTTTTGATCAGCTCATTAGCTGTTGTTATTTCCTGGAGATTCTTCTGAGGGAATTCTTCCGCTTGGTCATTTTGGATAGTCCCTGGCATGGTGAGGACCTGCAGGGCACTTCCCCTGTGCTGTGGTGTATAACTGGAGTTGGTGGGCGGGGCCGCAGTCAGACCTGATGTCTGCTCCCAGCCCACTGCTGGGGCCACAGTCAGACTGGTGTGTGCCTTCTCTTCCCCTCTCCTAGGGGTGGGATTCACTGTGGGGTGGTGTGGCCTGTCTGGCCTACTTGCACACTGCCAGGCTTGTGATGCTGGGGATCTGGCGTATTAGCTGGGGTGGGTAGGCAAGGTGCACAGGGGCAGGAGGGGCAGGCTTAGATTGCTTCTCCTTAGGTGATCCTCTTCAGGAGGGATCCTGTGGCAGCGGGAGGGAGTCAGATCCGCTGCCGGAGGTTTGGCTCCGCAGAAGCACAGAGTTGGGTGTTTGCTCTGAGCGAGCAATGTCCCTGGCAGGAACTGGTTCTCTTTGGGATTTTGGCTGGGGGATGGGCGGGGGAGATGGCGCTGGCGAGCGCCTTTGTTCCCCACCAAACTGAGCTCTGTCGTCAGGGGGCTCAGCAGCTCTCCCTCCCTTTGTCCTCCAGCCTTCCCACTTTCCGAGCAGAGCTGTTAACTTATGACCTCCCAGACGCTAAGTCGCGCTTATTGTGGGAACACAGTCCGTCAGGCCCCTCCGCTTTTGCCAGCCAGACTCGGGGGCTCTGCTTGGCCGGCGAGCCGCCCCTCCGCCCCGGCTCCCTCCCGCCAGTCCGTGGAGCACGCACCGCCTCGCCGCCCTTCCTACCCTCTTCCGTGGGCCTCTCGTCTGCGTTTGTCTCCAGCAACTCCGTTCTGCTAATCCTCTGGCGGTTTTCTGGGTTATTTAGGCAGGTGTAGGTGGAATCTAAGTGATCAGCAGGACGCGCGGTGAGCCCAGCGTCCTCCTAAGCTGCCATCTTGCCGCTTCCCCCAGAACTCTCCTTTAAATTAGGCCAAAATGCCAGGGCCTTGATCACCAGAAGTCACTAATCCTTACTTGGGTTAGAATGAATGCTTTGGTTAGATTACCAAACTTCTCTGTTTGTAAGTAAGAAGATATAGTAGGTTTCAAATATTAGGGTGAAGTAGGATGACTGAATTGAATTTATAGATCCCAATGTATTCTATCCCAAGATTGGATAGACAAAATTTCATAGCACACATATAACTATGGAGGTTGTAGAGGCCATAGATGTGATAAGCAGACCCTAAGTGACCAGGAAGTGCCTTAAAGCTATAAAGAGGAAAGCAGATCTTCGTGATGTGCTCCAGCATGAACTTTGGCCCTAGATTTCCTGGAAGTATATACAAATAGGTGATAAAAAGGACAGGTTGAAGATAACAGGATACTAACCAGGAAGTGATTGCCAAAAGATAGTGCCAGAAAGAGCCAGCAACATGGAGTCCCTATTATGTATCAGGTTTTGTTCTGACCTTTACAGGGATCACATCCCATAATCCTCCCAACAATTCAATTAAGTTGGAATTGTGATCCCATTCATAGATGAGGAAATAAAAGTTAAGGAACTTGCTCGTTACAGGGACCGCCACACTTCCAATCACTGACAAAGAAGCAAATAATTGTTCAGTCAATTTAAGATTCATCCGAATGAAAATAAAAATAACAAGTCTTGGTAAAGTATCGCTGGAATTTTCTTTCTCCCAGGGCACTAGCCTCTTTCTAGTGAGGCCCTCCCAAGGATAAGATTTTCTTCTGTTGGTCACTAGACTGTCTCCTAAAGTAGATATAACCTGTAAGCCTTAGATGCAAGAATAGCTAATGCAGTTTGACAATACAACAGTTTGATTTTAGCTTTTCTTTAAAATGAAAGATGTGATTGTCACTTTGCCTAATTTTCAAGTATAAATAGGTAATTTTGGGGGGTGTAGGTGATAGCTAACCCTTATTTATCTGAACTCAAAATTTTAAAGTCTTTAGTGGTCCAACCCACCCCTAGACACCCGTTATTTTTGACATGATTAGAGGTCAGGCCCTTGCTTCCCTGACCATTACCACAATCAAATACAAGTGTGTGCATGTGTCTGTGTGTATATGTGTGAATGCAATGCAAGCATGATTGTGGGATCACATTCATTTAGAAATTAAAGTTTATGTAAATTTGTATTCATACTTTATGAGTCTTGGTCTCTGTATAAGTGTCTACTCATTTAGAAAAGAAACAATCTACTCTAGCTGCACCTCTGGAATTAGAAAGCTTGTCATCAGACTAACATTAAGCATCTTTGAAAACGTAATGTAAGTCTACACAAGGATAAATTTTTAGTGTCACATCCATTGGAAAATAGAATAATACCTAGACTGGCAATAAAAGTATAAAAGAGGAAAAGGACAAAACACATTCTCAACAGACAAGTTAGAATATGAAGTTGTTAAGACAAGAAGAACACCTAAACAGATGACAGAAAATGACATCAGAACAATAATAAAGAAACGAAGGGAAAGACTTCAAAGGTATTAAACAGATAAGGATACCATGCATGAAATAGAAAGAAACAGTACAAAACCAAAAGTCAGTCTAGAATGCAGTCCTACACATGCAAAAAGGGAGCTCAAGGTCCTTCCAATTCTCACATTCTATAGTTTATGACTGTGTAATTCTAAAACATTTGCTTAATGAATTATCTTCAGTCCCCAACTGACACATCTTTCCAGGCACACAAGGGCTGCTGATTCCCAGGCTCCAGTTGAGAAGGACAAACCTCCTTTCTGGGTTCCACTTGAATTCATAATTTAACATAGAGCCCATGTGGATCCCACATTTAAATCTTGTTCTTTTTTGACAGGTTGACAGGTGTGGTACATATAGAAATCTACAAAAATATGAACAGACAAACTTCAAAGACTATTGAAGGTCTGGCCTGTCAGATGGCTGGAGGGATGGAAAGTACCCCAGACCCCAGCACTCTAAAACTTTCTAATGAGAGGAGCAACATAAATATTACACACTTCAAACCACCAATGTTATAAACTGCCTCACGAGAGCTGCTCACAAACATGTCCTTTAACAGGAAAAGCTCGCCATGAATCTTTCTTGCAGGCAGTGCACATTTTAATGAATGCTAACATGTTTGCAAACATAATGAAAATAGTATTTCCCACAGAGCAGTGTGAGATTATTTGAATAAAATATCTGCCTTTGGACATGAGTCTCAGCCGATGATCGCAGTAGGATCTGTGCTTTATTTGTGGATTAGAAGCCACAGTGCAAGATGGACATGTGCTTTATGAGTACTGGCTGTGGCAACCTCTCACCCGCTGACATCTGCCCAGATTGCTCCTGGTTTTAAATCTCTGCATCTGAATTTTAGAAGCTAAAACTTTGGCATTGCTAAAGAGCCATGTCTCTAAAAGGGAAAGTCTCACGAGGGGATGAAATTCAATACCAGAATTTCAAATATTTTATCATTGTAGAACAGAAACCAACACAAGAAAGGGAATACAATGAAAATGGCTGGAACACAGGACCCCAACAAACTGAAAAATGGTGGCATTTCAATTATAATGGAACTACTACACCCTTGGGAAGGATTAACACATGTCTCATAGGCAGTTGCCTTGATTGGAAGATACCTTCTTCACTCTCAGGGAGCAGGTTCTAGATCCTATGGCTCTCTGATGGCATATAAGACTGTGTGTTTGCCAAGTGAATGCATAAATCTGGGGGTATTTGTTCCTGCAAAAAAAAATGCTTCAGACCCCAGCCCACATTTCCCTCCAAATCCCTCCCACTTTAAAAATTCTTTAATTACTTCTGTATGCATTTGGTGTACATCTGGCTTGCGTCACAGGCCTTTCTTCAATAATGGCCCATTTTCCTTTGAACAAGGCCCGGCTTAGACATGCCTATAAGTAGAAGCTACAACAGAAAGAATAGGGAGAGAGCCGATTGGACATCAGGAAGCAAAAGATAACTTGAACTTATAAAAAGTCATAAGAATACACACAAAAAAGTTGAAAACTTGGACCACACAAGAAAGCAACTGCCACAGATCATTTCTGAAAACTCAGTGGTTTAGCACAATAGAATTTTATCTGTCAATCTCACAAACCCCAATTGACTAGGGTGGGGGTGACTGTGGGTGTTGGGCTCGATGCCATCCTCAGGGCCCCATGCTGACACAGTCATCTTCCTTCCATACATAGTTTCCAAAGTCACTCTGGGTGTCAGGATGTGGCAAGAAAACTTGGGAAGAGAGACAGTGGAGAGTCACCCAAGAAGTGCTTTGAAACAGGCCTGTAAATGGCTCACCTTTCTTTTGCCCGCATCTCAATGGCCAGTACTCAGTCACATACTCACACCTAAAGTGAAAGGAGGCTGGAAAATGTAGTCCAGTGATGCTCTAATAAGGTTTGGCAAAACCACCTCACTATACCCAACTAATTTGGAATAAATTCTTGGTATGTTTCAGAGGAGCTTGACCTGATTTTTACTACATGCAAATTAGTAACAAGTAACAGTAATGTCTGATGATAGATATTAGATTTTTAATATTTTGGGTTTTTAAAATTTTTTTTAAGTTTATTTATTCTGAGAGAGAGAGAGAGAGAGAGAGTGAGTAGGGGAGAGGCAGTGAGAGAAGGAGTGGGAGAATCCCAAGCAGGCTCTGCACTGACAGTGTGTAGCATGATACAGGGCTCAAACTCACAAATCCTTGAGGTTCATGACCTGAGCCAAGATTGAGTAGGACGCTTAACTGCCTGAGCCACCCAGGTGCCCCATAGATTTCTGAATACTTTCAACTAATTTTTTGATTCCCCAAATTAGAATAAATTGGAGCACAGTGACAATGTTTAATGCAATATACTCATTTAGGGCCAAGATCATGCCTGTTTTCCTATCCACTATATCTTGACAACCTCAAGATGAAAATATGTGTTCAATGTATGACCTCATTGATAAATGTATGTGCTCAAGAAATATTTCTTATATAGATACAAGAAACCTCTACCTTGAACTCAAACTTAAAATTGTCTATTCCCATCATGTAGTGGCCAAGATAACTTTTTTTTGATAAACCAAGAATTATGTCTTTGGCTTGAGGGAAGCATAAAACTGGCTTCCATGTCTTGTATATGTGACAGGCCCCTAGAATTCCTAGAAACAGACCTGGAACCCATAGACAAACCCAAATCCCATGAGTTTATAATACATCTGAGAGTCTGCAACCTATCATCTTGAGCAAGAAGAGGCAGCTGGAGCATGGGCTCTGGAGCTAGTCATCAGAGTCTGAATCTGACTTTACCAATCACTATAATGTGACCTGAGGCAACATGGTTAACTTCTTTCTGGTTCTACTTTACTCTCTGCACATTATTGCTGGAAGGATTAAAATGATTACCAGATGTTGGGGCATGTGGGTGGCTCAGTCAGGTAAGCATTAGACTTTGGCTCAGGTCATGATCTCACAGTTTGTGAGTTCAAGCCCCACATCAGGTTCTGTGCTGACAGCTCAGAGCCTGGAGCCTGCTTTGGAAGCTATGACTCCCCCTCTCTCTCTCTGCCCCTCCCCTGCTCATGCTCATGCTCTGTCTCTCAAAAAATAAATAAACGTTAAAAAATTTTTAAAAATAATTAATAGATGTAAAAGCACTTACAAGAGAGACTATCCAATAGTAAACACCTAGTTGATATTAGCTGTAAATGATGGCATGCATATGCCTTTGCAGTAGCTGAAGTAAATTATGGTCAGGATTGCCCCATCTGCAATTTCTAATACTCATGAATATCTTTATCAGACCTGCCATGTTGTCAGAATTATGGTTTGCCTTTAAAGTGAACACTCCCCTTAATCCATTTGATATCCAAGGTTGCAAGAATAAAAACTAAACTTTGGAGAGTATTTACTATTTTCCAGACAATTTACATGTACTTCCTTACTGACAGTTACAGAAGTTTAAGTATTTGCTCATGTACCACAGTAAATAGGAGAGCTTTAACTTGAAGACAGAGAATCTTATACTAGAATCTGTGTATTTTTCAAGGGTTGGGCATCATGATTTCCTGCAGGCTCTTGGAACAGACACATCACATTATTGGGGCATCCTCCACAGCACCACCCAAAGCATTCACGCATACAGTAGACTCTCCTCAAGTACATATAGAATAGATGGATACATGGGTGAGTGGATGAGTGGGCAGTAGCTTAATACATGAACCATGGCACAACATTTGTCCTCCCAAATTCGGATACCAGAAAATTTCATCACAATAAATTAAATTTAAAAACCTCCAAGTGCCTTATATCATGATCAATTCAAGAGCACAAATGGAGTGAGTAGCATTAACGAGGAGGCCATTCTAAAACAATTTGGAATGTCTTCACTTTCTTGGACTCCCTGATGGTGAAACAGGCTCCTGATTGCTTAGCACACCTATCTGTTGAATATTCACACTGATGGAGGGGGGTAGCGATGCAGAAAATACAGAACATCAGATAATCCAAAGTCATTTATATTTGGCTCAGGAATGCTTTGCATAATAATTTTGCAGCTGATTGATCCTCCAGGGTTTGTTTGTGCTGATATTAAGGCAGTTTTCATTCTGAGAAAATGCTGACAGGGTAGAGTGGGGTGTAAGGCTAAACATAAATGTGAGAAAATCATTCATTCATTCATTCATTCACTCATCAGGTCCTAGATGAGAGCTTGCTTATTTATTCCAGGCATTGTGATAGGTATTAAGGATAAAAAAGAAATGAGGGGGGCACCTGGGTGGTTGAGTCTGTTAAGCTTCTGACTCTTGATTTCAGCTCAGGTCATGATCTCATGGTTCACAGGTTCAAGTCCCATATCAAGCTCAGTGCTGACAGTGTAGGGCCTGTTTGAGATTCTCTCTCTTTTCCCCTCTCTGCCCCTCCCCCATGCTTGCTCGATCTGTCTCTCTCTCTCTTTCTCAAAATAAGTAAACGTAAAAAAAATAAATGGGATATTTATAGTCTTGGCCCTGGAGATATTTACAAATACATAAAATTAATAGTTAGCCATATGTCATTTCAGTCCTGTGAATAGATATGCCACTATGCCCCAGATTCATCTGTCATATACAAACACATTTATCACATCTGAAGTAAAAGTTAGCTTAGATATAGATATTTACAAACTCAGGTTATAGCACTGATTCTCATGAAGTAATAATAGTAGATGCATATGATACTACTAGATTCTAAGACTGTTCTAAATGCTTTAAATGTATCAGCTAATTTAGCTCTGACAAAAATACCTGTAAGAAGTAATATTATTATCACCCCCATTTTACAGGTGAGAAAACTGAGGCTTAGAAAATAAGTTGCCTAAAGCAACAAAGTTTTTTGGTGGCAGGGCTAAAATTTGAGTCTAGGCAGCCTGCCTCCAGAACCTGGGTTCTTATAACCATAATCTGCTGCCCTCCTCCATCAAAATGCCAAATTCCATGAGACTTAAAGATTATCATTGATCCTTGTAGAAAAAAAAATTTAAATTAGATCCTCATCTTCACACCTACAAAAGTTAAATTTCATTTATTAGAAAACTTTAAGCATATGGTATTAAATTTTTTGAAGAAAGGTAATAAAGAAAATATCTGCAAACTATGTTACAAAAAAATCATTAGTATAACCTACTAGGAAAGTGAGGAAATGATATAAAGAATTCACTGAAGAAATTCAAGTGGTCACTAAATGTTAAACTGATGTTCAAACTAATTAGTTATCAAAGAATGGCAAATGAAATATATATATATATATATATATCAAATTGATATATATCATTTTGATATATATCAAATTGATATATATATATATCATTGATATCTAGATAGATAGATAGATAGATAGATAGATAGATCAAATTAGCAAAAAACCTACAGCCTCAACCACACTACGCACTGACCTGGATGTGGAAAAACAAGAACTCTCCTACATTGATGCTGGAAGCAGAAATGGGTAGAACCGCTTTGGAGAGCAATTTGGCACGATCTAGTAAAAGGGTCCACCCCTGCAGCTTCTCATTTCTGTTAACCTTGAAAAAGGATCTTGCCTGACAAAAACTCTTGTAAGGACACATATGCCAAGATACTCGTTGCGGCTTGATTTGTAATTATGGACAAGTGGAAAGCAATGTAAATACTTCTGGGGAAAGGAATAAAGGAAAAGAAATCCTGTCCCAACCTAGGATACTGAAACAGTAGTAAAAGTAGGACTTAGTGTTAGTTATATCTGTTTATTTCAACATCTGTATGCAGTGCAGAAAGTGAAAACATCTGATACTACGCATGCACATTTGGGAAAAAACAGTATACGTGGATACAAATATAAGTGTAGAGAAATATGAACCAAGAGCCGGAAGGGCACATCCCACATTCTCACCAGTAATTGCCACACATACAGACCCAGGTGAATGGAACTGGAGGATCGAAGGAAGCTTTAACTTTGTCTTAGTTTTTCCATAAAAGGGCTCACACAAATATGACCAAAAACTAATTTTAAAAAATGAGTCTGGAGTGGCAGAAATCTGATGTTTTAAATATTAACCTGTCTAATTTGTATTTTTTATATAATTTTCAAAGACAAAGAACAAAGATGAGGACATCCTCTTGGGGAGGGATATTTTTATTTAAACTTGAATGTGAACTAGTCCTCACCTACTAGATGACACAAACTACTTTCTGCTTTGGTTATAGTTGTTTGTACACATGCCTTACTTCTTGTACTAGACCAAGCTCTTTAAAGCCAGGATTCAGATCTGTGTCAGCTTTGAAGTTCCTCTAAATCACACACACGCAGGCATGTGTGCGTGCACACATGTACACGCATATACACACGTGTGTGTATATACATGTACATATACACACAATCACATACTAATTCCTGTATGTGTGCATATGCTTACACATTTACACAAAACCAAACTGTATCTTGTATATAGAGTACTTCCCATAAACACTTATGGAATGAATAAAGAGTTTGGATAAAATACTCTTTCTTTCAATAACTTGACCTGATATTTTTTCTGCTATAACAAAGTCAACTGGGACAGGAATGGGGCAACAGGTGACTAACCAATCCTCTCTCACTCAGGTAATTCATCTATTTCAGAGGTTATAAATAGTTTTTAGCAATTACTATTTTTGCAAATGGCATCTTAATTCGAAGCATAAACAAAAACATAACAGGAGAGCGTCTTTGGTTGAAGCAGGGGAAATGGTTCTATGCCACTCCCAAATACACACACTTCCCCATCTCACAATTCAGAAAAAAGTGCCGGAAAACCCTCACAGTGCAGCAAACAGAGTGTAACACGTTGCTGTATTTATAGTGAAAATAGCATCGTGTTCCCATGCACCGCTAGCAAATGGCTTGTGCAAGAAGTGTTGATATTTTCCTGTGTCTTTTGCTGTTCTATGCATTAACTTGGCCTTCCTTTCAGCCCCACCCTATCTCTCCTTTGAAACCATTGTCTCCTTGACATGAAAAATGTACTTCAGAAAGCCTAATGGCTAATTACATCAAAGGGAAGAAAGTCCAAACCTCAAACAAGGAATGATTAACTGCGCAAGCTTTAACGGAAGTTATCACACCCTCAAAACTACTCCTCTTCTTTAATAAAAATGTTTCCAGTAATTTATTTTCTGACAAAGTTTGTGTTCTCTGCCCAGGAGTGACTCCTGTTTTGTTCACTCCAGGGTTGTACCCTATCTATGGCTGGCCCTGACCATGGGCAAAACAGGCAGCCACCTACATAATATGATTTATGCAAATACAGCACATTGAGGGAATACATACCAGACCTCATGGGAGAGGAAATCCTGCTTGCTTCAGTGGTGTTTCCCAGGTTGTGTTGCATGGCATCTTAGTGGGTTTGCATGAAATGCAAAAAACAATGGTAAGGGAAGTTGTTCCATGATCAAATAACCATGTGAAATTTGGGGCTACACAAAAGTAACAATTTTAATTATTAACAGAGATTTTAATACTCTATTTATTCTTAAAACAGGTACCAGGGAAGATTATGTATACATGCATTTTCCTTCTAAAAGCTCCTTGAAAATAAAGACTATGTCTCTAATAGTCAACAGTATATTCCCAACACTTAGCACATTGCCTTTAATATAACAGACACTCAGTAATGTTCTTGAATAAATTAGTAAATCACTAAACACCATCATTGTGAATAATGATATTTTTACACTCTACAATGACTTGAGTGCCTTCATAAGGTGCACCTTAACTATGCCTCAAAAGAATCTCACAGAAATGTAAGACAAGAGTAAAAATCTACACGTCACACATTAGGAAGCTATGGGTCAAAGAAGTATCAAGGAAGAGAAAAAGTAATTAAAATTTCTGAGGATCTACTATGCCACTACACTACACCCAGGATCTACTTGCCAATTTCTTGATATACATAATCTCATTTTATCCTCACAGCAGTCCTATAAAGTTCCTATTACAGGTGAGGAAATTCAAAGTTCCAGGATTGACTAAACTCACCCCAAAGACACATAGGGAGGCAATGGAAGCACTAAGGGTGGTTCCTGGGTCTTCTGATCCTGTTCCTTGACTTACGTTTAGTTCAACTATTCCTCACTAGAGAAAACACACACACACACACACACACACACACACACACAAGAATATTGGGGGCAAAGAAGCAAACAACCTTTGAATAAACATGAAACAGCCATGTCTAAAATATCATACAGACGTCTGGGCATTTTGCATTTTAGTTTATTTATGGATTATCTTTATTTTTCAGATTTTGCTAGAAATGACTCAAAGATCATAGAGTCCATGGTATGAGAACAATCTGAAAGAATTAGAATATATGAACTTGAAAAGATGGTGGCTGAGGATAGACATGATTGATAAATCAACAATATAAATTTTTTTATTGCATCCTGAAATACTATAAAGTCAGGTAAATCTGGGTACACTACAGTGATATTAAAATGATGCTTCAGAGTAAATGCTTAAGGTCATGATGCCATGAAAGATAAAAATGTGGATATTCATAGGCTGCTTCTTATATGCTTGACTGTACTAAGCGTTTTATGTGGATTGTCTCAATTAAACCTTCAAACAACCTTGTGAGGTATTTAATTTTATACAGATAAGGAATCCAAGGCAGATGAGAGTTAAGTAACTTGGCCATAGCAACACAGGTAGTAAGTGGTGGGGCCAGAAAAATAATTATGATACTCTCTTTCACACTTAATGAACTTAGCAATCAATTTCAATGGGCTTTGATATATATCATCTCTATTCCTAACATCAGCACTGTGAGGTAGGTAAGTAGGCATTATTATGCCCATGTCACAGAGAAGGAAACTGAGGCTGCATCCAAGGCAAGATCACACAACTAGTAGTGAGAAGAACCAGAGAGAATCCAAGTCTCCAGACTCTTACCTCATTGCTCTTTCTATTTCATATTCATTATTATCTCTCTCAGAGCAGAATATTAGACAAACACTCTTATGGCTGAGGCTACACACATTGCCCCAAATCTCTCTACTCAGGGCAAAAAGTCAGAAAAACCTCTGTGTGACGCCTTGGGCATGTTACTTAGTGCCCTCGCACAATCTCTCCCACTTCTCTCTCCCCAAAAAAGCATTTTGGGTTAAGCAATGCAAAAGAGACAATGTCTACAAGGAGATTACTGCTGAAACATTTTGTCTCAAAAATGAACAAAGCTTCAGTGATCTCCTCTGGCTTTTTTCCAAAAGCACCAGCTACTTATTCTAAGGATGGGGTGGGTGGCTATTTCAACCAAAAGGAAGAACCAGCCCTAACCACACACCATCCCGAGGTAGGACAAACAAGTGTGAACTCTCAAAACAGCAATTGCCCATCATCACAATTGTGTTTTCTTCACTCAGTATAGGTGGAAACTCTAATTTTAGTCAAAACAATCAATACGAGAAAGGCCAGGAATATCTAAAGATGGCTGACTGGAGGAAATTTGTGATAGTAAAATCTGGAAAATCCATAGCTGGCTCCGGGAGTTGCCTTAATCATCACATTATATTATTTCTCCCTATGGATCTTGGAAGAGGCTGCAGATTCCATCCACTCCATTATACCACTTTATCCACTTAATTCATCCCACCTTTACCTAAAATGTCTTTATTTCTAAAGACAGAAAAACGTCTAAACTTTATTAAAATTTTACATTAATGAATGGTCTCTGGTGTTGGTTCCTCATTCAACAAGCACTTGTAAAACATGCACTAGTGCTATGTTCTACAAAAAAAGAGACAAATAAGGCACCACTAGCTCCTAAAACACCAACAGCATTGTGCTGTAAAAGACATTTCTCATCCCTCTGGCCAGATATGAATGCTACGGAGACAAAACTGTAGGTCTCAAAATTCTTAGTCTTGTGCTCTCTTAAGTTTTCCAACTTCTCATTGCATAAGCTATCTGTTGTATGGGGGTTTCCTGTAACATAGGAAGTGATGGCAGTGGAGATGGTTAGAAGATGGATATAAAAAGTGTGATAGGTTAGCCTATAACTGGACCCGGTGGCTGACATTGGCTTAGAGAATGTGCAGGGCGAAGAGGGAAAAGAAGTCAAAGTGATGCCTAGGACGGCTAGAGCGGTGGTTCTTCCCAAGACAGCGACTACCTGAAGTAGTTTGTCTAGAAGGAGGTGGAGGGCGTCAGGGGGAGATAAGCCTGGTTCTGAATGTGTTGAGTCTGAAGAGTTTATGGAATGTCTAGCCAAAAGAACATAATACCAATGTAAGCTTGTAGGGTCTGAAGTTCAGGAAGAGATTCAATGTCTTGGAGGCCCAGAGATAAAGAAGGTCTCCTAGAGAAAGTGTGGAAAGTAAGAAGGGTTCTGTGGTCAGAGCCCTCAGGAACGATGACATTTGAGACTGCAAGTGACCTTGAGAAGGAATAGCCAGCAAGCAGAGGAAAATCTGTCAAGAAAGATGTTGAGAAACCAAGGAAACACATCATACGGAGGAGAGTGTATTCAGCTATGTCAATTGCTTTTGAGATGTCAGTACTCAACCTTGAAAAGTGTCCCTACCAACATACAATGAACACTTGCCAATCCTGATCACTACCCTTCCCATATATGTTGAAAAAGCATGTATCTGGCCTTGTTCTCCAGACTCCCTGGACAAGGCCTTAGAAAAGAGGCCAGGCCATTCACAACCATTGTCTGCCTTCTCTGACCTCCTCATCTTTTTCCTTTCTGTTGGGGCTAGCCTCACAGCTAGAAATGTTGCTCTAATTAAGTCAGTTAAGCTTATTTTTAAGTTAGTTTAGTTTAGTTTTCTTCTTCCATAGAAGACTATAATTTCCCTCCAAATTGAATCCATATCCTAGAACTTGGCAATACTAATCACCTGAGAGAGCATCCATGAAAACATGAAAAGTGAAGCTTTTCATGAAAAGTGAAGCATACAACAAATGCTTAATAAATGCTAGCCAAATAAGAAAATGCTTGAACAGTTGAGATAGTCAAGATTCTAACTTTTTCATGTTTTAAAATATTTCCTTATGTCCGGAAAAAGATTGTTAATAACCTCAAGAGCCATGTGGCACGTGTGCATGTGTGTGTGCGTGTGCGTGCGTGTGTGTGTGTGTGTGCACATAAGCCATTTGTGACAATTGGCAACATAGAATGGTTACTGACTTGGAGGATTAAGTTATGAATGATACAGCACAGAGAAAACCTGAAAGAACACATTTTTAAATGCAAGGTCTGAGTGCTGATTGACATACTTTGTACGATAGTAAAATCTGGCAGGTGCATTAACTTGCATTCCTCTGATCTGTACACATCCACACTTGTCTTCTTAGGGTACTTGGTAATAAGCTTCTTTAAAGATCCCTGAGTAAGCACTGCAGATAATATCTGGAGTATGTAGCACTCAGTCCTTTTAGAATGGCTTTTTCCTGCTCCTTTCGTTTTCTTAAGAAAATGTCAGTTTAATCATTTCCTAATGCTTTGATAATGTGTTTCTTTACATAGCTGTAGAACACTCACTTCAGTGTTTTAAAAGCATGAATGTAGATGTAAAAGTGCCAGTTAAATGAGATTACTTTTTCCTAATGAAATAACCAAAGAGGAGTTTAAAGTTTCCTAAACTTATATGACATTTTCAGAGCAAATAATAAAGTTCTAGCCCTCCAGTGTGTCTCTTATTCATGAGACTAACATTTCAATACCATATCTTGCTGTAACACAATTATTGGAAAATAGGGAATTTATTTATCTGAAACAATCTGTGATACATTAGGTGGATCCACTTCCAGGTGAGTGAAGATTTTTAGCAGCATTAGACAATAAAGAGAAGGACACCGGGACCATATAGGTTGGGAATGTACCATCACCATTACCCTGACACGGGACTGACCTTAGCAGGATTAGCAGGGCCTTAACAAACTCAGCCTTTGGGGAGGCAGGTGACAGTATAAAACATAAAACATCTAACTCAGCAAGTGAGAAACAAATAAAAGAAAGCCTCATGTGGCAGAAAGCCTCATGATGGAGAGGTGACTATGTTTCTGCTTAATCTCTGTATGTAATCCATCTCAGTGTTTCCTCTTGGAAACAGAAGCCTAGTCCTGTGGGTTGGGACAACATGGCTAGATTGGGGGCAGGAGTAGGGAGGTGGAGAAAAAGGGGCAAGTTGCTTATATGAAGCCCAGTATGGGAGGCAGAGCACAGCAGGAGAAGCTGAGAAGAACACCAAGAAAAATCATACAGTCATGGTCCAGACCCTGTTCAGGAGACAGTAGGTCTGGCAAAGGCTGGGGAAAAGTGCCAATTTCTTGGTCAAGCAAGTTGAAGTTCAGGGTAGCACTATGAAAACTTGCCCCTCTAAATCTGATTTGTTACCTAAAGTGAGAACCCACCACTGAGGTCAAGAAAACCTCTGGGTACTTGGAGCCCACCCTAGCACTTGAGATTCAGAGACAGTATCCATGAAACTTATTCTGGCCCCAAACAAATATTGAGCCACCAAAAAAGTTAAAATGCACACAGTGCTGGTAGGATTCGGTTTAGGAATGTGACAGGGTGGAGCCTGTCAGGAACAGTGGACAGGGATGGAGGGAGACAGGCACTCATGATCTCCTGCTTGTTTAGATGATCTCCAGAAATCCCTTAGAACAATATCTTTTCTGCTAACATAAAGAGAGAGAAAGTGGCATTAACACAGTCTTTTCTATATAGTTGAATCCATAAACATACTGAAATAGATAAGCCATAATACTTTACTTTTGTAACTCTTTGAGGTACTACAATTCAGTTTCCCACAGTATCTGGATCTATAAGAAAAGCTCATTTTAAGATCTCTGTTGTAACTAATGATACAAGTGACATTGTCTCTCTCACGAGCCACTGAAATATAGGAGTGTGGGTCTGAATTTAGGAAGGGACAATGGAAACTTTACTCTTCAAATTGGCCTTTGGAATGGTCATGTGTTCAGATTTATCAAGGAACCCTCAGGACTCCCTTTTGATAGAAGTTGATAGAATCACAGTGAAGATTTTCTGTTCTCCCAAATTTTAAACAGCAAAACGAGCACTAACTTTCCCCTTATTATCTCTCTCTCCCTCTAAAGGATGAAAGACTGACTGTATTCCCAATACATACATGTTATGTATTGCAGATGGCCATTTCATAGAGAATGTTCCTTTCTTTTACGTTCTGTCTTGATTGGCTTTCTAAAAATAAAAGTATCTCTTCTTGCAGCACCTGGGTGACTCAGGTGGTTGAATGTCCGACTCTTGATTTTTCAGCTCAGGTCATGATCCCAGGGTTTTGGGATCCATGTCTGGCTCCACGCTGAACACGGTGCCTGCTTTAGATTCTCTCTCTCTCTCTCTCTCTCTCTCTCTCTCTCTCTCTCTCTTCCCCTCTGTCTTCTGCCCCACTTGTAATCTCTCTCTCTCTAAAAAAATAAAAGTAAAAATAAAAGTATCTCTTCTAAAAGGTGTGGTTTTGCATTCAAATGCAGGGGCTGGTAACCATGACTCATTGAGCTCCCCGAAATCATTTTCCCCTCTGGACTAGATATTCTGTCTCTCCCTCTAGATTTACTCTTGACCCTTTTCCACTCTGCTGTGTGCCCCAGGATCCTGACATCTGCGGACCACATCAACAGCTCTCCGTTCCTTCTGGCTTCCAGATGGGTTCAGCCAGTGGGGGGCGCTGGCAGGAGATCAGAGGGCGAGAGGAAGGAGGGGTTTGGTGTTTACTGCCCTGAGTCCTGCTCTGTGGAGCTCTGGTTGCCAGTGGTTGCCTTCCTGTGGGGAAGATCACAGCCCCTGCCAGGCAGCTTGGTTCAACTCACAGCTCTGTCCTCTTGCTCCTTCATCCCTAGGGGTGGAAACAGCTCCTGGTCATTGCTACCCCCAGGATGTTTACTCAGCCTTTAGGCTTCCCTTGAACCTACCCACATCTTTGAAAATGGTCCCTTCATTCAACTCTATTTGATTGCCTTCTGAGTGTACCATCTGTTTCCTGCCAGGCCCCTGGATGATACAACCTCTCTGTTTACTTCATGGTTTCCCAACACTTTCAGGATATGCTGGTAGCCAACATCACAAAGAGGAGGTGCAACTCTTCCCTGGGTCTCCTGAAAAGGCTTGCAAGGCAGTCAGTTACAATTGAGGGTTAAAACGGAACCTGCGGATTATCTCTGGGTTTCAATTATCCTTGTTACCCTTATTCTATCTTGCACAGAGAATTGGGAATTGGCTATGTCAAGACTAAGTTGACGCACATCACAGAAGCTATATAGCAGTCTATCTGCTCATTAAGAGTTTTTTACTGAGTATGTCCCACTGATCTCCCACTTCTCGAAATGCTTTTGATGTGGGTTTAATTCTAAGTTCTGACAGAGAAAGGGTCTCACATCTTTGGTCCCCAGTGTAATCTTCACATGACTGTCAAAAATGCAACTATTTGTCCCCAGGCTTAAAGTGCCGGCTCCAAAAAAGGTCAAAGATTCTCCCCAGGAACATGTACAACATTCAGGCACATAGATAGTCAAGATCTTCATTTTATCTCACACTGTTGTTCAATCTCATGTTAATTTGGGTATCATATTTCCATTGGCCCAATCTATGCTGAGCACATTTTAAAAACAGAATAATATGCAGTTCCTATTTCCTTTCTAAGACCACATGTCCACCTGCTGTGCTATAGAAACACGGGTAGGCCAAATTTAAACCCCTAAAAAGGTAATGAACCATTTACCTAAGTAAAAGTCACTTTTCTTTAATAATTTTCACTTGTAACTCTTAGAATGCTTCTTATGGCCATCCTCAGTAGGTTACATTTGATTTAAAGAACAAGGTGACAAAAATAAAATCTTTTAAGAAGCAACAAATAGCAAGTCTTACCTAGTTAGTTATCAAGAAAATAAAATGTTTCTCCACATGGAACGTAGTTTTGCGTCATTTTTTAAAACTTCTAGTCAAACATTATGTAAATAAAGTCTTTCATACTATAAATGCTCTTGTAAGTAATAAAATTCTCAATCTTTAACTGCTTTAAGAATTGGAGTCTCCTTGAAATTCGGGATCTCTCTAGAAATAACAGTTGTAGACAGCAATACCATTGCTAATTAATTTTCGCTAACAACACTGCTGGGAGATGAGTAGCTATTTTCCCTGATTTAGGGAGGATTGGTAACTTGGCCAAATTGTATTTTGAAATTTTGCTAGAAGTTCTGCAATTCTGGTGTCACGTTTATGCTCAATCCATAATTCATTTTCATTCTCTCTTCTTTTAAACCGCTAACTTTGAGGTTAAAGCAAATTGTGTAATCTTTTGGCCCTAAAATGAGCTGGAATTGCATAGGACCAGCTTCTTACAGTGTGGGCTTTTGGAGTCTCCAAGCATGGCTCAATTTTTAGTTCTGCAGCTACTTACAACTTATTATAGAACCAGTTACACAGTGAGTTCTCTGTTGTTTTACAGTTATACACACACACACACACACACACACGTACACATTAGGGTACCTATGACTGGGAGCACAATTAGGTCTCCATAGTTTATCGCCATCTTGTAAAATAAACTGGCATGCACAAAATAAATGATGGCCAACTATGACTATTATTATGATAACTATTATTATGAAGATCTTCTTTATTATGATAACTGTCCACAATTAATTAACTGCTTCCAAGCAGGGTGATATTGTTGAGCTGCATTGCCACATGATGAGATTTTCACTCCAAATATGTGGAAAGAAAAAAAATTCCCAACAATTGCTTTTCCTACAAAATAAATTATTTAAACATTTTGTGGAGGAAGTTTGAGAAAACCAAGCAGCTACAGCATAGCATAAAGCTGTGACCGAAGAATTGGGTTATAGCCCTGGCTTTGCTAATATGCTGCCTTTCATCTGGAGGAAATCAATAAAAGCCTTTTGGGGATCAGTGTTCTTGCCGTTAAAAGCAGTTGGACTGAAATGAGTCCTGGGTTTGCATCAAACTTTCAACATTATGATTCAACCATTGGTGTGCACAGAATAGCAGTTAAACACCCAGGCTTTGGGATCTCTGCCAGAGTGTAAATTCTCACTCTGCCACTTAATCTCTGTGAACTTGGGTAAGTTTCTCACTTTCTCAGGCCTGAATTCCTCATTAATAAAAGGGAGATTCAGTGCTGTGCTGGAGCGGGCTCACATGGACTGAGGAAACAATTGTACACACATCTCTTCCCAACTTTATGTTCAGCGACATCACCCTGGTAGTTTGAATTGGCCACGATGGGAAAATTTACACCACAGAGAAGGAAATTGGCAAAAGCCACAAACAGAGCTCTCTGCTTTCCCCAGAGAGCCAGTTGTTAGACATTTACCAGCATAGCACAGCACTGGAGATGAAAAGAGTACTTATTTAATAAATGTTGTTGGGTGATTTTAGCATTATAGGAAATAAATCATACAAATAATAAATCGTATAAGACCATTCTGAATGCATATTATGCTTTCCATAAATATTATTTTCATTTTATTATAGGCTATCATCTATTTAAAAAGTTATAGGAAAATGTGATGCTATTCTCACAAATCTTGCTGATTCTAAAAACAAGTAAAGCTCTACAAAATTTGCATGAGTCTCACTTTTGCTCAGTCACTAAGTTCCAAAACAAGGAAAAGAATTCCGTGTCTAATTCTGGTACTTACAGTTCCTCTGTGAAACGCTGGCCCCGATAGATGGTTTTCCTCTTTACAGTTTGAGCAAGGATTTGTCCTCTTTGGTTCTAGAATCTGCATACAGCTGGTAGCAGCCCAATGATACATTTTTCCTAGTGTGGAAAAAGATTCCTAGATTATTTTATAGTCAACCCTGGTCTCCATCTAACGCTCCCTGTCTCAGTCCATCTTGTTCTGGCCTGAAATCCAGGGGACTGCTTTCATTCCCCTGCTCCCTCACTTTTCGTTCCAGTCAATTTCACTTCCAAACTACCTCTCCAGCCTGCTTACCTCTTTATCTCCTCTTCCACCACCGGTATTCAAACCTCTGGTGCTGCCGTGAGGACTGCTGAAAAGTCTCCTCCCTGTTCTCATTGCCCCCTCCACCCCCCAGCCTCTATTCTTCCAGCACACTCTTCTGCCCACGTCATTCTTCATTCTCCTGCTTGGAACCCACCAAGGCCTTCCCACTGCTTCTACAATGACAGTGTGATCTTCCCCCATCCCACCAGTTCCTGTGCAGTCAGGTACCCTGCCTCCCACTGAGAGCTGTGCTCTAGCTTCTTGGACCTTCTTTCTGTTCCTTGAATGAGGCAAGCTTCCTCTGTCTGGGATATTGTCTCCCCCACTGCCTCCTTCTTCACTTTATCCTTCAGACCCCACTCCAAGTTAGTGCCATTTGATCAGGAAATCCCTGTCTGACTCCAAGGCTCTCTTTACACGTACCTAACAAAAGGTGTCCCAGTCCTTCAGAACACATATCTGCTTGCAATTTTACATTCATTGTTTTTATTAATTTTCCATCTATCTTCCCCACTAGACTGTGAGTTCCACAGGCTAAATTTATTTAGCTAATCACTATATCCTCTGTGACAAATACACATATGGCACATATTTAGCTGAATGAAAAGACAAATTGTCAGGGTAAAGTGGTCCATCCGGACAATGGAATATTATTCAGCACTAAAAAGAAAGGAGCTATCAAGCCATGGAAAGACATGGAGGAAACTTAAATGCATCTTACTATGTGAAAAGCCTACATACTGTAAGAAGTCTACAGACTGCATGATTCCTACTACGGGACATTCTAAAAAAAGGCAAAATTATGGATACAGTAAAAGATCTGTGGTTGCTTGAGGTTTGTGGAGAGGGCACGATGAACACACAAGAGCATAGAGATTTTTAAGGAAGTACAACTACTCTGTGTGATACTATAATGGTAGACACATGTTACTATACATTTGTGAAAACCCACAGAAAATACTACACCAAGAGTGAACTCTAATGTAAACTATGGACTTTGGGTGATGATTATGTATGTGTCCATGTAGATTCATTGATTGTAATAAAGGTACCACTCTGGTGAGGGATGTTGATAACGGGGAAAGTTTGGAGGGGTGGGGCAGGAATGTGGGTACCTGTACTTTGCACTCAGTGTTGCTGTGAACCTGAATGGCTCTAAAAATAAAGTCTATTAAACAAACAAACGACTGCATGAATGAATGGGTGAATGAATGAGTAACTGAAAAAATCTTAGCTAGGTCTCTCATGCCAGTGGTCCCCGTGGCACATAAGGCAAAATCCAAACTCTTTTCTACTGCTGAGGAAGCTCCACATGATTAGGATCCTATTAGCATTTTGCCTCCTTCTCACTAAACTCTGCTGACCCTGACCTCATTTATGGTCCTCAGGCACATCAAGCTCAGCTTTATTTGCTCTTAGAAAATTCTGCCTCTGGATGTCACATGGCTGCCTTCTTCCATCTTTCAGGCATCATACCTCAAGTGTGACCTCCTGGGAGAAGTCTTCCCTGATCATCAAATCTAAAGTACCCACCCCTCCCCCTGACTATCCGATTTTAAATAGCTCCCTTCCACCTGTTTTATCTGTTGCACTTAACTACGTGAAATAATCTTAGTTACATATTTCTTTTCTTACTGTCTTACCCACTAGATGGCAAATTCCATCAGAGCCTAGTCTTTATTTGTCTCCTTCACTGCTGTATACCCAGCATTCAGACATATGGCACATAATAGGCGCTCAATAAATATATGTCGAATGAATAGATAAATGTGATTTACTGCTTTTTATTTTCTTGGATTCTTTCCACATGTCTTTCTTCTCTTTGTCCCCCCCTTTCTCCTCAAAATTTAAATCTACATAGTGTCTATATTAATCTCTAATATGGTTTTGTAGGGGCCAAGGGCAGGCCAGCCCCAGATAAGTCACTTTGGCATGAAGATTATTTTGATTTAAAAAGCAATTGAAACCTAGCAGATTCAGTAAAAGCTCTTTACCTCCTCACTAAACTGCCTAAAAAGAATGTAAAGGGCCTGTTCCAGGAAGAGAGCTATCACCACAGAGAACTACATTATGATATAAATTAGGTACGGCAGATAGGGAGAAACTTGGAAAGACCTATTTGATCAAAGTTCTCTATTTCCTACTCTTTTCGAGTGTCCAAACACGCCTTTGTTTATGAAACATTTGCTCTTTTTTATCTTCTTGTGAACTCCATTCTTTTCCTTTAAAGTTCCAGATTCCTTCCCCTTCTCCTTAGTTCAGAACCACGTATATTTTACCTGTCTTTGGAATTTCATGTCCGTGTGGATTCCTCTTAGTATGAAATTAAATTTGATTTTCTCCTGTTAATCTGTCTCATGTCAATTTGATTTTTAGTCTAACTGGAAAGACCCATTAAAGGGAACAGGAAATTCTTATTCCCTGAAAGTTTTATGAAACTCAAATTTTTGCACCTTCTGTGGTGAAAGTGCTAAACCTTTAACAAAAAGGTTTAACTTAGTTTAACTGAAACCAACTTTCAGTTAAGAAACATAAAATCCTTATTACAGATATATAATCTTTTAAAACATCTTTATGCACAATTTTTACAAATACCTAAGAACATTTTGTATATTTGAGGAAAGGAAAAAAAATTTCTATACTCTTCAAAATTCTTCTGGCTGGTCTAAGAATCAAATTGACATGAAACAGATTCACAGAAAAAAAAAAAGAAAACAAAAGTTTAATAACATGTAAACCTTCTGTATACAGGAGAGAGACCCAAGAAAACTCAGCAATTCCCTGAAAAGCCTGAAGCCACCACCCGAAATACTATCTTCAGCCTAGAGACAAAGAAGATGTTGGGGATGGGGAGTCAGTTAAGGAAGGTAACTAGTAAAAGCACAATTAACAATAGGAGAGCTGTTACACAGGTTTAAGTCCAGTGCCTTCTCCAAACAGTAACAGTTCCTAGAGATTTAGAATCATCCTCGTCCTTCTGAGGGACTCAGGCTTGCAAATAGAGATTTCCCTTATAAATGTAAATGACTCTTACAAAAGGGTAACTTGTACTGGTTTTTCAAAGCTTCTCCTGTGTCTGCTGTTTCTTCGAAATAGCCAGCTTAAAATAACCAACACGCCAAAGAGGCAATTTTAGGGTAGCAACTTTTGCTCTCCTACGATAAAAAGGAGCATAATCTAAGACAGGACAGACTTGTTTTCATTCCACTCTTAAGTAGTAGCTGTCCCCTAAAAATATAACTTTTGGTTAAGGTTAATATAATTTGAAGCACACAGAGTAATGCAAATTGGCTATTTTTGGGTACTAATTGTGTTATTTAGAAAAAGAGTTCACATGTTCCTAGCATGTGCTAGAGACTAGGATATAAAAACAGGACAGCGCCTGTCTGCATGCGGTCTATACTCTGAGGAAGGGATTCCTATGCTAAACTTTTCTTCATAAATAAAAGAGCAGGTATTTTTTCCCTTATCCCTTCCATTTGCATTTATTTACATCTATATCTTCATATAAATTTCCAAAAATCAATGTACAATTGGATTTCCAGATTTTTTTCAGTATAGCATGCCCTCCCGTCTTTTGTCTCTTTGAGATAATCATGTGATTCCTTAGAAACTTGTTTTCTTTATATGCAAAATTGGAGAAATAGCATTCTTCCTTTCAATTGGAGAATATTTAAAACAACACACTAAGAACGTTTAGAACAGCAAAAACCAACAGGAAGATACTATAAAAGGCTGAGACATTCTTCCCTTCTTTGGGACAAGTATCTTGAGAGCTGCTTTTTGATTCAAACAATCCACTGATCTTATTGCCACCTTTTTCTATATCTAATGTTGCTGCTAAATTGTTGTAGCGATTGTTCCTTTACTCACCCATTCAATTGTTGCCAAATTTCCATGCATAAAAATTGTTAGTCTTAAGTTAGCACACAAAAAAATCACAGTCTTAAACTAGTATACCTTCCAAACATAAATATGTAAACCAAAAAAAAAAAAAGGTTGAATATTTTCGTTTAAACAGATCTTTAAGTAAACACTCACTTACGACTTTAGTCCTTGAATATGCTAACATCAGCTGTAATGAAATGCAAATAACTATGTTAATGCAAATGTTAAAGCTACAAATTCAAACATAAAAAAGTCAAGAAATGCAAAAGTTAAGGTTCTCCTAGAAACATTAACTCACTCAAATTGTACATATAGAATATTTCCAATTACATAGAAGACAGCAAAATGCGATCCCTTAATGTACTATATGTACAACCCGAATAAGTTAATGCTGTTATGAGAACGTTAAATTTTACAACCTCTGACTTTGTTTTAAAACTTACTGCCTGAACATTGCATCATTCCTATCCTTATAATGCTATTTTCCTAAAATAGAAAGAAAACAGAAGAGGAACAAATCTCACCATACTTTCCATCAATATAGGATTCTGCATTTAGACTATATTTTAGTTAATAGATGACACAAATACATGCTTGGACACTTTCTCACATTTTTCCAATTGAAAAATTTCCACTTTGCGTGGATTAATGGGAAGTTACATTGAGATATTCTAAGTTATAGATTTATAGAAATATATAATAAACATGTGTGAAGTTGCATTTGCCTTTATATACGTGTAATATGGAAATTATTCAAATAAAAATTTCACCTATGAAGCAAAACTTTTTATAAAATATAGATTTGGGAGAGAAAACATCAGATGATTTTTTAAAAATGAAATTCCACTCTATTTTAATCCCTGATCTGGAACCACAGTCATTTTTTGTACGGTTTTCCTCAAAGCCATTTTCCCTCTCACTTTTGGAGAAAAACAGAGTGTTCTGTTTAAATATTTTTGTAAGCTGAAAATAATATATTTCACTATCTCTTCTTAAATTTAAATATTCAGTGGTTACAATGAAACATTTTGTTAGTTGCGTAAGGTTTGATTGGATAAATCTGCCTTAGTTAAATCGCGATATTGGGAAAACAAGAGAAACAAAAGAAGATCAACAAATGTGCAAGCCAGAAAAAGTCTGCAATCATGTTGTTTGGAGTGATAATCTCCTGAGTGAGGACAGAGAGGGGTCCTGGGTTTCCTGCAGGGTCTCCTACTGTCTTCTTTGGTCCTCAGTAAATGAGCCGCCATGTTACCCAGGTCCCATGCAGGAAAGGTGCTTTAATGGATGGGGTCTTTAAATCTGGGAGGGAAGTGCAGGCACAGATGAACAAAGCCCTCAAAATACACTGTCACCACAGCGTGTGATGTTCTAGATTGATTACTCATTTCTAGCTCTTTGCTGAAAGCCCTTGATTACTGCAATTTTCTACAGTTTTAGTACCCCATTTACAGGTTCTCTTAAAAAATTTGTCAAGCTTTTGAACTCCCAATATGAACCTGCATTTTCTTGTCTTCTGACAACAATTATTCAATCAGACTTCCTTTGTGAAGACTGGGAGATAAATACCTCCACAGTCTGAAAACTATAGTGTCATGCCTGAGCAGCTTGATCTTAGACTTTATGCTACAAATAAATTGCTATGTTCTTAAATAATTACCAGGCGGTTTGCCTACCACCTCCCCCGGCTGTTAAAATGCCTGACATTATCTCCAGCATTGCAGCAGAAACTCCGGTCCCACCCCAAGCCTGCTGTTTCCTCTTTGCTGGACTTTTCCATCCTCCCCACAGAGGACCAGTGGTTAGAATCAGGTGGGGAGACAGGAATTCAAGCTCTCAACAATCCACTTAACCTCTTTGTTCTTTGTCTATGAAATCAGTGTCATCCTATGGCTCTACCTCACAGTGTTTCTAAGAGACTATATTCATCCGTGTTTGTTGATGCTTGGGAAAATCCTCAAACCAGAAATCCCAATTTGTATCATAGATCATATATTAATTTCTTACCTGTTCATTTGTTGTCATCCACCGCCACCCTCGGCCCCAAACTGTTCTTAATGTTTATGGCACTCTTTCTACAAAATATGCCAGGATCAAAGGGTTAATGCTGTACTGCCTGGAATGGTTCAGGAGTTGCTACGATTTTAAAGGCTTAAATTGATGTTAGAAATGGAGATTTCACAAAATAGAGGCAAACCAAAAAAGAGACAGGGGGGAATTAATAAACAAAGGGGCAAAGGGAAAAAACCTTTTCCTCCATTTCTACTTGGAACTGCTATTTTTTACAGCTAACAGAAATATTTCAACACTTGAAAACCAACAAAATAGCTAGAATTCATAAGTCTGAGAAGGGGAAAAGAAAGCACTTCGCTAAAGTGAAGGAAGTTCAGCGTTTGCAATGTAATTCAAATTGCACTTGTAATTCAGGTCCTGGAATTAACCCACTCAACCAAAGCTTGAAAAGATTTAGATTTACTCAGACTAGCAACAATACAATACTCCCTTACAATTGCACAACCACCCTGTCTTTTGGTGATACATCCAATACACTCTAAATTATAATTCTAAAACTCAGTTTGTTGTGAAAAAAAAAAAAGATCTGTGCATCATATCAGAGTCTGTCTTGTTGCAATTTAAAAGCAGGAGGGGGACCCACAACCCATTTTAATCAGACTAGGGTAGTACCTGAGCCCTTCCTATAAACACTTTTTTAAAAATGACTTTGCCACAATTTTTAACTATAGAAAGGTGAATCTGGAATAGAATTCCTGTATTTTCAGCCCATTGACTACAATGAAAAGAGTAGCTTTCAAGGCATTGTGGTGTTCAGGGTACAAGTCAGGTCATCCAAGCTGCCATTTTATTTTTCCAAGGTTGATTCCACCAGGGATATATCTCATCAAAAGTGGGAGGACAAATAGGTTGGAGGAAATGGATTCGTGGCATGCATGTTTAGACTGCCTGTCCATGAAAGTTATTTGAAGCTTTTCCATGCAAGCCATTTAGGAAAACTCAGCCATTTTTACCCTTATCTAGTTTGGCAACAGTTCAAAGCACCCAGGAAAAGTTTTGTTTGTTTGTTTGCTTGTTTGTTTTTTAAAGGAAAAAAACCAATTGTCTGCCAAGCCTTTTAAAGGGCAGTTCTGAGTTCCTCATTTTTAATCATGGACATTGTCTGACAGTAACAAACAAAATGTAGGTAAACCTTATGATATTTTATAAACAAAAAAAAAGTGTAAAATTTTAGAGCCAGGTCCTAAATGGAACATGAGTTTTTTTCACTTCACCAGCACACAAAAAGAGAGAAAATGTCCCAATATTAGTGAAAACAATCAGGCTGGTACTCACATAACAGACACACCAGTCAAGTTAGAAATGCAGAGGCAATATTTTGAACTACATATTGCAGGTTTTTGTTTTTTATTTTTTATTTTTAAGAAGAACAGTAAGGCAGCATTTTCAGGATATTCTAAAAAACTGGTATTTGATAGTATAAGATACCTTCACCTTATAAATCAGTTCTTTGCTGGAGAAAAAGACCTCTAATTTTACTTCTTTAATCTTATGCAAAGCAGCATAGTTCCATATTTATTTAGCTTAGTGCTTTCTTTCTATTTAAAACATTTATTAACCAGAGAGACCTCAGTGACATGTAAATTTCATTTTCTATGCCCTGTAGATTAAAATACATCTGTTTCAGCCATCATTCAGGAAAGAAATAATTTTAATAGTTCATTTTATTAAAAAAAGATTTATGTCAGCATTCTGTTATGACAAGAGAAGGCAAGTGGCTTGCACATAATACTAAGAGGTGGCTTTTCTTCTTCCAGAATTTTATCCAAACTGAACAGAACTGAGCCCCTAAAATATGTGACAGGAGCTACGCAACTGCCTCCTGGTATATTGTTGCTGATAGTGATTCCCTGAAGGAGCAGGTAAAGTGTTCTTTGTTGAGTTTAACCTGCGATGGTCTGGTATTTGTATTATCCCATAGTTAAAATAATAGGGCTCATTCCAGTGGGCTTCTCTCCTGCAGTAAGGCAAAATATTTAGGGATGCATTTTTTAATCTGGCCTCTAACAAACTTTCTTTGCTTCTACTTCTGTGCAGTGCAGTTTAAAAGCAAATGATGTTTATATAAGAAGTCCAGAATATAGAAACAGAAGGTAGATTAGTGGTTCTCTCTGGCTAATAGTGGAGGGCGGCGGGTCGGGGGGGTGTGTGGTTATTCAGGGAGACAATTGAAGAGTAAAAAGGGAATGACTGCTCATAGGTCCAGGGTTTTTTCTTGAGGTGATGAAAATGTTCTAAAATTGATTGTAGAGATGGTTGTCCAACTCTGTGAATATACTAAAAACCGTTGAATTATACACATTAAGTGGGCGAATCACATGGCACATGGATTATATCCCAATAAAACTGTTATGTTACAAAACAAACAAAAAGGAACCCCATCCCAAGGCCAGGTCCCTGAAAAAAATTAAGTCTTGCTAGGTGGGGAGACAGATGTGTAAACACATAATTAGATCCACAAGTTGATTAATAGGAACCCACAAAAAATAAAATGCTTTCTCAAAGGGTTCTCTGCCTGGGAGACTCCCTTGTAGGAGAGAGGTTGTTTGAACAAAATCTCAATATTAGGGGTGACAGAGGAAGGGTTTTCCTGATGGAGGGAATGGTGTATACAAAAGTGGGAGGGCAAAGAGGCAGGAGAAAGCTTTAGGCTGCTACAAAGATAAGAATATTTGAATTCTAAGGAGTCAGTACCTGAGAAGAGGCTGAGGGTGTCAGAAAAGATTTGTAAAAAGGAATAGCCTGAATGCTTCTATCTTTGTTTAAAGTTACAAAAGGAAGCAAGCGAAAGAATTCACATTCCTAACAGTTGAAGGTTAATGATAAAGGCATCAAATTGTAATTAGGTGCTTATTTTCTTTATTATCTTGTTCTAATTGCATATTCTATACACGAAAATTAGTAGCCTCGGCTTATGTTTATGCGTAGGTATTTGAATAAAGAGTTCTATTTGTCTTCAAATGGATTATTAATACTTAAGTGGGAAAAGCCTGTCAAATTGTTTCTTTCTTTCTCTTGGAAGGTGAACCGCTTACCCACACCCACAGTGAAGTTGGCCACTTGAACCACGAGACCACACATGAAGCACCACAGTCTTCTCCCCAGCAGCATATAAAAAACATAAACAGCCCACCAAGCCCCAGCCTAACATGTCCAACGCAACGACCTGATGGCAAATGCTATTTTAACCTTTTAAAATCAACTTCCAAAGGGGCACCTGGGTGGCTCAGTCGGTTAAGCATCCAACTTCGGCTCAGGTCATGATCTCACGGTTTGTGAGTTTGAGCCCCATGTTGGGCTCTGCATTGACAGCTGAGAGCCTGGAGCCTGCTTCGGATTCTGTGTGTGTCTCTCTCTCTCTGTCCCTCCCCTGCTCGTTCGCTCTCTCCCTCTATCTCAGAATTAAACATTAAACATTTTTTTAAAAATAAAATAAACTTAAAAAGAGAAACAAAATCTGTGAAGAAACGTCTTCTGCAACAGCAAAACTCAAACGACCATGATGATATACGGAAAGAATTTTTACACCCAGACTGGAAAGGGTTGAATGCATGTAGATCACTTCAGTGTGGAGACTTACATACGTCTGGCTCATCTCAGGTCCTGGAGAACACCAGCCCAGGGATGCTGTGAAATACAGAACTATCCTTCACTCCAAAGCCTTTGTTGGGGTCAGAATCTTCCCACTTTCCATCTCCTTTGCCTCCTACTCATATTCTGTTTCTCCACACTGGGAGGAATGAAAAGACGCACATACGGAAGCAGAAGCTCACATACTGTCAAAGGCTGCTCACGAGCCAGTCCTGTGCTAAGAGCATTATTCCTGGTCCCTGTACATGAAGTTTCACTTCTTTTTTTTTTTTTAAACATTTATTTATTTTTGAGAGATGGAGACAGAGCATGAGCAGGAGAGGGACTGAGAGAGAGGAAGACACAGAATCCGGAGCAGGCTCCAGGCTCTGAGCTGTCAGCACAGAGACCCATGTGGGGCTTGAACCCACGAACTGTGAGATCATGACCTGAGCGCCAGTAGGACGCTTAACCGACTGACTCACCCAGGCACCCCAAAGTTTTACTTCTTGAAAGCAGTTAGCCACCCACAACATGTCTTTGTCATTGGGTACTCATACCAAGCAACTTCTCATTCATCCTTCAGCAGGCCTGTTTCCGATTCTGTGTCTCCCTCTCTCTCTGCCCCTCCCCCGTTCATGCTCTGTCTCTCTCTGTCCCCAAAATAAATAAACGTTGAAAAAAAAAAATTAAAAATAAATAAATAAATAAATAAAAATTTTGCTGTGATGTATCTTACTTTCCATGGTGTTAGATAGATCACATGCAAGCAAACAAGAAAATTAATATCTCATCCTCTCAACTGCTCCTGAGTCACGGTCACTACCTAAAACTGTCATGAATTATTGGAAGCTCTGATAAAGGCTCAAGGCTTGAGCTTTAAAAAGGAAATATGCTTTTTAAAAAAGATCTAGAATCAGGAATGCCAGGGTGGCTTAGTTGGTTGAGCCTCTGACTCTTGATTTCAGCTCAGGTCATGATCCCAGGGTCATGGGATCGAGCCCTGCATCGGGCTCTGTGCTGACAACACAGAACCTGCTTGGGATTTTCTGTCTCCCTCTCTCTCTGTCCCTTCCCCACTTGCACTCTCTCTCTCTGTCTCTCAAAATAGATAAATAAACATGTTTTTTAAAAAAGATCCAGTCAAGTTATAAAGTCTGTGCTCAGGAATCTTTGTCGACGATCCCATAACAGGGCTGTGATGTTAGAGTCACCTTTAACCATTACACGGATCTATTCGTTTTTAAAAGATGACAGAAGAGCCACTTCTCATGAATTACTAAACCCAGCTCTTCCCATTTATGCACACAGACTCAGACAGTCATCATCTTTCATAGAGTCAAACAGATTATGAAAGCATCATCTGTTTTTGCTTTTCCTTTCAGATCAGTTAGCTTATTGATCTCAAATGGAAGACAATTGATCTATACTTTTTCCCATCATTAGAACATTTAAATATGCCAGTCTTCTAACAGTTGAGAGGTACTGAACATGCATAACTCAACTTCTAAAAAATTCTTTTCATAGTGAAGCAACAGTCATCCCAGCCCTAAAATGGATGATGTCAGTATTTCAGTAAGTGATACATGACCAACTCTGAGAAAAATTTGATAATTAGAGTGCAGATGTGGAACAAGTTTGTATAAATCGTTTCTCACAAAACAGAATAGAAAAGTCTGTTTATCATGAGGTAGACAGGATTTATATTCTTTTCTATGTGATAGTCATAAAAAGAATGCTTTTCTGAATGTATAGACAAAGGAATCTGATGATCTTCTATACAACTATATCTATTGTCAGTAAAGATGAAGGAAAATTGGAATTTACTTAAAAACCAGATTTGCTAAAATTCAGAGCCCACGTAAGTATAAGGTTAAGAAACCTTTTCTTGGTCACTCTCTCTCACCCTCCCCCACCTCACTCTCACTTAAAGGTAAATTTTAATGGAAAATGGCAACTAAGAAAAGATGCCACAAATTCATTTTTCTTACACAGCAAGATGGACGTCTCAAAAAATAAGAGCATATTTTTTGAATGAACCAGGACCTACTCAAGAAGCTGGACTTATATAATGAAAGAGCAAATTCAATGAAATAAGGTTATTAACTTATTAATACTTTAGTAAAAGATTAAAGAGTTGCTTTTGAAATTTTACAAATCAATTACTTGCAGTTAAATTTTAAACCAGTCTTATAGTCAAAATCAAACTTTTTTTTTTTATACACTGAGATCAAAATCCAACTGTTCATGTTTAGAACCAATTAAGTTCCATTTCGAAGGCACAAGAGATATTCTTGCTTTTTTAAATTTAAAGGTGTTTCATTAAATGATACTTTGGGCAGCTTTTCCTATTTTCAATAAGTTACATTTGCTAAAAGCCATTATGAGAACACATTTGTGATAAGAAGACATGTATCTCAATTGAAGGCTCACTTTACTGAACAGATCAGAGAAAAGTCAAAACATCTACCCCATAGTTGTATGCTTTTGTTTCTATAAATGTAAATGTCTTTGAAGTAAGTTCTTGAGGGATTTTAGTTAGATGATGACACAATTATTTCTAACCAAATAGACTGAAAAATCTGCAACAACCCTAACTCATAGGCTTTGTGTTTGGGGATCAAAATAAAGTCTAATTTCATTCCATTAAATATTCAAGTACAGTTAGCCAACTTTTTAAACAATAGTTAAAAATGTATTGAACTTCTTTTCTCTGTCAGGTACAATGGTGCACACCTTGCACTTCCTCGCTTAATCTTCACATTTTTATCATCATTTTTCAGCTGAAACACCCTGGGGGGGGGCGGGGGTAGCAAATCACCCCAAGGTCATCCAGCAAGTAAAGGGCAGCACCCAGGTACAAGCAAAGTCACTCTGATTCCACAGACTGCACCGTTGACTATTGACCTATATTCTCCTGGGAGCAAATGGAACTCGCTAATTGTCTTTATTATTGCCTCTTTGTCAAAATAGACCAAATACGAACCTTCTGTTTATCAAAAAACTCACTCCAGACATTCTTATAATTTAGGAAGGAGAGTTAAAATTTATGACGGCCCCCACCAAAGCAATTGACAAAAATGTGAACCGAGGCTGAAATATAGAATTTGCATCTTAAAAGATCATTAAAAAAAAAAAAAAAGATGAAGAAGAAGAACAACAACAAAGGCTATTAATTTTAAAAGTGGGGGTAATTTTTTAAACACCACCATGCTAGCACTTAATTTCTCTTGTTCCTAGCTTTGGGCTAACACAACATACTGTGGTGATATTTGGGGTTTGTGCTTCAGAAATTTCCATGGACACATTAGCTTAGATGGTTTCATTACCCACCCTCATTATTAAGTAGCATTCAATTACTGAGTGTTGTAATGCCAGAGAGAATAAAAGAGAGACAAAATCTCGGTAAGATCTAAGGGTGAAATGGCATTTTTATATTGCTATAAAGATTACTTAACTCTAGTGCGATACTAATGATCATTTCTGTGACTAAAAACATCCCCTTATGATTAATTATGTAAACTCTCATCATTTCAAGCCTAATAAAGACTTTAAAACATTTTTCATGCATCTTGTATTCCTAGCATATTTTTTTCCATTTACCCACATAAGAATCAACCCTAAGAATTAAAGTAACTATTTTCCATTACATTAAAAGGGGGTATCATGTGGCAGTTCTAGGGTATGTTTATATATATATATATATATATATATATATATATATATATATATATAAACACACACACATACACACACACACACATACACACACACACACACAATTCATGTAAATATATGTGGGGAGTGTTTAATACAACTTAATCCGTATGGGGAGAGAAAAAGGTTGTATTTTTTAAAAATGAATGTTGACTTATATTCATGTTTCTGTAAAAGGCATAATTTCTCATACTGGAAGGAATCTCTCAGTAATCAAATACTTCTAAATCGGATATATTTGAAAACTAGATGATACAATAAAAATCACCTTTGAAAGTTAATCACTGCTTCGTACCATCAATAAAATTGGGGGAAAGGAGTCTATTGTTCAAAAAGAAGGGATTGTCTATGATAGAATATAAGGCAGCTGTTAAATGTGAGATTATACATAAATGCCTAGGAATATATGGAAAGATACAATAGCATTCTGTGAAAATAAAAGTCATAAAGCAGTGGGTACAAAATGACTCCTATTTTTATAAAAAATTTACATATGTACATACCCACAGACCTTTGATTGAAGGGTACACACAAAGCAGGCATTTAACAGTTTATGTCTATGTAGGAGGAATACAGACAGTTAAAAAAAAATTGTTTTGAACCTATCTGCATTTACTAGAATTCTTCTCTTTAGTGAACATGGTTTACTTTTGTTTAAGAGAAAGAAATATAAGGACAAACATGCAAGCAAACGAAAGTATCCTCCCTTGATGAAATGACCACTCTGAATCTGAAATCTGAGACATTGTTTGGCCAACACTTCATCCTCACAAAATTTGGTTCAGGGTTCTACCCAAATGACAAAGCCCCTGCTTCGGCCACAACCAGGCCCGGCAGCCTATTTCTCTGGCCAGACAGGCAGAGTGGAGACAGACCACTGACAGTGAGCCTCTGAGCGTTTGCCTCCTTGGCCGCTCTGGGAGTAGGAGCCGTGACAGGGGCAGGTGAAGGCGGTAAGAAGTGAAGTCCCTACCATTCTTTATTATGCAGCTTTGAAGAAGCTGGAGAGCAGAAGGTAAAGTGGGAGAGCAGAGACAGCCCCTGCCCTCGACTTCACGCGGGTTCAGATGTGCCACCGGTTTGAACGTGGGGTCCTCGAGATTGCTGTGCGGGCCTTCAGCCTGGGTCACCACAGGCATTTCCTCCAGCATGATGCTCACCGTTTACAATTTTCTTTTCTCTCTCTTCCCTGCTTGCCCTCCAACTGGACCCATCTGAAAATACAAGAGTCTCTATCTACGTGGAACAGGAATTTAGTTTTCCGAAATATAGTTCTGGGCACCTTCTGAACAGACACTGGCAATAATCCCAAACTGCATGCTTTATTATGTGGGCTTTATTTGTGTTTCTTATGAAGTGAGCTGAGACACTCAAACTCATTTCAGATAGCAGCCAAAGCTAAATGGCCACATTGTCCCCAGATAGAAGGTCAATACACGTCACAGGCAAGACTGTCCAGCTACTGAGTTTTCTTGAAAACTTAAACATGAGGACAGGCTACTTTAGTCACCGTCCTCAGCAAGCTGAGGATTTTTATTCCTGAATGGCATGACTGCCTAGACAAATAGAAGAGAAAGCAAAGGCTTTTACTTCGTATATCTAGATTCTTCTATGAGGTCAACATGGGATTAAATATAAAAATCACTTTGGAATTTCATTGTGAAAAAAGAAGGACAAAAAGCATTAGCTTTCTTTCACTGCTACAGTTTTTACATATAAAGAGATCGAAACTGCTTACTCTATGGAAATCAAACAGTTGGGTTCACTTGTTGGCTGCTGTAGAGCAATTTCTAGTGAGGATTTCCTCTTTTAATCAGTTATAAAGTATAATGACAGTCTCCACAACCAGCCACACCCTGTGGGGGCAATGGGAATAAACACTGGTAGCTTCTGCCAGAAATAACCACCAGATTAATAGCACACAGCCTGCCTGTCGGGGGCTCTTCACCTCCCTGGGACCCCAGATGAGAAATTAATTAAGCTAATATATTTAAAACTAAATCCATTTTACTCCAAATTACCATCCCCAAAAAGTTCAGCCAAAAAAAATGTGAAATGCCAAAATTGTAAACTTGTATTATGTGTATTCAGACCCTGGGTAAAACAGATTCAAAGAAAGAAAACCTGAGATAAAGAAAACCAGCAAGCGATGATTGACTCAAGATCCCCATCTAGTGACGCTATGCTGAATAGCAGGTTGTTTGTTTGCATTTCTGGTTGGTCTAATGAATTAGGCATTTACGTGTTTCATTGTTCAGAAGTGAGATGTTTCCTCTTATTATGTCTTTTTAAAGAGTATCCTTGGGAACAACTTAGCCCCTTTTCACAATTATGGTGGTTCACTTCTGCGATTGTTCATCTGTTTTCCAGAGTCTGGTCTCTCTAGATTCACCATTGATTCTCCAACTCTTGTGGCACCTGATCAAAGAGGTACTTGACACGAGTTTAAAGGCGTCTGAGTAAAATTGCATAGTACATGTTGCATGTAAAAGTACATATGGTAGTCAGACAACATATACTTTATGTCAGGATGTCTATGTGGCCCCTTGTCTATAGTGGTTAAGAGAAGCATAGTCCGGATTAAAATAAGTAGTTTCAATGACATGAACCAAAGAAAGAAATTCTCCCACATCAGATCCAAAATGTACGTACTGCATGAATCCATTATATGAAGTTTAAGAACAGACAAAAACAATCAATGGTGATAGAAGTCAAAATAGCTGACCTTTGGACGGATTGGGGTTAGAAGAGGTAACTGGCTTAAACAGGGTGCCAGAATGTCTATACCTTCATCTGGATGGTGCTTACATAGGTGTGTGCATATGTAAAATACCCAACTATACATTTATGATCAATGTAATTTAATTCATTTTATACATTTACTATACTCACAATATATCACAGAAATATTTTTTAAATGAGGCTCCATACTGTTATTTTATCCTAATCCTGAGAGATAACACAAACAGGATAGCATAGTACATCTGAAGTCTAATCAGAGCCAAGACTCACACAGACTTCTTATGGATACTCAGGAACTTAGGTAAGACATCCACTATCTCCCAAACCCAAATATCATTAAGGATTTGGGATCATGTCATTTCCATAATGCGACTGAAAATTGTAGGACAACCTCTTAGCCCAGATTTTAAGCAAACAAAGAGAATCATATCCATCATTGTTTTCAAAGGCGCAGGGCCCATTTGCTGTGAGGAACTATGAGAACGACTTATGATAGTCACCGCCTAGGACAAAGGGTAGAAATAAGGCAAGGTGGGCACATTTGCCACGTGGCCACCACAAACACATCCTGCCTGTGTCTCTTAGAATGTGTGCTCTTAGAACTTGAAAGACATGGCATGTTAGGGCTGGTAGGAAACTTCGAACGTCCCGGCTCATGTCCATGTTCTCCAGGAAGATCCAGACGGGGTTGTACACAGTCAGAGTCACATGAATAGTGAGTGACAGAGCTACACCTCCACCCAGTCTTTCTGACTTCTCAACTTTCTCATTCCCAGGGTCCCCAAATCTCCCTAAAGCATGGTAAGGGGAGCACAGTCCAAGGCCTTCAAAAATCTTTACAACTGCTTTCAGAAATTACTATTTCTGCAAAAGATCCTCGTTTTTCTTCCAAACTATTATCTTCTTGCCTTCCTTCATTCCTTCCTCCTTTGATTCTTCCTTCCTTTCTTTATTTCCTCTCAGATTTTCACCTTTCTTTTTTCCTCTCTTTCTCCATGGTATACTTACTTACAACTGGAGTTTTCGTTTCAGTTGGCTCATCAACAGTTAGGGAGCAGTTTGAAATTCACACCATCGGTTCCCAGATTTTACGTCTGAATTACGCTCAAGGGTGACGCTGCCCCTGCTGTCTCTCCCTGACCCAGGAATGACAGGTTTATGCCACAAGCAGAGCCAGACAGACATTCAACATTTCATAGGATCAGTTTCCCCAGACAGTGCGAAAGCAGCTTCAGCATTGACTATCAGGAAGGAGGAAAGACAAAGATCCCGAGATGGAGCGGTTGTTGGTGCTTTATCTTATAAAGCTCTACAATTCTGATCCTAATGAGGTGCTTAGCATTAACCCTACTCCCAGTTTTCAAGCCCCATTTGAAAATGCCTTCTAAATCCAAGACGGTCTTTTCCTTCCACAACATGTCTACACCCCAAACAATCGACAAAAGGTCATTTGTAGTCTCATGCGTTCTCAGAAGTCTGTAAGAGTAATGACCCATCAAAACAACAACAACAAAAATGTTATAATGGTTGGTGCCAAACAATTTTGGAGCAAGTTGAATTTACAAAGCTGCTGGAGAAACAGCATATGACAGATTCACCACTGACAGTATCTTTAATGCAAAGACGTTACTGAACTCCTCCATTGGGCAGAACTTGGATTTTAACTGCCCTGGGAGTTCAGAGAAGAGAGAAAATACAGTGGGGGGAGGGAAAAGCTGAGCAGGGCAAGGAGGGAAGGACCTTGGAGGTCACCTGGTCCAACACCCAGAACAGTTAAATAAATATAAATATGTAATAATTCACGCTTATTCTAAAAAAAAGTTTGACAGGTAATTCATTTAAATGAAAAAGGAGAACATAAAATCACTGTAATCATTTTATTGTCACTCCTGCCCTAAAACGCCTATCTTTAATAGTTTGGTATAGCCAATGAGATACCACCTTACACCAGTCAGAATGGTTAGCAATTAAAGGCAACAACAGAGGTTGGCGAGGATGCAGAGAAAGAGGATCTCTTTTGCATTGCTGGTGGAAATGCAAACTGGTGCAGTCATTCTGGAAAATAGTATAGAGGTTCATCAAAAAGTTAAAAATAGAACTACCCTATGACCCAGCAATTGTACTACTAGGTATTTATCCAAGGGATACAGGTGTGCTGTTTCAAAGAGGGACATGCACCCCAATGTTCACAGCAGCACTATTGACAACAGCCAAAGTATGGAAAGAGCCCAAATGTCCACTGACAGAAGAATGGATAAAGAAGATGTGGTATATGTATATACTGAGTATTACTCAACAAACAAAAAGAATGAAATCTTGACATTTGCAACTATGTGGATGGAACTGGAGGGTATTATGCTAAGTGAAATTAGTCAGTCAGAGAAAGACAAATATAGGACTTCACTCATGCGAGGAATTTAAGATACAAAACATAAACATAAGGGAAAGGAAGCAAAAATAATATAAAAACAGGGAGATGGGACAAAACATTAGAGACTCTTAAATACAGGGAACAAACAGGGTTGCTGGAGGGGTTGTGCAGTGGGGGCTAAATGGGTAAGGGGCATTAAGGAGGACGCTTGCTGGGATGAGCACTGGGTGTTACACATAGGGGATGAATCACTGGAATCTACTCCTGAAATCATTATTGTACTATATGTTAACTAACTTGGATGTAAATTTAAAAAGAAAAAAAAAGAGACCTCCAGACTTCTGTCTGCCTACGCATATGCATATTTTTTAATTTTATTGATACTAGTATATATTCTAAGTGTACAACATGATGATTTGATATACAGATACATTATAGAATGATTACTGAGACCAAGATAAGGAACACATCCGACACCTCACATAGTTCCTGTGTGGTGAGAACCCTTAAGATCTGTTTTCAACAACCTTCAAGTGTGCAATACTGTTATTAATTTCAGCCATGCCATACATTAGATCCTCAGCTTCTTACTTCTATGCATATTTTTAATTCATTCATACCTAATATGCTGATTCTAAGCTGGTTTTATTACTTAGCAATATATCTTAAACACCATACTATGCTAATAAATATAAAGCTGCATAGTCATTGCGATGTCCATATCACATCTCGGTATTTGTTTGCATATAGATTGTGGATTGGTACGTGTATGCTCTGTAATTTATTTGCTTTACTCTTCATTAATGTGTGTGTGTGGTTTCTAATGTTTCACTGCTATAAACAAACCTGGGATTAGCCTCCTCGTACATAAATGTTTTTGTATCTGTCTGATCCCTCCCTTTGGATAAATTCCTAGAACTGCTGACTCAAAGGGAAAACAGACCATTGACATTTGGATCCATGGTACCAAAGTGCCCTCCTGAAGAAACTGGACAATTTATATTCCTACCAGCTTTCTTCACCAGCACTGGGTATTATCATTTCTTTTCTTATCTTTGCCAATCCGGTCGCCCTAAAACAGTAACTGTTGTTTTAATTTGTGTGTAATTCCTTGGGAATATTTTTCATTTGTAGGCACTTTTGCCAACTGTTCTACCTGCTTCTGACTAGTAAACTGATCTGTATTCATTTTCCCCATGACTTTCTCCCCTCATGCTGGATGAAATGTCTCTGGGGAAATTTCTATTTGATTACAAAGCTAGTGAAGTTGTCTCCAAAGTACCCCCTACTGGTTCTGCTACCCACAACAATGCCAGAAATAACTGTTTGTGTCCTTCCTGCAAATGAAGTCACCTCAAGCTTTGCCAGACTGAGGAACAGAAGGTTTCCCACATCAGAGAAGTGATTCTTGAAGGGTTGTGAAAGAGGAGTGGCCCATCATGGGGCTGGAGTGGCCATCCTTCCACTGCCCCCACTTGCTTCAATGATCACTGAATATTACTTCACAAACTGATGATTTGTTTAAACTGAACTAGATTTTGGCTTTGAGCATGCTTTACAAGGCAGAAACGTAACCTGCCCCTACCTCACTGGGTCTAAATTGAGTTGGGTGAGGGTTGTCTGCAGTATTCAGGGGCTGGGGGCAGGAGTGCCTCAGGCCTCAGCCTCTGACACCTACATTGTCACCTGTGTAGATGCCCTCCTCTCCATCAGTTATCAGTCCACATAGCACAAAGCTGCCTCCTCCATGCTCCTGGCTGCAAGGATCCTTGAATCTGATGGCCTCTGGTGTCCTGTCTGAGCTACTCTGTTAGGAACACCTACTTACCCAACACTCCAGGCTGCACTCTCGGGGACCCTGCCTCGGGTCCTCTCAGCACAGGACATCATTATACTACCCCATGTCAAGTGGAGGCACAAGAAAGTCTTGTCTGAGGGCACAGGCCACCTCTACTCTCACATTCCTCCAAACAGATAGGGATTTCATGAACACACCTCACCCCCAGGACGCAGCTTCTTAAAGTCCAGTTTCTGTGGGACCCGCCTACACAGAACCTCTATCCCTCTGATTTTCTGCTGCTCTCTTCCGGGCCCAGCCCTGGAAACATGTATGTATTTTCATTTGCAACCTACGTATCATGCAGTTGTCTAAATATCTTCTTGCCTCCCAGGGCTAAGCTTCTGAAATAAATCCCAAGCATTGACTTCTGCCACCTGATCCAGGGATGAAAATTGCAGATCTAACTGCCAAAAGTGGGAGCAAGGGTGGGAAGGGATAACAAGAGATGGGGAAGGAAGCACTTGTTGTCTCACTAGGAAGAAGAGGTCAACCCATATACGAGAAACAGCACAGGCAAGACGTGGGAATGGGCTGGAGTCTGGGGTCTGGCCTTGATAGAACAGAGGCCTCCACTGTGGTCCTGCAGAATAAAAGTTTGGACAGGTAAGGTGGGGAGAGAACTCGTAGAACACTGGTAAGCAAGCAAGGTGATATTAGCTCAGGCCGACTCACTGACATAAAAGTTCCATTTAACCTGATCACTATTTAAAGGAAACTAGAACATGGTGCTGATGGGCAAAATTGAGGCTTCAAAATTACATAGTCCTGTGCTTGAAGGCGGATTCTGCTGCTTATTGTCTGTGATGTTAGATGTCAGCCCAATGGGAAGAATAACAGCTCTTTCATAAATTAGTACTTAACTGCATATGTGAGAACATGTGTAAAGCAGCTAGACTTAAGAGATGCTCCATTCCTCCCTTACTTCCCTTCTCCTTTTCTTATTTTTAGCCTCAACCCTCAGACTAATTCATAACATGCCCTACCCCTACCCAAATTAATCTACTATTAATATTCCATGGGTTACTAGAAATGCATTCATGAATATGTATGAATTGATGCATAAATTTGTATGCTAGTGAATCACGTGTGCTTTGTATCTTCTTCAAGGAACTCTTTATGCGTTTTAATATTCAGTAAGATCTATACGAAATATCAATGAAAACACTTTATAAACTGGAAGTAATGTCCAGGTCGGTATTACAAAGGTTCCACAGTATCGTCTATCCTAGGAACAGCTCAAGCCTCCTCACCTCACAGCACTTTCTCCCTCCTTCCAACCCACCACCCAGAAAGCAACACAAGGAGGATCACAGCCAAGGAGGTCATTGGTCAGCAGTGTCGGGGAACAGGGCTTTAGTCAAGTCAAGCAAAGAGGCCAAAGCCCTGGCTATCGTGTGAAAAGGTTTTTCTAGGTTGGCTATTTGGAAAATGTCTTTTCCATGGACCCAGTGAGGTATCAAAGACTTGAAGAAGCTTCTCTCTGTAGAGATACCCCAACAATGGGAAGACCAAAAGGTGAGGTGATCAACTCTGCTCCAGAGCAAAAGTGCTAACACAGACACTCATGGTTTACTTTCCCTTCAGGTTCTCTCCTCACCATGAGAGAGATAAGATAAGTTAGGGTATGGATCCAGGGATAGGAGTTCTGTTTCCAGTCCAATCCACTTAAGCCTAATTAGGCAACTAGTAACAATAACAACAGCAGCAGCAGATTACGAAGTTAGGGAATTATGGATCATGGTTCCAACCAAGGCAGTCTGACCTCTGGTAGCTCCACGGAGCCCGGCCCAGCTCACAGAGCCAGGGACCCAGCATCAAAGGCCTCTGTGCATCCTTGCCTTAGACCCCCACAAGAATGTGTAGGTGTGGTAAGAACTGTCTGAGGACTCAGAACACTTGAGCCCAGCCATCTCTTATCCTCCACACCTGAACATGTGACCACTAAACATCATCCCTCCTGCTATTCTGTGGCTTGGCTCAGAGCACAGTGCTACGTTAGAGCAAATTTTGAGAGTCTCTCCTAAGAAAAGAATGTTAGGACTCGCCTTTCACTTCCCCATCTCCTGAGGAATGCAAACATCCTGACACGTCTTCACCATAGGAGACACAAGATGGAGGGTTTTCTTGCAAGAGTATTTGTTAGGGCCATGTGGTTTCCCAAAAGTGTTGATGCTCAGCATAGAACATCTCTCAGTCTATGAAAAAAAATGAGTATTTGTGTTATCTTTCTCTATGAACTCTGATCTTTCATGAGGAACTTCAAGAAAAAATTCTTGGCACCTCCCCATATATAGAAGAAAACAGGCAAGAGAGACCTAATTTATCCCCATTCTACCCTTCCAGGAGTCTCTGGAGTTGGCCATATTTTAAGACAGACTCAACCCATTCCTTCTTTACTTCTCTCTACTCTTTCATCCACAATGACAGCTCAGGCTCAGGCCTCTCAAATTTATAGCATGGAGAGCTGTCAGCAGCAGTCAACGCTACAGACTTTCTCATTCTGGTCAGGCAGAAGGGAGGCAGTGTCTCTTCACAATCATCAAACAAAGACCCTTCTCTGAAATCTGACCGGACCATTGTAGATATTATAATTACTTCTGAACCAGAGGAATATTATATACTGATTGACTTAGGCCTGGGTTAATGCCCATCCTTGAACTAAAAATTCTATCAAGGAGGTGGAATTTTTTGAAAGACAGGCCAATTAAGGCCCATTCCTGAAGACCGGGGTAGGAACAGCTGGGACTGTTCCACCAACTATACATGGTTGTGATGGTGGGGAATGTTTATACCCCAATAAATCTAAGTGTAGTTAGGAGGGGAAAGAGAAGGTGTCAGCACTGGATGGGAGACGAATGAATGTCCACTAAAGTACATAAAGACCTGAAAAAAATATACCAAAGTTTAGCAGTAGTTATCTCAATGGTAGGATTAAAAGTAACTGTTTGATCCTTATATAAAAATGTAATTCGTATGTCATTGGTGAAAAAAAAAAGGTTGCTTTTTAAAAAATTTGAATACAAAGTATTTGTCAAGAGCAAGCCAAATGAACAAATACCCAAAAGAGGAAAATCCTCTCAAGTGCCATACTATGGAGGGACAGCAGTATCACATTCAAATATAGACAGAACATATTTCTTACAGTTTTGCCAATTGGCCAGTTGGAGTGAAGGCATGCTAACCAAGAGGTATGGAAGAAATAGTTTAAGGACCCACAAAAACCAAAGCATCACATAAGGTGAGATTTTTACAGAGTATCGAACTGCAGCCCAACAGCTTGGTAAGACAGTTATCAGTCCAAAATGAGGATGAAATGTAATAAGTTAGCCAACATTTATTAAAATTTACTACATACCAGTGTTTGTATGCCTGATTGTATTTAATAGCCACACAACAAAAACAAAAACAAAAAACAGTGCTTGGGGGTAATGTTATTATTCCCATTGGATGAAGTGTTGCTGATGTCATGCAGGCATTCCCTAGGCATTCATCATTATCATCCATACCAAAAAGCATCCATATCTCCTGCAAGCACCTGGTCTTTTGCCCCAGGAGAAGACTGCAGGTGTGTGGGACAGGACAGAACTACTATGGAGTTAACAACCTAGGACTAATTGTTAATAATACAGAACAGTGCTTGATAAATAAATACTTATTTTGTACCGAACACTTGATAAATAAGTGCTTGATAAATAAATAGCTTCCTTGCCCTCAGATGGGTTAACTCTGAGGCATGTTCTCCATATCCCAGGGTCAGAGGATCCCAGTAGGATCCAGTCGCAATTGCCCACAATGGTGACCTGCTCATGGACACACCTACATTGGCTTCTTTTTCTTCCTTGTCTCACTTCCCTACTACCTTTGCTTCCTAGAATCCCAAATACTTCCTAGAATCCCAAATGCTTCCTAGAATCCCAAATATTTACACTCACAGTTTTGTCTCAGGGTCTGCTTCTGAGAGAATTTACTCAAGACACCCATTTATTTATTTTTTAAATATATAATTTATTGTTAAATTGGTTTCCATACAACACCCAGTGCTCACCCTAGCAGGTGCCCTCCTCAATGCCCATCACCCACTTTCCCCTCTCCCCCAACCCCCATCAACCTTCAGTTTGTTCTCAGTATTTAAGAGTCTCTTATGGTTTGCCTCCTTCCCTCTCTGTAACTTTTTCCCCCCTCCCCCTCCCCTCTGGTCTTCTGGTAAGTTTCTCAGGGTCCACGTATGAGTGAAAACATATGGTGTCTGTTTTTCTCTGCCTGACTTATTTCACTTAGCATAATACTCTCCAGTTCCATCCATGTTGCTACAAATGGCCAGATTTCATTCTTTCTCATTGCCAGGTAGTATCCCATTGTATGTATAAACCACATCTTCTTTATCCATTCGTCAGTTGATGGACATTTAGGCTCTTTCCATAATTTGGCTATTGTTGAAAGTGCTGCTATAAACATTGGGGTACAAGTGCCCCTATGCATCAGCACTCCTGTATCCCTTGGGTAAATTCCTAGCAATGCTATTGCTGGATCATAGGGTAGATGTATTTTTAATTTTTTGAGGAGCCTCCACACTGTTTTCCAGAGCGGCTGCACCACTTTGCCTTCACACCAACAGTGCAAGAGGGTTCCCATTTCTCCACATCCTCGCCAGCATCTATAGTCTCCTGACTTGTTCACTTTAGCCACTCTGACCGGCATGATGTGGTATCTCAGTGTGGTTTTGATTTGTATTTCCCTGATGAGGAGCGACGTTGAGCATCTTTTCATGTGCCTGTTGGCCATCTGGATGTCTTCTTTAGAAAAGTTCAAGACACCCATTTAAAAGATAAAACAACTGGGGGTGCCTGGGTGGCTCAGTCGGTTAAGTCCCAACTCTTGATTTCAGTAATTATAATATCTACAATGGTCCAGTCAGATTTAAGGAAAGGGTCTTTGTTTATTTGAATGTGTATTAAAGGTAATATAATATGTCATCAAATTTGAGACACTTTTGATTGTAATATACACCAGTACTTTATGTACTCCTAAGAAAAAAAGGAAATAGCTATGACCCCATGTTTTCCTGTTACATAACATATGTATTTTATTCTTACTGATATAACTCTTTTAAGCTTCTTTGGACATAGTATTTTAAAATAAACTACACTTGGGCATACATAAAAATGACCATATAACCAAATTTAATTGGCTAAAATATATCTTCTATTTCTCTACAATCAAGTACCCAATTCTTCCAACTCACTTTTAAACTTGAGGTCAACAATGGCCACGATTTGCCACATGATATCATCGTCTATGGCATGGATAGCATTGATGAATTGCATTTTTTCAAACATGTTCCCTCAGGGCTTTCAGGATTTTCGCCCATGCTGCTGACATCCATTCTTGAAGTTTTTATCTGGTGCCTTCCTCTTCTCACCAGAAGGTGTCAGGCAATGACAACTAGGAACCAGGCCAGGCCTGCCGGCTGCCTGGTCAACAGAAAGTGCAAGGACGGTCATTAGCATCCATAGTAGGACACATCATGACTCCAGGTATGTTAACAACGTGAAAAGAAATGTGTATCCTACATCAAATGAAGAAACGTATGCAAATGGCCCATCAAATCTCGGACACACAGATTATTATTAAGATGAGACCAGAATGGTATGTAAATTTTTCAATTATGAGCCAACTTAAGGGAAAATTTTTAATTAAAATTTGCACAGGCAATACAATGATACGGCAAAAACTGTGAAGGCAGTCAATACCTGAACTTTGAGAAAACCAGCATTATATCATGCCTAAAGGGGGCATGCACACCAACAAACAGCAGTTTCTAAACCAGCAGTGAGGTAACCTGTCCACCGTTCTCGCACACTCATGATACCACCGGCTAGGCCTCATTCCAAAGGCTCTCAACAATTCCACCTACAGCATGAAAGAGAGCCCTCAACTCCTATTTGAAAACGGATTAAAATTCAGGGATAGCGGAGAAGAACACACCCAAAGAACAGAATCAGTACAATTTAATCGACCACATCAGGTTACAGTTCAGATTGGTATTAATGTTTGGGAAAAAGGAACAATTGCTAGCAGCATTTATTTAAAGTCAAGTCGACACTTCTCTTTAGTTGGGCATCTTTTATGTCATTGCAGGCTCTTTTATTGGTGGTAAGATTAAATTTCACCACTGAAGCAGAATTGTACACCACGCTTGCCAGCAAAATATAGAGCCTCAGTATTTCCACATGACAGATGTTTCCATGGCAGAGGGGCTTACTTGGGCTAATAAATAGTTACGCTCATTATCCTTAATAATCGAACTCAAACAGAACCCCAATTAAGGGATTTTCTCATGGTTGTCCCTTCAAGACATTAACTGAAGTTCAGAAACTATAACAGACATATGTTCAAGTGGAAATCTGAACAGAGCGACCACTAAAATGCACGATTGTCTAAATAAATCTACCGCGATGCTTGAAGGAGGTAAGGGTCTGTGAAAGCAAATGATCCCATGTGTGAATGTTCCATCTGCCAGATCTGTTAAGGTCTACTACCTAGAGCTAATGAAACTAAAAGACAGAAACAAAAACGATCGGGTGGCATGCCTTCTTCATATTTTAGGTAGGTCAAATGTTGCAAAGTTCTCAAGGCTCATGGGTAACATAGAAACTTTACATTTCTTTTCAGCTGAAAGCATTCTAGTTGGTTTTTAAAGATTCTTTTTTCCCAGATTCTCCAACTGATGGTATGAAGCATAACAAAGCCTCTTTGATCGTAGGATTTAGGAGTAAGTTTCTCGATATCTCTCCTTACCCAGAAAGTGAAAAAGCTGAAAGTGGGGCATTTTCCCTGTCGGAGACAGTGCTCAGTTTTCCTCCTCCCTGGCCCTTGGCGGTGCTCACCTTTTCTCCTTCCCTGCACACCAGCATCTTCTATTCAGACATTTGGGTGGTTAACCAAACAAAATGACAATACAGAGAACTATCGGAAGCATACTCTCCAATTTACTCAGATAAATTCCAGCCCTGTTTACAAACTATCACAATGTTAGAGCCTCACTGAAAAAGGGAAGCCACAAGGCAAAATGCAGTACCACCTCTAACGGACAGAGGGCACCTGCTCCCTGGAATGTAGTAGCCAGGCTGCTCTTTGGCTATCCAGCATCTGCCTCCCCTCCTTTGGGTACCAAGCCCCAGGTTTCCCTCTGTAGATTCACCGTAACAGAGTCCCCTCCATCCGTACAATTCCAGAATCACCTAACCTTCATCTTCTCTTTACTGAGAACTATTCCCAGACCTCTTTAACCAGGCCAATGTCCCCATCCTCTGGCTGCTAACAGTTCTCAACTCCCCTTGTAGCCTTCCAAAACAGGAGCCACCTAGACAAAAGTTTCGGACCTTACCTCCCACCCCACCTCCAGAGGCAGCCCACAGCCAATGACTAATTCATTTCCAGGGGGATACAAAAGGTCATCCCCCTTGCCTTAAGGAACTTTGTGGTACTATTCATGCCCCAGGCTCCCATGAGATTAGGCTATAGCTGATCTCCGGCTGAGACCACATCTTGGCCAAAGTTTTCTTGCTTTCGTCAGCCCAGTTCTGAAAGTGTTCCTTCAATCAGTCACTTGCACAAGATTTCTGGTCTCGGTTTCTGCTTCTTGGGAACCCTGCCTCAGTTTACTTCTTCACCCCAGCCATGTCCCCCTTGCCCGTCCTCAAAAAGAGCCATATCTCAAGGACAAAGTTTGAATCCTTATTAAAATAGTCCTGCCCCTGGATTTCTCAGTTAAGTTACTAAATTATCTTTTTTGCTTAAGCCCCTTTGGTTGGGTTTTGAGTTGCTTATACTAAAAAGACTAATATATTAGAAGATAGGACTATATCCTGGTTCATTTGTTCCTCATTCTATGAATATTTATTGAGCACCTGCTGTGTTCCTGCTACTTTACTACACTCTGTAGATATAATGGAAGAAAAGACACAGCCCCTGCCCTCAAGTAACTCCCAGTTTTCAGAGACCATAATGGCAATGCAGAATGATAAGTGCAATAAAAAACAATGTATTATAGGGACACACAAGAGGAGTAAGTAACTCCTTCTTATGAGCACATTGTAGGGAGTGGGGATGCTAGTCAGGGAAGATTTCCTGAAGGAGGTAATATCTAATCTAAAAACATACAGGAAAACAGAAATCATCAAGGAGAAAAGCATTCTAGGCAGAGGGATCAGGTGTACAACGAACAAAAGCAAGAGAAAATGGGGTACATCCAGAGGAGTCCAGGAAAATCAGTATGGCTGGAGTGTGGGTTGTTCACCATGCCTGAGTACGTATTCTGTTTCCAGGCTTTCTCTGAGCTCAGGAGCAGCTGGAAGTCTGGGGGGACCAGGCAGCCCATCTCCAGATACAGCTGTCCAACCAATGGAAATGGAGTCAGTAGATATGTGTTAAATTCCATCCATGTGAGATAATTCTGAGGATACTACATGGATCTTCAGATGTCCCCCAGGAGACTGAGCCCCAGTTGCCCACCACAGGAAGCAACTAAATACAAACTGTGTATTGACTTTTCTTTTTTCTCAATCTCACCCTTCTGGTGGCCTCCTTCTATGCCCTGGAATCATCTCTCAAATAAACTCACCCATCCAAATCAATGGCTCAGGCTCTGCTCTCTGTAGAACTCAAACTAAGGCAGCCACATTGAGCAATTTGGACTTTCTCCCCAGGGCAGTGGGAGCCAATAAAGGATTTTAAGTAATAGAGTGACATAATCATCATTGTATAGTAGAAAGATCCATCTTTCTGCCCTATGGAATATGAATCTGAGCAAGAAATGAGGACGGCCTGGACTAATGGAAATACAGATTCAAGCCTGAAAAGGAAAGTGGAACTGAAAATGTAATGATTGACTGGATATGAGGACTGAAGGAGAAAAAATAAAAAAACAGTACATGGAAAGGAACAAATAGTTATAAAGAGGTCCTCAGAGGCAGCTTTGCACTCTAAAGAATAATCAACAGATGACTAATCTCCATGATATCCTCTATTCATTTATTCATTCATTTGAAATTATTTCTTTCATATGCCAAGTTGTAATGAATATTCATTTAATTCTATAGTATCCACAGCACTGTAATAGGTGCCATAAAGAACACACGTGTGTGTGCACACATGCACACATACAGATACTGTTCTTGATCTGCAGAAGTTTACAATCTCCTTGAGGACAGAAGGTATAGCTATAGTAAACAGATAAGCAAACCTAAGAAATGTGACAATTACAAGGTAATATTATATAAGTAGTAATGTAAGTTCTAAGGAGGTTGCCAAACCAAAAGATTGGTCAATGAGGACTGAGTTTGGGGTATGGGTGAGTATGAAAAATTAATGGTTTATTTCCCTATTAAAGTGTATTCTATGTCAGACAAAGCCCTTTATGTGTTATTTAATCATTATAACAGTCCTTTGCAACTAGTATTATTAATGCCATTTTTCATTTTTTTAAACATTTATTTATTTTAAGAGAGAGAGAGAGAGACAAAGCATGAGTAAGGGAGGGACAGAGAGAGGAGACACAGAATCTGAAGCAGGCTCCAGGCTCTAAGCTGTCAGCACAGAGCTCAACTTGGGACTGGAGCCCACAAACCATGAGATCATGACTTGAGCCAGTCATACACTTAACTGACTGACCCACCCAGACACCCCACCATTTTTTTCATTTTTGAGGAAGAGTTTCAAGATAGAGGAATAGTGGTGTGTGTGTGTGTGTGTGCGTGCCCGCATGCCTATGGTGGATGGTAGAGTCTAGTCTAGAGGAAGTAGAGAAATTATGCTAAGGTATGGCCTTAGAAGGAAGGAGATATAGAGTCCATCATGCTTGGCTAGAGTTTGAATACAATGTTGTGATGGTTTCGTTTATGTGTCAACTTAACTGGGCTAAGAAATGCCAAGAGAGCTAGTAAAATGTCATTTCTGGATATGTCGGAGCATGTTTCTAGAAGACATTAGCATTACTCAGTAAACCAAGGAAAGAAGAGCCACCCTCACCCATGTGGGTGGGCATCACCCAATCCATTGAGGGCCCAAATACAACAGAAAGGCAGAAGAAGGGTGAATTCCTTCTCCCTTTTCTTGAGCTGGGATGTCCACCCTCTCCTGCCCTTAGACATCAAGACTCCTGTTTCTCAGGCCTCATGCTTAGACTGAATTATACAACTGGCTTCCCCCAGGAAAGCTTGCAGATGGCACACTGTGGGACTTCTTGTCCCATCATATCTGTGTGAGCATATTCCTATAATAAATCTCCTCTTATGTATATCTGTGTATGTCCTATTGGTTTTTCCTCTCTAGAGAACCCTGACTAATACAGATGGGATACAGAAAAAGAGGTATTATATATTCTCAGGACAATGGAAGATTATTAAATATGATCATAAAATATGCCTCCAGGAGACTCATGAGAAATACACTGAATTAGGGGCAGTTACTCAGGAGAGAGACTTTCAAGAAATTAAAACATATACTCATGGGACGCCTGGGTGGCTCTGTTGATTAAGCATCCAACTCTTGATTTCAGCTCAGGTCATGATCTCAGGGTTCATGAGTTCGAGCCCCATGTTAGACCCTGCGCTGACAATGTGGAGCCTGCTTGGTTCTCTCTGCCCTCCTCTCTCTCTCTCTCTCAAAATAAATAAAAATAAACTTAAAAAAACATATACTCATGAAGACCTGCACTGTCAGCATTAGAAAATTGGAGAAATGTCTAGTGACCACTTTGGTGCAGGTGTAAAAGAAAAAAATAAGAAAATGTCTAGGTTTAGAAATATCTAGTTTTGGGAAAGATGATACACTTAATGGAATGAAGAAGAAAGAGGTAGTTTGGAATGACAATACAGAGGGCAAGAGGAAGGCTCTAGGAGAATGTTCCAGGGTTCTTTGGAACAGGAAAACCTTTATTCCCTTTTACCTCACCTCCATCCTCAGAGTGGGATGTCTGTGTGTTGTTCAGCCCTGCATGCGTTAGACACACAATATGTACGTGCTGGAAGAATGGATGAATGTGTGGGAAGTGGTAAACAAACAACAGTGAGCACTGTGTCCACCCCTTTTGCAATGTCTGATTACTCCCAACTTTGGGGTAGTTCCTTGGAGAATGTGGGAAAACATCAAATCTGGAACCAGAAGATTATATTTCCAAAGCTTGGCTTCTAAAATACCACTTTTAGTTTTTGGACAAGTCAAATGTTCTCTCTAAACTTCAGTTTCATCCTCCAGAAACGGATAACACCTGCCCCCTTGCTTCAAAACACAGCTAAATCGCAGGTATTAGTTGGGCATATGATACCAAGTACTTTAATCACTATGGGACTATGCATGGGACTATTTCTTCTCCATGGGGCACTGCCAGTTTTCTCTCAGAATCTCTCTCTCCTTTCCCTTCTTTCTGTCCCTCTCCCTCTCTTTCCACCCCTCAACCCAAATCCTTGGCGTGTTTTCAGTAGTTATGTGTTTATCTGGAACCATAGCCAGAATCCCCCCTTTAAGAAAGAGCAAAAGCCATTCCTCTCCTCCACCTTCGTCCTTCAATAAACTGGTAGTTAATAAGAGCATAAGAACACTTAGCTAGTACATCTAAAGGAACACCATTAGGACTCATTTGTCCCCAACAGTGAATTAACAAAATGACGAACGACAGGATGAACAATGAGGATTTGCTTTCCTTGATTCTCACTTCATTACACCAAACAAGCATATTCAACAGAGATCCATAATCACAGAATGTAGTCAGAGCTTATAAAGTTGCACTGGTTGCATTTTTACTTAACTCTTACACTCTTTTCTTTCTTTGCTTTTTTTTTTTTTTAACAAGTAGGAAGAGAATGTGCCTTGTCTCTTCTAAGTTACCCCAAAGGAACTAAACTCTTGGAAAAAAGAGATTCCACCTTGCTCACTTGTAGACATTTAATGGCTCCTACCATAATTCTCTACTCAGAATAAGAATATGGAATTCCTTCTATATTTATAGAAGGAATGAGCAAAGAAAAGAATTAAAAATGGATTATTACTTCACCAATCTATAAAATAAATACTTTGAGAGCAGAGGGATGTCACTGACCCTTTTCCTTCCATTCTGGCAAAACTCCATGAGATTTACAAATCTGTGCATTGCGTTTTCAAACTATAAATCTCACGGCAGTCAACCACCTTGTGAAATACAGGAGAATGTCTGTAATGGATATTTCTACCTTCTTTTCGACATCAAACGTCAAGAGTAAGCAGGGTCCAGGAAAACTTAAACTCTCTGGTTCCTACAAGTGAATTTATCTACATTTACACATGTATGCAGCTTGTAAGCCTCAGAGGGTTTGGTTGCAAAATGAAGATTAAGTCCTCTAGATATAGTCGCAACTAGGAGGAAGATGTCTGTGGCTCAGAGGTAAGAGTACGTTAGACAAGTAGCCCAGTCCTAGTTAATGTTCCTTGTAGAGATAATGACAAGTGTTGTAGACCTTGTTGAAATGTTGGGCCGCTTTAGTATGTAGGTCTGTTCTACTAGGAATGTTTCCTAGTGATAGCATAGAAACTACTTAAAAGCTATGATGATTTTCCCCCTTGTTCTACCACTGTCCACCACAATTGTGTGTGAGATTCTACATGGGCGATCCATTTCTTTGAGTCTCAAACTATATATATTCATCCATTTATTCAATGGGCATTTACTAAATATCTACTGTGCTCCAAGGATTGTGATACAAAGGCAAACAAGATATGGTCTTTGTCCTCAAGAGGCTCAAAATTAGGGGCGCCTGGGTGGCTCAGTCAGTGTAGCATCTGACTAGATTTCGGTTTGGGTGGTGATCTCATGGTTTGTGAGTTCAAGCCCAACATCAGGCTCTGTGCTGGTGGTGTGGAGCCTGCTTGGGATTTTCTCTCTTTCCCCTTCTCTCTGCCCTTCCCTTGTTTGCACGCTCTGTCTGAAAATAAATAAATTAACTTAAAAAAATAAAAAAAATACAAAGTAAACAAAGTATGGCTGAACACATGTCCCTTAAGATATAAAATATAATTTATTAATATAAGTTGAATAAAGTGACAAAATAATCTTCATAAGAAATAATTAAATATAGCGATAACAGAACAAAAATGCAGCAACTTTAATGTCCTTTGGGTGGACTTTTAGTCTCCTGAGCATACTTATTCTTCAATTTTGTTCATTTGGAAACTTCTGGGTCTTTCCTAATCAGGTCCCAGTCTTTCTCTTACCCTCATTTTTGGATCATTACTACTTGGTACCAGTTATTCTGTGTTTTTCTGTTTACTTCCCTGGCCTATGATGCTGGGGCAGGTTGCTACTCTATTAACCTAATCCCCCCCCCTTTTTTTTTTTTTGAGAGAGAGAGAAATAGAGGGCACAAGTGAGCGAGGGGCAGGTGGGGAGAGAGAGAGAGAAGAGAATTGGGGTTCACCCGAAATGGGGCTAGTGTTCACCCAAAGCGGCTTGAGCTCACCCGATGCGAGACTCAAACTCACAAACCATGAGATCATGACCTGAGCCTAAGTCAGACGCTTCACTGACTGAGCCACCCAGGCGCCTAACCTAATGCTTCTATTAAGCTCTGTCTCAAGTAAGGCTTATGGTCTCCATTCTCATTCAAATCCTGACATTTTTGGAATCTAAAATATAAACACTTAAATCAATAATTCTCAACTGGGGACAATTTTGCCCACTCCCTTCCCCCAGAGGACATCTGGCAATGTCTACAGATATTTCTGATTGTCACAGCTGCAGAGGGGAAAGAGATGCCACTAGCAAAAAGAGGGCAGAAGTAAGGATGTTGCTGAACACACTGCAGGGCACAGGACAGCCCCACAGCCTCCAGTATCTATAGGTAAAGAGACTCTCACTGGGGCGAAGCGGGAGCCACAGTTACAGGAGTGCTATCAGAGCAGATCTGGGTGCGTGGAGCAAACACAAGTTTCTTCCCTTTGTGGCGGAGATTGCCATGTAATAGTCCTGGTGAACTGTCATCTGTCAGAAGCTTAGCTTTTAAAGACTAAAAGTCACAACATAGTCCAAACATAACCTCACAAATACCATTTTTATGCAGATTGGAACCTTAGGTTTTTCTGACAATGTTAAGAATTAGTTGACAACTAGCCAGGAACAAGATACAATGCCAGCCATGTGAAAAGAAGCCTTTAACTGTAGAGGTTGGAAATAGCAGCACACACATATTAGCTTTACACTTTTCCTTTGACAATGTTGAACTTCATCTGAGCCCTGTGCTCCCAAAAAGAAGCTGCACTTAAAAATCCCTCTCCAACCCTACTGTATCTCAAGAAAGGGCAACACATAAAGGCTCACCCTGCCCTCACATATATTCCTCATGACTCACATAAGGTCTGAGCAAGGTTCACTTGATGTCCACCTTCCCTCAGCACCTTCCTTCTTGCTCTTGCCTCTCCACAACTCCAGGTTTTCTCTTGTTCCTTTGGGATGGTCCTCCCTAATGATGTTTTCCTATTGTGATAACCTAAGTGGTCATCCTTGGTGGTCTACCTCACCCTCCTATCTGTCCCCTGTTTTTTCACCGCATTTTAGGCAGCCAGATCTCAGGGCTAGCCAAAGGAAGACTCATATCTCCAAATCTCCTCCAGGTTAAGCAATCCACGCAAGAACAAAGAAAGGAGTTGGATTTCATATTCCCATCAGCCTTCCAAGATGATATCGTGAAATGTTGCTCTGGCAAACATCAGTTGCTGAGTTGTTTGCAATGAGCATCCTGCCCAAGTCCAGATGTTGGGGCTCTCTCTTCCACACACCACTGCCTTGCTAGATTACGAGTTTTCCATACTAATGGGGGGGGGGCGGTTAATGTTCAAGTCCTATGGGATAATCCATAGATGAGGCACAGTGCCTAGATGGACCACCCTCTCCCAAGAGCTGTGAGGAGTGCAGTTGGCTGAGTTTGTGGCAGGTAAGAGTTCAGCTCCCAGGGGCCCCTTGGCACCTGCCATCTTCCAAGATTTTCACACACTTCCCTAAAACAGTCTCCCACATCACTTTCCACCTAGTCCTGTGGTCTTGACCCTTTAACTCTCTCCTTCAATTCTCTTTCTTATCTTTATTACTCAATCCTATCTGCCTTGTCTTTTGATTCTCAAGGACCTAGTTTGGAAGTCAAAATAACTGAAAGCTACCTCTTATCTTACATTCCTTTACTGGAATTCCAGTTTTCCCCCTGAAATCCCAATTCTTCCTAGTCTACCTTAGACTAGGGAAGGGGTCAGAAAGTGTGGGCAGGAAATAAGTAAAGCACCAAGATTAATACTAAGTGAAATCCTTGATACTAATTCTTTTGGAGTTCAAAGACCAGAAATCATTCACCCAATGAGCATTGACAACTGGGTAGATATAAGGTATTAATAAAAAGAAGGAAAGATGATTCTAAAGCTCTGAACCAGGTTAACTGTGAGGAAGGTGGTGACATTGGCAGAAATGGGCAAGTTGGGAGGTGAGGTGGGTCTCAGGAAGATGAAGAGCATGATTTGTGCCCAGGACGTGTTAGGTTGAAGTGATGGGAAGACAGCCAAGTGGACCGTCTACACTGATGGGCTGTGGAATTAGAGATCAGGAAGCACTGGGGCTGAGGCATTATCTGGGAAGGCTTGTGTCTAGTATCATACATTAGTAGTAGTTGCCCAGAGATAAATAGTAAGAGGGAGTCACAACTGTTAAAAACAAAAATCCACCCACATATAGGAGGCAAGAGTGAGATGAAAATCCAGCAATGGCAACAGCATTAACTGGAAGGAAAATTAAAGAAGTGCATTTTCATAAAAGCCCAAGATTTTCTGTCAAGTTGGAGAAAGGAGTCCCTCATGTCCACATGCTGCAGAGAGGTCAAGGTGAATGAACTTGAGAAAAACAAACAAACAAAAAAACACTTGCATTTGGTCATCAGAACATTACCAGAGACCTCAGAGAATGGTTGGAGTTGGGGAGGTAGAGTGCCAACCAAAGAGCTGGCCCTGCTTACTCTTACAAGCCCTGGGATATTATCCGAGAACTTTGGGAAGCTCCTGAGAGATCACTATTTACAAGAGTCACCATTAAACAGCCTTTCTTTTTGCATAGGAACAAGTTTTTAAAGAAGGGTTTATATTTGCAATTTGGGTTTGAAGAGAAGCACTGGATTTGAATTCCGAATCCTTGGATCAATTGATGTTCTGGTTCTACCCGCTTGGAGAACTTGGCCCCGGTGGTCACTTTGGTCCTTCATTACTTCACCCATGATGGCAAGTGGAGTTATTAAAGAATTAACACCCACAAAGGGTTTTGCTTTGTTTTTTACTCAAGTACAACATACATGGGTAGGGTATTTAATGTGTAATTGCCGTAGAATATTGAGTCGATGCAGTCTGGAAACATAAAAACAGAGAATTTTATCTCCAAATTCCATAGGGAATGACAGAATTCCAAGTCTCCGAGGCTTAAAATAAATGAAATAAAATGAAGAAGCTGTGCTACCCTTCACACACAGAATGTGCAGACTCATGAGGGAAATCAATCCTTTGGAGCAAAAACCTACTTCTGACTGAATGATTTACTCCATGCTTTTCCCACTGGGGCCCCTGGCTTCTCAACTGGGGTACGCCCTTCTATAGTTCAAGGAAGCATGCCTGAAGATACCTAAATAAACTCAGCAGGGCTCTCTGGAAAGTCAGTTATGTTCAGGTTTTGAGCGGGAAGGCAGGATATTTTTATATCATAATACAAGGTAATTATGGTACAGAATTCAAAACATACATGATGTTTGGGATAAAGCCCAGGACTTCAAAGTAATTTCAAACTCATGGCAGGCCATTTGGGGCCATGTAGGCCCAGATCAATAGAAATTTTTTAAAAACTCTTATTTGCTGTTCTAGGTGGGCAAGTTTTTATAGCGCTATTTGTTTTTTATTCTCTTCTTCACTGGTGAAGATATAATTGTAAAGTCCATTTTACCTCCACTTAGGATCAATATTCAGCTTTCCCATCCGACTTCTTTGTCTTTGTTCATTGCCCATGTCACACTGATGTTAGTAGTTTAATCAGCTCACCTGATCTGCCTATTTTTGTATCCGTCTTACTCTCTTCTCCTTTTGTCAAATCTTGTAAGTCTCTTTTAGAACAGGGGCTGTGCCTAAATTTTCTGGAATTTCCAGGAAATGTCCACACCTCTGCCTTGCATGCAACAGGCAATCAGTTAAGTTGAACCAAATCAAAAACTACAGAAGGCTGTTACCATTATTACTCTTACTATTTTCAAAATAATACTATACTATTACTTTTTAAAGTGCTCTTTCAAATCACACTATCTCAGGCACCTGGGTGGCTCAGTCCGTTAAACATCTGACTTCGGCTCAGGTCGTGATCGCACTGTCTGTGAGATTGAGCCTCACGTTGGGCTCTGTGCTGACAGTTTAGATTTTGTGTCTCCCTCTCTTTCTGCCCCTGCCCTGCTCACACTGTCTCTCTCTCTCAAAAATAAACATTAAATTTTTTTTTAATTTAAAGTACACTATCTCATTTGATTCTCACAAAAATTTAGTGAGATAAGTCAAAACCTAAAGCCACAGAGTTGGAATTAGAAATCATACCTTCAGAACACTTTCCATGTGGACAATTAATCCAAAAATATTTCCTCAACACTTATGTACTAGACCTTCTTCTAGGCTTTGAGAAACACTATAGATACACACACATGCACACACATGGTCTATGCAAGCCATGGAAGTATATGCCAGGAGGATCATTTTTTTAAAAATGTTTATTTATTTTTGAGAGGGAGAGAGAGAGACAGACAGAGAGGCAGAGAGAGAGGGAGACACAGAATCCAAAGCAGTGTCCAGGCTCTGATCTGTCAGCACAGAGCCCAATGAGGGGCTGGAACTCATGGACCACGAGAGCATGACCTGAGCCAAGGTAGGATGTTTAACTGACTGAGCCAGTCAGGTGCCCCGCAAGGAGGATCTTATTTGGATTAGTGCATATTAGCTTTCCACTTGCTCTCAAAAAAAAAAATCTCTTTTTAGATGCCTCTCTTCTATTGTCCTGGGTCCACTATGTGAGAAGAAAATGTGCCTAGGAGAGAACTAGGGCCGAAATAATGAAAGAGCCAAATAACGGAAACAAATACTTGGCCAAATATCTATTTAAAAATCTCAGCCTGTCTCACAGGGGAAAACAAGTTCCAAAAGAGCCTTATTCACCTAAGAGTACGTTTTTTCTTTATTATCTTCTTTGCCACAGGCTTGAATTTTTATGGGGCAGTTTTCAGGGCTTAAACACTTGATTGTTACTTATAACCAAAGTAATAGCACAACTGTGTTTAGGGTTAATTTATGGATGTTTCATATAACTGTGTTTAGGGTTAATTTATGGGTGTCTAATATAACTTTCAAATGCACTTGCTGTTTCATTGAAGTTAGCCTAAAGAACATCAAATCCTGCTGGGGTAATCATAAGCAACGCAAATGGCCCCATAGACTTATCTCAACCCTACAGATCCCTTGTAATACAGGGCATGATGACCAACAATTGCTAATGACAGTTTGACAGGTATTTTCTCCTTGCAGGCTTATTTCAGTAAAGCTCAGTAGTAGGGAGAAGCTAAATTTTATTTTTTTTAAATTCCCTCTGCTTTTTAAAGGACCCTTTAATCTTTATTTCCTCACTTTAGCAGAGGGTGACTGCCAAATGCTTGTGTGCACAGTCGGGCCAGAGAACATCCCCTAGAGTCCACCAGGGGCCGCTGTTCTGCAAGCAGTGACAACTTCAGGGGCGGACTTGCCTTCCATCTCCAAACAGGATGAAATTGCTGGTGGATGCAACAAAAATACTCCTTTCAAAATATATTTTCCAACCTTGAAAGCACTATACGAAGTAAAAGAAGACAGACACAAGGCCACGTATTGTGTGATTCCATTTATATGAAAGATCCTGAGTAGGCAAATCCATAGGGAGAAAAAACAGATTCTGGGTGGCAGGGACTGGGGAAGTGGGGGTGGGCAAGTGACTAATTAATAGGATCAGGGTTTCCTTTTGAGGTGATAATAAAGTTCTGGAACTAGATAGTGGTGATGGTTGCACAACACTGTGACTATTTCACACCACTAAACTGCACATTTTAAAATGAAGATGGTAGGGGCACCTGGGTTGCTCAGTTGGTTAAGCATCTGACTCTTGATTTCAGCTCAGGTCAAGATCCTAGGGTCGTGGGATGGAGCCCAGCGTCGGGCTCTGTGCTGAGCATGAAACCTGCTTAAGATTCTCTCCCTCTCTCTCACCCCCTGCCCCTCTCCCTGGCTCACTCACTTGCTCTCTTTCTCTAAAATTAAAAAAAAAAAAAGTTTTTTTAATAAAAAAATAAAATAAAATTAAGATGGTAAATTTTGTGTTATGTACATTTCACTATAATAAAATTTTTTTCCAGTATTCTTTGCTCTCTGCCATTTACACCCATCCTGCTTCATATAAGTCTTCTATTTAGAGATCATAAATTGACCTGATAAGAAACAACATAAATTCTGCATTTGTTGAAGCTTTCTTCCATTCTGGAGCAAGCTCCTGACCTGAGTCCCATGTTCGGATACTCCTTGTCCCTACCTCACCCCCTCTCTGCCTATCTTTTACCCCAGCCCTGCTTTGGTGATCAGCACTTTGCTTCAGCTGCACAGTGAGTTTCTCCGCCACCATGGGACCCTGAAAGATCCTATTCAGCACATGCTCGATCTGGAAGTGCAGGAAGTTAATACTCAGGGGTGAGGCCCTGGTGGGCAATGCACCTTCCTCTGTCCATCGCCAGACAATCCCGAGGTATATTCTGCATGGGTTCCCCCAAAGGCTGCAGTGCAATCAAGCAGAGCTCCAGTTTCTCACAGCCCCGACCAACTCAAGAGCACACCCTTAGACGGTATACCCTCCTTCCTCATTCACTCTCCCTGGTCCCCACTCCAGTTCCCTGGAATCCATTTCCAGAACAAATAACAGATCACAAGCTATTGCCTCAGGATCTGATTTGCAGAAGGAAGACCATGCCCTCAGAGAGCCCACTCTTGACAGAAAACAGCAGATGGGAGAATGGGGTCACTGAAGTTTTCAGCTTCTGATACAGCTCCTCACCTTGACTGTCAAGCTAGAGTCCCCTCCCTTCCGCCATTCCCCATCACATAATCCACAATTCTACACACACATGTGCACCCGCACAGGTTCCGTATGATCTGATTCATAGGAGGAGGCGTGGGAATGAAAAGAAGATGTGTTGCCTTGAAATCAGTGATACTGAGATGGAAACTAAGGCTTCACTCTTCCCACCACCCATGTAACTTGACATGGGACTCTCTGTAAGGAAAGGATGGTAGCACTGACTTTCTGGGGTTGCCAAGAGGGTTAGATGATTACGTCTTCCAACCATACTATAGACTCAATAGTTCTGTTGTCTTATAGCAGAGAGTTTCCCTCTCCTCTGCCTAAAATGTTTTCAGGATGAACCTAGAAAGACCACAGGCTTTGACAGCAAATGGATCTGATTTTGAACACTTTATCCTTTAGTTATTAGCTGTAAGGACTTGGGCAAATTCTTCAACCTCTTTCTATCAGTATTCTTATCTCTAAGATGAGATAATAAACTTGCTTGCATGAGGTTTAAATTAAATAGGAGCTATGCGTTTACCTATCATGTATACTCAGCAAAGATTTACTTCAGTTTTGCCAGTCTAAACTAATCCACAAATGGCTAATTTTCTTTCAAAGTCCATATTGAATACTACTTCCTGCCCCAAGTCCTTCCTCACCTTCACCTTTTTACACCTTGTTTTCTTTAATTTCCATAATATTTCTTGTATTGATACTCGATACGTCTTATGTTTATCCCACTCTGTCTTACACACTAAACACACCGTGTCTCTGATACCTTTCCTAGTCTTTCTTTCTACACAATTGTTAGTACCTTGGGTAAGAACACTGTCTCACAAAACATCTTTGTGGCACCGATAGTTAGAGCTGCCTCATTGCACATCCCCAGGGTGGCATTTGCATTGTAGTGTATGGGGCTGCATCCTCGAGACTTGTGCAGTGTGCAGACCTGCCTGCAGTAATGTTCCGTATTTCTTGGACTCTCAACAAGTATGTGTCAGATTAACCTCTATGGTCCTCATATTACTGATCTATAAAGCAGGGTTTTCTAGCTACAGAAACCTTTTCCTAAAGTACATTATACAATACAGCTCGAAACGGAGAAATCTTAGTGGAAAGGAGACTGGGGACAGGATGTATCCTGACCATCCCAGCACCCTACAAACCCACCCTCCCAATTGTCTTTGACGTACCTCCAAGGAACCCTCTGACTGGATAGTCTCCACACTTCTCTTCAGAACTGGCTTTGCCCGCCTACTTCCTTAGTGTCTAGAGGGCAGTTCCAGCTGTGAGTTCATGTGGCCCCTGGGGCACTGACGAGCATCTGAACTGAGTGGGGCCTGAGGACTTGCGTGTGGGCATTGCCTCCCTCTTCCCCGGCCCCACAGGGATGAAAGGCCCTGGGGAGTAAGGTGAGGGGCAAAAGGAAGCTCAGGAAATGACGATCCCATGCGTGATGTCAATAAAAATATAACCCGAAACTGGCCAGAAAAGAAATTGAGACAAGTATAAAGGAGACATTGAGGACCATCTGTGCCCTTCCACTTCAAGTAGGTGTGTGCATGTGCCAGCTGAGTCTAACGTGGGCTGTGTCGTTAGGAGCAGGTCTGACTGCACATGAGGACAAATCCCACATCTAGTGACTTATCCAGATACAGGTTTTGTTTTTTCTCACACAACCACAAGTCAGAAGGTAAACAGTGCAGGCTTCAGTGGGCCACCAGGATCATGTGCTTTCTACTCAGCCACCCTTGATATATGCCTTCTGTCCTTTTCCTGTCACTTCATATGGCAATTTTGGCATCGTGTCTGGGTTCAGTGTGAGAACAAGGAGAACAGAGGCAGTTCCATCCACGGCCATCCCTTTTGCCAGGAGGGGAAAGGCATCCCTTTACAGAAGCCCCTTGAACACTTCTCTCTAGTGTCTTCCTCAGAATCCACAGCACATTTCTGTTAATATTCTCCCAGCACCTCACTGTGCAGGTAGCACAAATCCAGGCAGCTGTCTTTACTGAGCAACTACCATGAGCCAGGCACTCCAATAACTACTTCACATTCATTAACTCACAGCTTCGTCCTGTATTTCTTCAGCCATTATTTCTCGAATGCCTTCAATGGAAAAATAGTAAAACTTGGCCTAACGGCTAGCACAGTCAATCAGGACCCAGAAGATTTACATGTCTAAAGACTTTCACTCTGAGAAATAAACTGTGAATGAATTACAGGGCCTTCCCCAAAGTTTTTTATCCGGAGATAAACCACAGAAAACAAACACACAAACAAGCAAAAGCCAGGGACATTCTGTTGGGGAGGAGGAATTGTTTTTCAGATTTTATTTTAATCAAAGACAGAACTTTCAGTTTATTAAAATGTATCTAATCAGAACCGCCAACTATCATAACAATATCAACTCTACATATCACTCTCTCTCTTTATTCTAAGAGCCAGTAAATCTGAAGGCTGGGTTCCTTTGCATATGTTATACATTTGCAAAGAAAAAAGAAAAAGAATAGAAATCTTCATTCAGAACTCCAACATTGTCTGTGTAGGTTTTCTTTGATAGATATGCCAGGAAATGAACAAAACATCCAAGGACTCTGTCCTGAAAAACTTATATCCAGTTGGTACTAAATTCTGGCCACGGTTATTTATGCTTTTCATATAGGAAACATAATCATATTATTTTATATTCACACCTTGTATATGTCGCTATCTATTAAAATATCCTAGGTAATAACATTAGCTGGATGAACTTACACATTCCCAAAGAATTTTTCTTTTTTTAAAATTTTTAATGTTTATTTATTTTTGAAGGAGAGAGAGACAGAGTGTGAGAAGGGGAGGGGCAGAGAGAAAGGGAGACACAGAATCTGAAGCGGGATCCAGGCTCTGAGCTGTCAGCATAGTGCCTGATGAGGGGCTCGAACTCATGAGCTGTGAGATCACGACCTGAGCTGAAGTCAGACATCTAACCTACTGAGCCATCCAAGCACCCCTGCCAAAGCATTTTCCAATGCACCATGGATTTAATCTGCACATCAATCACTGAGCTCAGTATCATTAAGCTATTTACAAATGAAGAAACTGAGGTTCAGAGAGGCTTAGGGATGTCCTAGGATCAGGCAGCCAGTAATCAGGGAAGCTGAGATTTGTACCTGGCTCTCGATTCCATGTCCAGAGCTCTTTCTGTCTTCTCTTTTCCAATGACATAACCTAGAAGCTCCAGGCTGCCTCAATTTCAAAAGCCCTGTCCCGTTGTCGACATAAATACACTCATACTTGACTCACCAGGTAACCCAATTTTTAGCTCAGAAAAGTGGTTGCAGTCTTGATTGCACACCGTGCAATGTTGACCACAGAGAGTCCTCAGGCAATGTTTCTTTACAACGAGGATAAGTGGAAGCAAGCTTTCAGACACAGATGTGGAAGAGAAAAAAGAAGGAAGCAGCAATATTCCAGAGGCCATTTGCTCTAATGGTTGACCTGGTCTGTTTGTATTCCACTGCCAGAGCCTTTCAAAAGCTCTACTTGATGAACCTGGGTCACACATCCAAAGGGGAAAAATATCCCCTTCTTCTTCTCATGCCTCATCATTTCTTTTACTAGCTTCATTTTGGCAGTGTTTTCTTCTCTAGCAGGGTTTCTTGACATCAGTACTATGGCCAGGTTATTCTTCGTTGTTGGTGGCTGTCCTGTGCACCGTAGGATGTCTACTAGCATCCCTGACCCTGCTCACTAGATTCCAGTAGCACCCTTCCAGCCAAGACTATCAAAACTTCTTCAGACATAACCAAATGACTCCTAAGGGGGAAAAACTGCCCCCACTTGAGAATACTGGTCTATGTATGACTAAAAAGGAAGGTACAAACAGACTGGCTTATCCTAGTAGAAGCAAATGGCAGAGTGGCCTTCCTCCATCCACATAGGGCCAAACCCACTGCAAAATGAGACCCATCTCTGTAACCCTATTAAAGTGAGACTAGAAGAGGATGATTAAAGACCTCCTAATTCAGAGGTCTTATGGCCTATTTTATAGCCATTTTTTCACCTTGATCCCGCCATAGAATTGACACTGTGCACCAACAAGTTTCTTCTAACCTGCCTTTCCAACATGCCACTGTCTCCTAGATCCTGTCCCTTGCTGACCATTGCATTTCACGCTTCAGAGGAAGTTCTTTTCTGCCAACTTTTTAAGTCTGGTGGATCCCACAGTCCACCACTAGTTCTCCCCTCACTTGACATGCTTTCCCTGGAACATCTTATCTGTGCTTCCCCTCCTGTGTCCACAACTTCTATTTATAACTTCAGGTGTGTCCTTTCTTCTAAGCACCAGATTTGCATTGTGAACATTTCTACTTGGATGCTCCAAAGACATCTAAAAACAACCTCATCGTGACAATATTCATGGCACTGCCATTCACCTTATTCACTTAGTAAATATTTATTGGCCATCTACTATGTGCTGGGCTTTATTCTTGGTACTGAGGATATAACCATGAACAAAGTCCTTACTCCAGTGAAACCTATATTTTAGCTGAAAACTTCACTTCTTTCTTCTTCTCCTTGCAGGCCAATTGGTCTCTAATTCTGTACATTTTTTTGGAGAGAGAGCCCTTGAGCAGGGGAGAGGGACAAAGGGAAAGAGAGAGAATCTGAAGCAGGCTCCATGCTTGGAGACTGCTCTGGGCTTGATCCCACGACCTTAGGATCATGACCTGAGCCAAATCAAGAGTTGGAAGCTCAACTGACTGAGCCACCCCTGTGCCCCTAATTCTGTACATTTTTATTTCAGAAATATATCCCAAATTCTGGCCCTCCTTTCCGTCATTAATGCTACCCTCATTCTCTCACTTTTTAAAACAGCCTCCTATATGTCTTTCAGGACCCTTCATCCTCCAATTCATTCTCCACATGAAAGCCAGCTTTCCTCATCAACAGAAAAATTGTTTATTTTTCCTTCTTTGCTTCAAAATCCCTGCTGGATCACTATCACTGGATGATAAAATTTAAATTCCCTAACATTCAGCTCTACACAAGCTGGTCAGAACTTAACTCTTCAAATTCCTAATGCTCCCATCCTACACCTACCATACTCCATCCTGGCCGTGCTCAAGACCCACCAAGCCCTTCGTGCTTCTCTGACACAGAGACACTTTCACTTCTCTGCCCCTTTGCAAATGCTGGGCTCTCCTCCCATTCCACCCCTGTCTTTCCACCGACCTACTGATGTCCTTACTCATTCCTTTCAATTCTATAAAATGTCATTTTCTGATCCAGCTCATCAAGCCTCTGCCATTTACTCTATCCTTTGATTCTCAAAGCACTTTGGTGATAACCTTTGGTGCTTAGCTCATTTTAAAGTATAGCCACTTATAAGTGTGTCTCTTCCACAAAATAATAAGCTCCTTAGGGACTATGCCCCATTCCTTGTTGCATTTCCCACAGTCTGTGTAAAATCTACATATACATTAGCATCCAGGTTGTCATAATGAAGAGAAGGACTAGCTACCACTTACTCAGTTTTGTTTCATTACAGTCTTAGATGGCAGAGATCACTATTACTAGTTTAAGCATAAAGAGAATTATACCAGGCACCAGGGTGCTTACACAATTGCGGGAAGGGCTGGAGGAGCAAGCTCTAGACTAAGCTTCTAAGAACGACTCCCAGCCCTCAGAATCACACGTAATAAGGAAAATGAACACTGCTGCTGTAGGAAGCCACTCCCTCTGGAAGCTGCCAACAGCCATCACCTTGTCTCTGTCACAGTCTACGTCAGCAAAATGGGCACTTTGCACCCTGCCAATATCTCTCTCTCCTTAACTCATCCCACAATTGAGTCTTAGTTTAGGTGCGTGTCCTTGATGGAACTCTAATCACATCCAGAACATTAGCTGCAAGACAGTCTAGGAAACATCTTTTCTAACTTTCCAGCCTCTGCAAGGAGGGGTGACCCCACAGGGCGTTTCAGATGGACGTTGAAGAGCCAGTCCACATCATCCACAATTATCTCCTATGTGGCAGGCATTTGACAATGGAGTACCCCCACATTACCAATGATGAGACAGAACTCAGAGGGACTAAACCTTGTCCTAGGTGACATAGCTGGTAGGGGTGGTCTCTGATTCAAAATCAAATCACAATTCCAAGATTGTGTTCTTTTGGAGTTCCAGTGGTGCAATCAGTTAGTGTGTGGTACTTATATGAGAAAACTGTGTTCTTTCTACCACACTAGCTATTTACAAGTGCTTTAGTTAAAGATATTTCACACAGGTCTAAAGGAAGTGAAAGAATGAAATAACAGTAAGTTAATACATCCTATCCCTTGTTATTATCTTGTTACCATCACTCTAGATTTCAAAGGAATGTGTGTTTTTGATAGAAATCTTTGTCTTCTTACTAAGGCTAGTGATAGGCATGGGTAAATGTAAAGTCTCATGAAACCTGATAAGAAATACCATTTTTCACTGAAAGTCCACGAATCCAAATGTAAACCAAGTGACAGTGATGCTTAAAAGCAGGTATTTATATTTCCCAGCACCCCATTAATGTTACACAGTACAGTACACCCTCATTCTGACTCAAGTCAATGCAAGATTACTCAAATCAGCATTAGTATGAGACTAAGATTGCATCTTCCATTTCTACACTGAATGTCCTGTCTGTGGCTTCCTCAATCACTTACTGATCACTCTTAGGGTTAGGATATTCAGTTGATCCCAAACAGCATAGGCAAGAGAAAATTCTCGAAAATATCAAGGACTGAGCTGAAATCAGGCTATCTAGCTAGAGAAGTGCTGAGACAGAACAGCAACGGGTCACCCCAAAAGTGCTATCACCTCCATTCTCAGGGCGGCTGTCTGACTGGAGGTCTGGGAGAGTCCATGAAACCCAATTATAGAGCTCCAAAGAGTGCGTGACCAGAGCGTGAAACAGGGACCTTGGTCACAGACAGGCTCCCATGCATGTAGGGGAACGTGGAAGTGTGTGTTAGGAAAACACTGGACTGGAGACAAGAAACCTGGTATCCAATTCCTCTCTGCAGAGGCCAAGGTAAACCCACGAAAGGTTCTAAGAGAATCAGTGTTGACATGTGGTATAAGGGCCAGAGATTCCTTTGGGTGGTTTTCTGGAGCAGTCAGCAGTAAGAAATGCCCATAGAAGGATAGAAATTTTCTATCACCAAGGTTCAAAGCCAGAGATGCCAACTTCAACAGTCCAAGGGGCATGTGAAAAGCTACAGACTGGTGATGAAAATGAGGGAATCAGAGATTAAGTGGAGACCATAATACAACCTGGAGGAAAAGTAAGGACTGGATTAAAGCCTGGGGTGAGTGACAGATCATTTGATTTTCAGATTATCTGACGTTCATTTATGGTGATTATTGCATACCTGAGTTATTGTCCTCTCTTTGCAGATTAGCCTCCAAATCCTGATTCAGAAAGTCATTACACTCTGGTCACACCCTCCTTACCTTCCAGTTTACCTGCACAACCAGCATGACTACACCTGTCCTGGGACCTCACCGGGACCTTCACCAACACCACTATCTCCATTGCCCCCCCTTTTTTACTTGTATTTCATGCTATATCTTCAATCACCTCCCCATCTACACACTCAGCATTGTTGCTTATTTGCCCTTTCTTCATCTACTCTCCTGTCAAACTCCCAACTATGGCCTCACTGCCTTCTTCATACCTTACTGAGGATTCAGAGGGGAAAACTACACAAGTGGAAAGACTAGTATCAATAAAAATTCATAGTCAACAAACTTAAATGGGAACCCAGAAAAAAAAAATCTGACAAAGGCAATATGACATGGGGCTAGACATGTATGTTTAAAAGCTCCAAAGGTTTAAAGCTCTAAAGGTTTAAAAGCTCTACTGTCTGATGTGACAGTAAAGTCTCTGTTATCCTCTCTCTCTTACCTCCTCTTTCTCTCTCTCTCCTTTCCTCTCCCTTTCTCTCTTTCTCCCATCTCCTCCCCTCTCTCAAGTAATCATAATAATCTGTGCCCTAAGTGACTTGGTGTTTGGGAGAAGCCAAGATGGCGGAACAGCATGGAAGTTTTTTTGCATCTTGTGTCCATGAAATGCATCCAGACAAACACTAAACCATCCTGCACACCTAGAAAACTTATTTGAGGATTAACACAACAATCTGCACAAGCTGAACCACAGAACTCAGCAGGTACACGGCACGGAGTAAGGGAACTTGGGGAGCAAGAAGCTGCGAAGGGCAGGGAACTGTTTTTGCTTGCAGAGAGAGGACAGAGATGGGGGGAGAGTACAGGAAAAGCACACCACCCCCAAAAGCAGCTGGAGAGAAAGTGGAAAAGTGGAAACAGCCACAGGGACTGAACTAAAAAGGGAGAAAGGAGGAAGGAGAGGGTTTAAATGCCATTAAGACTCTATAAGCAGGGGGAGTGCAGAGTGTGAAACTTCGCAGCTCGATACCTGGCAGTGCTCTGGTGGGAAGGGCAAATCCCCAGGAACAGAGTGAAGTCTGAGGGTCCTCGGGCCACATGGGGAGAGGTGGTTCCTCTGCTGGACATCTGGTTGAGGCTGTGTGACCCCCCCCCCATAGGCAAAGGTGCCAGCAGACCCTGGAGAACAACCACATTTGTTGGTGCTGGATGTTAAGGGTGACGCCTGGTGCCAGATGTGCGTTGTGATTTTCCATAATCTCTGAAACGCTGCTACACAATTGTGTGAACTTTACCTGGGGTGGGCTGGCACCCAGCCACAGTCTCTGGACATCAGCAGCAGCACGGTTCCTCGAACATTGCTGGGTGTGGCCAGCACCCAGCCATTGCTGGGTGAGACCCTCCTGCAGAGGGGCAGAACAGATCAAAAAGCCACAGACCCTCAGAAATAAGGGGTTGGGAAAAACAGCCGCATCTGAGATAAAACTCAGGAGGGAAGTGCTGCCTGTGGCTTGGTCACAGACAGTGGAGAAGCGGGGAGTGGACAGACGCCAGAGAGAAAGGACGGATGCGCGATTTCTCATCAGAGAGAAGAGAGTTCCGACACTAGAGACTAGGTAGCTGGGTGCCGCCATTTTCACCACTCCCGCACATGCGCATACACGTCTACGAGCGCCACAACATTCCAGCGCAGTAAGCTAAGCAGCGCCATCTAGTGGAGGACAGAACCATTACACTAAGCCCCCCTCAGCCAACCTTGCTCTTCAGGAACACAAGTGTCTCCACCTGCTTAGTTTACAAACTATAAAGTGCTTCATAGTTTGACTTCTAGGGAAAAGATGTAATTTCAATCGTATTTCAGTCTGTGTTCTGGTCAATCTATTCAATTTTCTTTTTTTTTCTTTTTTTCTCTTTTTGGTTTCTTTTCTTTTTCTTGAAAACAAAAAGAGAAAAAAATTATTTTTACTTTCAATTTTTATTAAAAATATTTTTCTTTCATTTTTTTCTAACATATTTTTTACTTTCTGTAAAATTTTAAAAATCTATTTTACTTCCATCACTTTATTTTTTTCTATTTCATTGTATTCATTTTTCAAATTTTCAAACATTTTCCTTTTTTTCTTTTTCTTCTTTTTCTTTTTCTTTTCTTTTCTCCACCCCCTTTTCTTCTGTAATCTATCAAGCTTCTTTCAACAACCAGACCAAAACACACCTTGGATCTAGCATCATTTATTTGATTTTGTGTGTGTGTGTGTGTTGTTTTTAATTTCTTAATTTTAATTTTTTTTACCTTATTAATTCCTTTTCTGCCTTCAAAATGATGAAACAAAGGAATTCACTCCAAAAGAAAGAACAGGAAGAAACGACAGCTAGGGACTTAACACAGATACAAGCAAGATGTCTGAACCAGAATTTAGAATCACGATAATAGGAATACTGGCTGGCGTCGAAAATAGATTAGAATCCTTCTCTGCAGAGATAAAAGAAGTAAAAACTAGTCAGGATGAAGTAAAAATGCTATAACTGAGCTGCAATCTCGAATGGATGCCATGGTGGCAAAGACAGATAAGGCAGAGCAGCAAATCAGTGATATAGAGGACAAACTTATGGAGAATAATGAAGCAGAAAAAAAGAGAGAGACTAAGGCAAAAGAGCACGATTTAAGAATTCGAGAAATCAGTGACTCATTAAAAAGGAACAACATCAGAATCATAGGGGTCCCAGAAGATGAAGAGAGACTTGGTGTTTTAATAATTTCTATCTAGAGATAAGCACGTGAGGAAGACAACTTTATGAAAGAAGAAGAGATAGTCACCCAAGTAGCAGTGGCACTCAAAAGCACTGGGGGGTCCCAGAGAGCCAGTGCCCTGGTGACTGCAGGCAGGAACACTAGCAAGAAGTAATGCCAGTTCAAAGTGTGACACTGATTGGAACATCTCCAGGAACCCAAGCGACAGGGCCACATGATTGTTATGTCTCTGCATAAACCACTCGACTAGGACCAGCCCAGGGTAAAAACTACAAGTGAAGATTCAAGTAAATACTGGTTAAAAGTGGTTGAAATTAGGGGAAGCTGGGTGGCTCAGTCCATTAAGCATCTGACTGGTCAGGTCATGGTCTCATGGTTCCTCACTTCGAACCCCACTTCGGGTGAATTTGAGCCCCTCTTTGGGTGAGCTTGAGCCCCTCTTCAGGATTTTCTGTCTCTCTCCCTTTTTCTCTGCCCCTCATTCACTCACACATACACACACATACTCTGTCATAAATAAATAAATAAATAAATAAATAAATAAATAAATAGTGGTTACAACTATTGAATGTTGGGAATTAACAAGCATTGGTGACACCCAGCTTAGATTGCACCATTTGGGGAAAGCAGCCTGTGTGGAGCCTCCCCAGAACAGAGTGGAGGCACACTCCCAATGCTCTCATGTCCCTGTGGAGCAATGCGAGTCAGAGCCTGGCTCATTACATCTTATCAGGTGTCTCCAAAGCAGTTCCATGATGTTCTGAAGAGTAAGATATGGTAAAAAGAACTGAGCACAACTAAGAATACATACAAAATGCATATCCTAATCTGAACTGGATTAAGCCATTGATCAGATATATTCCAAGGATTGGGAATGGGGAAAGGGAAGCCTAGGATAACTTTAAGACTGAGAGGATCATACTGTGAAAAAATGGTGAGAAAAATATTTGGCAAATGCTAAGAGGAGAGCAGAGAGCTCTCATGCCCCCAGTGAGGATTCTTAAACTCCTGTGGCCCCTTACTGTTTCTAACACTAGTCCCAGAATTAGGTGAAACCTGAGCCTTTTTCAGTCTATTAACCAGACCTCTACCCCTACCATCACCACCAATGATGATATCTGCTTTTTAGATTTTAGATTGTGTGCTCATGTTCAGTGTATTCAAAATCTTCTGAAGCAATATCCAACATACTTTCAGGAAAGAGGTTCAACTCTCTGGGTCCATTAACAACAGAAGCCAAAAAAGACTTTGCTTCTAACCCCTGGTCAATAACCAAGCCTTACCAAGCCTTAGCATCATATACCATATTGTTGCTACCATTTTTTGAACCTATGTTTGCACCAGGGTCTTTACCTACATTTTCTTCTTTAATCCTTACAACAACTTGATAAGGGAGGTACTATTATTGTCTTTGTTCTATAGATGAGGAAATGAAAACACAGAAAAAGTAAGTAATTTCCAGTATGTCACAGTAGTATTAAGTGTCAGAGTGGAGATTAAGACCCAAGTCTAACTGACCCAGTGTCCACCTTTTTTCTTTAAGTTTTATTTAGTTTGAGAGAAAGAGTGTGTGTGCAAGTGGGGGAGGGGCAGAGAGAGAGGGACAGAGAGAATCCCAAGCAGGCTCTGTGCTGTTGGTGCAGTGTCCAACTTGGGGCTCCATCTCAGGAACTGGTGAGATCATGACCTGAACTGAAATCAAGAGTCAGGCAGCAGTTAACCGACTGAGCCACCCAGGCACGCCCACCCCCCCCCCCCCGCCCCCAGTGTCTGCCTTCTTAACTACAATGCCACATTGCCTCTAATCAGCCTAAACAATGTAAAAACCACATTGGAAGGGATACAGCAGCCCACACTAGGCAGCACCCTTTCTTGGAAGGTAACAGATCAGGGTAGCCCTAAAGCAGAGTTAAGTTGTAGTTCTATAAGGAGTCACATATGTTTGGCCTCTCTTATGCCTGCCTCTTGAGTTTGAGCTTTATAAAAGCCTGTGCTCTAAACTCAGAAACAGTCAGAAGTGCTGATCTTTGATTTGTCTCAAAAGTTGATGTACAGGAGAAAGTGGTGAGAATAACAACAGCTCATAGTTTGGAGACATTAACCACATGACAGGTGTTCTGCCACAGTTTACACATACTGCCTCATTTATTCTTCCAGCACCCCTGTGAAATTGGTACTTTACCAGCCCTGTTTACAGATATGCAGAGAATATGGATATACAGCAAGGTTAATAACTTGCCTTAAGTCACGTAGCTAGTAAGTAAAACAAACAAACAAGCAAACAAACAAACAAAAACAATTGATTCCAGGGCCTGTGATCTTGTTCTTCCTTAGAAGTTTCTGGGGCCAATGCAAACTGGATGTTAAATGACACTTTTTCTGTTTTCAGCAAAGTTTCAAAATAGTCTCACATGCTCTGCAGGATCCCCTGAAACACTGCATTCTGTCACTTTAGCCCACCCTCCAGCTCCAGGCTGTGTAAAAGACACTCGGAAATTCTCTCAGGTTCGCACAGGCAGGCAATGAAGAACGCTTTGGATTGGGTCATTTCCCTTCCCTTTGAGTCACCCATCTATGGTAGAGGGCAAGGAGGTGATCCTGCCCTTTGCCATGTTAACCCAAGTGAGGGACCTTCAAAAGAACAATTTAGGGAGCAAAACACTTACTCTTCAGGATTTGAAGGCTGCAAGGACCAGTCCCTCACTTGTAACTGAAAAGTCTACATGGGGAGAGTCTGGGGCTAGCCAGAGGGCCTCAGAAGCCATGTCCAGTGAGAGGGGGCCCCAAAGAACCTCTGTAGGGACTCTTGGGAGCAATAGTTAACATGGGATATTCACCACCCACAAAAGACCCCAAACCCTAAGACTTTCCCTGTCCCTTGTGTGTCCTCCTTGACCCTGATTACCAAACCTGGAGAAGCCCAAACAGTAGGTGCTGATAACCAGGGGGAGGAAAGTTGGAACAAGAAAGAGCTGGCTATCCTCACCTGGCCCAACCCAGACTTCCCAGCCTGAGGCAGGACCAAGCAGGAAGAAAGGAGGACTTTCAAGTTACTTTTCCAAAGACAAGACTCCAAGACAATTAGGATGAGGTACGATGTTCTTCAGCCCCAGACTGGAATAAGGTAATTTAGAATGAAATTCTGCTTACTCACTTGCTAGCCTGATGATTTGGCCAAGGAATGTAACCCTTAGTTTTCAGTGTCCTTGAACCAAGAAAAATGAGAAAATGGGTTAAATGGGATAGCATGAGGGTTAAATGACATACTGTATGCCTTATCTCTGTTACATCTCCTGACGCATGGCAAGCAGTCAGTGAGTGATAGCTTCCGTCTGTCAGAAGTTTGAGCTGTGTTTTGCAGAACAGCCTGCATTGCAACACCAGTGTCGCATGACACAATGATGTGGACTTTAGAGAAAGTCAGGCCTGGGCTCGATCCTAGCTTTTCTGCTTATGAAGTATGTGATCTCAAGCATGTTATTTACTTTCAGAGACTTCGTGTTTTCATCTGGATTTTTGTCTCTTATTCACTGTTGGTTTTTTTTGTTTTTCCTCCAGAGCCTAGAACACTAGGCAGAAAGAAGACTCTCAATAAATATTTATTGAATGAATCAATCCTTCTGTAAAATGCTAATAACAATACCTATCTCACACTGTGATTTGGAGGACTAGAGGACATAATGCGTTATTATACAATGGCATATTAATCTTTGTCTTATTCTTGCTTCTCTTTTCCTTCCCTCTTTTCCCCTCTACCTTTTCCCATGCCCCAGCGCCATAACCCTCTGCCTTGGACTTCCTGGCTGTAGAGGGACAGGACTTCTTGGGTTGCATGAGCTGTCCTGAAGACAACATACACAAAGGCTGGTCTAGGAGAACCAGATCCTTGGAGAGGAGCCACAGAAAAGAGATGGGGAGGAAGTAGATGCTCTGAGAGTACCCCAACCCGAGGTACTGTGTAGAGCCAGAAATCTCCTTCCAAAGATGACAGAAGCCCTAATGGAGGTGCCTAATGGATGGGTGGGGATTTAACACCAAGGCTGGAGGTCTGGCAATGGCCCAGGGACTAAGCTGACAAAGAGAGATGACACACAAAATAAACAACTTTATAAAAATGGACCAAAGACCAGAAGTCCTTTCCTGAATAGTGCAAATCCTCAGGTTAACGGTACTCCCTCAAGGGATAGGAAGAAGCCTGTTCCTCCCCAGCAAGAGGTGAAATTGAATTTCTCACCAACCCTTGATGGTCTGGGCCAACCCAGACACAATCTTATTTAATTAAAAAATATATAATGTTAGTTGCACATGAGTGTTGTAGAGCTAGTTCAATGGGTCCTATATATATGCACAGTTCCTGATCTAAGGTCTGGCACTTAGTAGAAACTTAACAGATACTAGTTTTCTCTTTTTACCGACCAGAAAATTCTGTAATGGTCAAATTTGTCAATCTTGGAGATGATGGAAGAAGTCTCCTGCTTAAACTAGGAGCCTCGTGTTTCAAAATAAAGAATGCCTACTAGCTTTACTCCTTTACAAAAACTTCCCAGTGTCTATAAAATACAGTGTTTGCGCTTAATAAAGGCTCCATTCAAACATGCTGCTTGCCCAAATATTCATTCATTCAACAAGTATTCTTTCAAGTGCCTGCTATACAGTCCAAGCACCAAGAAAGCCAAAATTTTTTGCCTAATTTGCGCACTGCTCTATTTAGTTACTTGTATTTAGTGGATATCAATAAATATTTGTTAAATCAATGACTGAATAAGTGAGTGAATAAATGAATGCTGATGGTGAACAAAAGAAATAACATTCTTGTCTTTAATTACGGTTGTCTTCTTAGTAACAATAATAGCACATTTCTCTTCTCCATAACTCATAGATGATAATATCCCCCAAGATTCTATTCTAGATGCTATTCTAGGTTCTATTCTTCTCCTTCTACCCCCACTCCTGCCATCTACTCCTGCAACTTTAGCCATCATCTCTATGCAAGAAAAGTTGTCTGATTAAGGGTTGATTTTTCTTTTTTCAAGGGAAAAGATAAATAACTTCTTTTCCATTATGTGAGTGAACCTAAACCACAGACACATCCTCAGGCTAAGGGTACAATTCAACCTCTACGTCACCAACTAATCTCTCAAGACACAGAGGACAAGATAGAAGATTCACAGACAGACAAGTTAGGATGGCACTTTCCCACCATTTCAAGTGAATTCAACTCATGCTGGTGGAGGAAAAAGGAGTTTCATGTGAGATTTTAGATGAGCAGGAAAGGAAGATGTCTTGGATTTGGCCAGAGAAGGAGAGGCACTTCTGTTAACAGTTCCAGGAGTATAACAAAAGCAGCCCAGCCAGGTTACCTATGTGCATTAACGTAGTTAATATGACCATCCTGATATTATTATTTACAACTTATAGAAAACGAAAGCCAAGGCATAGAGAAGCATAATATCCCCGACGTTAATGGAGTCTGTAAATAGCTGGGTTGGACCTAGCTGAAGCCAAAGCAAAAGCTTTTGGCCACTACATCATATTGTCCTTGTAAATAGGAAGCAATATTTACAAGGCAAAGCCTCCAGACACAGGATTATCCCAGACATGCCTTGCCAAGACAGCCATTAGAAACAAATACACGTCTCTAACCCTGACCTCCTTCCTAAGTTCCAGACCATGTTTTTAACTGGTTTCTGAAGAATTTCACCAGATTGTCTCACCAGAATGCTCAGCTCAAAATGTCTGAAGATGAAATTATCATCTTGTCTTCCATACCCGTTTCTCTTCTGTTAATATTATCCCTGCTTTTTCATTCATACTGCCTGCAAATAGTACTGTATGCTTTTATTCTTGTTCACTCTATCCCAAATTAATTGTCATGTCCTATAGCTTTGACTGCTGTAATATCTTGAAAACAGGATCCCTTAATTCAATCACTGCAGCCTCAACCCTGGTTTCCACCCCTCACTGCACAGATGTTAGTCTTCCAACTGTTTATCCCACGTCATTCTCTCTCAATCTATCCAGAAAACCTTTATTACAGTAGTTTTCCTGGAGCACAGTGCTAATCACATTGCTACCCTATTCAAAAATCAAACCTTCCATGATAGCCCTCCCCCTGCAATTGCATACCAAATGACAAAGTCCCTACCTGCCATTTATCTCCTAGACAGCTCTCAAGCCCTTTCTCCTACGTCACCACAAACCATATGCTATCGCCAAGTGGCTTTCTTTGTATGTATATTTTATCTTCCTTCTTTTGTTCAAATGTTCTCATGTGCTCTCCTACCTACCGAATCCCCTTATCCTTCAAGACGCACACCAAAGGCAGCTTCCATGAATACTTTGAGCTGCTCTCTCCCATAACGCTGAAATCCCATAACATTCTTCCCTTCTGAGCTGCGTTCCCTGTCGTCATTCCTGCTCTCTTCCCCCACTGTCGGTGCTGATCCTGATGCGGGGCTCCATCTCACGAACTGTGAGATCATGACCTGAGCCAAAACTAAGAGGCAGATGTTTAACCGACTGAGCCACCCAGGTGCCCCTGAAACATCAACTTTTACCTAAATTTCCAGTCTTCCTGCCTGTCCTGCAGATTTTTGAATTGCCAAACCTCCATAATCATGTAAACTAATTCCTTAAAATAAACTTCTTTCTCTCTCTCTCTCCCTCCCTCTCCTTCTCTTCCTATCGGTATAACTTATTAAGCATATCTGTATTTGTTTCTCTGAAGAGCCCTGACTGAGACTTCCAACTCAGGGCATGTGATTAGGACACATTTCATTCTGTTTTAAATCCAACCACTTCTGATCCCTATTTCCATTTATCTCAATAATGTGTGTCCTTCCTCAGTACAAAGTGCCACTGCCACCCCTAGCTACAAGATAAGTTGAGAACTCCAATGGGCTCAAAAACTGTGCCTATCTTTTGAAGAACCCCCTTCTCTGCATCACGGGGTCTCTGCCAAAGACAAAAAAAAGAAGAAGAAAGAAAGAAAGGGTGCCCTTAACCAGGAATTCTGGCAATGCCGAGCAGTCCTTGTCCACTCCTGCTCATGTTCTGATGACAAGGAACTCACTACTATGAGAGTATTTCCTTGGGTGCAGGGAAGGGCTGGAGCATCATTTCTTCCTCATCTCATAGTCAGCAGTGCTCACAGCACACTGCCCAAAGCCATCACCTGACCACCTGTTGTTTACTGAGCTCTTTAGGCTTACACACACACACACACACACACACACACACACACACACACACACACTCCTCCTTGGCCAGGACCTGTTCTAGCATCAGCCATACCCTGATGCTCTGTGTCCATTTCTGGTGATGATGTTGGCCTTGGCCACCACTCTGGACTTCCCTCCTCCTTAAAACGAGTTTCCTTGAGGACTTAAATTATAAACAGCTGCCCTCAGTCATGGTCACTTCGATCCATCTGACACGTTATGGAGGATCAAACCTCAAATGCAAAGGTATTATCTATTCCCTTCTTCCAAGAGCCCTCCTTGGTTCCTACCCAAATTTGCCTTACATCTGCATAACTAAAAGCCACCACAAAGTTGCCCCTTTCCAAATCAGAGAGGGTATACACCAAAGTAAACTAGTGTTTTCACCTCTAGCTACCAATAACTCATTCATGGCATTTGTTTTTGTTTTAAAAATCATTTTGAGTACACTCACCCTGCACCTCTATCAGTTACTTCTTGGGAAACATATCTCAAATGGATCAGTGAATTGAAGAATCAGTTCTCCTGTGGTCCATGCATTCTGTCTTTTCCTCTCAATCAGACCTCAGGAATTTCTCCTACTGTATTTTATGGTATTGATATTTAATAAAAACACATTGCAATCTCACACTTGGCATGTAGATGTTGTGTGTGTGTGTGGTTCAAGGCTCTTTGAAACCCAGGCAAGGGGCTCTATACTTAATCTGTTAAGCAACAGGTAGCCATTGAACTTGAGCACTTAATTTCAAAGGAATAAAAGACTAACTCTTCACTTTATCAAGGCTACAAATTTGGCATCCTATATACTGGGAACTTTTAGGGCAAGGGATAGCTGTGTGAACTTTTTTTTTTTTCCTTTACGAGACGATACTGGTAAGTATTTCACACCTCCAAGGCAGGATCAGAGTTTCTACAAACTGCCGTAACAAACAATTGCAGACTGGAGAATTTTCAGATACCCCTTACTTTTGCAAATCACATTTTAAAAGGAGAACATTTGCACAGTCAAGGTGCAATCCCATGGAAATATCCCTCATGCTCAGTTTTTCAGAACAATTGTTTCTCCGTTGTTGAACTGGCACCATCTGCAAAATATGTCATCTCGAACTGCACAATAGATGCAGGTATTAATTAGCCAGGCTACTCATCCCGACTTGTTTAGACGAACCTAGCAATGGAGCAGCTTCCGTCTGTTGGGTTTTTCTTAAACAACTAACAGTGAAACAAGAACTTGTTGTGACTAGTAAATCCCCAAACACAATTTGCGCCTAAGAACGAGATTCTGCCTTCCCTGAATGCAGGCCCCTGCTCACAAAGCTCAGCCCACAGCCAGCTCTGCCTCCAAAGGTACTTTGAAGAAAGGTCTTTCTGTCTCCTCGCAGCAGAAAATCAATACTGCACGCTGGAGGGGAAGATGGAGAGTTAAAACGTCCTCTTCACGCGGGTGAGTAAACACCACCCCCGTGCTAGGGATGGTGCAGCACAGAACTGCAGGCTGCAGGACAGACTGCAGATAAAAACCCTTCTCCGGACAAAGTGGCAAGGGGGATGCTCAGCCCAAAGCTGGCACGGCACAGCCCTTTGCCTCGTATCATTTCTGTGCAACTGCAAATCAGTGTGCGCCTGCAAAATTGCATAATGTGCCATTTACCCAGCTGTTATTCCAGCAAATCTATTCTTTGCACACCGATTTGCCCGCCTGCCTAATAAATCCACAGGAAGGGGAGGGAGGGAGAAGCAAAGTTTGCACCCTGACAGTGCGTTCTGGGCCTCTCCTTCATCTCAAACTACCTGCCCCTCCCATGCTTAGAGAAAATCATAGGCCTCAAAGCTCCAATGAATAGGAGATTTGCGTGGGTCTTTCTATACACGGCTCTCACCACTTTCTGGGAGAGATACGTGGTTTTCACGCCCTTTGTGACGTAACCTGGTTATGTCTCCTCCCGAGGTCTAAAACAAAGGTTCCTTTCCTCTGGGCTTATCCCTTGCCGCTCTCCTGTTTTTCCTGAATTGCTCTGGTATTTCTGGCTTCTCCCCACATTGAGTCAGACCCGAGTATGGGTTGCAGAAAGCTTCTAACGTCGTCACTAAATACTAAAGGTAGGCAGGCTCCGGCAGCTTTTAGCAGCCCACATCCTCAGGCTAGTATTTTTCCGCTACAATGATGATAAAAGGTAAGTATGTTCCTTTGCTGGGAACCGTCTAAAAGCAGAGCTTTGAAAACACAAAACATTGCTAGCTCCCAGGGATGAAATTCACATTTTTCTTTGTGGCACCACAGAGCTCTTCAAGAGCCAGGTAGAAGGGAGCCCTAATTACTCATGGCACTCCAGATGAGCTGTGAGAAGCACAAAAGGGAGCTGGGGCATAAAGATGAGGGACGCGAACGGAGTCCAGGGTGAATCAAGTCAGAATCAGCTGTTACTGCCTTTTTCCACCAGAACTCCATGAGCCCTGCTCAAGGGAACCACTGACTTGTTTTTGTTTATCTTTCTCACGATTAATTAAACCAGAATGCAAAAGAATTTCTAAACTATTCATCTCTCCTAATATTTAACTATGCATGTATATGTACTGTTTAGGTTATAGCATGTAAATTAAGGGAGATGCACACGTGTACTTGATTTACACAATAGACATGTTTTTGGAAAAGTGGACGCATAATATTCCTATAAATCAAAGCCCTTGGAGGATCCATTTTTAAAAAACTGATTGTATATCTATTTATAAAACACAGAACATTTCTGATAATGTGCTTTTTTTTCATGCATCCCACCCAAGATTCTCTCATTTTAAAATGAGCATAGTAGTGTATTTCCTCAAATAGAAAATTCTGAAAAATTTTCTAGATTCCCTGCCCTCTATTGCAGTGCTCAATAAGGCTTGATTTTGAATAATTTATTATTCAAAATTCTAGAATAATCCCAGCCATAACTCCTGCATTCCACACAAGCCCTTTAGTCTCACATGCTCAGGAAAATGCAGTGACCCCACTTTAGAGTGGAGCATATCTTTATATAGCCGTCCTTGCAAGACCCTTGACTAGAATTGCCCTCTCTCTTACGGCACAAATACAAATGTGGGGAATGTCTGAGATACCAGATACCCTCTCATCCTGATCACTCAGCAAGCCTCCCTTTCTCTCTCTCTCTCTTTCTCTCCAGAATATAGATTTTAATCCACTTTCACAGTGAGTTTTGTAACAATTAGAGCTTCCTAAAAATGAAACACACTTACTTTCGAGCAACTTTCCTCTCAGTGAGGATATTCTGGTACAATCTGCACGACCACTCATCAGGTACGTTGCCAAAGGACCTTAGAGGTTGCAGTTGCTATTAACAAACCAGAAAGATTACTTTTTTAAGTGTGTGTGTGCATGTGTGCATATATATATATTTTTTTTACTGTGGTAAAATACACCTAACATAAAAATTAGCATTGGCGACATTTAGTACATTCATAATGCTGTGTGATACCACCACTGCCTAGTTCCAGAACATTTTCATTACCCTAAAAGGCAATCTGTACCCATTAAGCAGTCACTCTCTATCCTCCCTCCCTGCCTTCCCAGCCCCTGGCAACCAGTAATCTGTTTTGTATCTATCTCTAGGGATTTGTCTGTTCTGGATATTTCATATAAATGGAATCATACATTATGTGGCCTTTTGAGTCCGGCTTCATTCTCTCCGCATCGGCAACCCTTCTGGGTACAAATCATCTCTAGTTAATTGCTTTGAGATCCATCTTTCATTTCCATCCTCTCTGTTTCCTTCCCCCGCGCTGGTCTGTGCTGTTTGCATCTTATACGGTGTGAAATCACTGTCCAGGGATTGCCACCCCTTGGAGTGCCCCAGGGACACCTTGTTTGGGGGGGGACCCAGGGACACCTTCTTTGGGGGGGGGCTTGTCTGTGAAGAGGGAAGAGGAGCAAATCACCCTCAAACTTTTCCAAAGGTTTTCATATTTTAAAATAAAATGTGAGAGGTGCTTTTTGCCTTCTTGACAAATTTAAGTGATAATTAGCTGGCAGCAGAGAATCTCCCCTGACGTGTCACAGTGTGCTTGTACTTAACAGAGCCACCCTCAGATCTGCACCCCAGATTAGCTCCAAGTAGAACACTTGCTTATGGCTAAAGAGCCATCACTGCTCACCTCAGTGCTGACATTCATCATTAGGCACAGTACGCACACCATACCTGCACTTGCTTTGGATTGACAGAAGCAACACCAGAAAAAGCAGACTGTGGTGTGCTGGGGGGTGAGCTGGACTCCAGGAGAGATCCACGTTTGGATACTACGGCTGCCATTTATGAGCAACATAACCAGGGCCAGTCATGGAACAGCCTGAGCCTCCAGTTTAAAGGGAAGGTTGTTTGAAACAGTGACTAATCTTATCAGGTTGTTGCCAAGATCAGAGCCAAGAAGAACAATCATATACTTGTAAGCTGTGACCCTGTTCCCCAAAAGTCCGCTAGCAGGTAAGCATCATGAAAGTCGGAACTTTGCCCTGTCTTCTGCTTCCATGCCACTGCATCACTCATGACATGGTAAACACTTGGTAAGATTTTAATGAATTAGTGAAAGAAAAAATACTGTTATCATCAGTAACCAAGGCCACACAATTAGCCTCTAATGAGCGTCATTCACAGGCAACTATCCAGATCATTGGCATGCATCTAGACAAGTTGTCACAAGGTAGGTTTTACCCCATTGTATTTCTTGGAAATGATACTAGACTTGGAGATGAAATGAGAAACATTGTTCTGCTAATGTAGAGAATAGGAAAGAAATCATGACTTCAGTTGGAGATGGGCTCTTGTCAGGAGCCTAAGAAACCTCACTCAAAATTTACTCCTCCCGGTTCCTTCTTCCTGGTTTCTACTCAAACTATGATTATGCTTTTATTTCATGCTCAGCACAAAGCACATTTACTCCTGTGTGTGTAACCTTGGGAATGTTGTGTTTTCTAATCTGGAAGTTTTTCCCGACTGAAACTAGCTAACTTCCTCCTCTGCCCCTTTCCTTCCTTCCTTTCCTTCCTTTTATTCCCTTCTTTCCTCTTTCTTCATTGTTTTGATAGTATTTTTTTTGTTTTTAAACAAACTTTTTATGGCACAGAGATAATATTTTAATGTAAATGCCTAGATATTATTTCAACCACAACTACTTCCAATTTTAACATCACATTAAGAATTTTTTTTTTAATGTTTACATATTTTTGAGAGAGAGAGAAAGAGAGACAGAGCACGAGTGGGGAAGGGGCAGAGAGAGAGAGAGGGAGACAGAATCTGAAGCAGACTCCAGGCTCTGAGCTGTCAGCCCTCGGGACCCCCGCCGCAAGATCTTGACCTGAGCTGAAGTCAGATGCTCAACGGACTGAGCCACCCAGGTGCCCCAATGTGACATGTTTTAAATAGATATTTTGTCACACAACCACAACACTGTTACTATACCTAACTAAATAATAATCTCTCTTTTCATCTGATGCTCACTCCATATTCTAATTTCTCTAAATGAATCCAAATGTCCTTTACAGTTTGTTTAATTCAAGGTCCACTTGCGACCTTCAATGTATTGGGGATTGGAATTCTGTGTTTCTTGGCTTTAATGCAGCTAGCACCCACTGCTTGGTGGGCAGTCAGTGAAGTGGGTTGTTTGTTTGTTTATTTGTTTGTTTTCTGTGGGCCAGACATTTACTGAGCCAAACGTGCCAAACAATGCCTTAATTGCTGGTGACGCCATATTAAAACATAGTTTTTGTCCTCAAAACTTCAAAATTTAGCTGAAACAAAATGAATGTTGAAGTAAATGAATGAAGACAGGCAAGGTAAATTTATCAGGCCAGTTAGTGTCTGCAGTTTTTCCTTCAGAGAAGGGCTTTGGGGTGGAGTTTCATACATTTCCCTAACAGCAGCATCATTTCATTATTTCATACAGTGAAAAACACTAAAGATCTAAAGTTCCATTATACATGAGCAACACTTCAGGAAATTTGCTGAACGCAAGTTATTTTTTGTTGGTGGTCCAGAGCTACTCTTTATGTTCTATTTTCAGAAACTGGATATTTAAATAGTCGGTTGCCCTGCTCAATGGCAAAACAACCCATTATTCAGTGGCTTTCTGTTCTCTATAAGATAAAAAGGCCCCTCCTTAAGCACTCCGCCAGACCCCATCTAATGCAGCCTTGCCTCCTTCTCCAGGGTCATCTCTTGCCTCACATCTTAGGCTCCACCAAAACCAAACAGCTAATGTCACCCTGCGGAAGTCCCCCCATATTCACCCCATAGCTCATGTCTTTGCCCTCCTCCAGGCCTCTGCTCATGCCATTCCTCTGCAAGGAATGTTCTACCTGCCCTTTTCCTTTCCTTTCTCCCCTTTGCTTGGCCCCTACACATCATTTAAAATTCAGTTCAGCTGTGCCTTCCTCCAGAAAGTCTTCCAGACTCCCTCTAGACTTGGTTGGATACCCCTCCTTGGGCTTCTTGGACACCACGTATAAATCTCATTTAGCACATAGCACTCTGTGCTGAAACAACCTGCTGTCTGGCCTCTCTCTCCTTCCCTCCCCCTAAACCAGACATGACCCCATCCAGGGCCAGAACTATGTGCCATCATCTCAGTTTCCCCAGGCAGTGCCGAGGCAATAGGAAGTCCTTAAGAATTCCTTAGACGGAGGAGTGCCTGGGTGGGTCAGTCGGTTAAGCATCCAACTTAGGCTCAGGTCATGATCTCACGACTGATGAGTTCAAGCCCTGTGTCAGGCTCTGTGCTGACAACTCAGAGCCTAGAACCTGCTTCAGATTCTGTTTCTGTCTCTCCTCACCACTCCCTGACTCAAGCTCGCTCTCTCTCTCTCTCTCTAATACCAATAAACATTAAAAAAATTTTTTTAAAGAATTATTTACCTAGAATTACTGGAAGATGACAACAGGAATAAAAGAGACAGTTACACAATTTTAAGAGATAAAAATCATGATGTTCTTTTCAATCTCTTTGTGATGTTGGAGCTGGAAAGGTGTAGGGGAATGTTCTAGTGTCACTCTCTCATTTGGCAGTTGAAGAAACCACAGCTGTGAGAGAACATGGTCACGAGTGTTCATGGACAACCCGTGTGCCACTCCAGGACCCAACAGGAAAGAGACAACATGCTTGAATGAGATAATGCCAGGATGGTGTGTTTGTTTTACAAAAGGGTTACTTACAAAGGTAAGGATGGGTGGGATGGGAACCACAGAGATAGCTCAGTAACCTCAATCTAGAACCAGCAAAGGAGCTGTTAACCATTCCTAGGGCTGGAATGACCAGCTCATCCTCATTTGCCCAGGATTGTGTTGGTTTGAGAACTCAAAACCCCATGTCCTGGGAATACCCTCAGTTCCTACAAACCAGGAAGATTGATCACCTTACCCAGTGCTCAGGTAGGAAGGAAGTGACAGGTTACTAAAACCTGAAAAGAAAGACAGTCCCTTAAGAGAAATCAGTGATCTTCAGACAAGGCCACATTTAACCCAAAGTAACCTCACAGGGAGGAAGGCAGGGAACAGGAACCCTGCCTTCATTCTCCTCCCTTTTTCTAACCTCCTACAGAGGCTCTGCATGGGGCTTCCCATGAGCCAGAATCAACCAGAAGCCAAGTCCACACTGCCTGCCTCCCAGGACAGAGAGCAGAACGGGGAAAGGTGGAGGGTGCCCCTGGAGCAGGAAAGGACCCCAGCTCAGCCCTCAGGCACACAAAACAGCCTGAGGGAGATGCCCAACCCTCCCCCACCAGGAGAGACTCACAAGTCCTGATGCAGGTAACAAGATGGTATTACACAAATCTGTAAACCCTTTCTAGGATTTCCAAACATTTCCAACAAAATGGAGGTGGAGAGAAAGCGTGCCTTTAAATTCTTCCACCCCCTTCTGGCTCCCATCTCTTCTCCAGTCTGCTGCCTCCTTATCAATCCACAGATGTCATCTCTAGCCCACAACTGCACAGACCCAAACCCAAAATGCAACCCCTCCCTCAAATTCCACGAAAAGTATCCACTCACAGTGGGTGGATTTTGTGTTTATTAGATCGCATTGGAGACTTAGAGGTAGTCCAAGAAGAGTTTACATCACAAAGAATGTCAAGTTCAACAAGACATCCGTGTACTTGGAAGCCCTTCCAGCCCCTCCAGCCATGTGGGATGCTTCAAGGGCTACCTAATGCTCCGTATTTCCTGTACCTCACACCGAGTCCCCCTGCCTCTCCCTCATCTTCCCCCTTCCTCTCATACCCTTATACCACAGCACAAAAATGCCTCACTGGAACAGTTTTCCATTTCCTTCTGGGCCTTTGTAGAACCAGTCAACACCCAAGCCCTCTAGCTCTCTCACCTTCTTCCCCAGGACACATTCTGGCTGCTAGAGCCAACTCCCTTCCAATGATAAATTCTGCTGTCAGCTGTCCGCTGAGAAGTTTTCAACCTCCTGTTGTACATTATTCTAGAGAAAGCAGTTGATGTTAGTATAATCCATTGAGAAGTTTATTAATCAACTTGCATAAAAAGGCCTGCATCAATGGCTTTCTTGTCTCGTGGAATTCAATTCTTCCTCTGAACATGTCACAGTGCATTACCCCGCTCAGAGTTAGCATATTTAAGCATCTTGTGGTTGCTGGAGTAGCACAGCCATGGCATACTGAGCTCATCTTTTTCTTTCAGAGGCTGATTCAGTCAGCTTAGGATCTCAGCTCTTTAAAATTACATCGGGATGAATCTTGCTGCATACAAGCTGCTAGCCCAAGCATAATTTTGATTCCCAGATCCTACAAGGTTCTGTATCTTAAAGAGTTATATTCAACATGCTATTGCATGCCTAGACCTTTTACCAACTCTACGTTTGCCCTTAATGTAGGAGCAGTTGTGAACAAAAGGCCAAGTCCTTTCAAGAGTGCTCAGAATGTTAGAGAGAGAGAAGCTTCCTTTTCAGTACTTGCTAGACTTGACACAGAGAGCCAAGGGAAGTGGATGAATCTGGCTCAGAGCACTGGGGAGCTGCTTCCAGTTTATGCTGGTTTGTCTTGTTTTGTTTTTTGTAGATAATAAGAGAATGCACCACTCACAGCTTGACTTCAAGGTGGCAAAGAATCCAAAGGACTCTGAAAGGTATGGGGACAAATTAAATTGTTAATAAGTCACTTAAGTCACAGAGTATGAGATTTACAAGCCTCTGCATATAATCCAGACTTAAATGTTATATAGGTATTTTCATCTTAAAACTTACGCTCAGCCTTAGTTCTGCTCTCTTATTTGCTGGATTTGGTCCATTTTCAAGGTTCTTACTGATTAAACATAATTTGAAATTATGTCTCATCCTATATGATTATCCACACATATTATTGTGCAGTTGCAAAAGTATTTTGTGTTTCTTTAACTTTAAAAACTATATATACAGAGTTAGTGAGGCATAAAGGAACAGAGTTCTGCTAGACAGCGTCCCCAGGCTCTAGCATTAGCTCTGCTAACGAGTGTGTGAACTCTGGTGACTGAATTTTAGTTTCTGTTGAATTGCTATTAGCTGTAAGATTATCAAAACACCACCAGAAATACCCACCACCAAGGAAACAATAAGTATCCTTACGGTTTAAGCCCCTTTCAGCTGAGTTTTCTATTAGGTCAAAGTGCTAGATGTGGGGTCTCTGCAATTCTCTTGAGGAGAGAGCTTTCCCTCATGGTCACAAGATGGCTGCCACAGCTGCACTCATCCCACATAGCTATAGTTAAAGGCAGGAAGCAGGTGGGTCGTCAGGGCTGTTAGAAAAAGCACTGTCCTCGTACACCACCCTCTTATTCTCAGTGTGGAAAAATTTCCTCCCAGAAACCCTGCCACCCCAGTACATTCCTTTTACCATTTCATTGGCCTAAACAAGGTCTAATTTCAAGGAAGGCTGGGAAAGTGGCTAGTTTTATCAGGCTTTATAATGGCAGACAGACACGAGACAAGGTATGTAGACATAGCTGGGACAGTGACTGTTCCTGAAAAACTCCTATTACCAAAAGACCCCTTTTGAGAAAATTAAATATAGAGCTGCTATATTTAAACCTCTATCAGAGCCTCATGACTCTGTAATAATATGGAAGTATATAATAAATCAAGCAGTATCCTGCATAATTCAAATGGTGACTATAAGGAAAACCTTCTATAGGGAAATAATTTAGAAAGAGAGTCAGAAAATGGAATACGGGAGAAGATTCAGAAGTGCTTCAAGTTGCCAACCAAATGATACCCTGGGCCTCTCACCCTCCAGGAGCTCACTTACTAATAAATCACAAGTGGAAGACGGAGCAGCCATCTCTCACAAAATCATAACATGCCCTGAATTAGGATTAGCTTGTCCTGGTGAATCTAAATTGGACCACAAACTGGTAAAAGTCTTTGTGTCTTTCTTTTCAGACATCTCCCTGCCCTTCCAGCAGCCACTCCTGAGTCCACTTTCTGAACACAACCCCAGGGGGATTTGGTGTTTAAAGCTGAATTAGTCAACACAGAAATTTAGCTCCAGCTTAACTGAAAGCATTTGGTAACTTGTAGAGACACGCATCATGAGAGAAATGTCACCAACTTGGCAGACATAAATGTCTGAAAGAAAACATTCCAATAGAATGTACTGAAACACACAAAATCCAAGCGACATGCCAGGCTTTCCGAAGCAATCCAAGCACATCAAGGGGGTGGGAAGATCAGAGAGATAAAAAAGATTCAGATACCTAAAATTAAGTTCCAAATTAGTGCTTCTACATTGGTGCATGCCTCATCTAGGGTTATGGGAAATGTGACATCTGTGCTAAGCGAATTTAGGTTAGGTATTCGTTAAATGCTGATTGACTGGTGATAGAATGTTTTTCTACCAAGAAATATCCGTCAGCTTCTTGACTTGCTCATTGTGATCAGAGATCAAGCCAATCTAATCCAGGTATATAACATTTTCCCCTGAGGTTTAACAGCTGCATACACCTGCTGTTCATTGAGCTAATGGACATGAAATCAGAGGTGAACCACCAGAGGCCTGTCTTTTGCTTTCTTTCCTGGAAGCTGGTTGGAACATAGAAAATTCAAGCCAAAAGGTGAGCATATACAAGACTGTAAGGCACCCACCTTACAGGCAGGGATGAGCCAAGGAGACAGCCTTGTGGAAGAAGTGCAGTGATCCCACCAGGCAGGAGTGCCATGGCCAGTGCCCCCCCCCCCCCGCCCCGGGATCCTGAGACTTTCCAAGAAAGGGTGCATGCAACACAGAACCTCTGGCTACCCCAGGGCTCAGCCCCACTGGGAAACTGCCGAGAGAGGAGCTGCTCCCAGCCCAGTCCAAACAGAGTGCCAACCCTCCACCAGTGGTCCTCAACTAGGGACATCTGGCTCCTCGAAGGGACTATCTGGCAGTGCCTAAAGATGTTTTTGGCTTCCACAACTGGGGTGGGGGACACTGCTGGCACCTCGTGGGTAGAAGCTAGGGATACACTCGTAGATTGTCACTTAAAATATCTAGTTGGTATCTCAAACTTAGCATGTTTAAAACTGAACTCCTGATTGCCCCAACAGTTAACTCCATCCTCTTAATTGTTCAGACCAAAAATGTAGGTGTCCTCCCTGACTTCCCCTTTCTCACATTCCACAGTCAACAGATCAGTAAAAATATCCAGAGTCGGACCATTTCTTGCCTCCTCCTCCATGCTAATCCGAACCAAGCTACCATCAGTTTTTCCCTAGATTATTGCAGTAGTTTCCAAATGGCCCCCCCACAGCTGATTTTCAGCGGATCGGACAGAGTGGTCCCTTAACAAAATAAGTCACGTCTTATCCATTCTTTGTTGGAGTCCCTGCAAAGCTTCCATCCCGCTCAGATAAAACTACAGTCTTTCTAGCACCCTCTGAGGCACAACCTGTCCTGTCCTTCCCTCATCTCTTGGGCCTTCTCTCTCACTTTCCTCCTGACTCCACCCTTCTCCAGCCTCTCCAGCCACCCTACCATTCCCAGCAGCCTTTGCATCCGCTGCTCCCCTACTGGAACACTCCACTCACATCAGCCTCAAACATCACCTCCTCTTTATTCTATTTAGAATCACCTCCTCCCCTACCCCACCTTCACTTTTGCCCTTCTCTGCTTTGTTTCTCTCCACAGTAATCCTTTGTAATCTGACACACCACTTGTGTTACTTAACTATCGTTTTGATTCTTTTCCTGACTAAAATAAAAAACGAAACAAAACAAAATAAACCCAACTTTATGAAGGTAAGACTTTTGGTCTTTTTTGTTCATGACTTTATTCCCAGCAACTACAACAGTGTTTGAGGCATAGCAGGTACTCAAGAAATACTTGTTAAGTAAATGAATGAACGAATGAACCAGTGAATGGACTGTCAGAACACACACAGGTCTTCCAATGATAAATAATAATTCTTGGAGGGATGATCAATTTAATAAAAGAGAGGGACAACTCCTCACTCATGTAATCTAATGGGTACAGTCTTCCCACCTGAGTGTGGATACACTCGTTCACACTCGTTTGCACAGCTGCCTTCCTTCCCCTGTCCTGGTTCTATGTCCCGGAGCCTGAAGATACATAGACAACCAGTCCTGTTAGAATACCTGTCCAACAGAAACTTTATCCTCTACCACCTTCATCTGCAGAAAGAACTGGTGCAAATTCTTCAGTAGAGTGCTCTCTCCACCTGTCCCCAAAGCCTTTGTGAGCAGAAGGGCTGTAAGGTACGAATTTATTTTTAGCTTGCCCAGAGAAAGTGTTCAAGGTGTTGGGAGGGAAGGAGGGCTCTTCTAGATGCATATCATTTGGCTACAGCTCTGTTTAGATCATGTATTTTAAATTTTGTTTATTTTACGTTTATTTATTTTTGAGAGGGAGGGGCAGAGAGAGAGGGAGAGAGAGAATCCCAAGTAGGCTCCACACTGTTAGCACAGACCCCAAGGCAAGGCTCAAAGTCACAAACCATGAGATCATGACCTGAGCCGAAATCAAGAGTCAGGTGCTTAACTGACTGAGCCAGCCAGGCGCCCCTGGATCATGTATTTTAAATGTTAAGCAGTCCCAAGAGTACACTTGGTTCAATCCAAACAGGTAGACTGTGTGTCCTGAGGTCTGTGTGGTTCTGTATAGTTATTTAGATCTTGCATTGAAGGTCCTTAATCTCTCAGAGCCTCTGTTTGTTCATCTGTGATAATGAAATGGTAATATTATCTTAGTCCCTGCCTGGATTGGAGATGGTACTGTCCAGACTGAGCCTTACTTTATATCTTTTAGTGCAGAGAGAAGGAAGCCATAGGACTCCAGGGGCCAGAAATCAGTCAAGAAAATTTTCTCTTTCTTTATTTCCTGTCCAAGAAAATGCTATAAAAATTCAGATGTTACCCTCCCTGTTCCTATCTCTCTGCCAAAGTTGGAATACTTTGCTGTCTAGCAGTCCCAAGCCTCTGAACTGGAACAGTTCACTTGGTCAGAAAGAAGAACCCAGAGGAGTTTGCCTGCAACCCTCAGACACCGTAGACATGACCTGGCAACTGCTTTGAAGGCAGAGAATATTCTGCCTCTTGAATAGATCCCCGGGTGGAAATGGTGGACCAACAGAGACGGCCAGTCATACCTCTCTCTCTCATCATTTGGGATATATTTATATTTTGTTCTATTCCTTAATAGAGATGTGGAAAGCAAATTAGTGTTCTTATTTGTACACTATTCCCAGGGAATTTGCAAACATTACATATTCCTTTTTTTCTTTTTTACTATGCATGATCTATCTTCTGGGTAAGGGCGCACAGATCTTTATAGTATCTTCACTAAGAAAAGTAGCAATCATCACAGCCTGTTAACTCTGCTTTCTAGTGAAAAAAAAAAGAAAAGAAAAGAAAAAGAAATTACATGGTGAGTATACGTGGTAGGAGTTGAAGCAGGGAGGTACTTAAAGTCCATGAAGAGGATTTCACCATGGGAGCTAAATAATAATTACATATTTCATCAGGTACCATGAGATTTTAGTGAAATCGATATATAAATGGATAGCACAGTGTCTAAGCACCCTGTGCATATAGATGCTAGTTCTCTTCTTTTCTTTTATATTCATATCAGAATGATGGCTAGTGAGCTTGAATACTTTAACAACTCCCTAACATCTCCTATGGCCCCTAAAAAATGGGAGCAAATATGATAATGCCCTTTATTTACGCAGGGAGCGAGAGTGGGGTGAGTGGAGACTAGCGTCGATAATGTGCACATGATGTCATATGAACAGCTTAGAGAAGTAACAGGTGAAAATCTATTAAGACATTCATTAGCCATAGAATTATTAAGTTACTCCTCATTAATAGAGAAACAATTAAATGAATTATGATATATCCGTACCATAGAACACCAAGCAGATGTCACCAAGAATGAGATAGATCTCAATGGAATAGGAGATCCTCAATAGGAAATTTGATCCTATTGTACCAATTTGCTTACACATGTAAACCTGTGTGCTTGTGCAATAAGTGTGTCTATCTGAAGAGGCACGATTCAAGTAGTTACACATGGAATGATGGATGGGAGGAGAAAAGTAGATTTTCACTTATGTTACACATGTGGCAAGTAATAATTCTCATTGACTATCCGTATGATCCTGTTTTCCTATGCAGTTGGGTGAAATTATGTGACTGGTTTCTGCCCTTGAAATATGAGCAGAAGTGACACACATCACTTTCTGTCTGGGATACTTAACGTTGTGAGTCCTCCATGTAATCTCCCTACCACAAAATGGAAGGAATCTGGATTACAAAGTTACCCAAGTAAGACAGTTTCCCAGGAGGTCCCCAATTTGAACTAAAAAGGTAGTATGAGTGTCCATGTGTGTGTTGTAGATGGGGATACTTATTGGGTAAAGCCACTGAGATTTGGGAGTCAATTAATGTAGTGTCTTAGTTATCTATTGGACATAACAATTTACCCCACAGGTTTAGCAACTAAAAGCAACCAACATTTATCAGCTCACTGGTCAGGATCTTGGGGGTGGTTCTGATTGAGGACACTTCATGGGGCTTTGGTCAAAGTGTTGGCCAAGGCTGTGGACATCTCAAGGCTCTACCTGGATTGGAGAATCTGCTTCCATGCTCATTCATGTGGCTGTTGGCCAGAGACATCAGGGGACACTCCACAGGCTTGCTCAAGTAGGCAGTTTGCTTTCCCAGAGGGAAAGATTTAAGACAGAAAGGGACAGACAGAGACTCTAAGGTGGAAGGCACAGTCTTCCTGCAACCTAATCTCAGAAGTGACATTCCATCACTCTTTCTTACTCTGTTGTTAGAAGTGAGTCGCTAAATCTAGCCCACACTCAAAGGAATGAGAATTTCAAGATTGTTAATACGAGCAGGTGGATGACTGGAGCCATCTCTAAGACTGACTACCACATGCAGCATAGCCTAGACTACCCCGAACAATGCAATATCCTTTTCTACTGTTTGACATTTTTTACAGCAAGCATGAGTTACTCTCATAATTTAAAAACAAAGTTGGAACCTAATATACTATATATTTTTAAAAGTATCCAGCTAGAACCTTAGTTCTTCCCCTCCCTGCCCCCCAAGAAAGCCAAATGGCAAAATTATCTATTTTCCACTGCTCAAAACAGCCCATTGCTCTCCCGTTCTTAAATGCACATCTTGGAAGTGACTCATTTTATCCCTTATCCATTTGGGCTTTTTCATTTTCTTTTTCACACTAAAGACATTTTGTGTGTTGCAATTTAAACTACTGGGAGGTCCCCTGAGCATTTTCTCCAGAAAAACACTTTCTTCTCCATTGCCTAAGTGTTAATTGTATAGAGCAGCAGGCTCTAAAGTGAAAATACAAAGTGAACCAGATAGTAGTTCCCTCCTAAAGTCGGGCCCCCGTAGTTGACCTCAAGCCTTGGAGATGCTGTCTTTCAGCAATTAGCCACAGATCTGCTCACGGCTGCTACTGTACAGAACCTCGCTGTTTATTTTCATCTGTGCCATCACACTTCTGATTCTAAGGTAATAAAGCAACCAGGAAACTGGCCTAAACTGGAACGTGTGAGCTCTCCAAGCCAGCAGGGTTTGGGTCAGTCTTACAGGATTATCATGTGTCTTAGTGACCTTTCTTGATGAAGCCAAAAAGGAAGAAAGGAAGAAAGTGAATATAATTACATAGTGAATATCTTTAAATAAAGGGGAAGGACAACATCTTCAAGGGATTTCCTCTGTATTTGGAAAGAGAGGACTAAGCAGGCCAAAACCCAAAGATGCTATAGTGAAAGAAAGTTCCAAGGTACAAATAAGCTGACATAGGAGACAGGATCTAAAAGATGGGAAACAAGATCAAATAGAATAGACAATATTGGGGAGATGAGATTGACCTTGATAGTGTAGTAGATTTCAAGTTTCCAAATAGGAGTCATCAAATCCACACTGTTTTGAGAGTGAGCATGCTTTCACCGTCTGTACTCTTTTTAAGAGCTAGGTAGGATTCAAGTGAATCTAACAGCATGGTAAAGTTAGCAAGTGACTGTAAATCATTTTAAATAGTTGCAGTTTGTAAAATAATGGGTCCTGTGGGAAGAGAGTGAGGAGTTTTCACCACAGCTGGGTAGTCCCTATAATTTCCTTCAATTTTCCTCTAAAAATCCCACATCAGCAATGTAATTGTCTGCCTCACTGTCTCCCTTCCACCCCAGATGGAAGAGAGAAAGCACTGAAGAGAATAATAATGTGACACTCAATAAAGTGTTCTCAGCAAAGCCCTGGACTAGGTGGGGAGAGGGGGTGAAATCCAGAAAAGGGATGCAGTACCACTTCTGGGCATAGTGCTGTGCTTTATCAGGCCAGAGCGATTCAGCAGAGCACCCCCCACCTGCCCCCGACCTCGGGGCTAGGAGAGGAAAGATTTACAATGCCAGACTTTGTCACCAGCCTTCTTTCAGAGCATTTTGGCCCATGTTTATTTCACTTATTGGCTTTCAGTCAAGTTTCATCTGAAAGAGCTTGGAGGCAAAAAAAAAAAAAAAAGAAAAGAAAAAAAGAAAAAAAAGGAAAAACATTTTTAAAAACGAAATTGTCTGGTGGAATATTCCAAAGGTCAATCTTTGCCCATTTGTTCTTCTTTCTCAGTTGAGTTCTTTTAGGCATCGGATGAGGGTAAATACCCATACTGGTAGCAGACGCGTATTCTGAGGATAGACCAGAACATAACAGGAGACGGTAAAAGAAGTTCACCTGAGCTCTCTGCATTTGCCTGGTGTCCCTCGTGTCTTCCAGCCTTAGAGTCTACGATGGATAAGGGTTTGCTCATTGTATTAATTAGGATTAAATGTAGCTGCACGTGACAGATAATCTAACCTATCCGTGCTCTGAACAACTTAGAAACATGTCAGCTCCCCCAAGTCATGAGGGATACGTGTACCTTCCAGCTCATTGCTGTACCATCCTGAGGGTAGATGGCCTGCACCCTGACACCCTGCAGGAGCGGCTAGAGCTTTGGGATCAAATCTGGTTTTCCAGACAAGACAGCCACGGAAGAGAGGACACGCACAAGCTGTTCTTTAGGGAGGTTTCCAGGGCTGCCTGTATCAGTTAACTACAGGTTAGCCTCAGATGGCAGGCCTGACCAGGCTTGGCAACGTGCTGCTCTTTGGACTCCAGTCGGCTTCGTGTGTGTTCATTCCACGGCCGAGGCTGATATAGTCACCAGCTTTCTGAAACATGCTTTTCCCATAAATGAGGTCAAATGCTCTCAAATGGTCAAATAGAAACATGCAGTGCCTGCTAGGGTCTAAACTATGAACTGGCACAAAGTCACTTCTGCCCACATGTCATTGGCAAAAGCAAGTCACACTGCCAAGTTCGATACCAATCGGATAGGAAAATATACTCTTCCCATGAGAGTTGAGGGAGAGGAGTGGATATTTTCTTGTTAATGATATCATATATTACATTATCCATGCCAGGGGTCCCAAGACCACCCAAAGTTTTGGTGACTCACTAGAAGGACTCACAGGTCCTCATACAGTGGCAGCTTATTATGGTGAAGGGTACAGAGCAAATTCAACGAAGGGTGAAGTCCAGAGGAAAGCAAGTGCAAACTTCTAAGAGTCTCTCCCAGTGGAGTCACCCAGGACGTGTGTAATTTCTCCAGCATCAAATTGTGACAATCCCTGCGAAGTGTTGTCAGTCAGGAAGACTGAGTCTAAGGGTCCAGTGTCAGTCACCCAAACCTATAGTGCCATTGCCCCTGTGACTAACTGAATCACTGGCGCTCCAGACCCCAAGAAAGACACTGTCTCTACGAACTATCTACTCAAACTGGTACAGTGTGATTCAAAGCCCTGAGTATGCGAAAGTCTCTGCTTATCAGTTAAAACATTCCAAGAGCTCAATTGCCAAGAACAGCAAAGGGCCAGTCATAGAACAGATCCTTCTTGGGAATGTGCAATGTTTGAGTGATCTGGGCCTGCCCAGTTAACACTTCCCTACCCATTATCCCATATACTTCCCCCTGCTAAAGACCAAAATATAATCACCTTGGTCCTACCTAGATGCAGGTGAGTCAAGGAAGGGTGGTTTTTACTCCACGGAATACACATCAAGCTAAGAAACAGGAGCGCTACTCTTAAAAAGTTGGGAAGAAGAGATTTGGAGTGTCTCACTGATCACTTGACGTGAGCTGGAAAAGTGAGAGCAAGAGACAGATCAGGGTCAGGGAAATCTTATGACTTGACTAATAACAGTGATAAACTTAAAAAAAATTACAAAAAGTAACAGTGATACTACATTTTACCTCAACCCAGATGCCATCAGTTGTAAGATACATCATTATTTCATTACTGCTTGGAAAGAGAGATAAAATGCTACCAATTAAAAACCATGACATTTTGTCTATTTTTGGATTTTATAAAGATGGAATTATACATTATGTGCTCTTTGGAGCAACTTGATATTGTCTTTTTATTTCAGTCATTCTGCTAGGTAGGTAGTGTTACTGATTGTGATTTTAATCTGCACTCTCCTGATGACTAATGAAGGTAAGCCCCTTTCATATGTTCATAGGCCGCCTGATATCCTCATTTGTGGGGTATATTCATGCTTTTGCCCATTTTTCTATTAGAATGTTTGTCTTATTGAGTTTTAGTTCTTTACTATATGGAGTAGAACCCTTTGTCATATATACATATTGTAAATATTTTCTCCCCCACCTTGTGACTTGTTTTGTCACTCTTTTAATGGTATGTTTTGACGAAGAAAAGTTCTTAATTTTAATGTAGTCCAATGTATTTTTTTTTTGTAATTAGAGCTTTTGAAGTTGTGCTTAATAAAATTTCTCCAGGGGCGCCTGAGTGGCTCAGTCGGTTAAATATCTATTTCTTGATTGAGGCTCAGGTCACGATCTTGTGGTTTGTAGGGTTGAGCCTTGCATCAAGCTTTGTGCTGGCAGCATGGAGCCTGCTTGGGATTCTCTCTCTCCTCTCTCTCTCTGCCCCTACATTGCTTGCGTGCTCTCTCTCTCTCAAAATAAATAAGTTAAAAAAAAATTCTCCAACCCAAGCTCATGAAGATAGTTTCCTATGTTACCTTCCAGTGGTTTCATTGTGTTGTCTTTTACATGTATCAGGTGGATAGATCTACAACCCATCTGCAGTTGACTTGGGGTGCAGTGATAGGTAGGAGAATATGGATGTCCCAATGACCCAATGTGCACACCTAGTGGATTCAGAGTATTTGCCTTTCCCACTCCACAGAAGTGCCACTGTTATCATAATCATTTAGATTGTTTTATTATTAAAAGAGCTCTTTCAGAATTACTTTGATAAAATTTATTATAATTGTTTTGCAATTCATAGATGCAAAAAAAAACAAAAGCAAAATAAGCAGATGAAAATATTCTTAAAACTTTCACTCATTCAATCTGACTCTTCAACTTTTCAACTCAATCACTGATGACTGTTTTGCCACAAAATATGGTCCTCTGTGTTATCAAGAATGTTGGCAATGCAGCAAAAGAATGCTCCATTGTTATCTCAGGATTTTCTGCATATTTTGATTTCAGTGTGCAGAAAATGACAACTTTGGCCAAGCCAACAGTGATTTTTAAGATGTATCTTAATTTCAGAACTGTTAAAATATGAAAACGTATGTGGCTTAAAATAAAAATGATTCTTATCCTAAGTCAGATTAATAGAAGGCTGAAACAGACCTTCAAGTGTATGTGGTGTATTGAGGAAGTGCCTTTTAAGAAAAAAATATATCTTATTGGGGAGGCAGAGAAGTAACATAGGGAACTGGAAGAACTGAGCAAGAATGTGACCTCAAGAGAAGTCAAGCTCTAGTCTCCAAGCTGGGGAGTGAGGGAAGATGGAGAAGGGAGGGTGTAGTATTTTGTAATCCACATCAGTCAGTCATTGGTGGCCAGCAGCAGAGGGCAGGGTGGGTAGCAATCTCTCCAGCAAGCTTTCCGCCCTTGATGAGAGGAGGTCTTCAAGGAGGGGATTAGCTGTGATCTGTTAGTATCAGAACTCAAAACAGCTGGAGAAGGGATGCACCAGTAAAGGGAATGTGGCCTGGGTACCAATAGTATTTCCTATAGTCATAAATACCGAAACTTTATTGAGTGCTTACTATGTGGCACCTTTTCATAAATGAGAAAATTGGAGTTTGGAGAAGCCATTTAGCTTATCCAGGGTCACACAGCTGGTCAATGGCAGAGCTGAATGTAGGCAGTCTGACCAGGGCCCTTGCTCTTAATTTCTATACTGTATACTTCCAAATAAACTCAACAGGTAATCAAGTGCATTATTTACATGGTGAAAGGGGAAGCCTTTGGTGTATTTGAAATTGGCCAAATAACAATGAGAAAGAATGAAATATGGCCCTTTGTAGCAACGTGGATGGAACTGGAGAGTGTGATGCTAAGTGAAATAAGCCATACAGAGAAAGACAGATACCATATGTTTTCACTCTTATGTGGATCCTGAGAAACTTAACAGAAACCCATGGGGGAGGGGAAGGAAAGAAAAAAAAAAGAGGTTAGAGTGGGAGAGAGCCAAAGCATAAGAGACTCTTAAAAACTGAGAACAAACTGAGGGTTGATGGGGGGTGGGAGGGAAGGGAGGGTAGGTGATGGGTATTGAAGAGAGAATCTTTTGGGATGAGCACTGGGTGTTGTATGGAAACCAATTTGACAATAAATTTCATATATTAAAAAAAAATGAAATTGGCCAAATAAGCAAGACAGGAAGATTATATTCATTTTTTTAATGTTGATTATTTTCCAAACTCACTATTTTGTTTTGCCTTCAGTCCTGTTTTCTTTAGATTTCTAGAGAGATTCTCATCTCTCACCATACACCTTTAATTATGAGTATTTATCATCACCTTTGGTTTAGCCTTCTTGGACAGTTATGAGTCACCCTCCAAAATCTACCATGTAGAAGTTGCACTTAAGGTTTTGTCTTGAGATTATGGTGGGTATTTATAATACACATGACTGATTTTGATTTTTTTTAAATTTTATCCTTAAGTAATCTCTGCATCAAAAGTGGGGGTCGAACTCACAACCCCAAGATCAAAAGTCACATGCTCTTGGGGCACCTGGGTGGCTCAGTCGGTTAAGCATCCAACTCTTAATCTCGGCCCAGGCTATGATCTCACAGTTCATGAGCTCAAGTCCTGTTTCAGGCTTTACACTGATAGTGCAGAGCCAGCTTCAAATTCTTTCTCCCTCTCCTTCTGCCCCTATCCCGCTGGTGCTCTCTCTGTCTCTCTCAGAATAAATAAATAAACTCAAAATAATTTTAAGTCACATGTTCTACCACAGACTAAGCCAGCTAGGTGCCCCCCACATGGTTGATTGTCTTATAATGGCAATGATTACTTTAGTTCATCATAATTTTGGTTTTTGTTAATTCTCTTCTTTGACATCAAAACCATTTTCTCCCTACATATCTTCAACACCTTTAAATAGCATTTCATAAGCATAGACAGTAGAAGGTTGAGAATCACCTTTGTGTCTATTTGATTGACTTGCCCTCAAAAGAAGCACAAAAGTTGGGTCTTTGCAAAATTGCTCAGCCTCACATTAAAATCCTCATCTTGTTTTTTGGCCTCAACTATCACTGAATCATCTTTATTCTTTCTCATTCCTCCTTACTCTCCATAACCTCATCCCAAAAAAGATGCTACTAAAAAAGAAAGCATACCCTAGAGTGACAAGCCCCATATAAACCAAGCCAACATATAAATCTTTGGCCCAAAATACAAACCAGGGACCAAAGAGGCTTGCAATGGAATCCCCAAATCAATACCAAGATACCCCACGCTTCCCTTACAATAAGCAATGCAAGCTCAGATTATGAGGATTATCTAGGAATTGTGCTGAATCCCAAAGTTGCTCTTCTGCTTGTTCTTGGTAGAGATCTAGGCCCTCATAACTAACTTCATGCTTCATAACTGAGCCAAATAATGGGCAATCCCAAACCTTCGATGGTTCCTATACGGTACATATAAGAAAAATGACACTGAAATGTTGGCAGAAATGAGCATAGGCAGTTGGCTGGGGGCAGTTTCATAGAACCAAGACACTGAGGACAAAACTGATCTCCATCTCAAAAATTGTGTTTAGCCTTCAGTTTGCAGGTAAGAGAGAGAAATATAAATATAAGAGCTCACATTTGTGCTTCAGGTCCTGCTGTTCAACATCTTTCACCACACTTAGAGTCAGGGTGGGGGCAGAAGGAATTGTTCAGCAGGCCAGTTCAAGGTAATAACCAGAGGGGATAAAGTTGCTCTCTGGGATCTTCTCACTTCCTTTTTTAAGTGATTCTTTCCCTTATACAGCCAGTGCCTCTTACTCTCCAGGGTCTCCCTGATACTCTGGACCTCATCTCCCCCTTTCTTCTGTGTGACAACTCAGAGAGTTGAGCAGAAATTAATGTCTCAGTGAAAATAAATAGAATCTCTAATGGTGGACTGTTGGCAACAAGGACAGAACTTCTAGAGAGCACAGGAGTCTTTAGGGCTCATGCTGATGATAAGACACAGGCAATACCTGTGACAAGAAAACCCCTGCTGATCTGGAAAATATTGGGAGATGAACATATTCAGAAGCTGAAATTCTCATTTTCTACTCATGCTTCTGTGTTTTTCCAGCTGCCACTGTTATGTTTCTTAATCTTGGTGGGAAGGAGGACAGCTGAGGGCTGGATTCCCCAGCTGATGAATGTGGACACATAAGCGTCAAAGGATTTGCTTCCCTGGTGTGAGGAAACAGAACAATGTTGAATTTTTTTCATGGAGATTCAAATGACTCTTAGTGCCTTTGTTTTGTAAGCTAATAAACAAATCCCCTTAATCCTGGAATAAATGATTCCAATATTGATGGAGCACTTAGCAAAGTGCCTTCCCAAATATTTTTTTTCATTTATCTTCCCACAACTCTGTAAAATAGGTTGACGTGTCTATCATTAACCCCCCTTTTGAGATGAATTGATAGGCTAATCCCTAAGCAAGTTAGTGGATATATCAGAATGTGGCCCAGTCTTCTGGCTCCCAGCCCTCTGGTTCTTCTACCGTATCTCTGTGATCTGTGGAGTAGCCTCAGAACTTGATATTTGTGCTTCTACCCATGATTCTGAGCTTTGAGCACATACTGAAATTGGTGACATCATTTGCTGCATCCTTCATTTTTAAGAGCCTCGCATTAGAGATTGGCTTTGTTATATCTACTGAAGCCAATTTCACACGTTTCCCCTTTTCTCCTTCCTCGTTCTGTTGGGTTTTGACTAAGTTGGTTCACTTGATCCCTCTTGCTTCTGTTAAAACACACAGATAAATTGTCTGCTCCACCTGAGGAAGGAGTGAAGCAAAACACTGAAAAGACAAACAAGATAGAGCAAGAGGAAAGAAAACAGAACAGAACCTCTTTTGTTTTACCTCCATCTCAAAGGAGACTGCTTTTATGATAAAGCTACCCTGAATAGCTTCTTGAAAATTTTAGTAAACAATAGTGAAAGATTATTTTAATGAAAGGGCCGTTTTGAAGAATTCAAAAGACATGTGAGTAGGAGTAGAATCCAAGGAAAAATATGGTTGTTATGGAAAGTGAGTTTGATGAGCCATCCTTTCTTTTCTGGAAATCCTGACTTAGCTAATGACTAGTACAGAAAAACAAGTGTATTCTATGCCTCATCAATAGAATGGGTCCTTTGTGAACAGAAAAGATAAACATCCCCACCCTGAAAGACAGACAATAAACCAAAAAGTAATGAACAACTCAGTCTTACAGTGTCTTGCTGCTGTGGTTACATGGAAATGGCTGCTACGGAAAAAGAAAAAGAGCAGGACAGAAGGAAACAGGAGAACCAGCGTTTATGGCTTGCAATTTCAAATAGGGTGATGGAGTAGGCCTCGGTAAGAAAGTGATGCATGGGGCACCTGGATGGCTCAGTAGGTTAAGAGTCTGACTCTTGATTTCGCTCAGGTCATGGTCTCACGGTTTGTGAGATGAAGCCTGCACTGACAGGGAGGGGCCTGCTTGGGATTCTCTCCCTCCCTCTTTCTCTGCCCCTCTTCTGAAAATAAATAAATAAACTTAAAAAAAAAAAAAACAGCGATGCTTAAGCAAAGTCTTGAAGGTGAGGTGGTTAGCCAAAACAAGGCAGCGCAAAGGCCGTGAGGCAGGAGAGTTCTCGCATGTTTGAAAACTAGCAAAGAGGCCAGTTCAGCGAAGCGGAGAGCAAAGGAAGACGTAGCAGGAGATGAGGTTCAAGAGGTAAAGGAGAGCTGCTTTGGTCAGGCCCCAGAAACTACTGCAAGGAGTTGGGCTTTCGCTCTGAGTGAGAACCATGGTGGTTTCTGAGAAGGTAAGAGGCACGATTCACTGGGGTCACTCTGGCGGCTGTGCTGAGAACACGAGGCACACAAGATGCAATGGGGGAGACTAGCTGGAAGACCACTTAAGTTAGTGAATTCTTTTGAATATTCAGTAAATAAATCTTTTCTTTTGTAGTCTGATAGATCTAGTTTTTCTTATCCCCTTTGCAAATTCTTCATGGATGGCCCAACATCTACTTTAGAATATGTAAATGCTTGGAATCTGTTGTTCTCAGCTTTGCGGCTTCAGACAATGCTTCTAGGTGGGAAGGGTCCCACTTCAGGGTCTTTTACACTCACTCGTGTTACTGGAATGGGTATCTTCTTGGGCCTGGCACCGCTATTATCTGGGCCAGCTGCAGGAGTAACTGGGTGACATTAGGGTCAGTAAGCATCACCCTCCACAGGCCCTAATCACCATGGTCCTAACTGTATCTCATTGGTTACCTTTTGGATATCAGGATATGTGCAAAAAAGAAAAAAGAAAAGAAAAGAAGAAAAAATTTAAAACAAAGAGCCCAAATCTTGGAATTCTCACAGTCTGGTGGAAAAAGCAGACTGTAAGTAATAACAACAATACCAGGAAACATGGCAGGTGTCTCAACAGGTGTGTGAACCAAGTGCTATGAGAACAGAGAACAGAGAGGGTGTGCTGCCTTGTAGCTGGACGACAGAACAGGACTCTGCAGTAAAGGCAGCTTTTGAACTTTGCCTTGGAAGTTCTGTCAGGTTCAGACAAGTAAAGACGAGAAAATATATTCCAAGAAAGAGAAGCAGTTTTACCTGAAGCGTAAAAGCTGGCAATTATATAGCATGTTCCAGAACTGGGCAGAGGGCTAGTGGAGCTGGCTTGGGGTCAGAACAAGGGCCGGCACGTGACAAGGGATGAGAGGACACGAGACTGAAAGATGTCCTGGGTCCAAGTCATTAGAGGTGCTGACATTGTGCCAAACATCAGGGAGCCAACAACAATATGTAGGCCAGGGAGTGATAAAATGCATATTTCAGCCTTTAGGAAATGACCTAGAATGTGAGAGGTAAGCAGGAAAGAAGAAAGACTCACAGAATGGCATCTCTCAAGAGATAACAGGAGTCTGAGCGGGGGACGAAGTCCAGGGACACTTTGCAAGTAGAATATAAAAAGGCTAATGTATGATTATCATGTAAATGATAGAAAAAAGAAGAAATAAAAATAGACAAAAGGAATTGCAGGACAGTGATGCCATTAACACGCTAACAAACACAGGAGGAGTATCAGACGAGGAGAGGCAGGTCAAGGTTGATGAGCATCATGGTTTTCTGCAAATTCAGATTATTTTCTTCATTTCACAAATGCTTATTACCATGTCACTGTTTGTCTACTGCAACCATATCTTGCTACCAGAGCTTGACCATAAGAAATCAGATGAGTAGGCAAGCAGAAAGGGTAGAATGAGAAAGGTACCTACAGGTGGAAAGCCACATCCCCAAAAAGCCATTAAGATCTCAAGTGCCTTCGGGGTGCCTTGGGTGGCTCAGTCAGTTGAGCCTCTGACTCTTGGTTTAGGTTCAGGTCATGATCTCATGGTTTGTGAGTTCAAACCTCATATGGGGCTCTGTGCTGGCAGCACGGAGCCTGCTTGGGATCCTGTCTCTTCTCTTTCTCAGCCCCACTCCTGCTCTCTGTCTCTTTCAAATCAATAAATAAACTTAAAAAAGAAAAATCTCAAGTGCCTTCAGAAATGTCCTTGGCAAGTGAAGCAGGAGGCTAGAGTCCACAAGGCCAGACCAAGCACGTACAATTGTTGCTCTGGGATCCCAGGACAATGGCCCTGTGTTCCGTGCCTTGTTCCATGCTGCCCACTGAGAATGGAAAGCCCTGCCGGTGGGTGTTTCTGGCAGCTGAGAGGAAGTTGAGAGCTTGGGGATGGCCCCTGCCTTTGCCTGCAGGCTGTCCCTCTTCCTGCTAAAGCCACTTTCTGCCAGACTTGCTTTTCCACACATCATATTCTGTCATGCAGTGAAAATGTTATTTTTCTTTTTGGATATTTTTAAACATATCAACATATGGGGAAAATATAAAACTGGTTTGAATGTGTAGAACAACAACTTCCCCCAATAACAGGTAATAGAGAGTATACAGAATAAGGTATCCAGGCTGTGGAATTCCCTTACTGCCCTTCTTTTCCCTCTGTTGTCTTTGGAGAGAGAAGTGGAGGAAGCAGAGGGAAGAAGAAGTACTTCAGGAAGAGAAAGATGTAGGTGGATGAAAGGGAGGTAGGAAGTAAATCAGAGAAGAATCAGGAAAGGGGAGGGCAGACAGGAGAGCAGTGCTGAGGCCATTTAAAACACCTAAGAGCAAATTCTGTATAATTAGGAAGGAAGGAAGGAAGGAAGGAAGGAAGGAAGGAAGGAAGGAAGGAAGGAAGGAAGGAAGGAGAAAAGGAAGGGAGGAAGGGAGGAAGGGAGGAAGGGAGGAAGGGAGGAAGGGAGGGGAATTATCCTAACAGATGAGAGCAAGGGGTGTAGACCATCCTGAAACCAAATGTCAGTTTTTATGTTCCTGTTCCACATGAGGCTGATAACAAGAACGTGCCCAGGGTGGGTGACAGAGGTGGGATCTGTGCCTCCTTTTGAATGGTGCCTGGAATTAGACAAGACAGGTGTGGCCTTATTTATGTTTTAATTGTAAACATTCCAAGCCGGCATTTTCATTCCACATCTGCCTCCTTTTTTGCAATTAATGTAAAAGCTTGCTCTCCTGCCACCTCATCTCCACCTTATTGTTTCACTGAGTTCTTCTCTCAGGCTTCTGGCTGACACTTGTGTCCCAGACCTGGTACAGTCCACTTCCGGATCATCTGTGCGGTAGGGAGAACAGTCAGACACATCAGGATCACCTCATCACAGCGTCCTTATTTGCTCTCTGTCCTTCCACGGTCACCAATAGCTCAGATTCCAGAGCTGGGTTTTAGGAAGGGGACGACTCTCAAATACAGTGATGCGTGGATGGCTTTCTCACTGAAGATCCAGAGGGAGAGACTGGGGTTCTTCAGGTCTGGAGACACCTCGGAGGAGGCAGTGCGATATGCTGGTGAGCCGTTGTGTCTTTGTGGCCAGAATACCTGGTGAAGGTCCCCACTGAGCCGGAAGGGCCACCTCCCAGCTCTCTTGGCCTGATCTCCTTACCAAGGAGATGATGATGCCAAGGCTTTTGTTGGGATCAGATGGGACAGGGTATGTGAAAGTCCTGTGTAAACTAAAAACACTCTACCAGGGATTTTTAAATTTTTGTTTCAAAAAGCCTGGGATTCCTCAGGAGACTCTCACCAAGAGAAGAGAGATTACTGAACTGGCTTCCTGGCCGTCTACCTCCAGTTCAACCAGAGAAGTTTGGCTTTAATTTAATTCAAAGAAAAGGGGCTCAATAACCTTAAAAATTGGAAAACTGTTGTATTTTATAAATCAGTTCTTTTCTCCTGCTTTTCCCCTACAGTGTATCCCCTCCCTCCCTCCTCCTCTATTTTTGTAAATGGTGATGACAATCCAGCCAGGATCTCTCACCTGCTATCCCTTCTCCTTCCTTCTGTGTGACCCTCAGAAAAGGTGGGGCCAGTTCCCCGCCCCATGTGAAGGGAACTTCCGTGTTCCGAATGTTCACCCAGCTGCCCTTCAGGCACCTGCCTGCCCCCAGCTCCCCTCCTGGGTGGGGGAGCACTAGAGCGAAGCACACTGGGCACAGCAGGGCCGTCTCAAAACAGAAATGGACACAGAGTGAACTCCAGAAAGGTCTGAGAACCAAGTACAGGAGAGACTGGCAGGCACCCATGAGGAGGGTGAGGAGCAAAGGAGTAAGAGACAGAGGGCTGGAGAATAAGGGCACAGTGGGAAGGCGCTCCTGCTCCAGCAGACTCCCACACCGGCCATCCTCCCCTAATCGCTACCTCCCCTGACGACACTCCCCTGGGACTGTGCAAGCAAACAGGCAACAAGAAGTCTCTCCTCTTCCAGATGTCCACCTCCGCTTGACAGGCAAGACCCCGCAAAACTTATGGTTTGAGGGGCGCCTAGCGGCTCAGTCGGTTAAGTTTCCAACTCTGGCTCAAGTCATGATCTCGGGGTTTGTGAGTTCAAGCCTCACATGGGGCTCTGTGTTGACAGCTCAGAGCCTGGGGCCTGTGTCGATTCTGAGTCTCCTTCTCTCTCTGTCCCATCCCTGCTCACGCTCTGTCTCTCTCCCTCAAAAATGAATAAACATTAAAAACAAATAAAACAAAACAAAACAAAAAAACATATGGTTTAAGTTCTGTCATCCCTTCCCTTCCCTTCCTGCTCTCCCCCACCAACCCCACAGCCCTACCTCTCCACATTCATTCAGGAGAAGGTGTTAAGTGGCTTCAGGACTTGCCTCTCTCCAGAAGATTTGTACTTTTAAAGAGGCAGCTCCGTTAAGCCACTGTTTAACACAAGGGATACAACATGCAATGTTAGACACCCGTATCAGGCCAGCAAGGGAGGTGATTAGCTGCTGAAAATCACAGCCTAGAGAATTCTGCCTTTTCTACCCAGGCCCTGGTGAAACCTGCCCCTGACACCAATTCCTTTGCTGACAACTCTGTCTGTATCTTCAGTTACAGCTCCTCCAGGCTTCCTTCCTTAAATAATGCCCTATCCCTTGCTGTGGGGGGAGACTGACTGCAAGTTCCCCCTCTGCAGCCTCCCATCTGTCCCCCTTTCCTGTCTCTTTGAATTGTACCAGGTTATGGCTAAAGAGATGTAGCTTCTGAAAGCATGTAATGAAGTGAGACCACAAAAGAGACAGCTTGATTGCCACTGTGATGAGAGTGCCATTCTTCTAATACATAGGCCTGTAGAAAGCATTTGAAGGCATTACGTGACCTTCCATCCCGCCCCTAGGACAACAATATAATTAACTTCGTAGCCACCCGGCTTCCCCTGAAAAAGATTTAGAACTCTAGTCTATGGGCATATTTATGGCCTGTATTCCTTGGAATAGAGAGTTGTTATTTTCCATGAGAATTGCACACATCTTTATGTTTATTTTAAGCAGTCTATTCTCTGCATTTGTAATTCTTTAAGTATTAGTTATGGCTTATCTGGGACTTAAGAACAAGAAAGAGGCTACTATTCCAAAGTGCAGTAAATAATGTAATATGTAAGCTCCAGCTGGGGAAAGAAATTGTAAAGCTAAAGAATTCAATTTAGTTTCCAACTCCCTCTGGGCTATGTAACCTTACAAACCCTTTGAGGCAAGTTTCAGAACTCCAGCAGGGTTGGACTGATATATTTTTTAAAACATTGCTTGAATTAAATGGGGATGGGGTCCCCAGGACTCCACAGGAGACAGTCCAAGGTTATACAATAGTTTTCCCTTAAGGAAATGTCTCCTTGATCCAGAAAACAATTCACCTCCTTCCTGAATGGGCTCGATCTATTAAAGAACCCCAAAAAGTCTCCCCAACCCACCTTCTTAATAGAGCCCTGTTGATCCACTGTCCATTATCATTGGGGCTTAAAATTTTGAGCTCATTTAATATTTTCTGTACACACTCGCTCCAAGATGCCTCAAATGACCTAGATGCTACTGTCACAATGCACGTGGCATTGGTTATCTGGGAAGTTCCCCACACAGTAAATTGAGGACAAACACAAAATTATTTCAGACAGTCATCTGGAAGGAGAGAAGGGGACTGTCCTGTCTCTCAGACTTGGCACTGTAATTTGGCATCTGCACTACAAGCCCAGCTAAGTCACGCTGCCTTTGAAAGATGTCTAATGAAGTGACCAGGAATAGAACCAAAACCAGTTCTGCCCTCCTCTGCCTTGAATACCTCTCTGCAAAGAATAGCTAAAAATATTTTCAATGTGATAGTAACTTCTTGTCCCCCTAAGGACAAACATACAGCCTATAATAAATAAGCTACATGACTGTAATAATTCTTGCACTGCTGCTTACGGCAAACAAGGCATGTTCACACACATTGTCTTTCTCAATCCTCATAACAAACCCATGAGGACAGATACTTGACCCTTATTTTACAAAGTGGTTGCACAAGGTCATAAAACTATTGAAAAGTAAAACTTGGGTTGAAACCAATAGATTCTCCTTCTGATTCTTGTTTTTTATTGCTCTGCATTGCTTCCCAGCCTAACTTTGTAAGAATCTCCTTAAGAAAATCTGCTTAAGAATCTCCTTCAGAGTCAAGGGATAGAGCTATCTGCCATACCTCTGAGGATAGAGTTAATCAAAGGAGAGAAAAAAGTTGGCTGGACGTGAAAAAAAAAAAAAAAAAACCTTCAAGGATGGAACAAGTTATATTTCTAGATGCTTAGGAGGATAATTTGCCTAAATGAGTGAATGATTCACTATGTGTTAGGTGCTAGGATTCAATAGAGATTAGATGCCGGCAAAGAGTTGCAAACTTGAAGGCTGATCAAAATAGAGTAAGTGGTCTAGGCACTCATTTTTGAGCATACATTTTGGGATTCTGTAGGATTTCATGGTTAAGATACTTTCATTGGATGGATCTTAGGACATAGGATTAGTCAAATCACAGTGGACTAGCCAGATTCAAAGGTGATAGGGATCTTATTATTTTCTTCTAATCTTATCTATGATATGCAACATAAAGCCAAACCTACAAATCTCCACTAAATACTAATTTAGAAATTTTCACTGCTTGAGATTTTTACAGTTCAGGAAACTGTATTCTGAACAGAAAAAAAAATTGTGTAAAGTATGATATGCATGCAGAAAAGTGCATACATTATAATTATACGACTCAGTTTTCCTAAACCACACACTCTATAACCAGCACCAAGTCAAGAACACTATTAGCGCTCAGTCCCCCTCATCTTTCCTTTCAATCAATCCTCTTCCCTCAAGGGTCACCTTTCTCCTAACTTCTAGATTTCATTCTTCCCTCTAAAATAAACAAACTAAACTTCTGTTAAAAAAAATTTCATTTTGAAGCACTCTTCATCTGTGTGAAAGAGTAGGAAAATCTCAAAAAGTTACAACTTACAATAGACCGCTATAATAACAATCTTACTGGTGTAGTTGAAGGACTTAAGACCTATTTTCTAAGGCTTTGTATTCTTCATAAAGACCACAGGGGAGATTCAGACATGCCGTATTTGGAGGTAGTCAGGACTGACATCTGAATCTTCAACTTTTTCTCAGAAAGAATGCTTTTGTAAGATGATAAGCAAGAGTAAATATTTTCAGACCATTTCAAGAAATGCTTTTGAAATCTCTCCTATACGAGGTTGGGTCAAGCTCTCCATTTCTATCCATTTTCATTCTTTCTGTTAAAATCTTGATCTATTGTTCAGCACAAGGATTATTCCCCTGTCAAGCCCAGAGCTACATACGTGTTGTTAGAGAAGTAGTTAGTATTCAAGGCACCAGGAGAAGCTCTTTCTAAATTAAATGAAATTTCAATGTGGTTATATAATACCAAATCAGATTGTCTGATTTTAACAGAGATTTGGTTAAACTCAATTTTATATGTAATTTTCTATTTGTAGAAACTAATAGAAGGAAATTGTAATAGACATGAAAGAGAACAGGAATCTTATAGAGTTTGTCATATTCTGTTATGTATTAAAATGATAACACTGATTTCATGGTCCACTATTTCATTAAATTTCCTGCTGTCATTAACGCTTTTATAATTAAAATAGCCTTACATTTAATTCAGAACTTACTACATATTTACAACTTTCCCTAACACTTGGCAATCAGATTTTAGAGGGTTTTCCCTTTAAAGGGATGTGATTAACCTTTGCACTAGAGCCTGTATTTGATTTTGGCAGACTAAAGAAACAGGAAAGACGAGTTTATTTGATGGGAATTTTGCATAAAGTATTTCCTAGTAGGTAGGATTACATATTAAATAAGGTTTAGTATGTTCTAAGGGATTTTCTTTTAAATTATTAGTCTGTTGGGGGCTATCTTTTCATTGGATGTAGCACTGACTCCCAACCTTTTGAAGGAGGCATCTTATATGTATGTGTCTGTGTGTATTAATAAACATACTATATATATAAACATATATATATATATATATATATATATATATATATATATATATGTTTCCCTTCTCTACTCACCTATGGTATTTCTTTTATTATAAATGTCTGTGTGTCTATAAATTATATATATATGTATGTGCATTTGCACAGGCATGCATATTCATATATACATATGCATTAAACATATGTATATGTACTTATATATACATAATGTATATGCACTTGCATTATATATACATATTTATATGCATTCTATATACATACAAACACGTGAGGATGAAACAAAGGGCCTACCATGGATGCCTGCCACACACAGTGAGCAGCATTTGCAGAGCACTAAAATTGGGGTAGTCTCCACTTGAGTAGTGAACAGAAGTGAACCACTCTTTGCCTGGGTGGAGATATTATCTCATCCCTCAAAGTAGCTTGCTGCAAACATAACCATGAGAGATGGCCAGAATAAAGAATGGTCAGGCCAGGGCCTTGAAATCTTGGCATATCCAGCAAGAATACATATGGACCTTTAGGACTGGTGGCAGATCAGCTCTCTCAAAAGGTATATATGAATGTTCTTGGGTTTTATGTACTTGTATGCAGCAACTTTATTGAACTCTCATTCTGAATGGCTTTTCAATTGATTCTTTTGGATAAGATACAATCATTATTTCCTTCGTTTGTATTAAAAAAAAAAAACTACTAAGTCAGTGTGGTTAAATAATATGATCAAGGTCACCTGGATAGTAAATTCTTCATCTGCAACTTAAACCCTGGCATTACAACTTCAAGTGCTTAATCTTTTCACGATAAATTATGTGTCTGTTTTACCTGAAAGTTTATTTTTTGAAGTATAGTTGACACACAATTTTAAAAAATAGCATTTACACTACCATATAGTATTTCCATCATCTGTTTATAATATATCTCTGAACTTAGATACAAAGCTCTTTGAACAGATGCTGAGTTTATGCATCTTTGCAGCCCTGGTGTCTCATACAGTGCCTGGAACAGGGCACGATAGATACAAATGGATAGATGGATGGATGGATCAATGGATATATGACCATATCTTTGCTCTACATTTTCATTCTATCTAAGAACACTTCTTTCTTTGCCAAACACATTCCAAAGAAATTATCTGTCTAAATTTTATGGGGCCTCTGGGTGGCTCAGTCCATTAAGTGTCTGACTCTTGTTTTCTGTTCAGGTCATGACCTCATAGTTCCTGAGATGGAGCCCCACGTCCTGCTCTGCACTGACAGTGCAGAGCCTGCTTGGGACCCTTTCTCTCTCTTTCCCACTGCCCCTACTCTGCTCACGCTCTCTCTCTCAAAATAAATAAATAAATATTTTTAAAAATAATAAATTTTATCAGATTATTTCTGGATAAACAGAAAGCACTAGCACGAATTTCTAAAGCGACCTGGCAAAGATTCATTGATTTTCTTTTTATATTGGTGAAGAATATAATGGAGCTGATAGATATGGGCTCTCACATTTACTCCAATTTAATAGAAAAAAAGCAAAGATGAAGCAAAGTTACCATATTGTAAGCACCATCATTCTTAGTTTTTATTTCCTGAATACCCACAGCATTTACATAAAATGATCAAAAAGGCCTCTCAAAGAGTTGACAATTTGCCTTAGCCTAGTACCAATATGTACTGCCCAAGTGAGTTCTCAGAAATGTACATCTGATCATGTCACTCCTCTCTTTAAGGAGGAAACACACACACACACACACACACAACTTTCAGATGTTCCCCTTTGCCTTCAAGTTACAGTCAAATCGCTTGGCAAGATATCAAAGACTCTATGATCTGCCTACTCTTCAAACTTTGCCACTCGGCATGACATTCCCCCGAAACCTAAGCTTCCACAATGTCAAAAGGATTGGAGTCTCCCATGCACGTCCAGGCCTCCAGGCCTTTGCATACCCTGCTTCTTCTGTCTGGAACATCTTTCACTGTGCCACTCCATGACCAATATTTAGTCATCTTTCAAAACTCATTTCAAATTTCATATCACATAGAAAGCTTTTCCTGAATAGTCTTCACAGTAAGCTAACCACACTCTTTTTTATGGTCTCCACTGAATTCTAATCATACTTTATTCAGGGCACCCCTAATACCTTGCAATGACTAATTTGTAAATGTGTGCATTCATGCTGTGTCTAATTCATCGTTTCATCTCTAGAGTTTAGCATAGGACCTGGCATATGGTAGGTACATGTTCCTCTTAGCTTCTCTTCCCTGCCCTACCCTTCCCTTCATGGCCAAAATCTTATTACCAATAAAGGTATTCATGAGCTTTCAACGCTGAGGCCCACCTCCTATGAAAATAAGTGAAGAATTAGCATCCTAAAAAGGCTCAATATGTTCAGTTAATGTTCTTCAGCAACCAAGAAGTCTAAAGAAAAAGACATTATAGATCTACATGGGAACATAGATCCTAGGGGTATGAGTGAAACAGGTATCCACATCTATCACAGAACTGCACCAGTGATTGCCCAACAGCATAGCCAGCCTTGGGGGCTGGTCTGCTGCACTTCCAAATAACCCCTGGAGTAGTAGGGGTTGATGGCTCAGCTGAGACCCTCTCCTGAAATTGCCAACATTCCAGAAGAACCATCCCAGTTCCTCAGCTCTCTGAGGGATTGGCTGGGGACTTCTGCTTTGCCCAAAAGCACTTCCTTCACTGCCTCATGGGAGTTTCTGTGAGTACTCCCCAGTAAATTTCCTGCATGAAAATCTCCATCTCAAGCTCTATTTCCTGAAAAGCCCACCATAAGACAGAGATATTATCATATGATAGAATTTTACATGTAGAAATTCTCTCTACACATAAAGAATTTCTGTACACACAGAATTGTGCCCTATAGGAAGTACCCTATTTAAAATATATCTCTCATAACTTTGTGTTTTGAAATCTTTGGAACATTTTTAATTCTGTTATCTAAATGCTTCTGGGAGTGATATCTGGACCTATTAGCTAAAATGACCAAATGAAGGAACAAATAGACCTTATGTTTACAAACATTTTGCTTCTTTTTGTTTGCTATTGGGAGTATAACTCCCAATCACAAACTTAATTCAACATGAATGAGAGAGCATTAATAAATGAACTGACATATTTAGTACCCCCCCAAAAAAAAGAAAAAAAGAAACTTGGGAGTTTTTTTGTTAGCTTATACACTTCTATTGCAAAGTAAATATGCAATGTTTAATCCTGGTTTCCTTTTCAGATATTGCAAATAGCATATGCACTCCCATTATTACCTTCATGTGCTCCAAGAATAGAATCTGCTCTCATCTCGTCCTTTTATTTTAGACACAAGGAAACTAAGGAAGAAAGGAACAGAGCCAAAATGATGATGTTTCACCAACAGGACTTTCTGTCCATGATTGTCACACCTCCAGGTGAATTGAAATAACCTGCTGATTTTAATGAATATGCATGCTCTTTTTAATTAATTAATAAAGCTATCTTTCCTTTGGCATAAACGAGCTCTTAATTCAAATCGGCAAAATATCAAGGCCAGAAACACAGCGTTAACTTGTTGTCTGGCCTCAATATCGGACATGCCGAAAGGAAAACAGCCACCTCTGTAATGGTTTTATTAAATTGTAGTCATGAAGACAATTCCTGATGAAGGTATATACTCCACGACACAGCTCACTCAGAGCAAAACCGTGAGGTGGGCGAACTGGTTTTGGAACCCTCCACTGCCTTTTTTAAAAATCACCCCCTCTACTTTAGAATCTTCCTTCTAGAATCTTCCTTCTCCCAAAGGACCCAGTGCAGTTCTGCTTCTCTGCCTTTCCTTTCTTCCTAGGAACATAAATCAGACATGGAAGCATGTCTGGAAGTCTGTAAGAAATTTCCAAATCATGGAAATATCTAAGAGGCTTTTTTATAAATTAGATGCAGGTATTAGATATTTTGATTCCTCCCCAGGTCTGGGGTGAGGCCCTGGAATCTGTATGCCTAACAAGTACCCCAGGGGCTTGGGATGATCAGCTAGATTTGGGAACCACCAATCTGAGAATTTCATTCTTATCAAGCATTTAAAACTCCATGGTTGGCCTTCACAAAAGATTTGCCTTTTTAAAAAAGAGCCTACTGGAGAAAGGCGATGCCTTACTCAAAGGAATGAATCAAAGCAAAAAGTGGAGAGGTTATTGGGGGTAATCAGACAAGCTATGTCCAACTTACCAAATCAAACCCCACAGCAATCATCTGTTCCCTCTGCCCTTTGAAGCCCACTGAGGTTGTCCGTGCCTGTCTCGTGATGTCTAAGAGAAAAGAAGAAAATAGCTGCCTCTCCCCCACCCCCACCTTGCTCTTCCTCTCTCTATCCTCATCCTTTCTCTCTCATTTTAGAGATTTACGTTAGTCCTTTCATTTTTGGAAAAGGAAAAAAAAATCACCACAAGATGCTGTAATTTATAAGGGAATTCAAAGGACAAAATTGAGCTAAAGAGCTCAAAATTAAGCTGTATACAGAAGGACGGGCAACCTAAAATGGCCCAGTTACAAAGTGCTGCCGAAGGAGGCGGCAGCCGCTTCCTAATGACTAACACCAGGCAAATGGCTCCCATGCTCTGAAATTGCATGTGTGCGTCCTAGCTGCCCACGCTCTGATGCAGACAAACAACACAAGTCTTGGTACCAGCGGTTAAAAATAAACTATGAGCTCTCAGAGGAAAAACGGTCTCTGCATTGAGGACACACTGTTGTACCTTCGGCAAAGAAGCTCAGTCCCTGGCACTGAGAACCACCTCAGTGGGCTCGGCTGCCCCAGCCCGGCCCTCCAACCTGCCCCCAAGATAAACTACAGCAGAGATAGCTTCCCCAGGACCCGGACAAGGGACGACAAAAGAGTCATATTGTCAGATTCCCTCTGTGGTTGTCATTTTTGCCTCGAGATTTGAGGGAGACACAAAGCCAGCCCTGACGGGGGCTGGGAATCAAGCACCTCTAAGTTTCTTGCATTCAACATGCAGGTTCAGTAAAAGTCCCCACAACTCTTCGAGGATTTTTTTCTCTCTGTCTTGAGCTCATGGGTAGTTTAAGGGAAGATTTATCCAAGGGCTTGCTGCATTACACCTACCTCATTAATATATTGCATGGAAAGACGTGTTTAATACCCAAGAATCCTGCTGATCCTCTTTATTAAGCTCTTTAAAGGAACTCTTTAAACAGTGAACTGGCGGAATATTACAGTTTTCATTTAAGCTCAAGATTCATTTTACTACCAGGGTGCTTGCGATCAAGGTTAGATGATCCCTGAGGGCATTTACACACAGGGTCTGTAATCTATACCTTATGCTGAACTTTTCCAAAGAGAGAGAAAAGGGAAGCATCTGTAGGGAGAGAAAAACAGCGGAGCTGTCCTCCCTCTGTCCTCAACCACACTCAGTGTTCATACAGGATAGAAATCAAAGTGGCAAATATTTATGAAGTTCCTTTTATATGGTAAACGTTCTTCTAACTCATGTAAACTCACAATAATGACGTGGGTGCTACTGGGAACTCTGTTTTACAGATGAGGAAAACTGGGGCAACGAGCTTGCCCAAATAACTTGCCCAGGAGCCACGACAATCCATGATGTGGTCATTGAGGATACTGCCAAATCATGAAATCTCTCCCCCACACCACTTCCAGCCCCAGAAGACTGCTTAGCCTGACGTCAGTAGGCTCACCTTTCTTACTGAACCTCCCCGTCTTGCCCTGTGTTCCCTCAGCCATCTTGAAGGCAGGCACAATCTAAAGGGGGCGTTAGCACATTATAACAGAAAGAACTTTCCTTGGCTTCAGAAGAAAGGGCTCCTTTCCTGACTCGATTACTTTTTCCTGAATCATCCTGGGCAACTCCGAGCCTCCATATTCTCATTTTCAATGGGGACTGTTATGAAGCTCAGAGGAGATAACACATCTGAAAAGCAAACTGTAAATTGTAAAATGTTGACAAACATTAGTCATAATTATTAGTAAAATGTGAGATGTGTTCCCTAGCAATAAAAGAAAACACTACTAGTTCTGACACAGTCAATATATTTGGTGGAAAAGCAGGGTTATGTTGGCAGTTGAATAAGGCAATAAAAAAGACTAGGGCATAAATATATTTCTAGGACCCAGAGCCAGTAAGATTGAAAGCAGGTTATGAATAAATCTTTGCGATCATCTTAAGTTCCATCTGTATAATACTCTACGATTTATACAGCTCTTTGGTGATGGTGTTTATTATATAAAGTTATGTAATATAGGCAGGGTATTATTGTCCAGTGGAGCATGTGAGCCAGGAAAATAATTGCTCTGGGCAGACATGTCCAGATAAACATTCACTGCAGTGGCCTAATTACAGATCCTCAGGGAAGCCTGAGCCCTTAGAGTAACCTGACTGACTTCCTGAAATATTATGAGGAAATGAGAGAACTGAAGGATTCTTAGGAGTATTTCCCCATCCTCACTCCAAGCTCTCACTTTCAGATGGTTTTGTTTGTTTGTTTGCTTGTTTGTTTGTTTTTGTGACAGGGTGGTCCTCTAGGAACTGTATGTGTACTAATTCTTGTTTTCTGTGTAACTCAGGAGTCATTAAGCTGAAGATAAAGGTATGGCAAGTTCACACCTGGTTTCCAAGGACACTTTATATGTAGGCTTCAGGATATTTGCACAGGAGAAGGGACTTCATTGAAGGCTTCTAGAAAAAGAAGATTCATCCCTTGATGGGAGGATCATATATTTTAGAGGGCAAAGCTCAGGTCTGCTTCCTGAACCTCTCAAGGACCTCTAAGGCTTGGAGAGAATAAGAACCAGGATTGCAAATGTATCAGTTAGGGTGTTTTCAGCTGCAAATAATAGGACACCCAACTAAAAGGTGTGGTTTAAACAATCCAGATGTTTAAAATCTCACATAATAATTAAATATGTGTGGTACATAATGGGCTGTAGAAGCGTTAGCTGCTATTATTGCTGGTGGTAATAATAACTACCACAATCCTTGTAACAAGAAGGCAGGGAAGTTCCAAGGTCAGTGCAATAGTTCAGGGGCCCAGGTACTTTTCTTCTGTGTGCTCTGGCAATCACAATGCGACATTGATATCTCCCCTTCAGGACCCAAAAAGGCTGCAGTGGCTCCAGAGGTCACATGAAGACACATCATATTCAGAAAACTAAAAAAGGGATACTTCTACTTTTCTACGAAGAGAAGTATTTCGCCAAAACCCTTACAGGCATCTCTTTGGGTTTCACTAGTCAATATTGAGTCACTTGCCTATGTATTAGTTGTTAGGAGGCTGGAAAAAGAGTAACTGACATTTTAGTACTAGAAGTGCTTGCCCAATAAGGCAAGGAAAAGGGTGGCTCCTGGGAGGACAAACAATTGTGTCACCACTCTTATTATTAGGCTAGTTCTCCCTCAAGACACTGCTCAGAAAGAATGGAGAGCTATCAGTCCCATAACACTGGGCCTTTCTCTGGAAGTAAGGAATTCCTAAGTGAGAAAAAAATGCTATTAGACAGCTTGAGGTTGGCATAAGAAGCTTTTATACTTTGGAGTCAGTCTTTTCCTTTCTGTCTTTGTTAGGAAAAGGCATTAGGAGTCTGAATAAGGGGGTGTCACCTACTCCTTTAGCAAGAAATCAGCATAATGAGATGGAAGCCTCCTTGGGAAATGGCAACTTCTGTGATGGAATTTTCTAGAAACAGAGCAGACCACTTGCAGCTCAGCATCTACTGGAGCCTGCCCCATGGACATCCATGAGGCCAGGGTAGGGCAGCCAGACTCCAGGGAAGAGGAGCTCAGCAGGAAGTCACTGTCACTGGAGGACAGGGAATGGTCAACATCCAGCAGCTGTGTGAAGGGACCTTATGAAAAGAGAGGCTAATACCACTGCCTTTGATGCCCTCTTGCCTGGGAAGCTCTAATGTTTAGAAGGGCCGACAGTATATGAAAGAGATAAAAAAAAAAAATACATCAGTCTCTGGGAGAAAATGTGGAAATGATGGGATATAGAGGCCATCTAGTTCAGACAGGTTATTATGAGGAAACAGACATTGGGGGTTGGATTCTTATGGCTCCAAAGTCAAATGCCATTCTAGTGTATTTGTCCCAATACTCAGCCTTTAGGGGGGTTTATTAGGGATTTGCCTACATGCAGATGGAGCATACTGAGGGAATCTGGACTCTGGGTGACCCAGGCAAGCAGTCAACTGGATGTTAGCCACAGGGCCAACTATCAGAAGGTAGGAGGGCTCAGTCACCAAGCTGGCAGGCATCAGAGAACAGGGCCCCTGGTTAAGAACTGATATCAGACGGATTATACCTCAAATCTTCCTTACCATTTGTAGGAACTCTGGTTGATTATTTAGCCCATCTAAGGCTCAGTATCCTTCCATACATACAAAAAGAGATTGATGATGACACCTTCTTAGAGGGTTCATGTGAGGATCAAACAAATTAATACGTGTGCATTTCTTAGAACAGTAACTTGCATATATAAATATTAGTGACTCTATTATTGGAGAGCACGTGAAGAACAGGTCTATATCCATTCTGAAATCAAACAGTGAGTAACTACCTTGATTGTGGTAAGAATTCAGTGCAAATGGGGAGGAGCTGACAAAGGGAATTTGGGGGTATGACATTTTTTACCCAGGATATAAATTATTTTTTATTGCATTTCCTGGGCTCTCATAAGGCTACTTCCGTATATTGGGAATGAAGGTCAAACCTCTATGCAACAAGTTGGAACATCTCTGAGCTGTGCAAAGAATAGGCTAGATCATTTGCAGTGTTAATCACAACTCCTGCCAACATGAACAGAGCCAAAGCATGTGTGCTATTTAAACTCCCTTATGTTACCTCGAAGGACCACACCTACATAATGTCAGTGTGCACATGGTGATGAGGACAACATGAATATCTTTGCAACCCGGGAATACCTGAACAATTAGGCCTCCCAGAGAAGGAATGAAGCTCATGAACTGTGAATGGCTTGGGATCCTAGGTGATTCTGGATCCTAGATACCTTGTCATGCCATCAGCCTCAGGAGTTCATGGCGTTGACTAGTATAATGAGTCAGCATTTTACTACCTCTCCTTGTGCCTCTTCTCTCTGGCTACAAACTACCTATGTCATCTGGTTCCCTTTTACTCATCACTTGGGTTTGTTCGTGACTTCTGCTTACTCCACAATTTGTTTTTCATGATCTTTCATAGCCCTTCTGCTCTGTGGCTTAGCTGCCTTCATTCTCTACGTTTCTTTTCAGAAATTCTGATTTGTCCAGTTTCATCCCCATTGTTCTAGTGAACAAAGCTGTTGCTTTGAATGACAACATGGATGACCTCACGGTTTATGGATCGTCCTTGGACCGATGTCCACATCTGCTCTAATCAGCTATTGCTAAGAAGACGAGGTCACAGTGGTGCCAACAGGAACATATTTTCTTAAAGCACTGCCTAGAACCTTTCTTCAGCAAAGAAAGAAGTGGCCCTCTATAAAAGGACCAGTGACTTTGCAGGCATTCTGAAGTTTGGAATACTCCACAGCAGGTATCTCAAACTGTGAACTGAGTAGGAAAAAAAATAATCTAGAACCTTCAAACTCAAAAAAGTTTTGAGTTTTAATAAAGAAAGACTCTGGTACTTGTATGGCCATGAAAGGACAGTCAGAGGGCCAGGAACACAATGACCAGAGAATAACCAAGTCAAGTCACCTAGGATACTAGGAGGGAGAAAAGCCATACTTTGGTACCAACTCTATGTTATAATAAAGACCTTTGGTGGCTCAATATAGCATGCTGATACTTCTATTGTTGTGATGGTAAATACCTTAGTTATAATTTAGAAAATTATTTTTATTGAGTTGTTTGGGTTTTTCATACATTAAATTTTTTTTCATTTTTCATGCTTTAAGAGTCATTGTGAAAATTACCGCCTGTTTTACTAATGCTAAGGGATGAGCCAATGTAAGGCGGCGGGGGGGTGGGGGGGTGGTACATGCCCAGTGTGAGAGCCACAGAGAAGTGAATCTCAGGACCTGAGTCTCTCGCCCTAGATTTTGTTGTAAGGAACTCCGATCTGTTCTGGTTTTTGTTTTACACAGAGAAGAGTAGCCGAAGGAGGGATGATAGCTAAGTGTAGTGTGGTATCCTGGATAGGATCCTGTAATGGAAACAGGCATTAGAGAAAAACTAAATAAATCTGACTAAATCATGGACTTTAGTTCATAATGTATCAATATTGGTTCTTTAATTATAACAAATGTACCATATTAATGTAAGATGTTAACAATAGGGGAAACCTGTTGTGGAGGTGGGAAGGAGAGGCACTTGGGAACTCCTGTACTGGCTTCTCCATTTTCCTGCAATTCCAAAACTATTCTAAAAAGTAAAGCCAAAAAAAAAAAAAATCACTCCAATACATAATTTAGACACTTATCCAGTCCACTTGAATGGCAAGTTATTTGGAACACTGCAAATAACCCATACTCCTGCATAAGAATAAAAAATGAATTATGCCACTGGAAGAAGCTTATTAGAGAGAACGTTAAAATCGTCATTTGTTGGTCCACCATTTGACCTTGTCAGAAATTGCATATCCAAACTGTCATTCTTTACTCTCCAAAATGCAACTTTAAATTCCTAGCAGAAAAACTCACCCGGAAGAAGCAGCATGCTGTGGTTCTAATGCTAGGACTCTGAGCCTCAAATCTTCACATGATGGGATACTTGACTTAAAAAAATGAGAGTCGAAAAGTGCCAAACAGGTGGTACCTGACAGAGGGCTGGAACAGAACAGTGAGTTCCTCATAATGAGAAAGCTTCTAACAGGAGCCATTTCAGACATAATCAGCTCAGGAAAGAAACTCAGCAGAACAGAATGAACGTTCTAATTCAATTTATATTATTATATTGATGATGCATTTGTAGGGCGCTTCTTTCGCCAAGGCTGTCACGCACATTAGGCTAAGTTCTGCACAACAAAATTCGGAATATTGAAAAGGAGAGCTGCACTGTAAAATTCCTCACCTTCAAAAGTCTTTGAGGAAATGCACAAAACCCCATTTGGGGGGTAAATATGACTTAGGAATTACAGCTGCCTTGGGAGAGACATTTGTCCAGATTTTACTTTTCTTTTTTTTTTTCCAACTGGTTCTCCAAAGGGAACCACCACTCTGGTTTCCCAGTCTAGGTGGCCAAGGATGGAAAAGTAGAAGCTCGGTTTGGTGTTGGCCATGCAGGAGAGCCTCTTGCAGAAGTTGTGGGTGGTGAGGAAGTGATAGAAGCAGCTCCTTCAGAGTCCTCTTCTGCTGACCCACCAGGCTGTTTCTTTGGAGTAGGCCTTGCTGTCCCCATTGAGGTTATCACGATGACCAGAAACTCACTACAACGCATCCAGGTAAAAGTGGTTTTTATTTAAAAAATAGACGATTTCACATATGTTCTAAAGGCCAGAAATAAAATATAGTCAGATCACACAGGGAGAGAAATAAATGGGAGGTTTGATAATGAGGTTACCCCTTCCATTCCTCAGCAGGCCCCCCAGTCTCAGCTCTGCTCCCCTCTGGCATCTGCCTCTGCCCCTGCTCCCTCTCTGCGGGCTGGCTTTCAGGGCTTATTCAGGGCATCTGTGTTCCCCCATAGTTCAGTCTGCAGGTGCCTTTGTCTTGTCACAGTGCCAACTCTGGATCTCGCTCTGCGTGACCTTCAGTGTAGCCACTCATCGTCTGTTTCTGTGTCTCAATTCCAGATCTCCAGGAGGAATACCTAGGACAGACGGGGTCCTGTGACATATAGTATGCCTACTAGCTCTTAAAAGGCAACTGCCACTCAAGTCTTCCAGGGGCTGAGGGTAAGAAGAAAGAGAGTGGGGTCTCTAAGAAAGGCATGTGAGAAGGGAGGAAGTGATTGACTTATCAATGCCTCTGTCTCCCCTTTAAAACTTAATTTATATTATTATACCAATAATTTGTATTCTTTATAGAGAAACACAAAACTAAAATAAGCAAACATGTTTTTTAAATACCTGTAATCCCAAACATGATGGCTGTAAACAATCTGGCACCTTCGTAAGTTTTTAAATTCTGTGTTTATATGCTTGAATCCATATGCATGCTAATATTTTTAACAAAAACAGGATCATTTTAGATACCACTTTAAAATCTTCTTTACTTAAAAACATATGTGAATGTATTGGATATAAATCCATGTCCATGAATATAAATCAGTGACATTTTTAAAAAGATTTTGTTGTCAAGTAAAGTCTACACCCAATATGGGGCTTGAACTCACAATCTTGAGATCAAGAGCCACACGTTCCACTGACCTAGCCAGCCACACGCCTAATGCAAATGTAATTTCTAACTGCTGCATAATATTCATTTTATAGACGTGCCTCAATTCAACCAGGCACCTCTTGTTGATTTTTAATTTGTTTCAGTTTATTTCTTGTTATTTATAAAAAGACTCCAATCAACATCTTAATGTACATACATCTGTAGAATCTCCTGAAACTTTCCTTAATATAAACTAGTTCAGGGCGCCTGGGTGGCTCAGTCGGTTAAGGGTCCGACTTTGGCTCAGGTCATTACCTCACGGTTTGTGAGTTCAAGCCCAGCGTCGGGCTCTGTGCTCACAGCTCAGAGCCTGGAGCCTGCTTCACATTCTGTGTCTCCCTCTCTCTCTCTGCCCCTTCCCTGCTCATGCTGTGTCTCTCTCTGTCTCAAAAATAAATAAACATTAAAAAAAATTTTTTTAATATAAAATAGTTCAAGTGTATTTGCTTGGTTAGAAGGCATGAGACAAATGACCAGAGTACTTTGCACAAATGTGGATCGCATATACATTTCCATGGTACTATATCTCTACGATGTGTCAGTTTCTCCATATCCTGGATACTATCATTCTCTTTAAACTACCTCAGTTTCTCCTTAACTGGCTTATTTTCTCCTAATTTGCCATCCCTGTGGCAACTCGGGCTAAAGTCATATGGGTTATAGCTCCCTTTAGACCACATACTGCATCTGTGACTCTCCGCGACCAGATGTTTCATTTGAGAGAGCATTATTTTCAGTCTGACCTTTTTCTTCCTCACTGTCTCTGTAACTTGCTAAAATATTTGTATTGAGCATCTGTTTTGCCTCTACCAGCTGGGATGAGTCCAGAAGTGTAGCTTTCCTTCTCTATTTAAAGCTATCAAATATACCATTACCAGGTTTAGCCCAAAGAGTTTACTGAATATTCGTCTTTGGTCAAATAATGCAGGCATATCTGCTGAATGAAATTGACTGTCTAGTAAATTATCTGAGGGCCTTATACTGAATCAGGCTTTGCCATAATGGTTTCTGCTTTTTGTTTAGGGAAACATTTATTCATTCACCTATCCATTTGTTTATTTGTTTACCCATCTATATACCAGGGAGTGTCCCTTGACTCTCCTGGATGAGATATTTTGATACAGTTATCCTTAGATAGAACTTTTAATATTAAGGAGTTTACCAACAAGGACAAATGAGAAAAGTAGGCATTCATGTAACAAATTTAGCCATTTGATCTATGACAAAGCATTTTAATGATTTTTTAAATAAAAACAAAGTGTTTATTGTAGGAATTTCCTCAAATATATGAAAGCAAAAAAACAAACAAAAATCACCTGTAATTATATAACCCACAGGTAATCAACAGGAACAACACATTTATTTCTATTGTTTGAATCTTTATCTTCAGCATAATCCAAAATAATAGCCATGAAAGAACCACTTCCAAAAGGGGCTTCGGGATGCAAGTGAAAACATCTTTAAACTGGTTGTTTATGTAAAATGAATGTTAATTAATCACTAGGAGGGAAGAACAGTGGACCTCTGAGCAGTGTTTAAAAGGAGACACAGAGGGAGAGCATAGGGAGAAAGGAAAAGGAAAGAACGTAAGAGAGCCAGGAGAACTGGAGAGGAAATAAACAGAGAAAATTACATACAAAAGAATGGAAATCACTGGTGGTTGATAAAAGCAAAGAGAAGAATATAGGAGAAGAGGAGACAAGGGGCCAGCGTCAGAGCAGATCTACTTGTTAATCAGGACGCTTTTAAAGGTTGCAAGAGGTAACAACTCATTGTGAAGCAGGATGCACAAAAGGGACTGGGGATTATTTGGATACATACTAGGTAGGGTGTTTCTAGTAACTAAAGGAAAGACTGAACAAATCCACGCATGGTTAGGCTGTGCCTCACGAACTGTGGGAACCAGGGACTCACATACTACTAAAAATTTTTTAGTGCATCTCTTGTCTTTGCTTTTCTCTGTGTATCACATGTACCATATCTTACTGGAGACCGTCTGGCACCATGTGATAGAAAACATAACTGCCAACAGTTGGCAAGCTTCCTACCCCAGGCCTCCCACAACCTGAAAGGGACTTAGTCTCGCTCTTCAATTCCAGGAAAATCTCAGGAATTACTTTGATTTGCCCACTTTGCATAATTTGTGCACACCTCAAGCAATCACCACTGGCGAGATAGGTGATATCAAGTAAGAACATGGTGACTCCCTCCCGCATGTTTAGAGTGAAAGAAAAAGTAGTTCCGAGACTGAGACTGTTTCCAGAAGGCCCTGGACAGACAAACTACAGATGTTCACTACTGATCTCAAAGCAGCATGATTCCAAACCATTTGGAAGAAATTTGAGCAATAACAACAGATCATTTCAGCTTCCTGCCTCCCTAGAAAGTATAAAACAAGCAGACTTCTCCATGGGTCACTGTCTCCATCCTGCATGTTTGGTTTGGGGATTCCATTCAGCTCCTGGAGTATCTTCCACAATGATGGCACAGTCCCAAGGAGTATTGAGTACCCAGAAAGACAGATTCCTCTAAGGCCAATGTAAGCATTTTCTTATTCAAAAGTCTTTTACAAATCTCAGACTTTGAAAACTGAGCCTCTAGTATTATAGTCTATGAGCAAGCCAGATTAGGAAAGGCCATCTATAAGGCATGGAGGAAAGGGAGAGGGCAGCACCCTTGTGGAGTAGAAACTCCCTTCTGTTGCACAGTTAATACCAAAGACCAACAGAGTTACTCACGGACAGACGGAAGAATGGGTAGGGAGTCAGGACGACATTGGAGAGAAGGGAACTGGCCTATGAGCTGGTCTTAACTCTGGAACAAGAAGCCCTGGCTTTTAGTGGAATGGTTGCAGGAGCATTTCATTTACTCTCAGAAAATACCATGCACTCAAACCTTTTTCGTTTTTCTCAATGTCAGACTAGTCACCTTGGTTTTCCCTTCATTTACCTAATATTCTTTCAGTGAATGAAGAGAGATTTTGCTTCAAGGATATTCCAACTGTGTCATCCAACTTTTAGAAGACAAATCGTCATTCTAGTCCATCTGTCCTGCTGGATTATAAGTTTCATGAGAGCAAGGTACCCATCATAGTTTTAGACCGTTCTCTCTCCCTTTTTGAGACTCTTAGTGAAGTATGGCTAGTAGGGCTCAGTAAATATGTGCTAAATTGAATTGATAGATAATCATAAAATACTTGGGCCTAAAAATGATGACTACAATTAAAGAAGGCTTACGACACATTCTGTAAATAAGGTTTTTGCTAATCCACCCTTTAATTTACCTTTTAAATCTTAGTCAATCCACGTCAACCTGTATTTATTGAGTGGCCTACTTTGTACAACTCATTATGCTATGCACCCACTACACAGGTTCAGTAAAATTCTCACTACAGCTTTGAAAAGATGGATTCTCATAAAGAAAAGTTAGATTGCCATAGGAAAAAAAAAAGAGGCAAGCTAAAACTTAACCACTATTTGCTCTCAAGTTGTGGGGGATGAAACTGACAGCTTCAGGCTGGCTATAGATCCCAGCCCCCTTAAGCAACCCTTGTGGCATCAAGAAACACAACAGGCTAAACCCAATATTTGGCTGCTGCTGCTGCTGCTGCTGTTGCTGTTTTAAGAACAAGCAGTATGAGTCAGAAGGGCCATTTTTTTTTCTCCAGTGTGTTCTCCAGAGAAGGGCATGGAGAGTTACTCCATTTGAAGAGTCACAATTAACGTGGAGCCATTGCCATATGTTAACTAGATTATTCAGGAACCATTATGCAGACCACTTAAAACTCCAATGTGCTTAATTGCGCATTTGGACAGTTAACAGCATGGTCTAGTTTTGTGTGTGTGTGTGTGTGTGTGTGTGTGTGTGTGTGTGTGTGTGAGTCCCTTTTTGTGAGTTTAAATGTTCTTTCTTCATTTGGCAAAAGCAAGCTCTATTTTGTTTTGTTTTGTCTTTAACTCAGTGTCATATGTGTTGCCCAAGAGGGGATCCTTTCCCTTAGCGCCAGATGTGATACTCCCAAGGTTGAAAAAACTTCAGGGAAAAGGTAGCAAAGCCAATCCAAACATAAAGCCTAAACTTCCCAGGTCATCCACCTCCAGAAATGCCATGAGATTGAATTTTTGCTTCTTAGTCATCCTGGAAATAAGTAGGTATGACACAAGCTATGACATTAAGGGAAGATACAATAGTCAATAGACCTGTCACATGCCTTTCATCAGCCATGACAGTCATGGGACCTGAGGGACAGTAAACAGAACTGTCAGTCTGACCACATCTCATTTCTAGATTATGCTACTCTCTCCCATGAAGGCCTGGCCTCTCTTTGCCTGATTATATACAAAGTAACTAACAATTCTTACAATTCTCCTCCCCACCTGTGTTCGATGTGCAAAGGTGATTATTTTCTCCTATCCTTCCATCAGTAAATACAAAGAATATCAAATACAAGTTAGAAGTTGAGATTTACACAAGTATATACAAATGTATTATATGTACATATACACATTATTTACACATGTATATATGTATGTATTACATATATGGGTAATATGTATGTGTACATGTGTGTATGTAAATGTATATAAATGTTTTGTGATTAGACTGTGGACTGATAGAAGCCCCTGTATAGGTCCTTGACTACTCTGATGCTTTATTCCTTCACACTATTCCTCTGTTTTTTCTCTTCACTTTCTTCCTTGTTCTCTAGCTCTCTAAGTTCTACTTATGCTAGCTGACTAAACATGAACCACTCAAGATATAGCCCTCCTCAGGGACTTAAACATGTGCTTCTTTCTGACTGGAATGCCCTCCTTCCCACTCCCTGCCACTAACCTTTGTTTAACTATTTACTATTCTCTTCATCATTGCTTCATACTATTTCCTCAAGAAGCTTCCTCTGTATCCCTCAAACTCTATTTGTTTTGGTCAGTGAATTTCTTTTTACATGCTTTCCTCAGATGTCCATTGAGCTTAGGAATGAGACACTCAAAAGCTTTAGTAAGCTTGAATACATGGTAGTGGGCTTTACCACAGAGTGATCTGACTGAACCATTTTATGGCCAATCCCAGATGTCAGCATCCTTAAGTAATCTGTCCGGACTAATGAGGTTCCCCAGAGAACATCCTTCCAGGCTCCTGCCTAAAAGGTAAAGGCCTGGCTGCCAACATTCTGGAAGCCATACAGACCAAGACAAATGGGAGTCTCAACATTTGATATGTAAATATTTACTCGATCCTTCTGTTTTCAGTAAGCACCTGTATTTGTTTCCTATTGCTGGTCTAACAAATGGCCACATACTAAGTAGCTTAACAGAATACGAAATGATTATCTTACAGTTCTAGAGTTCAGAATCTGAAAGTGTTCCACTGGAATAGAATCAAGTTGTCAGCAGGGCTGGGTTTATTTTTGGAGCCTCTAGGGAGAATCCATTTCCAAATCTGCCCTTTCTGGCTTCTAGAGGCTGCCCATACTCTGGCTCTTGCTCTCTTCCTGCATCTTCAAAGCCAACAACAGCAGTCAAGTCCTACTTATACTGCTTCCTTCTGATCCTTCCTCTTCTGCTTCCCTCTTTCACTTACAAGGATGCTGGATTACATTGTGTCTGCCCAGCTCAACCAGAAACCTTCCCATCTCAAGGTCCACTGATTAGCGGCCATAATTACCTTTTGCTGCATAACCTAAAATATTCATAGGTTCTGGAGATTAGAATGCAGTCACCTTTGGTGGCCATTATTTTGCCTATCATGTCATCTCAGTGCTCAGTTGTGCCTAGGGTGTCAACAAGTATGGAGACCCTTGGTTTCACCCTCTTCACAAACTAAATCTCCTGTTTTCTCTGTGATAGGATGTAGAAGAGTGGCAATTAGTGACTAGAGAGACAGGGGAATCCATTCTGAAGGTCTAAGTACAGGACTTCTTAAAGAGAATTTCTATGAATCTGCCTGTTTTTTATCTCTACCTTCACTGTCCACCCCCTACTTCCATAAATACCTAATATATATACCAGACACACCAATTCTTGAGACTTTGGAAGGTGTCTGGATTATACCAGTACCTTGGGTTGCTTCTTGGCTTTCTCCACTGCCAGGTTAGGATAAAGCTTTCTCAGGTGTCTTTAAGTCAACTGCCACTCATATGTTTTCTTTCTAGCTTCCTAAATTTCATTACTCTTCTCTCTTCTTCTGTTCTGTTTGTCCTTATGGGTTTATGCCTTTATGGTAGATTGATTTTATAAATATCTCTAATTTTCCCCCTCCTTACATTCATGCTCCTTGCAATGTAAATTTGCAACTTCTCCAATTAAGAGACGGAGCCAGTTTTCCCACCCCTTAAATCTAGACAGGACTTGTGACTTGCTTAGGCCGACAGAATGAAGCAGAAGTGACAATGTGCCATTCTAAATGTAGACCTCAGGAGACTTCACACATTTCCACTCAATTTCTTGGGGTCCCTCATTTTCCACATGAACAAGCCCAATCTGGCCTGATGAAGGATGGTAGCCTGAGTTGACCCAGAGGTTATAGTGAAGACCATAGAGATGGGAGAGGGCAGCCAAGATGAGTAAAGCTGAACTTGACTTGCAGCTGACCGAGGGAGTCCTGCTAAGACCATATAAATCAGCCATTTGTGCCCAGGTCACAGTGCTGACCACAAAATCATGAGTTAAATAAATGGTTGTTGTTTTAAGTCACTACACTTTGTGGTATTTGGTTATGTTGTAAAAGCTAACTCATATAGCCTTTAAAATTCCATTTATTGTTATTAAGTGGGAATTTAGGGACTGAAATTTAGATGTATATGTTCAATTCTCCCTCCATCTTTACCTGGAATTCTTGATTGATTGCTTTCTCAGTATGGGATCTGTTCAGTAGAGAACCATAGAGCTCTACACGGATATCACACTAAAATTTAGTTCTTAAAATGCATCTATTTACTTTTTCATTCATTCACCTGATTTTGATAAAACAATAACTTTGTCCAATGCACAGCTGACAAAGCTTTTGGTCTATGATGATTCCTGTTGGTCAAAGAAGCAGTCACCATGATGATCCTTAGTACTTCGTGTAAAACATATTTTTATATTTAATTCCTGCAAAGAGAAACTATATAGCTCTCTTTATCTTACCCTCCCAGAGTACTCTCTCATGATACTCTTAAATAGGAAGTCCTTTAGGACCTTTAGTCACAGTTTAGTATAGAAAATAATTTTGAAATGTGGTTAGTTAACAACACATTAAAATCAATTCTACTGACATTTTTTTTTCTGCTAATTTTATGTCAACAGCCCATTTAAAGTTGGGTATAAATAGCCCATCTAAAATGGAGTAAAGTTCTAAACCAGCAATACATAGTCAACAGCCCAATGTTTCAAATCAAAATAGTATTAAGACCTAAATATCTTCATTTGTATTTCCTAATATGTACAATGCCTTGTTTCATTGGCAATCATCAATTGAATTTATTTTTATCAGCTCTTTATAATCTGCATAGTTATTTATTTTTCAAGTTTGTTCACAAAAGAAATTATTTAAAATATTGTAGTATGAGTCATTCAATGGAACAAGCCTTTCATATATTTGAAGGAAGATTGCCATGTCTTTGGCTCTGATTGTCAAACTAAAGCAGGATATAGCTCTAACCAATACAATAATTATTGTATCCCATCCTAATTATGAGACCAGGAATATAATCATCATTACACAAAAACTTTTAATAATTTTTCTCAACACAGCTTTTGTTAACTCAGTTATAATTAAACATGCATATTTTAGCCCTAAATCCAGTTATAATAGATGATTCACAGCCTTTGTGGGCAACATAAAGGATTTCTGGGAAACATATAGCAAACAATGAGTAAAAGGATACAATCATTTTATGACCTTGGTTACTAATGGACCTGGTGTTTCTCACCAATGATCATTATAATTTCCTAGATACAATAAAATGCCATTATCTTGGAGGTAGCAACTTTACAGAACATATGAAAGATACACAATATGGAAAACAGGGAAAACCCAAGTCCCAATAAGAGTGCATGTTAAACAATGGTAAAGATAGGATATGATAACAGCCCAAAGAAGAAACTGATGAATAGTCATAAAAGCTAGTATTTTTGAGAGCTTACCATTTTACATCCTCTCAACAATCCTGTGAGATAGTTATTATAATCCTCATTTTATAGGTAAGGCAACTGAGAAACAAAGAAGTTATATAACTTTCTTAATATTATATAGCCAGAAGGAGGTAGAGTTGGGACTCATATCTAGGCATTCTGCTTCCAGAACTCTTAACCACTACATACATTGATGAAGATTCCACTCCAAAATGAAGCCATATGCACATTGCTTTCCATGGAATTCGACCTTCTGTAATCTAGCTTCCACTGTTAGCTCTAAAAATGCCCTGACATTAAGATGACCATACTGGCATGAGAGGGTGTGTATGTGAAATTATAGCTTCTTTAAAAAATTCTTTGTCTTGCCGTTTCTATTCAAGTCTACTTTCTGGAGGCTGCTTTTCACCTTTTACTTTTATCTGACTTTATTTTCATAAAATATCAATGTCAGTGGCCTATTTAACTAATTAGTGCAAGAGTGATATGTTTTCATGATTATTGCAGTAGTCATAATCCCTTTTATGTTGTACAGGTGTGTAATCAATGCACCTTTTAAATTCTATGGAGTGTGGTCCTCCTTCTAATTGCAGTAAATTGGGTGCACTAATCACTTTGAGTTGTTGGCCAACATATTTATAGATTTCTACCAGGTGTTCTACCAGAAGATAATTGCTTAACAGTACAGAGTATTTCAACAGTGTTGATTGTAAAACAAATGCAATGGTAACTTCAGATGCTGGTGTTACAGTTCATTCACTCATTCATTCATTTACTCATTCAAAAGAAATCATTATGCATCATGTCCGTGCCAGTCATTGAACTACACATTGGGAAAATGAAATAAAAGGCATAAAATACACTCCCTGCCTCCAAGAGTCTCACAATGTAGTGAATATTATAATGAAATAAGCTATTTTATAAGCCATGGGAAAAAAAAAGAGACATATAAAATTTTCCACAGGAGCACAAAGGAGTAGATGACTAACTGCTTTGGAGCGATGAAGTCAGAGTCAAAAAGGAGATAATGACACTTGAGCTAAATCTGGAAGAATATGTAGGAATTCGCCAGTTGTAGGGAATGGTGAAGATCCTGGAAACATCAGCACATTTTATGTGGTTGACACATAGGGTACACATGAGGGAAGGGCTTGGAATGAGGCTGTGTTGGTAGAATAGATTCAAATTGTGAATGTATTTTATTTTAGGGGAAAAAGTTAAACTTTTATTCTCATTAACAGTAGAGAAGCATGAAAAAGTTTTAATCAGATAAAACACATATCACATGGTCTCATAATTTTCTGTGTATAAGACTGCCTCCCTCACTACACTTGTCACAAGAGCCTTCACTTCATAGGTGTTCTATAAAGTTAAGTGAATCTTGAATGATTGGGTTAATAAATTAACATTTTTTAAAAGATAACTTGGTCAGCCATGCAAACCATGGATTTGAGTGGGGGTCAGTTGGAAGACAAGGAGACCATCTGGAAAACTTGTATTTGTGCAGCTATAACATAACGAGAGACCGAGCAAAATCATGTCAGTAAGAATCAAAATGTAAAGCCAGCAACCACTTTACCAATTGATCTTGTGAAAGTCTGTGAACAGGTGTGAAGAAAATCTAGTCTGGAATAATATGGTGCCAGTTATGCAGCTTATTGAGGGGAGGGCATTTACCCGTTAGGCCATCACCTGCTTGGATGCCCCATAATATTGTTTGGGGCTGATGCTGTCAAGTTTTTAATAAATTAAGTGATCCACACAGTCCCCCTTGAACTTAAAGCTATGTCTTTTGTCATGACCCACATTTTTGATCAAATACTTAGGTATAATCACATCACTTTGATATGAAGTCTATCTGAACAGTCAAAATTCAAACTATGTCTTTTCCTGGTCTGACAATGATGACTTACAACATCAGCAAAATTCTGTAGCAGCAATAGCAGCAATAATATTAGGCAAAAAGGCTTATAAATAAGAGAAAGCTGTGACAACATGTGGAGAAAGTAGATGAGAAGCTACAGTGAGGGCTCAGTGCACATTTAAGTACCATGCTTTATAGCTAGAGCAGGAACCCTGATGGCCCAAAGAACTAAGGAATAAATGAAACTATTGCAAGGAAAGTGCTTAGAGAATATAATAGACCCATATTAAAAACCATTACGGAGGGGAAACCGCCCTCTTACTACAATGCTATTAGCACTATATATTTATAAAGATGAACAGCAATTGTTCCTTACCTGGTTCTTGGAGGCACCTCTTAAAACAAAAGCAGTACAAACATTTAAAAAATAATACTAATGCTACTTTCTATCTCTAGAGTTCTTCCTGCGGACTTATTCTAGATTAAAACTTCTTGTCCCCAAACTCAAACCAGGAGTAAAAGCAACTCAAAGGGCCTCAGCATTATACCAATACCAGATATCTTGCCAATGACAGGACTTTCCTAAGAGTGAAAATAATCAAACATTATGAAGGGCATGTCTTTCTGTTTTAAGCACAAACGTGATTAATTCTCACATCACATACTCACAAAAACACGATCAATATTAGACCACCGTGCTGAGACAGAGGCAAACAACATTTGAAAAAATCATCAAACTATGAATGGAAAGAAGAAACCAAGAGAAAAGAGCTGGTCTTGGTGGAAGATGAGTTTGGCCTTGGGCAATGCTGTTTTTGGAGGAAGGAAAATACTCGTATCTTGGTAAACTGTCTTACCTCATTCTCTATTCAGTTTTAGATAAGAGTTTAACAAAATACAGAATTGAAATTGAAATGCTTAACACCTATGAAAATATGTTTTTAGTTTGCATCTTGAGAAATTAAACAAGAGCACTGCAAAATAATTCCATTCAAAATTGCAACTTTTATAGAAGACTCTCGTGACAGAAGTTTCCATTTCATTCCTTGGTCTTAAGGTCTACAGCTTGGTATTGCCCTAGTCAGAACCACTCTCCTGAAGATACACAGGAAACAAGACATCTTCGTATTTAAAACTTAAAACTCGCCAACCTAAATATGCACATGGTGACAATCATGACAGTTCCTTAAATTGATGAATAAAAACAGGAGTATACATCTGTTCTAATTGGCATTTCTATCTCATCCGGCTCGTTTGTGGGGCCTGATGAGCTGTGGTTTGCCAACAGATTCACATACCAAGGGTTGGGCCAGGGAGACACCGAATAACCTTCCTCTCAAAGGAATCAGAAGCACATTCAATTGGAACAAAAGTCTAGAAATACATTAACAGATTTCCTTATAAAGACCTAGCAGAAAAGCATATTGTTTCTCATTGCTTATTAGCATCAAACCATAATGACGCCTTTAATGACTGTTTTGGTGAAAGGGTCACATTGATCAGCCCACGCGTTGGCTTGTTAATTTTTTGTTTTGCCAGTGAATCAGTTGATATGGAAATGTTCTTTCATTTAAGTAGCTATATCTCAACAGTGTACTTTTAAAAAATACCAAGTATTCACACATATCATCTCTCTCTCCCCCTTTCACACATGCACATACACATACTTAAATGTTCTATGTGTCTGTGTATGTATGTGTGAGAAAGATTTATTTCTGAAATGAGGGTGTGACATTGGGCTACAGATATCAAACAAGTGGTGGGATATTTGGCTCTGGAGTCAAGGGGAGAGATTCAGTATGGAGACAGAGGTATGGGAGCCATCTGTATAGAATTAACAATTGAAGATGTGTCAGTGAGTAAAATCATAAATGGAAGAGAAAGTGCCTTGGTGAGTGCCATTATTCTAAATTTTATGTTACTTTCAAATAAACAAATTGAGTTAATAATGTAGTGAGCATTCATTTTTGTTTTTACTTGGAGGGGGTGAGGCTGTTCCTTTATTTTTGGTTTTGTCTGCCCAGTATCCAATCTCATTTGAGGATCGAGTGGGATAACACCTTCCCTTTCCTGGGTGAGCACACCTGCTGGCTCCAATCTGTACCAGTAAAAGTCAGTCCAAAGGTTTGCTATCAGGAAAGAGCATCCGCTTTTAGCCGCGGCTGCTAAGCTGGAAGACTGTGTAAGTCTGAAGCTGTCGCTCAGTCCCATCTTTTCTGCCCCTTGGTGAAAGATTGCCCTGGGATGATGTTAACACGGAAGGAAAAAGTTCAGAGAGGTGAAGAGATGGCTTCCTGGGGGCATCATTTGGTCTGTCAGATCAAGTTGTGGTCAAAGCTGAATGACCTCTGCACTTTCCCCTTGCAGATGAAAAAATTCTAATTAATACACGTACTTGTGGAAAGAGTCAGCATCAGAATAGGAGGAAAATAAATGTGCTCTCATAGATTCATAATTGTTTAAAGAACAAAACAGCTTCTGTACAAAATGCAAGGTTTCCAGCCAGTTTTTATTGTATGGTTTTGTTTGTTTGCTTGCTTGAATATACAAGCATTAGTCTTCCCAGATCAGAGCTATAAAGACACTAACATTCAGAATTGTGGAGAAGTAACAAAAGATGTCATCTTCCCAGAGAAGCAAAGGAAACAATGAATTGGTGATCTACTGTAATGGCCCCTCGTTTCTCAAAAGGACTCGCTCTCAGTGGCCTCCATCCAGCAAGCAAATAATCATGGTTAGTTAACTTCTCCCAAAATCTTTAAGACGTACTTAAAATAAATATGAAATTTTTTCCAATTATCAATTTCTCAATTAAGACATTTCTCCATTCTCAATCTATCAATCTACATAATCTCTCAGGCAAAATTCATACACTACTTACAAAGTAAAGTAATGGATAAGAAATTTGAGCTTTTTTGGTACTTATAATATATAGTAAATGTTCAGAAGAGAAACATCATCAGCTTAGTTTCACAGGCCCTGCTACCAATTTGGAATCTTTACGAACCCAGAATAACAACTGCTGTCACGCAATGAGCCTTACTGTGTGCCAGGCACCATGCTAAGTGTTTTCATCCCCATACACTAAGGATATATGGGATATCCTCATTCCATTATACAAGTATGAAAAATGATTTGGATAAATTGAGTGACTTGCCTAGGTCATAGACCAGTGATATAAGCCATATCATCATGTGCTGCATCTCAGACTGACATTCGTAACCACTCTGTTATTTGCCTCTAGTGAACATGTCTACCTGAGGGACTGTGAGATGACCATCTTTCCTACTGAGACTTGATTTGCAAGGCTTTCCCCAGATCTTAGGCAAAAGCAAACAAACAAACAAACAAACAAGGCAAAAACAAAAACCAAATAAAAAAAACAAACAAAAAACAACAAAAGAAAAGCAGGAGAAACATGGGAAGAGAAATTTAGAATGTTTTCCAAGCCCTTAAATTATTGGAGCTTAAGACATTGCAAAAAGGGAGTGATGAGCTCCGAATTCATCCCCTAAAGTACAATGTCATATCTTTACTTTAGCATGTATCATATAGTTCAAGAATTAGTTATTCCCTTGTTTTTCCCCCCCGTAGGCTGTGAAGTCTTGGAAGATAGCCTGTACTCTATTCATCTCAGAATCCCTTGAACCTGACTAAAAAGCTCCCACAAAGAAGGAGTTTAATATACCTTCATTGACTAAGTGAACATACCCTTAAGAGATCCCTCCATAGCATCTGCATGGCAGATATCTCTCGAACAAGGGTGAGTCAGTGAAAGTTTTCCTCACCATGAGGCCCCAAGAACAGACCTCTCAGGCAGTCAAAGCTATGATACCATGTGGTTTTGAGTAAGTTGACTTATCTGCTGCAATGCCAAATGAATCAATTTTTTTAGATTAGAGAAAACCTGTTCACTGTAGGAAACAAAAATAAAAATGAAGAATTTTTAAACTACCCATAATCTTACTAACCAGAAATAGACACAGTTAACATTTTAGTGTTTTTCCTCACAATTTTTTCCATATATGCATACATACAATGATATATATGCTTATATAACTTATATTTTCTCCTGACATTATGAGCATTTTTAATATGTTTACAAAATAATTGGAAACAATTTTAGCAACTCCATTAATCTAACTTGTGGGTGCTTCAGAACACATTTAATCTCTCAGCAACAATAATAATCAACAAAATTTATTGAGCACCTACCTACATAGAGAGCACCAATGCTAAGCTCTGGAGTGATATGACAATGAATGTTGTAGATATGTGCCTGAAGCTTATAATTCCCCCTTGTTGAACATTTTGGTTGTTAGTGATGTTTTACTACTTTAAGAAACACTATGATGACTGTCTAAAAATCTTTCTAGAAGCTTTTTAATAATTGTACTCTAAGTCAGTAAGGAATATGTTTTTCATCAGAAGTACATACTTTCCTACATATGTGTGTGAGTTTGTGTATGTACATGTGCAGGCATATACAAGCACATATGAAAATAAGATAATGAAATGAAACTTTTATAAAATAATATTAGTCCTTTCTATATACAATGTATTCTTATATTTCTATCCTATAATAGTCTACTCTTTTAAAACTTCTTTTTCAAAATGACTGATCTTGACCCACAACAGTTTTTTACCCCACTAATGAGTAAGGATCTGCAGTGGAAAACACTGTCTTAGAGGGCAGTGAAGCATCATGGTTTCACTAGAGGACCTAATAAGGACTCTAGCACCAACCAAGCACAAAAGTCAGTTATTAGTTCTAGAGGAAGCATGGAGCTTCCTGAAAAAAAGCAAGACTCCAGAAAAATTTTTAAAAAGCTGCCGTTAGGAGAATTGTTACCATCAGCCAAAGAAGCCACCAGAGGCAATTGCTGTCTCTTGAAGCTGTCACAGAGAAGAGGATCAACTAAAGGGAGGAGCCCAAAGGGAGGAGTCCTTGCCAAGAAGAACGTGGCCGGGAGCCTTCACCATCAGGATCCTCCTCTGCTGAGAGAAACTGCCAAAAGCAGCTGAGGCATCCCTGACGTGATTTGAGGTTAACAGGATAGTGGGATTTAAATGCTCAGAAACCTTCAGCTTTCTTCCTCTTTATAGACCTCATCATCTTTGAAATTAGGGCAATTGTTCAGTTTCTCAACACAGGGTCACCAGGAGGAAGAATAACAATTCTCTGCCTGGAAATCCAATAGGGTTAGAGGCCCAGGAAGCCATCAAGATGCTGAGTTGTCAGCCTTTCGATTTCCTGTGGTGCAGAAAAGAGTGTAAATGGGCTGCAATTTACAATGAATGCAATGGTGAGCAGTGGGCCAATTTAACTAGTAGAAGAAGGTGCGGCAGCAGGTGGGGGAGGATTACAGGAGGAGATGGTGGACTAAACATTTTAGGGAGAGCTAAATATTTTAGGTCTCTAAGCAAAATAATGGAGTATAGAGTTTCTAAAGTCAGAATGACCCAGAATGACCACCTGTCCTATTTTGCCTGGGACTGTCTTCATTTTAACACTGAAAGTCCTGCATCCCAGGAAACCCCTCAGTCTTGAGAACACTAGCACAGCTGGTCACCCTGAGTTTTACTCCAGTTAGTTTGCAGCTTACTGACCATGTGACCTATTTACTCAACATCTCTAATTTGCTCAGCATCTATGTGCTTCAGTTTCCTCATCTATAAAATGGAGGGAATAGTGCTTACCCATCACCAATCAAAGAGGATCATAAGTACTTTTTGGTAGTTCTATTCTTACAGGGGCTTTCCTCAGAGCCTGCCTTAACCACAGCAATGCCTAAGATAAGGAGCAGAAAGCTGACTGAGGGGTACATCTTCAGGCGGTACGAGGTGCAGAGGGATTACGGTATTCCAGCGCTAGCACCCATGGCAGCCTTTTGCACTCCTGATAAGTTAGGAGTGAGTTGGGCAGCACAAAAATGCCTTGCAAGCCAAGCTTTCAAAAACAGGGGAAAGACAAGTTTGTGAAAAGAAGAGTAAGTTTATTATAATTTTGTACACGTGTCCCGAAATCTGTGACAAATGAGCACACTATCCAGCTTGTTTTGCCTTAAACACAGAATAAAAATTGTGGATAACTTCATTAGACGTCACCTGTCAAGTACAAAGAAAATCATCTCATTCCATGGGAGATATTACAGACAATTCCCATTGTCTTGCTCATGGTGGAGGTAGCTTCTTGCCTGGCTTGGACTCGGAGAGCCAGCTATTTTTATCTGAATAGTTTCACTCTCAGATTCCTTTGCTCCAACGTTAATGGCCCTAGTTTTCATTACTGAGATAGGCCGTGACCAAGCTTCTGCATGCTTGTATTTCTACTTCTTACCACAAATGTTTCTAAACCATGACTATAAAAATGATTCAAAATCAACTCAAACTTGCTAAGGTATTAAGAACATTCTCTCAAAGTCTTATGCCTCAACTTTTCAGAAGTATGGTTTGAGAAAGACCCTTCCAGGATAATATCAGAAGAAACAGTGGCATCAATTTATGAAGGGTTAAGAGTGATGAAATGTAAGCCATTAAACAAAGACTATGGTCAGAGATGAAGTCTGAGAAGATTCAATGAAGAGAAAATGCGAACCTATCAGCCACTCTGTGGCCAAGAGATTTTCCAGACCAGTGGTGCACAACTCCTAGGAAATGAATTAGGATCTTAAACTGTACCTGAGGCAAGAAATGAAAAGACTAGAAATAACAATTTACCACGAACACTGGAAGAACATCAAATTTAGGAAAAAATAAAACGTCATAACCAAAAACTTCCCAAGCATAATACTTCAAGTAAAGGAAATCATCTTTTGCCCTGCATCCCATGTGCCAGGCACTGAATTAGCCACTCTCCTTGTAAGAATTTTACAAGATAGGTATTGGAATCCATAGTAAGTCTTCAAAGGGTAAAAAACTCTTGAAGGTTACACAGGTGTTAAATGGCTATTGGGCTTTGAACCAAGTTGGTCTGTCTCCAAGGTACAGATATAATTCAAAGTTATAATCAGCTAAGATTAGCTCTTTTCAAAAATTGATTTGCATAAGATTTGTATTTATCAGGAGTTGGATATGATGATTCAAAGCTTGACTTCTTTCTGAGCTTCCAAACCGAGATCCGCCCAATGTCCCTCAGGTGCATCCTCCCACTGAGCAGTCATTCTTGGCACATAAACCCGATTTCCCTACAGGTCATAGGCCACATCAGAATGGGGTGTCTGATCATTGCCAACTTGACAGTGAGTGTCAACTTTGGGAAGGATCAGCCTGGGTTTGCATCTCTTCCCCACTAGCTGTGGGACCCAGCCAAGACACTTACCCACTCCAAGCTTTGGCTTCCTTGGCTGAAAGACGAGGATGATGGTAGCAACTACTTCTAGATGTATTTGAAGATGAAGTTAAATGGTATTGAAATAATTAGCATAGTGCCTGGTTTTATAGGGTTGTTTTTTTTTTCTCGATTGGTATGTACAGTTATTTGCAGGGATCCAGAAGTCAGGTCATTGTTGAAGCAATCTACAAATACCTTCCATTGAAACAGAAATGCCCAGGATTAGCCCAGGTCGATTTAATGTCCTGGAGTTATGAGAACTACTGCGAGTGCTTGGCTTCATACAAACCAGCAATGCCCGTGGGGACCTAGCTAAAAAGATCTCTTCATGTTGGGACTTGGGCACCTGTTTAGATGAGCACTACAAGCTAATTATACCCATCTTAGTGGGCTGAGCTGGAAGAACAACACAGCAGGTGGCAAAAAGGGAGTGATGCCATATATCTTCTATCTCTCCGTGACTGGAGCCACCAGCATCCAGCATCATGCCACTTACCTTAGTATGTAGCTTGAAGAATATACAATAATTCATCCAGGCACTGTTTTAGGGTGTGGGGATGCAGAGATGAGTAAGACAAGCAAGGACAGCTGTCCTAAGCAGCTCCCATTCCAGTTAGAGGTACAAATGAATAAAGAATCTAATTTGGGGAATATAGCCAATAATACTGTAATGACTTTCTATGGTGACAGATGATAACTACATTTATCATAGTGAGTATTTTGTAATGTAGAGAAGATTCGAGTCACTATCTTGTACTCCTAAAATTAATATAATATTGTACGTCAACTGTACTTCCAAAAATGTTTTAATATTATTTTGCATAGCAATAAAAGTTATGATGGAAACACAATAGGACATTGGGACAGAGAGTGATGGAAGGGTCTAAAGTCATCTCAGAAGGCAGATCAGAGGGATAACAGCTGAGCTGACACCAAAATGCTTTAGAAAGTAAGTGGTGATATAAGAAGAAAGGAGAAGTAGGCATTAAAAGGCCAAATTACACAAAACCACTGCAGAAGATCCTGAAGTAACTCAGGGGTAGTTATAGGACTACAAAATAAATGCATTTAAATATATTCATAATGAACCATATCATCATTGGAAAGTTAACCATAATGATGTGTTCATTTGCGAAGTATTTTGTCCAAACATAGCACTCTGTCTGCTTATATTTCCATGCAGTTCTGTTAAAGACCAAAATACTGCCCTTGAGTAAAAAGGACTTTAAATCTATAAACCTCTGTATTCTTATCTGTAGAATGGCAATAACAATCCCTCAAATTGTTCTATGAGCTTCTGGTAAGGATTAAAAGAGAAAATGTATCCAAAATGGCTAGCCCACAGTAAGTAGGTCAACAATGGTAGCCATCTACAGATCCTATGCTTCCCAATCCACCCAGAAAAAAAAAAAATGACAAAATTGTGTGGCTTTGAATAGATACAGGAGAAACTCAGAGTGATGGTTTTTTAAGGTTTCTATGTGGAATTTTTTTTTCATATTAACAAAAATAAAGAACCATAGGACCAAATAAGAAAAAAAGAAATTGGATGAACACTAGAAGGTCAGGAAAGAAGGGGGAAAATAAAAAAATAGGGACATCAAGCCTCCAGAAAAAAGAATGCAAGTCCCAGAAGGATCTTGATGCTGTCTCACATCCAGGAAAAGCACCATGTTCCTGAATCACAGAGTCTCACAGGACTTGTTCCTGAAAGATACATCAAAGGGCCTTACTAGAAAAACTAACAGGCCTGGATTCATGTTTTCTCATATACAACATTTACTTTCCATCTCCTCCGGATTCAATCGATTTGGATGTTTTGTGAGCAGAAACATTATGACAGAGAATTGCACTGGTTGTTTTTCATTCATTCCACAAACATCCACCGTGCCTCTCTTCTGTTCTAGGTATCACGGAGGGCTCTGAAGTCAGGAGGGCAATGCTTCAGGATGCGAATTCCCAAATTCCCGGTAGAATGAAATCAGCGTACATAGTGCTTGTGCACAAGTTACTGAGTGCATTGTGAATTAGAAGAAATGGAATGTTAAGCCATTGCTGTAAAGTTAATAGTGAATTAGCATATTCCCTTTGGAGTGTGAAAAAGGGAGTAAGAAGCCTGGTTAATTCTCAGCCTCCCAGAGGAGTGTTGAGAAAACTAGTCAGTTACCTAACAACCTAACATTTTTCAATGCTGTTTAACATTCAACAGCTGTAAATGACAGCCAGCCTGGCTACTACTTAATAAAACTAACAGAGCACTATCGACCAAGATTTATGGTTTGAGCATCATCAAAACATGCATTTACAACAAAAATAAAAATAAAATGAAAAGAAAAAATGCTATTTGGGGCCTAGCAAATGCTTTGGTATCATCTATAATTCACATTACAAAGGCTTTAAAAACAGAGCATATCAAAAAGCAAAACACCCACTCAGTAGTAAAATCGATATAGCATATACCATTTCAATATTATGCATTACAAATACCTTAGCTTTCTTTTCCGTGGCCTTAGTGTCTGCATTTTAAACGGTTGTATTCTCAACCTAAGTCAGAAGTATGCATTTTTCCCTATTAGTCTTTGGTAAACACCAATTTCCCATTGTTGCCACTTATTTTGCTCAAATAGATCTAAACTCTCATCGCTACTAAAAATGTACCTGTTTGGGGAGACAGGGAGTCTTATGGCAAAAGATGCAACAAAAAGATTCATTCTGGGCTTGAATGAGGGAGTCATTTACACAAAATCATAACAGGTAATTTCTGAAACTTTATTTATAGCTAAGTCACTTTCATACAATGTAAAGACAAAAGCTGGAATTCTATGCATCAACTACATTAGATTTAGTATACGGTATTTCAGTTGGTCTTTAATAGTGGAATAGATATTGCTATCCTCATTTTACAAATGACAAAACTGAAATGCTGAGTGGTTAAGAAAAATTTCCTAGGTCACGTAGCCAAAATTCAAATCCATGTCTGTCTGGCTCCAAAATCTATGTATATTGTACAATATCACATCACTCATATTGTCTCTGGCCCTCTTTTAATCCTCCCCATGTGAGAACACTATGGCACAAATTGAATCATGCCCCATTGTCTACAGTTTGTGTAGAATAAAGAATTGGAAGAGACTCTATAAATAATCTGATTAAACACCTGATCTCAGATAAATTTGTGGCATTTATCTTCAATGCCCAAAGGCAATAATAATACACTGAAAATTGCAATCATTTTAGTGTATCATTTTAAATGTTGAAAGGAGTATTGTGATGTTTTTAGCTCTGAATTCTTTTCATCTTAACCGCAGACAGGAACTACATTCATTCCTCATATTTATTATTTGGATTTTTAGCAATTTAGAGGAGTCTTCATTTCAATAGCATTGAGTTTAGTTTTGTACTTCAAAAACTTCAAGGACCCATCTACCTTAGTCGGAAATCTTTGACTGCAAGTGACAGAAATACCACAGAAATTGGCATAAGCAAAACAAAACATGTAATGGCTTGCGTAACTACATAGTCCAGAGGCAGTGTGACTTTTGGCACAGCTTGGCTAAACAGGCTCTCCCCATATCTTGGCAAGATGACCACTAGTATTCCCAGGCTTATGTTCTACAAGTTTAAATAACCACAGCAGAAGGAGAAAGTCCCTTTCTTAATAGTTCCAGAAAAAGTCTCAGGATTGAAATTCATTGGATCAGTTCACTGTTGAACTAAGTGCAATGACAACAACTGAAATATGCCAATTGGCTAGACTTGGGTCACCTGTTCATCCAACGGACTCTGGACTGGGGGTAAGAGGGGGCCTCCAAAAGGAAATTGAGATAGTTTTTTAGAGAAGAAAATGGATTTTGAGCTGACAAAAATAGCAAGTATGTGCACTGCCTGATTCTCACTTTCATTGTTGTTATGCCATTGATTTTTTGTTTGTGTGTTGTTAACATAACAAACCATAGAAATTCATAAAATACTTTCCTGAGAAATACCTTCTTGTTCCCAGGACATTATGGTCAACTCAGTCTAACCAGCTCAAGAAATACTTGATATAACTTTCAAGCAATGAATGCCCAGTTACAAACACTGGTTTGTACACTGATATTACCAAGCTCTGAATGGTTCTCAATGTCTGTGAGCCTCTAAGTGATAGGCTCAACCATGTCCTACCTGAGGACCAAACAAGACCATTAGGCAAAACAATTTTCAGGGATATGGGTTTAACACTCTGAAATTCAGCATCAGAGTCTGGCTTTGGCTCTGTCTCCTTCCTGGCCCAGGTCATAACTCATGTATGCTTGATTGGGGAGCATTTTGAGACTTCTTGATAACAGGTCAATAGACAGACCAGAACTAAGTACTAGGGAGAGAAGGAGAGTACTAGAGAGATTGAAATAGATATCCAAGAAGGGGCAATCCAGCAAGTTAGCCCCACATCAGGGCTTTCCAGACACTGGTGTTACTCGAATCAGACAAATGGCAACCTCAAGGTTTCCTACAGTCTTTCTAACCAACCACCCAAGAGAACACTGGCAGGAGGTTCCAGGAAATGTGGACTAAGATTTAGATATAGTTCCACTTCCAATGGGGCAACAGGAATGCGACTCAGGAAGACAAGGTATTCACGGTTTCCTGGAGCCTGGATTTGCAACTGTCAACTCATTTCACACACCACCTGGTAACATACCCTTTGTCAAAGGAAAAATTCAGCAGTCTTTAGAAATGCCAACAAACACTGTGTATGTGTATTGCATGTGCTGCACACTAAACCAAGACCTTCACATACAATATAGGTAAAGAAACTGAGACCCATGAAGATAAAATAATTTATTCCAAGTCAAAGAACTAATCAGCATCAGGGCCAGAATTTGAAAGTAGGTCTCTCTGATTTAGAGAACCTGAGCCTCTCCAAGGGATTCCTGGTTCCCTGCTGCCTAGTCCTGTGACTGGGTCCTTTCTTCTTCCCAATAGTTGTGTCCAATGCCAACCACCTGTCTGCTGCTTTCCTGGGTCTCCGAATATCCTCTACTCCTGAGTTGCCTCTTATTGGGCTCAGCCTTGGGCCTCCCTGGAGCCACCTGCTCTGACTACCACATTTTATTGAATGAGACTCCTTATTCCATGACTTATAATATGGACCAGATTTTCTTCTAGAATTTGTAGTATCTCTACACTCTTGTATCTCCCAGTCTATCCTATTTTTCTGAAGCTAACAAAATTACCCTTTACCAAGTTCCAAGGTGATCACTGTAATCCTCTGTTGGCTTAATGGTTTGTCAACAGAAAAAAAAAAGGTCTTGAGGTTTCCTTTGTAGTAAAAAGTTTCAACTTTACGCTTTTGATCTACAAACGTAAAGTTTGAGCACCAGTCCAAAACGGTAAGATTGAGACCTATGTAATTTAAAAGTATATTCCGTTATTGAGAAAACACCCAAGAAGAGAGAATTGCTGCAGCTACTCTGGAGAGTAGCCTGGCAACAGAAAGACATTTGATATACACATGGCCTTTCACCTCTCACTCCTGCTTCTGGGACTCTACAGAGACAAGAGCTGGGAGCCTAAGGATAAAAACAAGGATGTTTGTTACAGTACTGGGTAAGCTGGAAAAAACTTACAACAACATACATAGGGGAAGAGTTGAATAAATCACATCACATTTAAGCTAAGAATGCAGCCCTTTAAAAGAAATGAGTTATATCAGTAACTATTAGGCTACAGAAATGTCTGGTTCCTTAGGCCAGCCCAAACCTGCAATCATCATACATATCCACTGACCAGTAGACAGAAGCCATGGGCCATCCTTGTATGTTCTTTGCCTGATCTCGCCCTGACCAAACTCTACCCAGCTCTAAATTCCTGGCCCATCCCTTCCTTTGATTGTATCCTTGGCCCTTTGCCCTCTGGTACGTGGTCATCTTAACACTGACCTCTCAGTGCTCTCCAACAAACTCTGAAGGTAGACCTTCAAAAGAACGACTTCTGTCTATAGACATTGAGCTACAGCAAAGTCAAGGATATTGTAGAGAAGTTTTATTAGACAATCTCATCTTGGGAAAAATACACAATGGCCACAGATATAGATATAGCTATAGATATAAACAGTTATATTTAGGTATTTGTATGAGTTTGAAAGAGTTGTTGGAAAAAATTTTTTGTTTGTATCAGGTTGTTTGCACTGACAATCTCCAATGGTGAGGATGGGAGTGGAAACATCCTGAGGGTATATCACTGTGTTTTCTAAAAATTTAGAAATGTTTGGGGCATCTGGGTGGCTCAGTTGGTTAAGTGTCGGACTTCAGCTCGGTCATGATCTCACAGTTCATGGGTTCAAGCCCTGTGTCAGGCTTTGTGCTGACAGCTCAGAGCCTGGAGCCTGCTTCAGATTCTGTGTCTCTCTCTCTGCCTCTCCCCCACTCATTCTCTGTCTCTGTCTCTGTCTCTCTCTCTTTCAAAAATAAATAAATCACTAAAAATATTTTTTTAATAAATCAAACTTAGAAACCTTTGTCTTAAAAATTAAGTAATTACATATAATTAATATGATGATTTTGGAAGAGGACTTTAATAACAAATTTTTAAAGGAAAAAGATATATATATATATTTGTTTACACACACACACACACACACACACACACACACACACACACCCCTATGATGGAAAGGAGCCATAATGAAAAACACCTGCTAGTACAACTTCAGGGATACGGTTCACCTGTGTTAATGCCATCCTCCTCCCACCTCCCAGAGGACAAGTCAAGAATACAACATGCATGGTGCTCTCTGGAGTTAGACAGAATAGCAGCCCTAGTCATTTTAGGTAAAAGGAAGGGCATGGGAAAGCATGGAGAGGTCTGGCACACCTGAAGGGGAAAGAGAAAGGTAAGGCTGTAGAGGACAGTACAAACTACTGAGCTTGGATTTTGCTAGCGGATTTCAACATGTTTTTCTGCAAAAGAGACATGGCAGATAACATTTTTGTTCACAACACACACCTATAGATATACCACAGTTTGTTGAAGCCCAGCACTGTAATAATTCATAATCGTGTTTTGTAATAGCTATCAGCACATTAGGAAATGTAGTAGTTCACACAGGATTTCAGCATACCCAAGACTCACCTCAGATTATATGTAATTTCCCAAGACCTACTTGTAACACTGTACCTTTCACTTCTGCTCAAGAAAACACCCCCAAATGCAACAGAAACAAAGTGTAAATTAGAGAGTCAATCTGCTCTAATTCATATTGAAAAAAATGTTGCATAAACTCCAGCACTTTATTATAAGCAATAAATTACATGACACCTACATGTGAGTGCACACACCTAGTTGGTTGCAACATGCCAAAATGTTGTGACTCTACATTGGAGAGCATTACAACAAGTAGCGGGGTTCTGAGAAGAAACCTAAGCGTGGTTTAGAAAATCCCTTTTAACAATAGTGAAGAGAACAACATATATGCTGCCCCAGTCCCAGACAACACTCCAACCACTGTCTGTTCGCACACCCATTGACGAAAGACATGACCCATGGACCATTCCTGCATGTCCCTCACGTGATCTCACCCTGACCTAGCTCTACCCAACTCTAAATTCTTCACTATCCCCCAGCTTTGAACTGATCTGGCCCTTTGGCCTTAGTATATGGACATTCCAATACTGATCTCTCCACATTCCCCAATGGACTCAGATTTCAACATGCCTATTTATTTCCTCCACTTCTAGACCACCTTTGGCAGGTGAGTCTGTCTCCACCACTACGCCTTGATGCAAATCCCAACCGGGCCAGCCCCAATCCCTCCCAAAGTAAGTAGCTGGAAATGATAAGTTAGCAAAATGGAAACTGTAGGCAAACAAGACAAAACTGATAAGAGCAAAATTCCGAGAATTCCAACCATAGATGATGGGGAATGAACTAAACTTGGAAATGTAACACTACACAAGAAAAAGCTAAGATGACAATGACTGATTCTGTGCTAAGAAATGAACTGTGAAAAGTTCAGTGAAATGCTAACTCAGGCAGATATATACCACACAGACACACAGACACACGGACACACACAGACACACACACACACACACGATAAATAACATAAAATAAACTTGTAGTATTAACTCCAATCCCTCCACACTTGCAACTTATTGGGGAAAAAATCTTGTAGCCATGCACACTTTTCAAATATGGATTCTGATATACTCTTATCTTACTTGCCTCCATTAGAAGGAACAATTTCTGATTTGGGGGCTTTTATGGTCATTGTAGAAAATTCTCTCATGCATGCAATTGCTCAAGTCAAAACTCTAAGCACAGTGTCTTAGGGGTCCCAAATCAACCCCTATATATTATAGGGCCATTTTTTCTCTTTTATTTCAAACTGTATCCTAAAAAGCATCATAACTTGATGGGTATTACGCTTGGTGGCAATAAAGACACCAGTATCTTACTTGCAGGCTGCTTCCCATTTTTATAGGACCCTCCTGGTCTCTGTTTACATTTATGTTATTTGCTTGGCTCCTGTGTACATTTCAGTTTACTGTCTCTTATATTTTCATAGCTTTACCTATATATCTTTCTATCTGCTACTACTCAGTTCTAGACAATATGGGATTTAAAGTGGCCTCACTCTCCTCCAGTATTCATGCTCCAAAGTTGTCTGCTGCTGCTGCTGCTGCTGCTGCCTGTTATCTCGAGTCTTTCCCCTCACCCTGTCTTTCCTCCCTCTACATTTCTCCTTCCCTTATTCCTTCTCACAGCTTCCCCGAGGACTGTAAATAATTCAGACCAGGGACTGCCTGAAAAGCACCCCACAGTACCAAAGCCATGACACTACCTCACTTGCTGGCTTAAATTGTTAGGTACCAGCCTGGGTCCTGGGCTGAATGAAACTATTTTTCAAAGAGGCCAAGTCACTACAGCATTTGAAAAGTCTTTCTCCCAGCCCAGTCTGATTGTAAATCATATGACTGCACAGGATTAGACACATTTCCAATCAGGCATCTAACCTCACTGTATCACAAAAAAAACATCAGCATCACAAATGGCTTATATTATTTATCTTCATATATAACCCATTTTTTTTTAAATTCCCAATGTTTTACATCTTTCTACCTAAGGAAAAGAAAATGTAAGGGCACTAAAATTTTCAGTTTGTGCCAGGGTGGAATGGAGACTGTTCTATGGCAATTACCTTACTCTCCCAGTAAAACATGTAATAATCGTAAAAATCAAAATTAATAAACTGTAGTTGCAAACCTAATGACTAGTCACCAGCACATTAATTTCCCTATATGCCAAACTAGCCGTGTTGTTATTTGTTGGTAACGCTGAATGAAATGGGCTGCATTAAGATGACCATCTGCTCTGTTTGATTTGATAAGTGGAATTAAGACAAGAAGCAGCCAGCTTATAGTCAGTACGACTTAAACTTATGTAACAGAAGGTAAATGATCTTTCATTTGAGGGAGTGAACAGAATGTTCTCCAAGGATATAACTTAAATTAACACTTGTTCCCACAAGGATTTAAAGTGGATTTTTCATTTGGATAGTTTGTCTCCAATGGGCATAATGAAAGTTGAATATTCACACTTTTGTGACCTGTACACTCAATTGTTGCATTTTACCACCCTTTCGTGCTTCATCTGTGATAAGAAGCAACAAACATTATATAAGATTTTCAAGGCCAATTAGGTTAGTCAATAATTATTCTTACTTTCTGTTCTGTGTAGGCTCTTGATGGCCTCTTGTCTAGAGAGCTTCCCATTGATTATGGTATTAGAGAATTCTTTTTCTCATGGCAGGAGTGAGGCTATCCCCAGTTTTTAACATGGCTGGCCATCCTTCCACAAGCTCTTTAAATACATTGTCAGTAGTCATTCTGGCAGAAGTGGAACTTAAAAGCACTAGGAACTAACTGGAAACAGCCGCTTTGCTGAACCAAACAATATAGAGCTCTCAGAATCAAAACAACACCGGACAAGACGTGGTGTTCTTCATAATACATTGTTCCATGAGACCCGACAAATTCTTAGAAGCTTTATGTATGTGCACACAGATTTTCACTATTCACATGGCTTTCTTTCTTAACTAGATATCATTTTTCTAGAGCTTTAAAAATTATGTCTTATGGGTAATTCCGTATTATTGCCTGCAAGAGTAATCAAATTATTTTTATCACTGCTTCCAGGTCATTAGGAAGGACATCCAGTGTAAGTGGCCTCATAATAATAATCCCACTAGCATTCTCCTAGACAACCTCTTGCTCTCTCAAAGCACAACAGGACCATCTTTCATTATGTTTTATGTTCCTTACCCCCCCCCCCCCATCCCAATCCATTCTCCACATGGCAGTTCAGAACAATTTTTTTTAACGTTTATTTATTTTTGCGACAGAGAGAGACAGAGCTTGAATGGGGGAGGGGGCAGAGAGAGAGGGAGACACAGAATCGGAAACAGGCTCCAGGCTCTGAGCCATCAGCCCAGAGCCCCACGCGGGGCTCGAACTCCCGGACCGCGAGATCGTGACCTGGCTGAAGTCGGAGGCTTAACCGACTGCGCCACCCAGGCGCCCCCAGAACAATCTTTTAAAAACATGTCACTCCTCAGCTTAAAACTCTTTATGGGCCTCCCATTATATTTAAGAGAAAGCCCAAAATCGTTAACTTTCTGAAAGCCCCTCCCTGAGCTTCTCCTTACCTAACTCTCCAGACTCACATTCTGCCAGTTCCTCTCTCATTTAATAGTCTAGACACCCGGGCCCCCTTTTAGTTTAGTTTTTTTTTTTTTTTTTTATAATTTTTTTTAACGTTTATTTATTTTTGAGACAGAGAGAGACAGAGCATGAACGGGGGAGGGGCAGAGAGAGAGGGAGACACAGAATCAGAAGCAGGCTCCAGGCTCTGAGCCATCAGCCCAGAGCCCGACGCGGGGCTCAAACTCACGGAGCGCGAGATCGTGACCTGGCTGAAGTCGGACGCTTAACCGACTGCGCCACCCAGGCGCCCCCCCTTTTAGTTTTTAAAACATGCCACAGGGGCGCCCCCCTTTTAGTTTTTAAAACATGCCACAGGGGCGCCCCCCCTTTTAGTTTTTAAAACATGCCACAGGGGCGCCCCCCCTTTTAGTTTTTAAAACATGCCACAGGGGCGCCTGGGTGGCGCAGTCGGTTAAGCGTCCGACTTCAACCAGGTCACGATCTCGCGCTCCGTGAGTTTGAGCCCCGCGTCGGGCTCTGGGCTGATGGCTCAGAGCCTGGAGCCTGCTTCTGATTCTGTGTCTCCCTCTCTCTCTGCCCCTCCCCCGTTCATGCTCTGTCTCTCTCTGTCTCAAAAATAAATACACGTCAAAAAAAAAAAAATTTTAAAACATGCCACAGTCTACTTCACCTGAGGGTCTTTACGTACACATGGGGAAAGGAGATCGGATCCTAAAGCTTAAGCTTTATTAGCAGCACATTTACTTCCTCCTCTTCGCCCTGAATTTCTCCATCACAGGTAACACAGTTTAGGTAATTGTTTGCTGACTCTCTCCCCAATCTGACTGTGAACTCCATGAGGGCTGGTCTGTGTTTATCATCTTTCCCACAATAACCTCTTGTACAGATCCCAGGCACTCAACAAATATTCGTGGAATAAGTAAGTGAATAAGTATTTTCATAATGAGCTTATATCTGCATCATTTAGTATTTTCCTGTAGATTTTTTTTTTTAAGACAAAAAAAACACTGTCTCGGTAACAGTAATGATGAAAGCTCTACTTCAGAAAAACACAGCTCTTTCTCCTTTCCAGTCATCTCAGTAGAAAGTGCCCGCCAAACGGACAATCTAGAGAGAATACGTTTATGAACCAAACCCGGGTGATATTTCTATTGTGCTTGAAAGTTTTGAGTTTTGGCCACATCCTAAGGGAACTGTATGGTTCTTCCAGGCACGTGCCTACATATATGACAGATTCCATTATCTCCTCTTTCACTTCTCATGAGGTTATGAAGGACATAACAGTTTGTACAATCTTTGAGCATAAAAGTACTACTGAGTAAAACAGAACTGCATCCGTTGATGAACCAGTAAATATTTACCAAGCAGCTGGTTATAGGGATAGAAGGAGTGTGAGACCAGCAGCGTTTGCAGGTTTATGAGATATAAATACCCCTGCCCTGGCCAATTTCAAAGTAACTGTGTTCAATAACTGGATTGCAAAACTCCTGAAAATTTAACAATTGGTTCTTACAAGCCCAGATGAGCATCTCTAGCACACCACTGGCTGTGTCATTTCACAAAATTATCCACATGCAACTGTATGGGATACAAAGTAAATTAAATTTGCATTCAAAAGATACTCTCTGTGCAACATAACGTGGAAGAAAAGAAAAATAACTTGCAGGTACAAAGACTGTATTCTGTCACTTTATTATAATAAAGGTTATTTTGCAGTCACTTGATTTCTTCATTCCATTCCTGTCCAGAGTTCGCCCCACGGCAATTTCACAGCCTAGACCCCATGAGTTTCACTTTGTTCTAAACTTTTAAGTAGTCAGATTGCAAGTGTTAAATATCACAGCAACACTTTCCTCCTAGTTACCAGGAACAACAATAGCTTAGCATTCTCTATCCCCTCCCCCTGCCTTACTGTCTCGCTATAATTCATTCATTACGGGGTATACAGGAGTGCTTACCATGAACCACTTGGCAGATGGGCTCTGGTATTCAGACAGACACAGCCCGGGCTTTAAGTCACTTATAGCCTGATAAGGAGATGGGCAAGGACAATCCGAGGCAGAAAGTCCGAGGACACAGGCAACCACAGGGGCCTGGAGGATACACAGAAAGCGTGTGTAACACCCCCAACACTGAAGATCCCTACAGTGAGGCTGGACTTGAAAGATAAACAGGAATGGACTGTGGAAGAAATGAGGGGAGAAACATTCAAGTATAACACTGTGTGTGGGAAGGTGCAATTGTGAATGCTGTAACTAAAGCACAGATTGAAAGGAGGGTGAGAGGAATCCCGAGGCTGCAGACTGACGGTGGCATGCGTGGGGCTCCATAAAAATCTTCCTGTGCCATATAAAGGAGCTTGACTTTTATATTGAAGACAATGTATCACAGAGCACTGATGGCTACTAAGTAGTGGGACTTTAGAAAGTGGGACTTTAGAAAGTGGGATTATTTAGATTATTAGAAAGATGCTTTAGAAAGATTATTCAGGGAGGACACTGGATTGGAGTGGGGGGAGAAGTAGGGGGAGAGACCACCTGCTGGGTGGTACCCTAACCACCTCTACCTTCTCCACTATCCTCCCCTGAGTTCTCTGTTACCTAATTCTCTGCAGTTCCCAAGTCACTTCTTTATATATTGAAACATGGTGCCACTCTGTTGTCTCCTTTGGTCCCTAAATCTGTCAGGCCTAAAAAATTATTCTCTTAAAAACATTATTCAACAGGAATCAGAGGGAGGAGCCAAGATAATGGAATAGCATGACAGTTTTTTGTGTGTCTCGCGTCCATGAAATACAGCCAGACCAACACTAAACCGTCCTGCACACCTAGAAAACTGATTTGAGGATTAACACAATCTGCACAACCTGAACCACAGAATTCAGCAGGTACGCGGCGCGGAAAGGTGAACTGGGGGAGAGAGAAGAACCTCGGAGGGCAGGGAGCTCTTTTTGTTTGCAGAGAGAAGATAGAGACGGGGCGGGGAGGGGGAGGAGAATAAGGGAAAAGCACCCCCCTCCCCCGTCAAAAGCAGCTGGAGAGAAAGTGGAAAAGTGGGAACAGCCGCAGGGACTGAACTAAAACGGCAGAAAGGGGAGGGCTTAAATTCCATTAAGACTCTATACAGGGGGAGCACAGAGTCTGAAACGCCGCAGCTCGATACCTGGCGGTGCTCTGGTAAGAAGGGCGAATCCCCAAGAGCAGAGATGAGATCCATTGTCCTCGGGCCACACAGGGAGCGGTGGATCCCTTGCTGGGAGGCCATCTGGTAGAGGCTGTGTGGCCCCCCACAGGCAAAGACCTCAGCAGACCCCAGAGAGCAACCACATTCACTGGTGCTGGAACAAGGTCGTTGGGGATGAAGCCTGGTGCCAGATATGTGTTGTGATTTTCCATAATCCCTGAAATGCTGCTGCTATATGATCACATGAACTTTTTCTGGGACGGGCTGGCACCTGGCCACAGTCTCTGAGCATTGGCAGTGGCACGGTCCCGCGAATGTTCCTGGGTGTGGCCAGCACCCGGCCATTGCTCGATGAGACCCTCCTGCAGAGGGACAGAACAGGTCAAAGCCGCAGTCCCTCAGAAGTGAGGGGTCAGGAAACACAGCCGCATCGGAGATAAAACTCAGGAGGGAGGTGCCGCCTGGCAGCCTGAGGGCTCGGTCACAGACAGTGTAGAAGCAGGGAATGGACACAAGCCGGAGACAAAGGAGAGGTGCTTGGTTTCCTGTCGCGGAGAGCACAGAGTTCCAATACTACAGACCGGTAGCTGGGCGACGCCATTTTCAGCGCTCCCGCACATGCGCATACACCTACAAGCGCCGCAAGAATCCACCCCAGTAAGCTGAGCAGCGCCATCTAGTGGAGAACGGAGTCATTACACTAAGCCCCGCCCAACTGGGCCAACCTTGCTCTTCAGGAACACAAATCTCTCTGCCTGCTTAGTTTACGGATTATAAAGTGCTTCATAGTTTGATTTCTAGGGGAAAACGAAGTAATTTCAATCGTATTTCAGTCTGTTTGCTGGTCCATCTATTTAATTTTCTTTTGTTTCTCTTTTCTGTTTTTTTTCTTTTTCTTGAATACAGAAAGAGAAAACAATTATTTTTATTTTTAATTTTTATTAAAAATATTTTTCTTTAATTTTTCTCAACTCTATTTTTACTTTTGTGTAAATTTTTTCAAATTCTATTTTACTTCCATCATTTCATTTTATTCTATTCCAGTGTATTCATTTTTTCAAATTTTCAAATGATTTCTTTTTTTTTTCCTCTTTCCCCTTCTTTCTCTAATCTATCAAGCCCCTTTCAACACCCAGACAAAAAAACACACCTAGGATCTAGCATCATTTATTTGATTTTGTGTGTGTGTGTGTGTTCTTTTTAATTTTTTATTTTAATTTTTCTTATTTTAATTTTTTTACCTCATTAATTCTTTTTCTCCCTTCAAAATGACGAAACAAAGGAATTCACCCCAAAACAAAAAGCAGAAAGAAACGACAGCCAGGGACTTAATCAACACAGATACAAGCAAGATGTCTGAACCAGAATTTAGAATCATGATAATAAGAATACTATCTGGAGTCAAAAATAGATTTGAATCCTTTCTGTGGAGATAAAAGAAGTAAAAGCCAGTCAGGATGAAATAAAAAATGATGTAACTGAGCTACAATCTTCAATGGATGCCACAGCAGCAAGGATGGATGAGGCAGAGCAGAGAATCAGCAATACAGAGGACAAGCTTATGGAGAATAATGAAACAGAAAAAAAGAAGGAGACTTAGGCAAAAGAGCATGATTTAAGAATTAGAGAAATCAGTGACTCATTAAAAAGGAATAACATCAGAAGCATAGGGGTCCCAGAAGATGGAGAGAAAAAGTGGTAGAAGGGTTATGTGAGCAAATCATAGTGGAAAATTTTCCTAACCTGGGGAAAGACACAGACATCAAAACCCAGGAAGAACAGAGGACTCCCATTAGATTCAACAAAAACCGACCATCAACAAGACATATCATAGTCAAATTCACAAAATACTCAGGCAAGGAAAGAATCATAAAAGCAGCAAGGGACAAAAAGTCTTTAACCTACAAGGGAAGACAGGTCAGGTTTGCAACAGACCTATCCACAGAAATTTGACAAGCCAGATAGGAGTGGCAGGATATATTCAATGTGCTGAATCAGAAAAATATGCAGCCAAGAATTCTTTATCCAGCAAGGCTGGCATTCAAAACAGAAGGAGAGGTTAAAAGTTTCCCAGACAAACAAAATTAAAGAAGTTTGTGACCACTAAACTAACCCTGCAAGAAATTTTAAGGGGGACTCTCTGAGGGGAGCTAAGATGAAAAAAATAAATAAATAAATAAAGACCAAAAGCAACAAAGACTAGAAAGGATCAGAGAACACCACCAGAAACTCTAATTCTACAAGCAACATAATGGCAATAAATTAATATCTTCCAGTACTCACTCTAAATGTCAATGGACTCAATGCTCTATCAAAAGACATAGGGTAACAGAATGGATAAGAAAACAACATCCATCCATATGTTGTTTACAAGAGACCCACTTTAGACCTAAAGACGCCTTCAGATTGAAAGTAAGGGGATGGAGAACCATCTATCATGCTAATTGTCACCAAAAGAAAGCCAGAGTAGCCATACTTATATCAGACAACATAGAGTTTAAAATAAAGACTGTAACAAGAGATGGAGAAGGGCATTATATCAAATTAAGGGGTCTATCCACCAAGAAGATCTAACAATTGTAAACATTTATGTGTCAAATGTGGAAGCACCCAAATATATAAATCAATTAATCACAAACATAAAGAAACTCATTGATAATATTCAACAGGCATCAGCATTTTGCATCATAAACTTCAGAGTGGTAAAGGTACAAGCTTAACAGAGTAAGACGATCAGAAGCTCGGCATAAACTGAAGACTTCCCAAAAAAGTATCATAGCTGTCCTGGTTATCTATTCCTAGATCACGAACCACCCCAGTTTTAGTGATGCCAAATTATACCAGTCATCTTCATTTTATCTCTCGTGGTTCTGAGGGTTGACTAGATTCAGCTACCCCACTGTAGTTCCAGTCTGTCATACAGTTGTAGTCAGTGGCTGAGGGTAGTGACACTCCAGAAGCCTCCTCACTCATGTCTGGTGGTCGTTGCTGACTGTTGGTTGGGATCTCAACAGGGGCTATCAACTAGGTCTTTGAACATGGTGCTGAATTCCAAAGGGAGTGTTCCAAGAGAGAAACTCGGGCCTGTTCTAACCTCTTAGTTATTCACATAGTATCCCTTTTACTACATTATATTGTTTAGAAGTGAGCCCCTATAGCCACTCTGTATGCAAGGGCAGAGGAATTAGAGTCCACCTCTTGATGGGAGAAGTGTCAAAGAATTTGCAGACAAGTTTTAAAACTCTTACAGTCACTTTAGTGGTTTTGACCAATGCAAGGGATAGTCCATTTTCATTTTGGTGCACCAAGCAGAAAGTGACAAAATATAACCATAACCAACAATTTCTAGAATATGTTCAAAAGGAGCAAAAACCTCTTACACATTTTCTCTTATAGACATTCAGGTCTTAAGAGATTTGACTAAAAGATGAAAACATAAGCAAAAGCTGAAACTAGGTCAGAAGGGTTCCTTTCAAGAAACAAATATGTAAAGGGCAATAAGAAGAGAATCCAAGACTGCTCCCTTAGCACTATGGAAAAAGGGCTAATTCAATGTCCATAGTGGGAAGAATCTGAAGACTGGCAGCAAAAACCTCTCGCTTTGAAGTATATACATATGTAGAGCACGTTGTACGTAGTTGCCAATGTAGACTGTGGGTTACAGAATTCTCAAAAAATTCTTTTTATTATCTCACAAAGGTGATAAATAATGCCTCCAGCTACCAGATATATAGTTACCTGGGACCCAGAGTGGACAACACTAGGGAAGAACCTTCCCTAACAGAATTTTCTCTTAAGAAGATTTGTTTCTGTCCAGGTGTGATATACTTTACACATCTACCTTATATGATAGGGACTATTTGAAATTCACACAGCTTGCAAGTAGGTTAGGCTAATGTAATTTACAGTACCTAAACACCAATAGTTTTGTTTTATTTTGTTTTTAATTCTCAATACAAGAGCAAAAGAAAAAGTGAACACACCAGTTATAAATGTTAAGAGAAAGCTGGAGGGAGCTGTTCTTTCTACCTGGTTTTGATAGGACTATTGAGAGATGAGAAAAAGCACTTCTATTCTTACCCCTCTATAGATTGCCCAATTTCTCAGTCTATTCTTCAAATAAGGCAATCTGGGTTAAAAGAATGGAATCTGAAATCAGAACTATTCTCCAAATGCAGCAAAACTTAGTAACCTATGTGTATTGACCTGGTAATGATCATTTTGATAAATGGTTCTCATATTTTAAAGCTCATAAGAATCACCTATGGGGGGTTATTAAAAATGCAGATTCCTGTGTACCATCACAGAGATTCTGATTCAGCAGTAAGTTTGAGGTGAGAATTAAATTTTATTTGAATGCCCGTTGTGTGCCTGTTCCAGGTGCCAATTATTCTAGATACAAGGGATACAACTATGAACAAGAAAAGTCTTTGCTCTTATGGAGCTGACATTCTAGACAGGGAGGCAGACAATAAACGAATAAATATATGATACAATTTCAGGCAATGAAGTGTTATTAAAGGAAAATAAGCATTCTAAGTAGGTATGGAGTACTGAGTGATATTTATTGTAAATGGATGTGTTTTTATTGTTTATTGTAAATGTAACAAGTCTAATGATAAAACACCATATGTATAAGATAGAAGGTGGAAGTCCCTTGAGAGATAAAAATGACTAAATTTTTCTCTCTCTCTCTCTCTCTTTTTTTTTTTTTTTTTTGGTGCTACTTCTTGAGAAGAAAATGATAGGAAATATTTGAATATAATCATGCAGAGATCCTAAGATTTATTTGTTCATTTAACAAATATTTATTGAACATCCATATATGTCAGGTACTGTTCTAGGAGCTAGGGATGAAGTAGCAAGGGAGATAAAGACACTGCTGTCTCACAGTTAGAGTCTTTCTAGTGAGATAGAAAGGCAAATATGAAATAAATAATATAATTTCAGATTGTGATCATGCTATAAGGGAAGATTAAGCAGGCATAGAATAATGTGCAAGTTTGGGTTTGAGGCGGTGAGCTATAAATGGAACCAAGAGTGAAAAGATTTCTAAGTGAAATCTTACCTACCTTGTAAGATGAGGAATATTTGAAATTCACACCACTTGCAAGGAGGTTGGATAATGGAACTTACAAACCCAACAGTGTCAGCTGCCCTTGTCTTTCTCACCCCAGCAGAAGGTCTTGTCCTTGGCAGTTGAAGAAAACTGGAAAGACACCTGGTTGAGGGGAAAGTTTTGAATGGCAGCAGTGGACAAGCTGACTAAGAGTCAGGATAGGAATTAAGAGATTGCCAACTAGCAGAAAAGTTTTGGAAAGCATCTCCAACCCAAAGACTTTGGTCCAAGCTCCTGCCCCCTCTCTGAACTATTCCTACCTCATCTCCCCACAGCCTCCATCCCATCCTCTGCCCTCAACTGGACGATGTGTCTCAGTGTGGGTCCTTTTCTGACCCATGAGGCTGATTTCCCCCTGAGCTCCTCCAGTATGGAAACCCATGGCTGTCAACTCTGGGGAAATTTTCAAAAATAATTCTTTGATAGTTGCCTCCCTTCCATTTAATACTATTTTTCACTGTGAAATGTAACATCAATTAAAAAACCATAGGTTTATAGTGTAAAATATATTTTATAAGTAATCATCTCTGTGTCCACTACTTAGGTGAAGAACTAGAACACCAGCAGCATGTTAAGCCTGGGAAGACTAATCAGATAGCATAATCAGGGAAGGCTTCTCTGAGAGATAACATTGGATGAGAGATCTGATTTAAACTTGAAGATCTGGGAAGGATGGCATTCCAGACAAAAAGAAGAGTAGAGGTAAAGTCTCTGAAATAGGAAAAATATTGACATGTTTTAAGAACCATAAGAAAGCCAGAAGACTAGAGCAAAGTGAATGAGAAGTGTGGTTGAAGACAGGCTCAGATATAAGTACAGACAGATCACGGGGCATCACGGGCCATGGTAGGAGTTTAAATTTTATTTTAAATATAATGGAAACAATTGGAAGATTCTGAGTAGAAGATTATTATCTGATATGATATACCTTTTGAAATTATCATTTAAGGCATAATGTGGGAAATTGACAGAAGATACAATGAGGAAGTGAAGAGACCAGTCAGGAAGCTATTTCAATAGTCTAGACAGGAGATGGTGGTGGCTAGGGTGGGAGTGTTGTAGATGAAAAGTGATTAGGTAAACCAGTAGGACTTGCTGTTAGGTTGGCTATGGGGTATGTAAAAGAGAGAGAGAGAGAGAGAGAGAGAGAGAGAAAGGTCAAGATGACTCTAAGGTTTTCAACCGGCGCAATTAAATGCTTAGTGGTACCATTGACTGAATCAGGGTACCCTTGGGAAGGAGCAGATTTAAAAGGAGACATAGACAGAAAAGTTAAGTTTGAAGTGTGTATTAGATATTCAGGTGGAAATGTTGAGGCAATCAAATATTAAAGATTGGCATTCAGGGAAATGATCAAAGGGACTCAAGAGTGAAAATGTTCACCCAGGAAGTGAGAATCCATTAAGATAGCAGAGAAACAAGCCCTATGGTCCTCCACAATTTATAAATGGGGAAAACAGGGGGAAACAAAGAAAAATAAGCCACTGCAATAGGAGAAAAAACAAGTCAGCATGTTGTCTCTGAAAACAGTGAAGGAAGATTTTCAAGACTAAGAAAGTGATCAACCAGGGTGAAAGGCTGCTGGGAAGGTAAGAATTGACTGCTGGGTTCGACAAGACTGAGGCTGTTAGTAACTTTAGTAATCCTAAAAAGATCAGTTTCTTGGAGAAGTGGCGGGGAAAAGACCTGAGTACAGTTAACTAGGGAAAGAATGAGAAGAGAAAGTATAGAGAGTTTTTCAAGAGGTTTTGCTAAAAGGGAAGCAGAGACACAGGTCAGTAGTTACATGGGAATAAGAAGTCTAGAGAATTATTCTAAGTCTTGCGATAATACAGAATGTTTGCATGCTCAAGGGCATGGTCCAGCAGGCAGAGTTTGATGATTCAGGAGATTTAAGAATAATTGTGCATAGTCCTTGGGTGGGTTAGAAGGGACAAGACCCAGTACACAAGTGGAAGAATTGCCTTACATGGTAACAAGGACAGTTCATCTATCACAGCAGGAGGAAAGGCCCAGGAATACAAGTTTTTCATGACCCTATGTAATTCTTTCTTCTTTTTTAAGTTTATTTTTTAAAAAAATTTTAATGTTTATTTATTTTTGAGAGAGACAGAGAAAGCGTGAGTAGGGTAGGGCAGAGAGAGGAGACACAGAATCTGAAACAGGCTCCAGGCTCTGAAATGTCTGTACAGAGCCCAGTGTGGAGCTTGAACCCACGAACTGTGAGATCATGACCTGAGCCGAAGTCAGACACTTAACCAACAGACACTTAACCAACTGAGCCACCCAGGCACCCCATACCTTTATTTGTTTTTGGAAGAGGCAGAGAGAGCGCAAGCAGGGAGAGGGGCAGAGACAGAGGGAGACACAGAATCCAAAGCAGGCTCCAGGCTCTGAGCAGTCAGCAAAGAGCCTGACGTGGGGCTCGAACTCATGAACCATGAGATCATGACCTGAGCCGAAGTCAGACACTTAGCTGACTGAGCCACCCAAGTGCCCCGTGACCTTACCTAATTCTGATGTGGGTGGGCCCCAACCACATTTTGAGAAATACTAATTTAGATAAGCAAGGAAGGAAATAAAATAGATTCATTCGTGTGCCAACATGAGACGAGGAGGGAGAAGGCGATGTGAAGAAGAGAGCAGGACTCCACAAAGGGCTGCTCCACTTTAGGGCCACCTGGACTATTGGCATCACCCCTAAAATTAAGATACAACTCAGAAGCAGGAATGAGGTTTTGCTCCCACCACTCAAATTCTATAGAGAGCACATTCCAGCCCTCTGCCCACCGTCATCTGTTCCTAGAGCAGTGCCAAATCCTTTCCCATCTGCTCCAGACCTGCAATGCTTAACATTCTTGTGGTCACCAATTGAACTGAAGATCTGATAAGAGTTTTAACCCTTCTTTCCAGAAAAAAAGTTACACAGTCACTAAAGCTCTTGTTTGCAAGTCACAGGCCACTTATATTAAGCAAAAATAATTTATGAAAATATATGGGGGAGTTTACAAATACAAAGGGGAAGCTGATAAATTGACTGGAAAAATAAGAATCAAGCAACTCTAAAGGGTCCTAGTTATAGGAATTGCTTGGGGCCCCTCTGCTAGAATGGATAAGCTCTAAATGATTTCAGTCTTGTATTACCTGGTTCATGATTTAAATTCTAAAAGTGACTATTTAGTAAGCTCAACATGGGTCATATGCCTAGGCTAGGGCTGCAGATGTATTGGGCACCTTCCTTAATAGCCTACCAGAGTATATCCAATGAGGAAGAACTTATACTCCAAAAAACAATCAGTGTATGCTATTATTAATGTGGGATACAGCATTCTAGAGTACCACAAAAACCCCTAATGTTTCAGCCACACATAAATACAAAATTTTGCATATAATTTTGAAAGGTTCACAGACCCTCTGAAACCCATATATGTATCTTCTGCGATTCTTGCACTCACGCAGTAGGGAACCCCTAGTATCAACATAACTAATGTATATTCTTGGTTATCACCTCACTAAATGCTTAGGTTATTCTGGAAGAAGGAAAGAAAGTGACGACTTCCCTTTCCAATAACCTCCTACTCCTCCCAGTCTCAAGAGGTTGGGTTCTCCATACTCTCCTGAAGGAGAAAGATCACATTTAACTGGTGGCAAGATGTTATTATAGCATCACGTGATACAGGAAAAGAGCTCAAGGAGTGACAAAGGAGGATCTGGATTTGAATCTTGCCCCTACGAATTACAGACCAAGAGAACCTCAGCTTGAGACCCTCCTTGAGTGTTAGGTCTTTGTCTTTAAATTTCCTTCAAAAGGTTTTGCGAGGCTCATTAAATACCTCAGATCACATTTTATAATCTGTAAAGTTATGAACAAGTTTAGGATACAATCTATACGGGGCATCTGGGTGGCTTAGCCGGTTAAGCATTCAACTCTTGGTTTTGGCTCAGGTCGTGATCTCATGGTTTGGGGGTTTAAGCCCCCCATCAGGCTCTGTACTGACAGCACAGAGCCTGCTTGGGATTCTCTCTCTCCTTCTCTCTCTGCCCCTCCTGAAGTCTCTCTCTCTCTCTCTCTCTCTCTCTCAAATAAATATCAAAAATAAAATAAATAAATAAATAAATAAATAAATAAATAAATAAATACTTTAAAAAATAAAAAATAATAATCATATAGATATATATCAATAGATGATAGAGACAGAGAGTACTTCATTGGTTGTCAAGCCTGATTAATAATAGAAACATCTGGGAATTTTTTTAAATTCAAATTCTCAGCTTTCTTCTTAGATCTATTAAATCAAAATCTTCAGGAGTGGGGATATATATCCATGCGTATGTGAAAAGCTTCTTGCTTATTCTGAAGTTATCTAGATCTGGGATCCCACATATTTCGGATCAGAATTATTCATAGTGCTTTCCTATGTGTTGATGATTCTAAGAAAAATGTCAATATTACTCACTACTTGTGAGACCATCTAGACTTTGACTGGATAAAAAAACACACAATTAACTTATTTCACACCATAACATATAGCCAATTGCATACAGCCAGAGAATCCAACAACCTTACTGAATAAGTGCCAGTGTAGCAATAACTTACTTAGAACAAATTCTGCTCTCATTTATATGCTAAGAACCATTAAAGTACGATTTTACAGCTTGTGATCATTTTACGCACCATCGATTTATGAGTATGGCTGTTTCCACAGTTTCAAAACTTTGCAGAGAATCTATAGCTTCCTGCCATCTTTTAATATGGAGATGATGTAATGATTTCCTCAGATGGGGGAAAATGAGAAAAATTAATAAGAATATAAAATATAAAATAATGGTGCTGGGCTTAGCCGTAACAACATTCTTTAACATCAGATGTGGCTTTATAATTATGGTATGAGAATTTTTTTTCTTCAATCTTCCTTAAAGGATAAAGAAATTACAAAGTATTTAAAAACCAAGGCAGAGGAGGCCGTCCATAAATACCTTTAGTTTTCTCAATCTTCTCCAGTCTCAGCTCTGAGAGACTGATGTGCTAGATTTTATGCTGGATCTTAATAATGTCTTCATGCTATTTTGCATTTTCTAAAATGTTAACTCTTATAACATGATCCATAGATAAGCATGACCTGTCAGCTTTCTTCTGATGAGTACTAAGTTTTATTCCTGAGGGCAATGTTGACTTTAGTTCTATTTTCCTGAGAGAATAAAGACAGCATATCTGCACTATTTTGTCATAGTCTTCCAAATGGCTACTTCCCGGGGCGCCTGGGTGCTCAGTTGGTTAAGCGTCTGGCTTCGGCTCAGGTCATGATCTCATGGTTGGTGGGTTCGAGCCCCATGTCAGGATCTGTGCTGACAGCTCAGAACCTGAAGCCTGTTTTGGATTCTGTGTCCCTCCCTTGCTCACACTTTATCTGTCTCTCTCTCAAAAATAAATAAACATTTTTAAAAAAATGGCTACTTCCAAAAAGGAGCACCAATTTCTCCCTTGCTAACATCTACTAAACAGAAGGCCATCTTAGAGATACCAATGTGGAGTCAAGAATACCATACGTCATAAGTCAAGATGTTGATCCTTGACTTGATCAATAAAAATATTTCAAGTTTTAACATCTTAAACAAAGCTGACTGAAAATGTAAATTACTAAATTAAAATACCTCTTTGCAGAACTAGGACTACCCCCCTTATAGTTGGAGGTGTAAAAGACAGTCCACGATACTGCGCAATGCAACAACGAGGCCTCCTCACCAGAGACTAGAAAGAGTTCAGTCTCTCCTCTGCTTGGATCCTCCTTCCCTGAATGTTCAAAAAGCCCCCAAGGCTGCTTTCTAGAGTCCAAAGTTGTAACTGGTCTACTCTCAAATCACACAGAGGCCAGAACTGCCTTCAAGCTACTGGAAACCCAGCAGTCATGAAGGTTGGGTTTTTCCAGAAGTTAACACAATGTTGCTTTGCCCCCGTCATTGAGACAGCACATTGGCCCCTGATGTTGATACTAATTGTTGATGCTGTCACTGGGACTAGAGCTCATAGTCACCACTGATAGAGATGCAAAGGGCCACTCCTGGTGGTTGTCCCCCTGTTGTCAGACCCTTGACGCTTCCAGGGTGAACTGGAGGACTGACTTGCTGAAACACAAAATTCTGTCTCAGACTTTGATTCAGTAGGTCTGGAGTGGACCTAACAACATGCATTTCTAGCCAGTTGCTAGATGACTCTAATGTCGTTCTTTTGTGGAAATCTGTACTTGGAGAAGCCCCTTCCCAAGATAGTCTGAGGAAATTTTCCATTTGTTTCTGCTGTCGTTTCTCTAAAGGCATAAACCCTTGCTGGTCTATCCCAAAGCAAGAGAGCTGGATTGAGCCACCACTGTGGTGGAGACTCCTGGCTGAGCCGGACTAGTTCTTCTTGGGACAAGGGAGGAAGAGCCTTCTCTGGCCTAGCTTCTCTGCATTGCGGTTCTTAGAATCAGCTGCTCAGCCACCTTCCCAGGACCTAAGTCTGTTACCTGGATGTAGGTATAAAGAGGTTCTGATGTCTACTGCCTCACAGACCCCGGAAAAATTATGGTTCTTATCTGTCTTGTCACCCAAGCCAATCCTGTTTGTTTTGTTTTGTTTTTGATGTCTATTTATTTTTCAGACAGAGAAAGAGCGAGAGTGAGAGAGAGAGAGAGAGATAGAACATGTGAGTAGGGAGGGGCAGAGAGAGGGAAACAGAGAATCCCAAGCAGGCTCCACGCTGCCAGCACAGAGCCAGACGTGGGGCTCAAACTCGTGAACCATGAGATCATGACCTGAGCCAAAACCAGGAGTTGGAAGCTTAACGGACTGAGCCACCCAGGTGCCCCACCAATCCTCTCTTTTAAGTCTTTCCACCTCCAATAGCAATTTTTCTCATAATTTCTCATTGACATTTTTTTGCCTACTCTGCCCCTGGACCTTACTCAGGACCAACTAGGCTGCTTCAGCCTAGGAAGTTTTTATAACACTGACGTTTGTGGCATCTCAGTCCCTTCTGTCCTAGAGGGCCCTTGGGCTCTTAATGCAGTTAAGTTCACCCTTGTCGTAGCAACCTTCAAGCTCCATGTTTGAGGTGCCAGAAAGAGACACAAATGATTAAGAGCTGTTAATAGATTTTATCACTTTGGGTGATAAACTCTAGTTTAAATACAGCACATGTTATTTATGAAGACACATGTGCACGTGCACACACACACACAGGAAAAAAGAAATTACAGATTTTATAGCAGAACAAAGAAAAAACATGCACAATTTTCCTTTGTAATGAGATTGCTATACACCTAAGAGCTCCATGCAGAATAGTGGATTAAGCATTAAGTGATTCAGGAATCAATAGTTGTTGGTAACATTGTATAATACATTCTAACTCCTGACAGTAGTAAGCATTGTGATGTTAGCACAAATGTGAGCCTCATTACCAAGTAGGTAAGTAGACAGGTAAATCTTTTTTATGAGTGTTGACCTTTATTATTTCAGAATAGCATTGTATTATATATAGACCCCAAGTAGGCTTGGAAATAAATATTAATAATAACAAAAGCCTTCCATTCCAGCCAACATTTCCTTATTTGATATGTATAGAGTTTTAAGTGCATAACAATGGCAAAATTTGCTCAAGGTTATTCACTACCAGTGTTTACTCTGCAAAGTGCCTTAAGACATTCTCAGCATAAAGGGTATCACATAAAATATTAGTTTCTATTTCTGTTATTAACCTAATAGCTCAAACACTTTGTGACATGGTTTAAGGTGAGAATAAATCACTCATTCAGCATCTTTCACAGGTAAACAGCAATGAAGTGGCAAATAAAAAATTAATAAAATACAAGACTTTTCTACTGCAGGTAAAAATCATATTTGTATTTAATAATTTAAACATATGAATGCAAGATAAAAATCTCATTAATAACCTTTAAAATTTTCACCTTCATAATTTTTTTCATTTTTTTGGATATTGACTAGTAAGCTTTGATTTGTTTTCATTCTTTGGTACAAGTAGTATTCATTTACGCATGGGTTGTGCTTTTATGAATTTTTTTCTTCTGTGAAATACAGCAAATAGTTATATGCATAAAATCAAAATGTGGAGTTCAAAGAACTATCTGACTATAGTCCATGTAGACTATCAGGATGGGGCATTATCCTGCAAGTCAGGACCCTATCAGCACCCAAAAGCCTCCCAGCTTCTGAGCACTAACCCCCTCTCCTCCAGAGGTAAATACTATCCTGGCCTAGATAGTAATCACTTCCCTGCCACCTAAGCTTGCATCCCCTAAACCCTGGAGTTTAGCTTGCCTCCTTTTTTGAGCTTTACATAGATGGACCTATACACCACATATTCATTTGTGTCTGGTTTCTTTCACTTCACATTGTGTTTGTGAGATTCATCCATGATGAATGTGTAGATGTAGTTCATTCATTTTCACTGCTGTAAAGTATTCCATTGTATGAGGAACACAATTTATGTATGCATTCTATTGTGGGTGGACATCTGGGTTGTTTAGAGTGTGCAGCCGTGAAACTGTGACACACTGTAGGTGTTTGAACAATATATTTGCCAGTAAATCAACAGCGGAATTTACCACACATCCCAATGTCAGGCCCTGTGTGTTGAGAACTATGAGGCTGGCACAAAGGCGAGCATCACTACTGAGGATAAACATAGACAGACAATATTTGTACATAATTTTTGGTACAGACGTGATAGAATTTCTATTGAGCATATACCTGGGTGAGGAATTTCTGAGTCACAGAGCATGTGTCTTCAACTTCCCATAGATTATACCAAAGTGACATATTAATTTACACCTTCACCAGTATTAAGTAAGTGTTCCTCCTGCTCTACCTCCAGGTCTCAGCTCAAATTTTATCTCCTGTGAGTATTATTTCCTGGCCATTCTAGTTAAAGGAGCTGTCCAGATTAAAGTACCCAACCCCCTTACTGTTTAGACTATTACTCTAATTTATTTTCTACAAGCCACCTCCCACCATCTGAAATTATCTTACTTGTTTCTGCTTTCCTCCAGTAGGAAGTAAACTCCACGAGAAAAGGACTTTATCTTGCCCATGACTGGCACATAATGTCTGGAACAGTCTTGATAAATATTCGTGGAGTGAATAGTTGGGAACTTCCTGGATATCGTAAATATTCACACCAATGCCAGTAGAAAAGACTTTACAGAGTATAAACTTTGAATCTCCTCTTTGCGACAAGCAATGCTTTTTGAATAAGAGGTTCATGCTCCATGCAGTATATTTAACAGCCAGCATTTGGGAAAATAATTATCCATTTAGCTTTTCCTGTAATATGGCCATCATGACATGTTGAATAATTTTTCCAGTCTCATGAACACAGTGGACAAAAGCATTTCATATTCTCTGTGAGAAAACAGGTGCCTATAAATCAAGCCTTCTTATTTTAAGTACAGTCTATAATAATCGATCGACATGCCTGCTATAAATAATAATGCATGGTTTCTCAAGGAACCTAGCATGTAATTGGTTCTCTGATCTGAAGAAGCTATAGGTCTGTGATTTTTTGATATCTATGGAATCCCTCAACCAACTTTATTGTTTTGTTTTTAGCTAGCACTTGAAATAAAGGCTCATGAATCTTTATTGTGCATCTAGCCTCTCTTGAATAGAGAAGTAGTAGTGTGTGACTCTTGGAATATTCTCAGCCTTTATCTTTGCATTTCCACTGTAAGGTCACAGTGACAAATGCCCAGTGAGGTACCTGATCGTGTGTTCCTTTTGTGTTGAGAGCCATCCCCGAGTGAATTCAAATACTTGAGAAAGACAATCATATATTAGACTATATTTTCACAGTAGGCTTTAAAAAATAAAAAAGCACAAGAGGCTATCCTAAAAGTTCCAAGTCACCAAATTCTAACATGGCTACATAATAGAGAGGTATATACATTCTAAATTCTTGAATGGTTCATAGTTTTTTGTTTGTTTGTTTGTTTTTAAAGGAAGCTGACCATATGACCTTACTACTCTGGCCACAGTCAGTTGGCACGAGGCTGGATGCCTGATTGAAGGCAGGCCACAGCACGAGAAATGGCATGAGATCTCTGTCAGCCTGGCTACTCGACTTGGAAAAGTGACTAACTGAGTAAGTCAGATGATCTCTCTTGGAGAGTTTAAATGCAGGACATGTGTAGCATTATAGGTGGGGGAAGATGGGGGAAACGTGATAGAATTGGAGATTTTAATTACATAATCTGGGAAATGTAAATCACAGTTATTAAGATTGTTCATGAAGACTGAAAATAAGAACAAATGAAAATTATGAGCATTATCCTGCTCAAAGATCACCGAATCCCTGATTTAAGACTTTGTGAACCAACCTTCACCTGGATGATGACACAATGATCACTTGAGAGAAAAGGCAGAGCAGAAAGAAATCCAGAGAAAATGTAGGGAGCATGAGCCATGAGGGAGTAGAAGCTGTAAGGTAGTGGAAACCATGACTGAGCAACACTGAGGAGGTAAGTTGAAGGCAGTGCTAGTCTTAAGAGTCAAAGAGACTGTGAGTGAGAATAAAAAAGCAGAGTCATAATGGTGAGCTATTAAGATAAGTCACAATACTGCTAAAGAGACAGAAACTATCACCAGACTGACACTGAAGCACAAAAGCTCTTAGTTTTTCCATGAAGCCTGATGGTGTGGCTGTGGTGTTGATCAGTCTTTCTTTCATTAAAAATTCGGTGTGCACAAAAAAATAAATATAAAATAAAATAAAAATTCAGTGCTGTGGCACAACAATCACTTGAGATGTGAACAAAAAATCTACTATCTCCAACTCCAGAAAGTCTCTGATCTAGTAGATCAAGGGCATGATCTAGACATCTTCATTTTATATATCTGAGCCTGATATTCCAATGACTCCCCTTGTAAGAAACATTAATCTAAGTTATCCTAAGGTAGTAAACCTTCCTTGAAATTGGAAAGAAAAATCTACTTAATATAGATCCCATGTGTGACTTTAATATTGCAAACATAGCCCAGAGTTGGAGCATCTAAAACACATTGCTGAATTGGTTTTATAATTATTTTCTCATTAAATCTTATCACGAGAAATGCTACATTTCAAATCTTTCAAGCTAAAAGGCCCTCCCCATCTTGATCTCCTTAAGGGACTGTACCAAGCTCATCTTCCTCTATTCCCTCAAAGAACTCTGCTCTGGCTGAACTCTGATTCCCAAATACAGAGCACATTTTTTTCACATCTGAACCCACCCACATCCCCACCCACCATATCCCACTATTCGGGGAAATAGTGAGGAAGCAGGCCTAAGGTTGGCATATGTGGAATACTGAGTGAGGCCAGTCACAAGACTGAGTTTGGGGGTTGGAATGGAAACTAGAACTTCCTGCTGGAGACAGTCTGAAAGGCCAAGAATCAAGACAAAAATCAAGTCAAAGTCCACTGGTAAACACATTTTAAGACTGGAAAGAGCAAGTCCAAATACGAATGCAAAAGTTGGAGGCAGCAATGAAGGCAGAGTCTCAGAGTTAGGATAGAATAGGCAGAAGTAAAGTCCAAGTAAGAAAGTCCTGGGCAATTTCAGGCCAAATGGAGCAAACACTACTGGGTGGCTGTGACTTAAATTCATGGGCTGGTAGGTACACATTAAGTAGGTGATTCAGGCCAGATTAAAGGTCCTTGTGCGCTAACCCATCTCCTTCCTAACAGCCTTTCTAATTCTCAGATCCTTATGGGGCTGGAAGTTTGCCAAGATGGACTTTGTGCAGATACCAGTGCTGTTTGTGGACAGAAGTTCCTTATGCCATTTGACTGGGAAGTACCACCTCCTTGTGGATCAATGTCTCAATATCCTCATCTGTAAAATGGGAATTATAATGTAATTAATCTACACATTAGTGAGGATTAAAAGAATGAAGAGATAATGGATATGTGCCTGGCACTTAGCACTAACACCCCAAATTGTTAATTATTGTTGATTCCATTGCTTGTCATTGTTGCTGGTCTGTCATTGTTGCTGTAATTAACTAGTATCTATGTACAATGGATTATCTTTACATCTTTCTCCTTTATGCTGGATCTCTTAATACTGACTTTTTGCCAATACCATGTCACATGTTGGATGTTCATTTCCCTCTAGATGCTGTAGCACAGACTGAACTCCCTCCCAGCAACTTCTCTGTTTGAGCCTGGTGTTTGATCCACACTACAGTCTGAATATTCATGTTCCCCAAGATTCAGGTGTTGAAATCTTAATGCCCAATGTGATGGTATTAGGAGGTGGGGTATTTAGAGGTGATTAAATCATGAGGGTGGAGTCCTCATGAATGAGACTAATGCCCTAATAAAAGAGAGATGCCCAAGAGAGCTCCCTCACCCTTTCTACCACTTGAGGATGATACAACCCATGTATCTCACAACCATGTGAGAAATCCACAGTCCAGAAGAAGACCCTCACCTGACTCTGCTGGCATCCCAATCTCAGAATATCCAGCCTCCAGAAATGTGAGAAGTAAATTTCTGTTGTTTATAAGCTACCTAGCATGTTGTGTTTTGTTACAGGACAGCCCAAATGGACTAAGACAACCCACAACCCACTACTTCCTGACAGTGTTACCTGTCCCACCAGGTAACAGGTCATTCACACTTATGTCTCCTTTCCCCTTCCCAGACACTTTTGAAGGCCTAACTGAAACATTTTCTTTTTCATAAAGCCTTACATAACCCAAAGGATTCTCTCCACTCTCTGGAAGGTCTAACTACATGTAGTCTGAATACTTAGTCTGCCAGTTAATGACTTACCACCCTATAAAATCTTTTTAAGGAGTCTCTTAGATTGTATTTAAATCATGTATTATTATTTAATTTATCTGCCTTGTGTTTCCAATAAGATAGTACCCTCCTTGATGATAACAACTATATCTTATTCATCCTTGTATGCCCCACAGCTAAGCACTATGCTTTGCATAGAGCTCAATAAATATGTGTGATTTGATTTGAAATGCTTAAGTTAGAATACCATAAAAGACTATACTGTTCCACACTCTGAGGAAGTCATTAAGATTTAAAGAAGCCATTAAGGACTAATCCTATAACTGAGAGAAGAGTAAATTGCTTACTTTTAGGCAGATGTGCTAACTTTCTAGGCCACTAAGGTTCTATTTAAGCAATTTACTAAAAGTAAATTACTAAATGGATCCAGGTAGCTCAAAAAGGTTAATACCTGTCACTTCCTCTTAAGAGGTAAGCTATGCCTCTCTTCCTCACTCTGAGCAACCCACCCAAGTTCATCTACTGCTTAGAAGATATTGAAAATTATATTTACACAGACTAACCATTTGGACTGCACTTCTAGCGCTGGAAAAAGCAGTCCTGTAAACTGTAGGACAGAGTGCACCGCTGGTGCCCCGTTGCTACTGATTTTCCAGGATATTAACAACACTCTTCCCCTTCTTCTTACCTTATTTTCGAAAAGGCTCATATGTAACATTGGAGAAAAGAAAAAACAGTTCATTCAATTGCATTCCCTGTTGATGCTAGAACTTCACTCAGGAATAGGGAGATAGATTTAAAACATGAAGGCATTGCCCCCACTTCATAGAATGGCAATCCTAGTTGCAGGCGAAGGGGTGGGGAGGGGACTGGGATGGAAAACACACAAGCAATTACACACAGTGTGCCACGTCCCATCACAGTGACACTTGCAAAGAAAAGTGAGGAGCCCTGCCAGCTTTAGGGGAGAAGTGGAAGCAGCAGCTATCTGACCCATGCCTTAAGGGGTTATTAGGAGTTCTCCAGGGGAGACAAGAGGACAAAAGGCATTCCCAAAAGAGAAAGGACAAAGAAATGATTTGATTGGGAAAAGGCAAGAATCATGGAAATCATGGAAGAATCTTTCTGCAGGGCAGAAAGAGACCTTAGATGTATGTTAATCTAAGCTCTGAATTTTATAGACGAGGAAACAAAAATGAGAATGAGGCCAAGGGATGTTAGGTGACACGTAGTCACACAATTAAAAATAAAAGCAAATCTTGAACCTGCATCTCTCTGACGTATGTCAAATACGGTGTTTAGCCTACCTTGATAGATGTATATTTAATAGATGTTCAATGAAAGAGGGAGGACCGGTAAGAGAATGCTGCCCAAGTTCCCCACCAGTTGGGTTCATTCACTCACTCACTGGCTCCCCCACTCACTTAACAAATACTTATTGGCATCAACTATGTGCCAGGAACTCTACTTAAAGAGGTAGGAAGCTAGGACTGCAATAGTGACCAAGACAGACATAACCAGGATCTCTCAGAAGTAACAAATTAATGGAGGATATGCACTAGTAAATAGGCAGTTAGAATCAGGTTTCACTGTTGTGTCAGGGGAAACAGAAGGTGTCGTGGAAACACAAAGCACTTGGGAGAAACCTTATCGCAGAGCATCAGCTCTCTGCAGGCTCAACCCTAGAGGTTAAGAGGAGTTAGCAAGTGTTCCAGGAAGAGGTAATAGCACATGTAGAGACCCAAAGACAAACATTTACAAATTAAGGGAGCGCAGTGTGCATAAGGAAAACTAAAATATGTTCATTTTGAGGTACATATAAAGCAGGAAAGTGTGGTTAACTTCCTTCCTCCCATGGCACCCCTTAGCCAACTCCCACTCATCCTTCAAGCTGCAAATGACGTTGTTGCTTCTCTTCCCTGACACCCTCAAAACCAGGTCCCCGTAGTGCCATGGGCTTCTCCTCCCTGCAGACTGCACCTGCTGATTTTTACCTGGCTTTGCCACCAAGCCATAAGCTCCTTGAGAGCAGGTACAATCTCCTGGCCCACCATTGCATCCCCATACCTTGTACAGGGTCTTGCACAAGTATTTGGGGGGGGGGGGGCTGATGCATACGTTGTGGGAAACTAAAAAAGATCCCCCCAAAGATATCCGAGTCTTAATCTCAGGAACCTGTCAATGCTACCTTAGGGGGAAAAGGGGTATTCACAAATGTAAATCAATTAAGGGTTGTGAGGTGGGGAGATTATCCTGGATTATCCAGGTGAGCCCTAAATGCAATCACAAATGTCTTTATAAGAGGTGCAGAGGGAAATTTGACTCCAGGTAGAAAAGAAAAAGCCATGTGACCACAGAAGTAAAACTTTGAGTGATCAGCCATAAGCCAAGGAATACCAGCAGCTGTAAGAAGTTGGAAAAGGTGAGGAAAGGCTTTTCCCCTAGAGACTTCAGAGGGAGCACAGCCTTGCTGACACCTCGATTTCAGTTCAGTAATGACTCTGGACCTCCACTCTGCAAAACTGGGAGAGAATAGTTTCTGTTGTTTCAAGCCACCAAGGTTGTGATAATTCGTCCTAGCGGCCACATATACCAATACAAACACTGATACACATCTTTTCCCATAGACATTGTTTTGAGTTTGCCTTTAGCAATTAGTTCCTTTGTTTCTGTCTTTTGAAAAGTTTATTTATTTATTTTGAGAGAGAGAAAAAGCACAAGTCAGGGAGCAGCAGAGAGAGGGGGGGGGAGAGAGAGAATCCCAAGCAGGCTCCACACTGTCACTGCAGAGCCCGATGTGGGACCTGAACCCACAACCATGAAATCATGACCTGAGCCGAAGTCGGATGCTTAACTGATTGAGCCACCCGGGCGCCCGTTTTCATTTTTTTTTATGTATTGCAAAACTTGGACTCTTTTTTCTTTAATTAGACCTTTTTAAGATTGAAATATAGTTGACACATAATGTTACATTCATTTCAGATGTACACTACAGTGACTCAACAACTGTATTTGTTATGCTGTGCTCACCACAAGCATGGCTACCATCTGCCACCACACAAATTCTATTGCCATACCATTGACTATATTCCCTACGCTGTACCTTTTATCCCCTTGACTTATTCATTCCATAACAGCAATGAATTCCTTTGGACAGAGTCCTAGAAGCAGAATGGTGGGTCAAAATAGATGCTCATCTTTTGAGGCTCAATGAAGATTACTAAATTGATTTCAAAAAACAACTTACATAATGTAACAGAATGTCGACTCACCATACCCTCTTCATTAAATATTTTCATTAATTCTAATGTATGCTATTTTGATATGCAAAACTAGTACTTCGATCTTGTTTTAATTTACATTTCTTTCGTTGCTAAGGAAGACAAATATTTTGCCATATTTATTTATCAGTTTTATGTCTTTGGTGTGTGTGAACTTAATTTTTTAAAGAGAGTTTTGTATATATTCTTCCTATAGTAACAATATTAGCTTTGTTTCTTAAATTTGCTGAAAGTAATTTCCTTACTCTATTGTTTGCCAGTTTATTTAGGATGGATTTAGGCTTTTGCTTTTGTTTTTTTAATTTTTTTTAATCTTTATTTATTTGTGAGAGAGAGAGAGAGACAGAGTGTGAGCAGGGGAGGAGCAGAGAGAGAGGGAGACACAGAATCCGAAGCAGGCTCCAGGCTCTGAGCTGCCAGCACAGAGCCCAACACGGGGCTCGAACTCATGAACCGTGAGATCATGACCTGAGCCGAAGTCGGACGTTCAGCCAACTGAGCCACCCAGGCGCCCCGTAGGTTTTTGTTTTTTTAAAGGGACTATGCAAAACTTTTATCCGAAGGAATAAGACAAAGTTGTTTATTTTTTCCTTGGTGCTTTCTTTTGCTTTTAAACTTAGAAAGACCTCCCCTTCTAGAAGCTACATAAAAAGCCAATTCTATCTTCTTTTAGGTTGTCTTTGGTTGACCTTGTTTAACTCTTCATGCTGCCTGAAATTCACTTTTGTATATGCTGCAGAGCGAATAATTAAACTGATTGTTTTCACTATACAACAATGCCAATTGTTGCACTGTTTCTTGAGTAACCAGCTCATTCCCCACTGCTCTGTAACGCCTCTTTTGTTATGTATTAAATTCTCATATATAATCGGATCTGTTTCTGGTCTCTACATTGCGTTTCTCTGATCCTACCATCTTTTACAGTAACAGTATTATACAGTTTCAAACACTGAACTTTGACATTTTTTCAAAATGGTAGGTCTTATCCTCATCCATATTTGAAGTGTTGCTTTGCTTTCTTAATCTTTCAATAACTTTTCAAAAATTGTTTTAAAATAAGTTCATATTCTTTTAAAACAAATTTACTCCACAGCTTTCTCCATAGCAGATGTAGTCGCAGTTCAAGAAGTGTTTATAAATAGTAACTATTATTAATATTGCTCAAGAGCAACTCATTTAAAAAACACTTTTTGTCTATTTAGTGTCTGTGTTAGGTAGAGTAGTTTTTCATTTGCCAGTTAAAAAACAACCATGTGCAAGGGGTTGCCTGGGTGGCTCAGTCGGTCAAGCGTCTGACTTCGGCTTAGGTTGTGATCTTGTGTTTTGGGGGTTCAAGCCTTGTGTCAGGCTCTGTGCTGACAGCTCAGACCCTGGAGCCTGCTTTGGATTCTGTGTCTCCCTCTCTCTCTGCCGCTCCCGACTTGCATTCTGTCTCTCTCTTTCTCTCTCTCAAAAATAAAAATTAAAAAAATAAAACACGTCCAAGAATTGTAGCCAATCTTCTTTTAGTGAACAAAATTATTGCTAGCACCCCTGCACACACACCCCCCCCACACACACACATTTGATAAGTGGTATGTTTGAAAAGACTTTAGAATACATGATTCAATGGGTGGTTCTTCTCAGAGTAAGCTGAACAGACCCAGGGTCTTTCACAGGACTCATCAAGTTCCCCAAACTGCTGAGCTGTACTTGACTTGTAAGCCCTGAAACCACATGTGTACTTCAATAACAATTAGGTCAGTAGTGAGCTTTGTTTGTCTAGTGTGAGAAACCGGTCACTTCCACACATTCCTAAACTTCTCATCATAACTTTCAAAATACAACTGTACAACCTTGCCTATTAGTTAGCTGATCTACTTGGCTCTGGCTTTTTCTTTTTTGCCATATACATGAACAAAGGTAATCCTTCGGGATCACCTATGCATGCAGCTAAATGTTATTAATTCTACACCTATTTGTTCTTCTATGAGCAAAACCCTGGGAATATAAAAATTAGTAAGACATGGATCCTACCATTAAGAAGCTCAGACACAGCAAGAGAAAGAGATAAGTAAACAACCACAATGGAACCCTGAGATAATGGCTCACTTCCTTCAAATGGAGTCAGCAAAAGTTTTTATCTTGAGCACAGGGTAGGGTAGAAACCACAGGAATCCCTTCTCCTAACCCCATTTCATGTTCTTTAAAATGACAACTGGCAACTCCTATTAGAACAACCTAATAAGATGAAAATTACAACAATACACTATGGGAGCACGGAGAAGATATTTAAACTGTGCCCTAAAGAATAAGTAGGAGGCTGTTTTTTTTTTTATTAAAATTTAAAAAGTAAAAGAATAAATGAAAATAAAATTTTTTTAATTTTAAAGTTCATTTATTTATTTTGAGAGAGCGAGAAAGAGAAAGAGAGAGCACACAAGCAGGGGAGGAGCATATTGAGAGGGAGAGAGAGAATCCCAAGCAGGGTCTGTGCTGCCAGTGCAGAGGCTGACGCGGGGCTTAAACCCACTAACTGTTAGGTCATGACCCAAGCAAAACCAAGAATTGGAAGCCTAACCGACTGAGTCACCCAGGCACCCCCTTAAAATTTTTTTAGATTAAAAAAGAGTAAGTAGAAGTTTTTTAATGTGGAAAAAGAAGGAAGGCATTTCAGGAAAATCGGATAGGAGTATGGGAGAACATGGAATGTTCTGGAAAAAGAAACTGCGTTCTGCTAGTGAGTGTAGAATTTCAGTTATACGCTTATGTGGAAAAGGTAAAATACAGTGTAGGGGGTCAAGTCTTGAAAAGCAAGTTGGAGACAGATTGTAAAAATCCTCAAATGCATTTCGTCCCCATAAATTGGTGGAGTAAGACGATTCACTAACCCAGTCCTTTCTAGTTTTCGCCGCCACCACTCCACTAAAACTATTGTTGTCAAGGCCACACAGTCTCCAGGTTTCAGATAAGTACTTTTTAAAGTGTTTAAAGAAGTAATGTGCGTGGACACCTGGCAGGTTGACGGAAGAGGACCTAGACTTGTGGCAGCAGTACCAGTGGCCTTGTCGCCTCAAAGAAGGCAAGAAATGCTGAGGGTCTGAGTGAAGCAATTAGCATTGGTGTACTGGTTATAGAATCATTTACAACATAGAAAGAAGAGAAATCCGTGAGTTGGGAACGAAGGAAAGAAGGAAAAGAGGGAAAGAAGGAAAGAGGGAGGTGAGGGAGAGGGAGGAAAGAAAGGAAAGAGAGACTATAGGTGACTAGAAACTAAGGACTTTGATTTTCAGGAAAATGTCAGAGCAAATTACATAAGAAGAATAGCTTCAGTTTCTGTAGTTCTTAAAGACCAAAGAATAAGAACGTCTGTAGGCAGACAGTTGGGAATTGCCTTATGACACCAACGCTCATGCAACTGAGAGAATTAAAGCTGATAATTAAGGCTGGCAATCAGGGTTTTCCAGCTCTTGTGGATTTAATAACCCTTAATTGGCAAATGCCTGTGCCAGAAAGATTGCATCTTCAAAAAAATTAGAAAAAAAACAAACATGAAAACGCAACTAATAAACACCAATGTTTGGTTAAATATCAGAGGAAGGATGAAAACCTGAAGAAAACATTCCAGTGATTCAGCAAATCCAAACAAAATAATAAGGAATATGTGGACCAGAATACTTTGCAGGATGTTGGGACGATTTGGAGAAGAACAGTGGTTGTGCCAAATCTCACTATGTCCCCAAAGTCTCAAAGGAAGATGTGTTGCTCGGGGCAAACTCTCTACCCAGGATCCTGAATCCATTTCTTCTCATTTCTACTGGTAACTTGCTACAAGAGTTATTTCTTCTTCCTCCAGTATTTCAACATCTTGCTGTCTCCATAGGCTCCATTCGGAAGCCTAAACAAGTTCAACTTCCTTTGTTTGAAAATATACACTTTTTGGATTTTAAGTCCCCACTAGCAATTCCTGTGCCCTCACTTGTTCACTTCGGTGAACTGTAGTCAAGACTCTGCTCTTACTACTCCCTGGACACACTGCTCTGACAAAGGTCACTGTTGACATCCTAACCCACTGCTCTCTCTTTATTCAGCATCTTGAACTCTCTGAATCAACTGACCATGTTGACATTGCCCTGCTAAGAACAACTCTTCCTTGGTTAACAGAAAATAGCTTTCTTGTGTCCCATGCTACCCATCTTTTCACTCCTTCTTGGTGCTTTTTCCAGATCCCCTTCCTTCCCAGTCCTCTAATGTTAGCAATTGCCAAGGATGACTTCTCCACTGCTTTCCAATATTAACATTCTCCTTTGTGTTCTTATCAATCCCTGTGCCTTCAACAGCTAACACATGTCAGTAACATCCTAATCCATGTCTCTGCATCAGACCTGTCTCCTGCGGTTCAGGGTATTTATTGTATTGCCTAGTTACTCACAGACATCTCAAAGTTCTCTCCAATCTGTACTTGCTCCTCTTCTGAAATTTCCCCATCTTAGTGAATGACCCACGATGGTGGGCCATCCATCCAGTGATCCAACCCAGGAATCTGGGAATCATCTTAGACTCTTCCTTGTTCTTTATGCTAACCCACAACCAGGTTCTGGTGATTCTCCCTTTTCAAAATTATTTTTCCAATCTGTCTTCTTTCCATCCCTGTGGCGACTGCCGTATTTAATTCCATAGGAATAGTATTCTCAGGCTCTCTCTACCACACATCTAAAACCCCTTTTATCCATCCACCATGTTCTTATCAGAATTTTTTCCTCAAACTAAAGTTCCTGCTCCACACCCCACTTATTTATACTTTTGTGTCCTCTCATCACATTCTGTGGCCTGGAGCACCTTAGTGCTTGTTTACTGACAGAGCATTTAGTCACTTATCAGGTGCATTTTAAGGACATCCTTCTCCATGGAGATTTCTTAACCTTCCCAGCCCCATAAAATTGATGACTCATACTTCTACTCCCCTGGTATTCTCTGCTGACATATGTCATGCCCCCCAAACACTTCACTGCACCTAAAAACCATTCTACTCTATTCTAAGTTCCTCCAACTCTATTTTAGGTTCCTTAATGTCAGAACTGGAATTTATTCATCTTTCTACTCTCAGCACAATCACCGTGTGCAGCACACAGCTGACAAGAAAATAAGCCTGCTGAATGAGTGAGTAGCCCTTCCATGGTCAGGAGAATAAAAACCCTATCACAAAAGACAGTCAGCCTCTCTGGTCTAAAGATGTACGTAGTAATAGAGCACATTAAAAATTGACTATATCAACACTCATCCCTACTTCAAAATTTAATTTTCCTTTAAACTACAATCCTAACTATAATAATAATGAAATATTAAATACTCCCTGAATGATACGTTCCGAGGCAGATGGACAGCATGGGTCTTCATGATGGCCTGGAGATTTGCCATACAGTCTACTAAGATCCTTCCATCAACCACAACCCCTCCGCTCCTACCCTCTGTGGAAACAGTGTGCCCCGGCTGACCTTTGAGAGTTCCCTCGGGCTACAGTTACACCCCTGTGAGCCTGGAGCCATCTATTGCTTCTGAGAGCAAAGAGCAAACACCCAGAGCAGCGTTGTTTTATTACATCGTCGCCCTGTGCTTCCAAAGGCAGCCTTGGTCTGGAACCAAACTCACACTGGGCTTCTACTAAACACCTGACGCGGCGCGCATGATCTCACCTTACTTTTAACTTTCTCTTCCTTCCTGAATCTACTTCGACTATCTGAATCCGACCCACTTCTTGCGCCGAACTTTATTTAGTTCTTTCTCGGAGCTATTTCCAGGAGGATGTACACTACATCCTACAAGCAACGGGAGACAGCAGCCCAAGTAAGGGAGAATTCACTGAAATTTGGCAGAAATAACAAAACAGAGCCAGAAATGGGGTCTCCAGTGGCAGAGGTCAGAGACCAGGATTATAGGCTGCTACTTGCAGATGCAGTTCAGTCTCAGATCTGGTTCCTTGAAATCAAAGATTACCTGATTCAAGGAGGAGTTCGCTCAGTAGAGCTTCCGAAGTAGAGGTAGAGAGTGGACGAGTCAGAATCAGAGACAAGACATTTTGGGAAGTGGCCTAGCCCCCAGGAACAGGTAGGCATGGAGTCATACAGGAGGCCCACTGTCAGACTCCCAAGCCTGTGCTGATGGGGCACGTACTCCGAACCATCAAAGGTTATTGGTGAAGATCAGGCCCTAACATGTAGGATGTGGTGACTGTTCATGCTGCCATCAGTATCTCTCACTTGACCCCACAAAGTAATCAGCTACTTTTCCCCCTGATATGTACCTTAATTGATTTAAAATTTCACCATCTGAAGAAACTTTTCATACTCCTCAAGCCCTGCACCTTCCTTATGAAGTTTTAAAAGATGCTGGTGGATTACTGTCATGACTGTTTCCTAGGGAATTCTACTGTGAATCTTTCTTTGTGTAGAGGATTTTCTGGTATACTCAGCACTTATCCAGTATATTTAAATAATAACTGTGATTTAAAAATGTCCTTATTCTACGGTGACTCCGTTCTGCTTTGTTTTGATGATGAATTCCGGCACTCTCTCTGGATACACCTTCTCAGTGTCCTCAACAGACCTCTCTTCCCCTACTTGACCTTGAACTCTTAGACTTCCAACACGGATCCTTCTCATACTCTGAAGAGTTGGGATATGATGTTTTGTCAGAGGCTTAATGAAGTTCTTAAATACTGTTTCTTAAATTGCTAAACATCCAGATGATCAATTCCTACACCTTTCTTACTAATATGCTGATAGGGTAGTAGCTGTGCTTTGGGTCCTATAAATATACACCAAAAATCACACATAAAATCTATCTTATTAGCATATTCAATAAAACAAAGAGATACATTTACAGGATGAATAATCTTATAAAAAATAAATGTCCTATCATAAAAACCACATAAGGAAATAAAATAGCCTTGAGAATTTTGTCATAGTTACACAAAAGACACATACATGCATTTTAAAGGAACTTAGACGGGATCAACAAGAACTTTTGTTCGCTTCTGTCATATTTGTATTTAGAATTTCTAACAATTGATTCCACATAGACACTGCAAGATCAGAGATCTTAAAATACATTCCTTGCTACATATACTGTCAATAAGACCCAAATATAAATTTAGCAACACAGAATCCTTCAACTGCATTAATATTTTACCAGACTGATCAATTTCTTTCTTTTATGAAGTTCCTTATAGGGGCTCTTGGGTGGCTCAGTTGGTTAAGCATCAGACTTCGGTTAGGTCATGATCTCATAGTTCATGGGTTTGAGCCCCACATCAGGCTTGGGATTCTCTCCCACTTCCTCTCTCTCTACCCCTCCCCTGTTGTGCTTTCTCTCTCTGTCTCAAAATAGATAAAATTTTTTAAAATGCTTACAATACTTGGAGAATTTTAAAATGGAAATCTGAACCATCATAACAGTATAAATTTGTTATTTTTCCTTTGTCTCATTTTGTTGTTATTGTTCCATGTGACATGTTCGTGAATGGGTATGAATTTCCATGGCTGTTGGAAATTATGAGAGATAATCAAGACTGAGATCAAGTCCTGTCTGAATGATAATTTTCTTATTGCTGAAACTTACTTATTTCTTATTACTGAATTTTCTTATTACTGAAACTTAGTAAATAGTTATGCTAAATCATTATGCCTACCACTAAAAAGAAAAAGAAGCTAAGAAGAATTTGGAATGCAGCAAATGGACTCTTTTAGAGTCTTAAACTTTGGGTTACAAACTTCACAGCATTACAGTGATGAAGTCAAGATTGCTTGCATTTCAAAAGTTGAAAATCACTGACCAAAGTGATTTGCCTATTAAACACTGAGAAAAGAGAACAAGAAAGATGTGGGCTTAAAGGGTTATACTTATTTCACAGATTAAAAAATATCTTTGCAATTGCTGGTGACATTTGTTTCCAAAGAGCAATCCAATTTCTGATTTCTGCATGCTTGGTTGGATTCTCTTTTATTACTGTTTCTCAGCGGTCCACAGTTACTCTTCATGGTGTGAAATGGTTCTTCCGTGTTCTTAATGTGTTTCCTCTGCACCCCTACGTGCATTCACTTTGCTGAAGTTTTACATACAGTAAATGCTTAGAGTTCTCATTACATACCTCTCACATCTTCCAAGAGCCATTAAGAACTCTCCTTTTTTTTTTAAGTAATTTTTACATTACTCTTGTGAAAGCCATGAAATTTGGACCCAATTTTGCCACTTATCACCTTTGTAAACATGAACAAAGCAATGCTGTCTCTGAATCTCAGCTTCTTCATCTATAAAATGGGAATCATAACATCTCCTTTACTAACCCAGCATCCACCAGTAACTAGTGGTTTGAATGGGCACATCACTTAACCACTCTGTGCCTCTACTTCCTCTTTTACAAAGTGAGGGTAGTAATACTACCCACCTCTTAAGGCTGGTTAAGAATCAAATGAGATAGTACATGCCAAATATATAAAATATATTTTAAATGAGATAGTACATGCCAAATATATAAAACAGGTGCATGGTAATTGTTCAAAACACTCTTGTGATTGCTGAAAAGGTACAATGAAACTAGTATGTGTGGAATGATAGAGTAAAAAGAGGAAGGGCTTCACAGTTCAACAAACTTAGGTTCAAATCATGCCCTTTTATTGGCTGTGATATCTCACATAAGTCACTCCACCTCTCTACACCTTGGTTATCTCTATTGTAAAATCCAAAATTATGAATATTAACAACAGCATGCATAAAGAGTAGAGTGAGTATTCAAAATATAGTGGTTATTATGAGAGTAAGTGAAAGTAATTTACAAAAAATATCATCACTCAAATAGCATTTATAAGACATGAGTAATATCAGAGATACATGAAATCCCTATCGCAATCCTTATCAGAAAGAGTAAGAAGAAAGCATATTCTAAAGAAACAGGAGAAACAACGATGACAACAGTGAAATGGAACAAATCTATGACCATTACAAAATAATGAATGTGTCAGCAAAATTTATAAAATGAAGGGAAAGGCCACTGGACTCACAGCTACAGTCATCTGCTTGGCAGGGTTGCCAAATAGCAATTGGTAAAGTATACACAGATTTCTTTCTAAGAAAATCAGACTTAGTTAGTGGGTGGTCCTCACCATAATCATAACAAATATACTCACTACCCAGAGCTAAAAGGGGAAATATATATGTAATAGAACATAATTCCAAACAGTCAGGATGCTAACTTTTGGTTGGCACAGTCTGACATGGTAGGCTAGGATGGAGATTATATAGTAAGACATCAAGTCTATTTGCTGTAGTAAAGTTGATGGAATAGGACCTTACTTTGGAAATGGCCCATCAGGGGTGCCTGGGCGGCTCAGTTGGTTGAGCAGCGACTCTTGATTTCGGTTCTTGATTTCTCACGGTTCATGAAGTCGAGTCCCCTGTCCAGCTCTGGGCTTCCTTCTCTCTCCCTCTTTCTCTGCCCCTCCCCTGCTCATATTCTCTCTCTTTCTCTCTCTCAAAATAAATAAATAAAACCTAGAAAGAAAGAAAGAAAGAAAGAAAGAAAGAAAGAAAGAAAGAAAGAAAGGAAGGAAGGAAGGAAGGAAGAAAGAAAGAAAGAAAGAGAAAGAAAGAAAGAAAGAAAGAAAGAAAGAAAGAAAGAAAGGGCCCATCAATTAATGCATGATGGAATTCATTGTGACTTGGGAAAACTGCTGATAATCATTACCATTGTTGCTATTATTTTTTTTAACTTTATTAGTATTTTTTGTTTACTTAGTTTTGAGACAGAGAGAGACAGAGCATGAATGGGGGAGGGTCAGAGAGAGAGGGAGACACAGAATCTGAAGCAGGCTCCAGGCTCTGAGCTGTCAGCACAGAGCCTGACGCGGGGCTCGAACTCACGGACCGTAAGATCATGACCTGAGCCGAAGTCGGACGCTTAACCGACTGAGCCACCCAGGCGCCCCCCATTGTTGCTATTATTAAAATCAAATGCCCAGTATTCATTATCACATGATGATTTTCTAAAACTATTTTTTTTAAGTTTTTTTAATGTTTACTTATTTTCGAGAGAGAGAGACACAAATTGTGAGCAGGAGAGGAGCAGAGAGAGAGGGAGACACAGAATCCAAAGTGGGCTCCAGGCTCTGAACTGTCAGCACAGAGCCCAATGTGGGGCTCAAACCCATGAGCTGTGAGATCATGACCTGAGCCAAAGTCGGACGCCCAATCAACTGAGCCACCCAGGTGCCCCTAAAACTATTTTTATATTTTAAAAACAGAAAGTAGGAAAAATATGAAAATACACATTAAATAAAAATAAGCCTAAAGGATTATTTTGTTCTATTCCTTGGGATATAAATCTTTTTTTTTTTTTTTTTTTTTTTTTTTTGAGAGAGAGTCAGAGCATGGGTGGGTGGGGGCAGTAGAAGAGAGAAAAAGAGAATTTTTTTTTTAATTTATTTTTGAGAGAGAGAGACAGAGACAGAGTGTGAGCAGGGGACAGGCAGAGAGAGAGGGAGACACAGAATCCGAAGCAGGCTGCAGGCTTTGAGCTGTCAGCACAGAGCCCAACGTGGAACTCGAACTCATGAGCAACAAGACCATGACCTGAGCCAACTCATTGCCCAACCGTTTGAATGACCCAGGCGCCCTATTTTTTCTTTTAGTATTTTTAATGTTTATTTTTGAGAGAGAGACAGCATGAGGAAAGAGAATCTTAAGCCCCGACATGGGGCTCAACCTCATGACTGTGAGATCATGACCTGAGCAGAAATCAAGAGTCAGATGCTTAATCGACTGAGTCACCCAGACTCTCCATGGATATGTGTCTTATTTTATGTTTTATGGTATGAGAAGAAATGAGATAAAGTGCCATAACTTAAAAACAAAATTTTTTTTAATGTTTATTTTTGAGAGAGAGAGAGACAGAGACAGAGCGCGAGTTGGGGAGGGGCAGAGAGAAAAGGAGACACAGAGTTCGAAGCAGGCTCCAGGCTCTGAGCTGTCAGCACAGAGCCTGATGCAGGGCTTGAACTCAAGAACTGTGAGATCATGACCTGAGCTGAAGTCGGACATTTAACCAACTAAGCCACTCAGGCACTCAAGTGCTATAACTTTTAGACAAGTATATCTAGCATATTGCCTAGAATGTCAATGACCACAGTAATCATGCCCTAACTTGCTCTAATAATTGCAGATCATGCAATGCCTACCTACTAGGGTACCTTGGTTCCTGACTCTAGAACCAGTCCCATTCCTATGGGGACAGTAAAACTCTGTAGGTAAGTAGCTAATTGATCCAGTATTGAGTCAGTCTGAATGTGGTATGGATGTCCTCCTTGCTCCCCATTGCTCCCTCCACACCATTCACCCTCTCTCCTCCATTCCCTGTCCTTGTCACATTGATTCTCCTTTCTTCAGACTATACCACTGTGATGCCTAATTTGGTAAATATAGTTAATCAGGGATGGTTAATTTGGTTAATTCAGACAGTACAGCTACAGTACAGACAGTACAGTCAAATTGGCTAGGCATGGTGCCCAGTCTTCACAGTCTAGACATTGCTGTGAAGGTATTATTTTTTAGACGAGATTAACATTTAAAACAGTAGACTCTGAATAAAGCAGTTTACTCTTCATAATGTGGGTGGGCCTCATCCAATCACTTGGGGGCCTTAAAAGCAATAATCAAGTTTCTCCAGGAAAAGGGAATTCTGCCTCTGGACCATCTTTGGACTCATGCTGCAACATCAACTCTCCTTGGATCTCCAGTCTGTCAGCCTGCCCTGCAGATAGACTTCCAGACATGCCAGCTCCCACAGTCACATGAGCCAATTCCTTAAAAATCTCTGTTGATACAATTATGTATATATAGCCTGCTACTCTGGAGAACCACGACTAATATGGCCAGCTGGGGACCCATGATTAGGTCACATTTCATTTTGTTTAAAACCAACCAATTCAGATCCCTATCTTCACTTATCTCAGTAATGCATTTCCTTCCTCGGTAGGAGGCTTCTTTCCCACTCCCAGCCACAAAGTAAGTCAAGAACTCCAATAGGCTGGAAGATGAGTCCTCCCTCAGCCGATATCTTGCTTCCTATCTCACCGAGATAAAACAGAAGCAACCAGAAGAGAAGTTCATCAAGCTATGCCCACAACCTACTCACCTATCTGCTATTGGCCTATATACCCTGCCTTCCTCCCATGTACTCCTGCCTGAGAGCAACCCTCCACTTACCCACTGACCCTGTCCCTTCTCAGCTACTCCAGAAACTCTCCCCCTCTCTTGCCTCATCAGGCTCCTCCCCTCCCTTAGGGCTCAGTGGCAACAGTATAAAAATATGGTGTCACCTTTCCCGTCTTAAAAAAATAAGTTTAAAAAGCCTCTCTAATTCCACATCCCCTTTCACCTTACATCTCGATTCTCTGTTGCCCTTTACAAAATAGTTCCTCCAAAGAGTTGTCTGCACTCACTGTCTCCCATTCCTCGCTTTCTATTCTTTTTAGATCCACTCCCTTCTGCTTTTCATCCTTACCATTCCACTGAATCTAATCCTCTCAAGGTCACCAAAGACCTTCCTGCTGCAATTCTAATGATCAATACTCAGTCCTCATTTTAGTTGACTTACTAGCAGCTTGTCAGTTCACTGTTTTCTACAACTGAAAGCTCTTTCTCTTGGTTTACAGGATGATGACATCCTCCTGGTCTATTTCCATTAGCTTCTCCCTCTCAGTTTCTTTTGCTGATTCTTCACAATAAGAAAGACCCCAAGGCCAAGGGGCCTCCTCATCCTTATTTCCCTCACTTCCTTGGTAATTTCATTAAACCTCAGGACTCAGCCCTTTTCACTCTTCCTTCAGATGTCCATGTGGCTCACTCTCTCCCCTCTTTTCAGTCTTGGCTGAAATGTCACCTTCTCAGTAGGACTTTCATTGTATAAAATTGAACCTTCCTCTCCCCTATTCCCAGCTCTGATAATCTGTTGGCTTGCAACCTCAAGAGCTTCCTGGGTGAAATCTGAAATGAAGCCCCTGTACATGGAGGCCAAAGAGAGGCCAAAGGGAGACACAGACCGCTCCAGATGTTAGGTGGCAGGTTTAAGAAGCAAGAGAACTTACATACAAGGTTCGTCTTGGGTGGTGGCAAGACTAACAGATCCCCCCATCCACCCTCTAGAACCTGAGAAGCTTATATAGAGGGCTTAGCTGGGTTCAGTCATATATTCAGTCCAGATAGTCTCAACACACCTTACTCTCTCAAGGCTGTATCCATGAGAAAGGGCCGCTAGTGTGGGAATAGTAGAAAGAACATATATTCTAAGGATGGGGATGGGGTTGGGGAAGGGGTGAGGAGCCTCTGATTGCCGGGGTCCAGCTCTCAGGTCGAACAGCGACTATATCCTCTTGATGACCTCCTCCAACACAATCCTTATCTCGCCCTTCCTTCCTATTTATTATTCTTCATAACATTCATTGTGATGTCACAAACCCCATTTACTCATCTGCTTTATTGTGTGTTCTCTTCCACTTAAGACCTACATTCCCTAAGGGCAGGAACTGCAGTCCTCTTTGTTTACCTCTTTATGCCCAGAGCCCAAAACATCTGACAAATTGTAGGTGCTCAGTACACTTGCTGAATCAATGGTCTTGCCTAGCTTTGTTACCCACTTGATGTGTGGTAGAGAAACTAAGATTCTTTGTTCAGTTTTCCTATGAATTGAGGTCTTCAAAATGTATTGATAGACCTCCCTGATTCTGAACATTCCTCTGTTACCTCCCTAATTGCCTTCCATCTGGATTACACCACATATGGACACCTTTTCTGTATTAATGGGCTCTCCTGAACATTTTATTAACAGTGCTCATCTCTGTCCTGAGGTAGGAGAGTCATCGGTCTGTCCAAGGAAATCAAAGTGGACAAGGAACATCAAAGTGGTCGGTGTGAACGGCTGATACAGACTGAGCCAGGAAGACAATGGAAGGAGATGAGGTCAAAAGTGGTAACCAAGGGGTGTAGAAGGAAGATAGAGATCAAGCAGCGGCTTGAATAACTTGAAAAGACTTTGGCTTTTTCTCAGAGTGAGTTGAGAAGTCCTTGGACAGTATTGAGTAGGTGTAACATGATCTGATGTGTTTTTAAAAATTCACTCTATCTGCGGGTTGAAAATAAATCACTATTCAAGGTCATTTAATTTTTCTGCACCTCATTTGCAAAGCGAGTAGGCTAGGTTAGAGATCCTTTTAGGTTGCTTCAACTTTTAAGAAATCATACAAATATGAGTGGAAAAAGGATTTTTTTTTAAATACCTGGTTAATTAAATGTTTTGTGATTAACAACAAACAATACATCAATTGCTTCACCTGACACTATTTTTAAAAATCAGTGCATGGGGCGCCTGGGTGGCTCAGTCGGTTAAGCGGCCGACTACGGCTCAGGTCATGATCTCGTGGTCCGCGAGTTCGAGCCCCAAGTCAGGCTCTGTGCTGACAGCTCAGAGCCTGGAGCCTGTTTCAGATTCTGTGTCTCCCTCTCTCTGACCCTCCCCCGTTCATGCTCTGTCTCTCTCTGTCTCAAAAATAAAAAATTTAAAAAAAAAAACGAAAAATAAAAATCAGTGCTTGGCAACAGTGAATTCATGATGATCTAGGCTGCTCATCAAAGTGCCCTTCAAATTCTCACACTCTCCTATTTGCCACAGTTTCTTAGATATTTCCACATGTCACTACTAAAACTTGGCTTGGAGAGACCCGAAAAGGAAACATGGCAGAGATTCATCAGATGCAAGATTTATTGCGAGTCAAATTTGCAGAAAACTAATCAAGTCTTGATGTGGGAAATTGAAGTTCAATGTATTGAGATGCGTTGTTTTCCTGACAACATTTTTAGAGAATGCAAACTCTACTTGCCTAAGCACACCAAGCTAGCTACCTGAGGTATTTAAGGTTTTCTGCATTTCATGGACTGTAGTCAAGGTTCTCCAGAGACAGTGAATTAATAGGATAGCTAGCGTGCTAGATATTTATTTTAAGCAATTGTCTCATGTGACTGTGGGGGGCTGGCAAGTCCAAAATCTGTAGAGCAGACCCACAGGCTAAAAATCCAGGCAAGAACTGATGTTGAGGTCCAAATTCCCTAGGGCAGCAAAATGAAAACTCAGGCAGGGTTTCTCTGTTGCAGTCTTGAAGAAAATTCCTTTTTCAAGAAATCTGTCTTTGCTCTTAATGCCTTCAACTGATTGGACAAGGCCCACCATTACAGAAGATAATCTGCTTTTGTCAAAGTTACCGACTTAAATGTTTAATACATACAAAAAACACCCTCAAGGCAACATCTAGACTTGTGTTTGACCAAACATTCTGGTACCATGACCTAGCCAAGTTGACAGCCTCAGTAAAGGCTGAGCTGAGTAATATCAATTCTTTTTAAATTTTTTTTTAATGTTTATTTATTTTTGAGACAGAGAGAGATAGAGCATGAACGGGGGAGGGTCAGAGAGAGGGGGAGACACAGAATCGGAAGCAGGCTCCAGGCTCTGAGCTGTCAGCACAGAGCCCGAAGCGGGGCTTGAACTCACGGACCGTGAGATCATGACCTGAGTTGAAGTCGAACGCTTAACCAACTGAGCCACCCAGGTGCCCCGATACCAATTCTTAAGTAACAGAGATTATCCCACTCTCTTGAAATGTTGCATGCAATTCCAAGTATACTGTTCGTCATTTTCCTCTTTTTGCTAGTAAGAAAACAAGAGCCACAATTCAAAGCTCTATTATTAAATTAATCCATGAGAACAATCAGTATTATTAATGAGGAAGGAAAGGGCAAGTTTTCTTCTATTTTTCCATCCCTATGTTGTTAATATCAGTTATATGTAAGAATTGTGAGGGTTAAATCCCTAAACCAGATTCATCAATTAAATGTGAAAAGTAAACTGATAATGCACAGAAGTATTCCAAATGAAGTTGAGTCCGCAATGCTGGAAGTGACTAAATGTATTTTCATGGGACTGCTATAGCCATAGCACCCTGAATGTGTGCCATCTTATCTGTATTTTCATGGGACTTGAAGCCCTCTTCTCCTCGCAGCTGGAACCACTGGATTTCCACATACTAGAGTTTCTTAGAAAAATCTTTTCCGTAAGAGGAACTTAGGGAGTTCTATCCTAGCATCTTGGAACACACCATCTGTCTACTTGGCTTCTATCAGCTCCACCCTGTGCCCCGGTAGTAGGAATCTCTCTTGCCCCAGAGCTGCAAATACCCATCTTGAACATCCAGTCCAATTCAAGGCTGATCATACATTTTTAGCCGAACTGGCCCCCTAGTTAGGTATCTTTCTGAGATTGGAGCCCTGTTTGGCTCTTGTTAGACTTCCCTTCTTTCCAGGGCAGGATGGGACACCTGCGTCTGAACTGGAGATGAACCCCCGGCGCCGGGCAGACTGAGGCTCGGGGCGCGGGTGGTCGAGCGAGCGCGTGCGCGCGGGTGGCCGCGTCGCCAAGGCCCAAGTTACCGGCTCAGGATCCGCTACCCGCTTAGATTTCCCAATCCCAACTGCCGGCCTGCCATTTCCACCTCCGTGCTATCGTACGTGCTGTCCAGCTGACAGAATGGTCCTGCTGCCCCAGCCCTTCTAGCTGAGGATACTCATCCAGGCTGAGACTTTCTCTTGGGTGCTGTATCCTTGGCTGCATATGCCATGCTTTTTTCATGAGACTGGGCTTTGCTTTTGGAAGGCAGTCCCTCTTTCTTGCCCCCTTCCCCCCAAGTGTGAGGTCTAGTTCTGGTTCCCCATTTCTCCCAGAATGCCTGTCCTCTAGCAGAATTCACAGAGTATTAGTACCCTTGTACAAATGGGCCTGAGTTTTCTCACCTGTAAAATTAGGAGATTGGACTAGAAATGACCCTTTCAGCTCTGACAGGCTTATGATTCTATAAATGCCTCCTCTATTTAATGGTCCTTGACAGCACCTCAGAGAAAATAAAATCACACCAGGTCCTGAGTAGATTATTTTTATTCTGACATGTCTATGCCTGGCTCTCTTTTCTGATGATAAGTTTCTCATCATTGAGTAATGCTTCTATTTCTTAGAGAGTGCTTTTCCTTAAATACTATAGTTATTATCAGTTCATCCAATTTATTCTAGTCAGACCATTAAGGGATGTGCTAGAGATTTTCCTTCGGTTTCTTACACAACACAAATGGAATCTAAACAGAAGACCCCGCTAATCTCCTGCTTCCGGCCCCTGGGGGCTTGTCACTGAACTCTGGCCAGGACCCACACATGCCTCTGGTACTTGGGCCTTTGCTGGTGAGAATATGCTTGGGCAGTTCCACTTCCTCCTCTCTTTTGGTAAAAGAATACTTTTACACCATGTGTTTATTAGGAACCGTGTTCCCTCAGGCTGAAGTGTAAATAGAGGATTAAGAGCATAACTAATTTACATGAGAGACAAACATACCCATGAAAGCAGAACACATTGTAAATGATACACTGAGAAAAAGTTAATCTCGTTTTCCATTGCATGTCCGAACAGGCAAATCCTCTTGCCATTTACCTTTGCTTTTAGAAACAAAGTGCAGAACAATAAAATTTTTCACTCACGGAGCCATTCTTTATTTCCAATCAAAGAACCTCAGCAGAGACCCTTGCAGGAAATGCAATATCTAGGCCACACACATAAACGGAATCTTAAAAAAAAAAATGATGAATGAGATTGTTTCCCTTTCCTTAAAAACTGAATTAAATTAAAAGCATGATCAAGCTACTTGGCTGTACAAAAGCCAGTCATTAATATTGCTTTTAAAAACTCAACAGGAAGCAGCTGATTCAGTGGACACGGACACACGGCCTCTGCAGAGTTGAACCTGTCTGTCCCAAACCACATTTGAAGTTATTCCAGTAGCTCCGAGCAAAATAGTGACAGAGTAATTGGCAGTAAACAAGATAAAGTGGATGTGTTCTTTGGCTATTATGTTAGCAACTAAGTACATTGAAATACTATCAGCCAAAAGTATAATTTCCAAAAAGAACATTACTGATATAATAAATGTTTGTGACCTCTAAATCTTCTAAAGGTTTAGGAAGTTTGGTTCCAGGAGGGAAAGTTGGGCATGCTTGCACAGCCATATCTTGGGCTGGCTACCCAAGGCACGGATGCCCTGGATACCTCAGGCAAGGATGGCCTTGTGTTAAGAGGTCACCTGAGAGGAGCATCGGGAAAACTTCCCAGGCCCCAAATCTCTCCGCCATCCACTGACATTCCACCCTGAAACGTGTACTACAGATGTTTAATGTTTTCTCCCTTGAACTTGTCCTCCTGGGAGAGAAGCCATATTTGACTTCAAGATGGACTCACTTATGAAGGCCTTTCTCGAGAATTATTTCTGACGCAGAAAAGGTGAGGGTTGGAAAGCATGAACATGTCAGGAGTCTGAGGTCAGAGGAAGAGAATGTGAGCAAGGCTGGGAAGGAAGAGGGGACATAACCAAACAAGGAAATACTGCATGAGGAAGACAAACTGGGTACTTCAACATCACGTCCAGGGCCAGTGCTGAACTTGGAAGTTTTTAAATTTGAACTTAAAATGGATTAATACTGTGACATAAAGTCTGAGGCAGAGAAATGCTAAAATGCTGGATGAAGCAAGAAAAAAAAATATAGATCATCCAGAATTCATCTTTGATCTAAATTCAAGGCCAAACAGTTATCTGTAGAAGGCTTCAGAAATGTACATTGGACTTTCTTGCAGCCGATTCTATTCATTCCTTTTCAGGTCTTGACCTTTTATTACTTGAGCTCTTTGGCATCTATGCTCTTTGCCCCTCCTTTGTTCTTAACATTCTCTGTGCTTGGTTTCTGTGACATCGGCTTTTCTGCATCTCCTCCTACCCTCTGGCCATTTGTTTTCCCTCTACTACCTCTATTCCCTGAATGCTGATGCCTTTCCTATTCGCTGTGGGAAAACCCATCTTCTCCAAAAGTAATCTTACCAGTGCTGGTAGTTTTCCATCTGGAGCCCATTGCTCTCCTCTGGGATCTAACTGTATCCAGTTATCCAACTGCTTATTGGACTTCTCTATCTGAATGTGCTGGTCCAAAGTTACACTCCCCATTTTCTCAGTCCTCTTCTGCCCACCTCACTCCCTCTCCCATATTCCTCATTGTGTGGAAAGATGCTGCCATCCAGATGCTCAGACTACAAAGCATGGATTCTCATCTTCCAAACAACTGTTGATGGAGCTAACTACTCCCCATTCCTATGGCCCGTGAGCACTCACCACTCTGCCTCATTCCTCCCTGCTCTAATATCCTCCCGACTGGTCCCCAAATTCCCTCCCTCTCCCATTCCAGGCTCCATCGGAAATCGAACAGGACTCCATTGCTCACAGTTTGTTCCTGACTCCCCACATCCTGCATCTTACAGAATAAAATCTACACATATTTGCATGCCATTTAAGACCCCTTATGATTTATTTTTTTTTTAATTTTTTTCAACGTTTATTTATTTTTGGGACAGAGAGAGACAGAACATGAACGGGGGAGGGGCAGAGAGAGAGGGAGACACAGAATCGGAAACAGGCTCCAGGCTCTGAGCCATCAGCCCAGAGCCCGACGCGGGGCTCGAACTCACGGACCGCGAGATCATGACCTGGCTGAAGTCGGACGCTTAACCGACTGCGCCACCCAGGCGCCCCAAGACCCCTTATGATTTATGATTATATTTATTTCCTCCCTACCCCCAACACAAACACACACACACACACACACACACACACACACACACACACACACTTTTAAGTCAGCGATACCAAACTACTTACATTCCCATATTGCATCTAACTCTCCCATTTCTACTTGATGTTCTTCTGCCTGGAATGCTTTTCTGTCAACCCTGGCCTACCTCGTTTTTTATTATTGTTCTCACACGAAGGCTTCCTTTCTCAAAGCAAGTGTTTTTTCTCCATGAGGACCTCTCTAACTCTCCCCTGTGGTATATCTTATGTGTGTGCACCTCTACCGTGGCAGGTACCACGTTTGTTCACCAAGCAGGCCCAGCATCTTAAAAAAAAAAAATGACTGGCACATATTAGGTGCTCAGTAAATACTTGCTTAATGAATGAGTGTTGTTTACATTTATTGGGATATCTGTTTCCCCACTAGATTATAATATCCCTTGTATCTACAATGACTAGCCAGATAGAGAACCCCCACCGTTAGGTGATTGAGTTTGGCAATGTAAACTTCCACATTTTACAATCTTTAGCATATTTCAAGGATTCAAAAATATAAATGAGTTATTATTAAAATCCCAACAAGATTCTAGTTCTTAGAGAACTGATTTTATTTTGCCTAACGACCAACTTTTAGCAAATTCATAGTAATGGAGAGAATATTGAAAATAGCAAATGATACGTAAAAAAAGATAACTTCCTTTTGAATTTTGAAGGGGAAAGTGCTCTTTGTACTTACATTTTAAAGATTTTATTTTATTTATTTATTCAGTTATCTCTATACCCAGTGCAGGGCTCGAACTCACAACCCTGAGATCAAAAGTTGCAGCTTTATCAACCGAGCCAGCCAGGCATCCCTGTACTTACGTTTTAAATTGGGAGTGACTGAGGACCCAGCAATTCATGATCTATTGAATAAATCTTGAATTCATACTGCAAAGGTCTGGCTGTCTGGGTTCTCTTCTTTGCCCTCTGATCCTGACTTCACATTGGGCACTGATTTCATCACCTCTTAGACTGATTAACTCCGCTTAACTTCATAGACAGGTGTTAGTTTACAGCTTTCTGAAGAAGGTTTTGGAAAGTCTTCTGAGGGTTTCTGCAGGGTTAGAGAACAAAGGTCTCGTTAATAATCAATAAAACCAGTAGTGCCCAACTTACAGATCTTATAAGACCAGTTGAGACCACTAAAAATCCATTTAGGGGCACCCGGGTGGCTGAGTGTCCGACTCTGGCTCAGATCATGATCTCGCAGTTCTTGAGTTCGAGCTCTGCGTCGGGCCCACTGCTGTCGGCTGCTCCCCTCTCTCTCTGCCTCTCCCTGGCTCAGGCTCTCTCTCTCAAAAATGAATAAACATTTAAAAAAAATCCACTTAACCTGTCATATACTGGAAATTTTAGACAACGTTCAAAACTAGAACTTAAACACCAGAATAGTTTTTTAAAACCTCTTTGAGAAGTATCTTGAATATCAGCACACAAGGCAATAGGTGCTTCATCTTGCAGTGAGGTCTGTTGGCTCTTCCTAGAAGCCCAAGAACTGATGGTTCGCTCCATTGTGCTTGGGCTCCAAAGCAAGCAGGCTTCTCTTCAGGCCATCTTGGACACTGATGTCAGAACAAACACAGGTTCTCTCTGTAGGACCCTGACAGCTCTGCTTCTCCTTTTCCCCAGGGATCTATTTCATTCCTCATGTCTCTTATTCATTCACTCAATACACGTTTCCTGAGCATCCGCTGGGAGATGAGCCTTCTTCTAGGTGCTGAGGATACAGTAGTGAACAAAACAGACAAAATTCCCTGTCTCACTGGAGCTTTCTCTCCCTTTCTTTATCCACCTTCCTCAGTGAAGATGGGGGGATCTGAATATGCTAGTCCTGCTCTTCAGATTGGCAAATGCACACCAGTCCATGGATTCAAAACGCTTCTCCCATTTTCCGAGATGGGTCCATGTCTCAATTCTTTTTTTTTTTTAATGTTTATTTATTTTTGAGACAGAGAGAGACAGAGCATGAATGGGGGGGGGTCAGAGAGAGAGGGAGACACAGAATCTGAAGCAGGCTCCAGGCTCTGAGCTGTCAGCACAGAGCCTGACACGGGGCTCAAACGCATGGACCGTGAGATCATGACCTGAGCCGAAGTCAGATGCTCAACTGACTGAGCCACCCACGCGCCCCATTGTGTATTTATTTTTGAGAGAGAGAGAGAGAGAGGGAGACACAGAATCTGAAGCAGGCTCCAGGCTCTGAGCTGTCAGCACAGAGCCTGACACGGGGCTCGAACTCATGGACCGTGAGATCATGATCTGAGCCGAAGTCGGACGCTCAACTGACTGAGCCACCCAGGCACCCCAGTGTCTCAATTCTTAACACACTTTTTCTGAGTTAATGAGGAGTGCCCATGAACTGGCTCGCCAGAATGGGTCTGAAGCCTGTGCTAGAAGGAGACTCCTGAGGGAACAGGTTAACTGATCTGATGAGGGTGAACATCACTGAGAACAGACTTCCTGGAAGACATCATCGACTGAATACAGAGAGGGGAGGAGAGTGGGAAGAAAAAGCGTGCGTGATATGCAGCCTGGCTCTCTGCTCTGCCTGTGCGAGGCAATGAAAAAAAAAAAAAAGGGCAAAAAAAAAAAAATGTCCTAAGGAGCCTCATTCCCACAGATTCTAGTCCCTGGAGTACTGAAGGTTAGCGCTGCTGGGAATGTAATCCAGAGACAGCAAAGTCAGCACAATGTGCTCTGGGACTGTCCTTTTTCTCATTCATGGGCCAGCTGAAGCAGCTTCCTCATAGCTGTTTCGCCACTTGCTAATTGCCAGTAATTACCCTTAAGCCCCGCGTTGAAAGGGCTAAAACTATTTCATGAAATTTTGTACAGATGAGTATTTATAAATTGGGGTTTCCGTCTCAGCGGTGTCAGTACTTAAGCAGAGCTAATAATTGACCTGGAAAAAAAGTTTTGGTGGCTGCAGTTAAGGGACTTGGTGACTAGAACCAACCGAGGTGCTTAACTTTTCTTCAGTTACTTAATTCATTTCATTGGGTATGAGAATAAAATTTTTATACTGAAATGCTTTTTGACACTATTTCTTTCACGTCCCCTGCTGTGCAAGTGAGGCAGTGGACTACAGGAATCGAAAGGATTAGACTGTTCTTTTCCATCACAGCTGGTACATATTCAAAATGCAAACCTGCCTGGGTATTTCCAAGGAGAATATTCTTTTCATGATGAAGCTGGAGTAATCTATTCTTTAGTAGAAATGACCTCTGTTTTCATGGCCTGATGACTGAGCAGTTTTATATGATTTGATGTATTCTTTGGGATCAGAAAAATCTGTCATAGATCTTTTCTAAAGATTAGGGCGATAAGCAACCTAAGGTTCTCTGATCTTGAAAGGAAACTATAAATAATGACTACAAGGTCACCAAAAAAAAAAAAAATAGTACAAGCACCAAAAAGTCAGACTTATGCTTCATCTAACTGATACTCACTTGATGTTTTCCAAAATTCAAGGAAATAAATTTTTTTAAAATGACTCTTTCTAAAAAGAAATCTAAAAGAGGCTTAAGTCTAACTTTAACCAAACTAACAGTGCTATCAGCTACTTCCAGGAAATAAAAGGAAGACAGAAAATAACTCTGTACATTTTATTTTAAATTATATGATATTAGAGAATAAGCATTTTTTTTGCTTATGTCATTTATATGTTTAATAACAGTAACTGCCATTTATTGAGTATTTACTAAGTGCCTAGCATTCTATTCAGTGCTTTACATACAACATGGTAGAATGATTAAGACAGCATGCTCTGGAGTTAGACTGCCTGAGTGTAAATACTGATTATTTACTATCTGTGATCTTGATAACATTACTGAACTTTTCTGTGCCTGTTTATTCATTTGAAAAGGGGGAGTAAATAATAGTGTCAACATCAGAGGATTGTTTGAGGATGAAATGTGTAGTATACCATGAGCACTAATATATTAGCAATTGTTATTATCCCACTTAAGGCAGGTACGTAATTTAATGATGCCCCATTTTTTTCTCCTGATTTTGTAGGTGGGAATAAGAGACACAAAGGGTTGGGTTACTTTACCAAGGTTAACTCAGCTCTGTTAAACTCTTAAGATCTACACTTTTAACAACTATAGTCTACTACAAATACACTGGGGATCACAAATCCTTTTTGGGCATGGGCAAAATATAAACAAATAACTTATACATGTCTGAAATTAGCCTATAAAGAGCCATTGTGTTGCCATTACAAGTGCCAAATTCACTTCTGATGGGCTCATAGGGGATAAGATTCTATTCTATTCTATGAGCATCTCCAGCTCACATCCTCAATCAATCATACGAAGAGCTTAAAATTAACACATCTAAATGCATTTGGAAATCTAGCAATTAAACAACAAAAACACTCAGAGTATCTATAAGTACCAATGTCTGTAGTTAATTCCCCCTTCCCTCCTTTTTCTTGGTAGGGGCAACCGCTACATATGTCTACGAGAGAGATGTTTAGCACTGTAAAATCACGCATGCTCTACAGTTGGTTTTACAATTAAAAAGTAGGTTTACGAGGGCAAAACTAAATCTCTGTGGATTGGGGCTATTTAATTTAGAGCCAGGATTATGTCTTTGACTACTTGGTACAATGCTGGGTATGCTGTCAGAGCACAGAACATAATAAATAATAACCACAATAAATGTGCTTGGGAACTGGTATAGAAGTTGCCTAGATTGATGGATCTCATTTGCTATCCTGTATTACTCAACTCCAATGGAAATTACAATTTGCTTGTAAAGATACCTTATTTATGTAACTTCAATTTGAAAATTTTTTCTTTCCCTTTTAGTTATATGTGTTTATCAAGTTTGCTTTTCTTTTTTAAACATAATATTCCTTTGAGGAGGAGTTAAAAGATTTAGCTTTGCCTGGCAGCATGCCAAGTAGAAAAACCACTATCATCAATTTTCTTTCCAATAAAAGATGATGCTCAGAGTGGTAGACTTAAATTCCCAGTCTAACCTCACAGTGTTGATGAGATTTTCAAATGCTACTAAATGGAACAGGGTCTACACTAGAAGGAATGAGTTTTTATTGGTGACAAGAGTGAAAATTAAACCATTATATACGGTGATAACCGAACAAGGAAGAAGAAGTATAAAATCAAAACAAAAGGATTATTTAAGGGCATGTCTCCATAAAATGAAGGACTGTGGCCCTTTTCAGAATATGCCAAGGGAAAAAGAAACAGTCTATATACTTCTCCACTCCTGAATGCATGCCTTTGAGGAGTTTGAGAACCATTGGAAAAGGATTATGAAGCAACACAGGGGCCCCTGGGTGGCTCAGTCGGTTGAAGGGCTGACTCTTGGTTCAGGTCATGACCTCATGACCTCATGGTTTGAGCCCTCCAATCGGCTCCAGCTCACAGATCACAGCCTGCTTCGGATCCTCTGTCTCCCTCTCTCTGCCCCTCCCCACCCCTCTCTCTCTCAAAAATAAACACATGTTTAAAAAAAAAAAGCAACTCAAATAGTTGCTTCATTTAATCTTTCTTAAACGTTTTAAAATGGTTGACACACACTTTAAGAATCTTCTGAAAATAATGAAACTTATGCCTATAGGAAGACATGCGCACAAAATTTTCATACACTTTCAGGAGGATTAAGGGACCCCTTGAAACCCATCTGTGGATCCAGGGATCCAGATTAAGAACCATATGAGTCTCAGGAGCACACTTTATGTTTTGTAGGGTGTAGATAGGAACACTGGCCAAGCTAAACCGTCAGTCCAACTGCAATAAAACTGTTAACCGATACTTACTACTGTATACAGTTTTTATAAATTTCTAAGTGTTTTTGTAGAAGCTATTTATTAGCCCAGTAGACACTTAGATGCCAGGTTAGATAGATTAGGTAAGAAGGGGTAATACTGAATATGTATTCTGTGCTGTGTTGCTTACCAAATGTCTGGATAGTCTATCAGAATTAGATTTTGTATAAATAAAAATGTTCCTTCATGCAACATAAATATCCTTGGCTGGTGTGCATTGAAGCACTATTCTTCTAATCCCTTAGAATAGATATTTATTAATTCTTTGCAAAGAGAAACAAAGTACTCAGGTTTCAAAGGTGTTAAGATAGACACCTAGATCAACAGTTCTCAAAGTTTTATCTGAGAATCCCGGGGAGGTACATGAGATCCTCCCTTTGCCGATTGTGTATCTGTGTGAGTCTGAATTCTCTTCATATACTTCAACCAAAACAACATATTGCAACAGACTGAATGCAGAAGCAGATATGAGAATCCAGCTGTCTTCTATTAAGCCAGACATCAAGGAGATTTACAAAGATGGAAACAATGCCACACTTCTCACCAACTTTTGTTTTGTAAAACGAAGTTAACTTGTAATTTTTATTTTCAGTGAATTTACAAATATTTTAAACTTCTGTTTTAATTTCTTTTATAAATTTTTTTTTTCAACGTTTATTTATTTTTTGGGGGACAGAGAGAGACCGAGCATGAACGGGGGAGGGGCAGAGAGAGAGGGAGACACAGAATCGGAAACAGGCTGCAGGCTCTGAGCCATCAGCCCAGAGCCCGACGCGGGGCTCGAACTCACGGACCGCGAGATCGTGACCTGGCTGAAGTCGGACGCTCAACCGACTGCGCCACCCAGGCGCCCCACTTCTGTTTTAATTTCTAAACAGTAAATATCCCTAGATATGACCTACATAAACAAACGCTCTTTGGAGTCCTCGCCAAATTTTAAGTGTTTTCAAATGGACCCTGCGACAAGTTTGAGAACTTGATACATCCCAGAAGACAGGTCTGTGTGGAGGACCAAGTATAGTTGGTGGGAAAGGTGTCAATGCATGTGTCACGGGACTGATGACACGGTGTGCCCTGTCTTGGGGATACTGTTCCTTGAATGGGAATGGTACTAAAAGTGGAGAGGGGAAGATGCAGTCTAGGCTCTCTTCGCTTTGTGTCCTGTCCTACACACAGCTATCATGGCAGCGCAATTTCTAGAAAAAGGTCTAAAGAAACAATGAAATAGAATCCAGAATCCTAAAACTAGGACAGACAACTGCTGGCTGTTTAATGAGAAACAAAGAAGCTGCTGCTTCTTCTCCAATGAGAACGGAAAACACTTTTTGGATTTCCATTGTTTTTTTGTTTTTTTCTTTTTGTCAGCTTATACAAAATTTATTAATTGTTGGATTTTCTATTGTTTTCTAATAAGCTTTTTTTTTTTTGAAATACCATTTCCTGGAAAAATACATATATATATTTTTTAAGGGGACGAATCGGTAGAGGATAGAGGCAAAGCCTAAATGTACCTTCAAAATGTATATCTTAAAATTTAACATTTACCTCCTATGCACTAAGCATTGTGCTACAGAGTAAACTGTGACACGGGGGAAACAGTCTTGAATTTGGAATGAGAAAAATTGTTTCAAACTATTTATTTGCTGTATCGTTTGGGGTAATTTAACCTCTCCGAGTCTCATTTTCTTATTTATAAAATGTGGGTAAAATCTCACGAGGCTGTTGGGGGTTGAAAAGAGTTAACCTGTGTCTAGGAGAGCGCATGGCGCATTGTAGGTCTTCAATGAATAGCCAGGGGAGTGCATGTAAAGGCCAATGATATCAGTAAGGGAGAGGAGACGTATAGACAAACACTTTAAAAATAGACACTTTAAAACTACACGGCGGAAGGTCTGACGTGCCAGTGTCACTACAAAAGTATCTAGAAAGTGCTACGGAGTGTCAAGGGAAGGAGTCGCACTCGCTGTGATTGGGAGAAGATGCTTAGGGAAATTAGGGAATGTAGAAAGACACCCCACGCCCCCCACCCTCCGCACCTTCTCCAGCCGCGCATCCCGCCCTACCCTGCGAAGTCAAACTGCTTCCCGCGGCTTCCACGCTAGACTGGAAGAGCACCGCGCTCTAGGCTTGCTGGACTCTCGCCGGGCACCTTGAGCGTGGGTGTCCAGCACGAGCATCTCAGCACGCGTGCACACTAAGCCGGCCGGAGACGGCAGCACTAAGGCACCCACACACCCTGAGCTCTGCGCAGATAGTAAGCGGACGCAAGCAGGGGTAGGGGAGAGGAACTCCCAAGTTCCTAGCCGCCGTTCACCCACTCTCCCCGCACGCACAACCATCCTCAGCCTCCCAACTTGCCCTCACACCACCCGTAGGGGCAGCGAGGAGGCCTCCGACTGCAGCGGAGCTCCACTGCGGGGCCCCGCTCCCCAGCTCGCGGGAACCTAGCGGCCGGCGTTCGCTTGCTCGCTCATCGATTGGCACTGCCTTACTCCTCTGGCTCTACTCGCGGGGAAACGGTCCCCGAGACTTGGAAAGACCGGCTGAACGCGGGGCGGGAACCAAGGCAGGCGGGCCAGGTGATTGCCGATCGCACGGATGAGCGCGGGTCCCGGCTCGCGCTCCGTCTGGCGGGTGGCGGCGCCGGCTAGCCTGTGCGGTGCGAGGCCGGAGTCGGCGCTTCCGCCGCCCCCTCGCGCAGCGCCTGTGCGCGCTCGGCCTGCCCCTGCCCCGGGGAAAGCGCCCCGCGTAGGGCTGTCGCGCCGCCGGAGGTGGGAGCTGGCGTGCTGCGGAGGGAGGGCCGGAGGGAGGGAGCGCGGGCGGGCGACGGCGGTGGCCCCTCCCCTCCCCCTCCCGCCGCCGCGGAGCGCGCAGGGAGCAGCCGGGGGCTCGGTGGCGGCGGCGTCTGGCCCCAGCTCCTCCTCCTCCTCCTCCTCCTCCTCCTCCTCCTCCTCCTCCTCCTCCTCCTCCTCCTCCTCCTTTTCCTCCTCCTCCTCCTCCTCCTCCTCCTCTTCCTCCTCCTCCTCCTCCTCCTCCTCCTCCTCCATCTCATCCTCGCTCCCTCCATCTGCCGTGGTTATGGCCCGTCGCTGGAGCACAAAAGAGTCTCCGCGGTGGAGGTCTGCGTTGGTCTTGCTTTTCCTCGCCGGAGTGTACGGTAAGTGTCCGCGTCCCTGCGCCCCGCTGACCGAACAAAGCTGGGGCGACCCTGGGCCCCGAGGCCTCCAGGACAGGGGTTCCCCGGGAGAACCGGGGAGAGACCCCACTGCCGACGGGACAAAGACCCGGCGAGGGGTGGATGCCCCGGAGGGGTGTCCACACACGAAGATGCTTTCGGCCGCTCACCACCTCTAGACCCTCGGGGTTGTCGGAGAGGGGTTTGGGCGTCCCGGCCGGAGGGAGTCCCGGTGGAGCGAGGGGGTGGTGGGCGGACTTCCCGACCTGGACTCGAGGGCCCCTTGCACAATCCACGCACACAAAGATGTATGACTGTGAGAAGGAAGAGGAGGTCGCCCTCGCCGCTCTCGGGACGGTCCTGCCACCCCCGACCCTTCCGGGGTCAGGAAGTTCTCTCTCCAGTGAAATTCCCACCGCGCCAATTCCCCATTCTCCCCACTCCCTGAAAAAGCAGCCTACCGCTCTCGTCCCACTCCTGCACCTCGGAGGCCGAGGCTCCGCTGCTCCCGGGCGTGTTGGATCCTGTCCCTTCTCTGGGAGCAGTACGCGGGAGAAGGCCAGAAAATAGTTTCCAGCCCCACCTCACTCTCTCCCTTAGGGCGTAGATGTCTGCCCCGACTCCTGGTTCATTTGTCATTTCATCCATCATTGGCCGCTAATGTTGTCACTGTTGCTTCATTCCAGTCTGTGGATTGCGTTGCATATACTCCTTTGAGGTTGAGAGAAGGCTGGAGACTGTGTGCGAGGTCTAAGCTTTATGTTACATCAGGGTCTGAACTAGAGCTGAATGGAATTAATTAGAACATTCATTGCTTGAGACTTTGAGTTCCACTTCTGACTTCACCGTTCTTAGTTTATCAGTTGAACGCATTGAAAAGGTGTTTCTGTGAACACGCTTAACATTTACTACTTAGCGTGGTGTTTTGATATCTTCAGAAGGAAATACTGTAAATAGGAGTTGCCATTCCTTGAGAAATTTCACTTATAAGACGTCTAAGTCATTTGCCACGAACACTAATTCCACTAATGGTACGGTGATGGGAGTTCAGTCAGTATGTACTTCGTGAGCAATATTACCGCTTTTGAAGCATTTATCTGTGGAATCGAATGCGATGGTAACTGTTAGAACCTGAGAAATTACTGCAAATGAATTTAATGACCGTAAGTTAACATTTACTAGCAACCAAAATAGTTTTTCAATGTGATTCAAAATGTGTTGCTCTCTGCCTGATCTGATTAATGTATTATTATACTGTATTATATATATTATACATTATATAAAGTGTGCATTTTCGTTTGTTTAGGGCAGGGGAAGGTTTGCATTCGACGTGGTAATTGTGAATGGTATGCCTGTGTGTGATCAGAAAACCCTGTGCGTGACTTTTGAGTATTAGTTGCACCGAGTAGCTGTGATTCCCACTTGCATGATGACTTGTGGGTTTGGGTCTACACCAGAGATCAATAAGCTATTATGTTGTTTCTTCTAGCCTGAAGGTGGGTATAGTTCTGCCCTAGGTTTGGTGTAATGGCCCAGAAGAGAGAAGAAAGCAAGAAGGCATCTTTAATCTGGGGTGATTAGAAGTGTCCTGCTTTGTCCTCTGCTATAGTCAGAATTGAATCCTAGAGATGTCTGATCAGAATAGATAAATAAATGAGCTCTTTTAGCTCTTTCATGAAAATCTGTGTCATTAGTGTTTGAACTAAAAGTCTTTTTGCCTCCAGGGATAAGAGGCTGTGAACCTTGTAATTTGTCTTGGTACATTCTTTTGTACTTGTACACAAAACGACTTTCTAGTAGGTGCTTATCAAAGATTTATCTTTTTGGAATTTATGTTTAGTGACGAACTGTTGGTAGGCAAAGAAGGAAACTCCTTTTCCAACAGTGTGGGACCATGTTATAAAACTAGCAAGTAATTGTGCCAGGGTTGATGTCTCCAGCCACAGCAAGTTTCAAAGTATAAGCAAAAAGGAGGTAGTGAGCCAGGCAGAATATTAAAACTATGTGAGCAGAGACCCTTCACCCTGCAACTGGGGAAATTCTCTTTACAGCTATACTTTTGTCCTCTTTTGTCTCTCCAGCCATATGTGGGTTTATATGAGAGAAAAAAAAAAGCTATAACAATAATATGGGGGGATGTGCTTCTATATAAATAGTGGGGTTTGTTTAACTTGAATATGCACTAGTGAGGAGTATTACTGAGAAATACTCATCACACTGGGCCTTTAGAACAGATATTAGGTGTAATTTATGAAACTGTACCTTATGCATCAAAACGTGTTTTTAAATGGCTGAGTGTGAGAGTAACTCTTAACATGGCTCAGTGAAAAAAAGCAGGTTGCTCAATATGTAGGCAGTTCCAAACTAACTCTTCACAGAATGAGTCTTCTGCACTAATGGCAGTATTAAATGGCTCCAGGTTGTGTCTTGAATCTTGGAACATTTCATGTATCTTTTTTAAAAATCTGGGGGCGCTTGGGTGGCTCAGTCAGTTGAGTGTCGTACTCTTGATTTTGGCTCAGATCAAGATCCCAGGGTCGTGGGATGGAGCTGAACGCGGAGCCTGCTTAAGATTCTCTCCCTGTCCTTCCTTCTCCCTCCCTCCCTCTCTCCCCTTGTCCCCCTCTCCTTCCCCCCCCCCCACCTTGCTCAGGGCTGCACTCTTTCTCTCTCAAATAAATGAAATAAATCTGTTTATTTTGGCTTTTATTCTCTTCACATGGCCATTTTAGTGGCCTATGTTTGTGACTGTTAAATGTGACCATATTAGTGGAATAGTGTGACTGTTTTACCTCCAAGTTACTTTTCTGAATGTTAAGGCCTTACTTGAAACTCTAAATTGTGATATGGAGTATAGTAATGTTTTTTAGAAGTAGCTGTTTGTTTGGTGGGGTGCCTGGGTGGCTCAGTCGGTTAAACGTCCGACTTTGGCTCAGGTCATGCTCTCACAGTCTGTGGGTTCGAGCCCCGCGTCGGTCTCTGTGCTGACAGCTCAGAGCCTGGAGCCTGCTTCAGATTCTGTCTCCTTCTCTCTCTGACCTTCCCCACTTGTGCTCTCTCTCTCTCAAAAATAAATAAATGAAAAAACATTAAAAAAAAAAAAGTAGTAGTCATTTGAGAACCAATAATTATCTTTCAGGAGCTACTCTATCTTAGCTGCTATAACTTAACTATTGAATGTCCCTGAGAGTTAGTAAAAGTAAAAGTTGACTTCTGTCTTTGGAATTTGGAAGGAATAAGAACATTAGTGGAAACAACTGTGAGCTTTGCTGGGCACTGTCCTAGGCCGACTATAGGAGAAGGTGCTTGTTCAGATCTCACATAGGGATGTCTGGCTCTTGCAAGTGCATGGAGGTTTCCAGAAACTGTCTCCTAGTCAACAGAAGCTGTTGATTGGCTCATCTCCCAAGCCATAAGTTGGTAATTGTAACAGTTCCATTGCTTTATCCTTTTTCCACTTCCCGATCAGTGTTTTGTAACTTTTTTTTTCCTTACTGAAACCCACCCTTAAAATACATTTTATGTTACTCCCAGTACACAGAACAAAACGAAATAAATACCATGAACAAAACCATGAAATAATACTTTTACTACCTGTGATGCACCCAACATTCTTCATTTGCTGGTTGGACTCATTATTTTGGACCCATTAATAGATTGCAGTTCCTAGTGTGAGAACATGGCCCTAGATGAAGTTTTAAAATGTAATTTGAAATGTTTGTGGTATTTGTATATCATTTTACAATAGCCTTGGAGAACTGCAGGTGGTTAGTTTGTGGCTACTTGCTGCCAGAGCATTTGATAGCAGTAAGAACTCTTCTTGGCATACATGACTGGCCTGTGATAAAATTCTTCTTTGAACTGGTTTTCGGCTAATTATAGTCAAAAGTCTTTGCCATACACAGTACTGTTACAGAGGGTTGTGGTAACATAAAATACTCTTTTTACCTTGCATTTTCTATCTAATGGTAAATCTTTTCCCATGAATTTTGTGGAACATTCAACAGCATTTTATAAATTTCCAGTTTAAGGATAGACTAGAAGTTCCAATTTTAGAAAGGTTGTAGAAATAACTGGAACGTGAGGGAAAAAATCTAAACCAGATTCCAATTACTTCTAAAAAAGTCAAGCTTGATTACATAAAATATGTTGAATAAAACTGAATTAATTGCTTAACATAAACCCTTCCTTGGGTTTAGAATCTAAATTATATCCATATCCTGGGGAGAATATGAAGGTATACAGCACATTTCTTAAAAATTATTAGCAGTTATCGGGCATAGACTATTAAATGACCACTTTCAGAGGGCTAGCTATGTTCTAGGAAGAATATGGTGGAGATTTGAATGATGTATCATAAATGGTTTAGAAGGTTCCTAGAAAGTAAAATCTCTGACAAAAACATAAAAGTGATGTCAGGCTGAAAAGTGAGCAGCAGTTAAAGAAAATGGAAAGAAAAGACTGACTTTTGTGGTTAGACCATTTAAAGCTTATCAAGAAATTAAGGGAACAGTGAAACCTTTTTGTGTGTCTGATTTGAGGTGTTTTTGTAGTTGAGGTTTTTTCTTGTTTTTTTTCTTTTTCTTTTCTCAGTGCTCTTACAGTTTAAAGAATGAAAGGTAAAAAAGGGAGGTAAGTAAATATAGATGAGATTTGTATAGATTTAAGCAAATAGAACGTGTTTTTATTTTAGAATAAGTATTAATCTTGTTCTTTCTGCAAGTCTTTATAGGTAAGTGGAGGTTGTTCTAAACCTAGGAATAGAAGTTGAGTTAATGATCTCTAATTTCTAAGGTTACCTTTCCCTCTTGTTTTCTTTTTCTCCTCCCCCTCCCCCACCCCCACCGTTTTTTGGGGAGAAGTGAGTAATAGATGTACACTACTTATTCCCATTTTCTAAAGCATAGGATTAGATCCTGCAAATACAAGTTACCAGTCCACCTGTTGAGATGCATATCATCAGTCTTTTAAGTATATGCAACAATAGGTTTATATATAGATCTATCTTTCTATGCATATTTTCAATACTGAATTAGCTTAAGGAATTCTCACTGTCTGAGCAAAAGAAAGAAGGGAAGGAAACTAACGTTTATTAAATTAAGTTTGTAACATTTATTAAGTTCAGATTCTGTGCTTGGTTTTTATTTATTGCCAGTTAATCTTCAGTAGGTCTTATTCAGCAGTCCTATCAGGTGTTTGCCCCTTTTCTATAGAAGAGAAAATTGAAGCTCAGAAAGGTTGTGCCTTATCTAAGATCCAACCACTAGGGAGTAGTAGAGCTGGGATTGTAACCTAATCCTGTCTCTTTACTCATTCATTCAGTTAGCAAATATTCCTTGAGTGTTTGCTTTTGTCTGGCACTGTGTAAGGCACAACAAGCTGATGGACCTAGTTTCTGCCCTCATAAGGTTTATAGTCTAGTGAGTAAGTTACAGTAAGAAACTCACAAGAGGCTGAGATAGTGAATAACAGACACGGTAATTAGAAGACTTCCTTGCAGAGACATTTGTAAGACCCAAAGGATGGCTAACCATATTATGATTGGGAAAAGAGATCCTTGCACTTGGGAACCACGTTTGAAAGACCCAGAATCAAGCAGGTGCTGATGTAGAAGAGCTGATGTGTTGTAGGTAAATGAATAAAACCAGTGTAGATGAGCACAGTGGTCATAAGAGAGACCGACAAGGTGAGCTTAGAATCTTAGGCAAGAACTCAGGGCTTTGGAAACCATGGTAAAGAATTTGGGTTTATTTTAAGTGTAACTATATAAAAGGTTTAAGTGGACCTGGTGTGATTTATGGTTTGAAAAGAGTCACTTTTGCCCACTGTGTGGAGACTTGTGAAGTAGACAAGAGTAGAGATGGGGTGATCAGGCTTTGGCTGTGATCCAGGTGAGAGACATGGGAGTTTGGACAAAGGTAGTAATAGTGCAGATAGAAGAGTATGGATTGGCTTTTTGCTAGGAAAGAAAGGGATGCTTCCTCTCTTGTCACAAGAGGGAAGGAGGAAAATACCAGCTCCAGAGTACTTAGGCCTCTAAGTTTCAGGGTGGGAAGATAGAGATTTCTTAAAGTAATATGACATGGGATCTGGTGAGTGGAGGAGAGAGGAGAGGTTCCACAATTCATTAGAGCAGTTTAAGTCATTAGGAAGGTAAGTTTCTGTTATTCAGTCTAGAAAAGGGAAGGCTAAGAACACTCAGTGCAACAAGGGGTATTGTGGTGAACAGCTCTACAACACATGACAAGAAGGAATGAAGATTTAGGGGAGAGGCTTAACAAGTGGCCTGTGGAGAACCCAGTTCTAAAGACTATCAGTTTTGTCAATGAAATAAGTATAGAACATAACTTTCTACAGTGTTTTAAAAGTATTTCATCTCTGTCTCAAAAATAAACAAACATTAAAAAATAAGAAGAGTATTTCAGGTAAGAAGCAAAGGATAGAACAAAAGTTAGATTTCAAGGACCTGTTTGCCCAAGTTAAATGCTTTATATTAAGTGGTCAATTAAAGATTGCTTTATGTCTTAGAGGGGGCAACAAAAAATTAAGTGACCTTTTTTGTCTTTATTCCCCTGGGTTGCAGTTTATTTACAGAGGATACAACTTTAGAAGGTCCCAAAATTTCAAAATAAATGAAGCTGACAAAGTAGTTTTCTAGTTGACTTTTAAATATTTGATAACTCACTGCCCTGCTAGTATCAGTTTAGTGAAGAAGCGAAATGGTTTTACACTCACGTTCGTACCACTGAATGAGAGTAAATTGGTATCTACCTTTAATTTACTTACATTTCAGTTTTTAGAGAAACAGGAAATTGTGCTAGTCTTTTAATACTGAATAGATTACATAGCGCACAGTACCACATTTAGTAGTTGAGATTTACCTCTTAAGTAAGAAAGCAAGCCTTTCCTTAACTTAATTTCATTGATAATTAAAGCATCATTTAGGTGTTAAGTTAGCAAATTGGAGAAAAGATAAATCTTTGTATCCTGTATATTCTGAATTAAAAATCAGTTTCTTGAAATTATTATTGCCCATTCTAGTGACCCTAAAACTTTTCACCAAGACTTAGAATATGAGGGTAGGTATAGAGGAAACTGAATTTGATAGCAGTGATTTCGCCTAAGGTTCACATACCTCTACTGCTGTGTTCTCTACTTTTTGTGTACAGGCCCATCTTTTTTTTTTTTTTTTTTGTCTACGTTATTGTAACAGCTCCCAACTAATCATGACTCTAGTCTTGTTCAGATTTTTTTAATTTTTTTTTTTTTAACATTTATTTATTTTTGAGACAGAGAGAGAGACAGAGCATGAACAGGGGAGGGGCAGAGAGAGAGGGAGACACAGAATCTGAAACAGGCTCCAGGCTCTGAGCAGCCAGCACAGAGCCTGAGGCAGGGCTCGAACTCACAGACCGCGAGATCATGACCTGAGCCAAAGTCAGACGCTTAACGGACCGAGCCACCCAGGCGCCCCTAGTGTTGTTCAGATTTAATCAAATACACAGCAGCAGCAGCCAGAGTGGCTTTTCTAAAGTACAGATACAGTTATGTAACTTTCTTGCTTAAAACCCAACAGTAGTTCCCTGTTCTTAAAATACAAGCATAATTCACTCGGTCCCTCATAATCTGGCTAGTTTTTACCTTTTTCGTCTCTTGTTACTTCCCTTCACCACTCCCTACCTTCCACCATGTTTCTGCTATACTGAACACAGTTCTCTTATCTCCTGGCCTTTGCACATTCTGTTCCCTCTGCCCCTTCCCTTCCTTCCTCTATCACTTTCTTTGCTAAGCCATCTCCTGCATGTCCTTTGGCTTTCCTTTAGATACTCCCTCCTTTGGGGAGTCTTCCTTAAAGGTGCCCTTCTCAGAAGCATCTCACTTCTTCTATACAGTATTGTTATTGGGCTCTTTTACTTCTGTTTCCTCCCGGAGCAGCACTGTCCCACAGATAGATAATGTGAACCTCAAATGTAAGTCATATACCTAGTTTTAAATTTTCTAGTAGCCACATTAAAAAAAAAAAAAAGGAACAAGTGTCGTTAATGTTAATAATTATTTAACTCTACTGTATATCTAAAATAGTATCATTTTAACATATAATCAATAGAATATAATTACTGAGGTATTCTACAGTGTTTTTTATATTAAGTCTTCAAAATCCAATGTAAGTTTTATACCTGTAACCCATCTTAATTAGAGTAACCACATTTCAAATGCTTATTAGCCACTTTGGAAAATCGTATCTATTAAAGTTGTATATAAACATGCCCTGTGATCTAGCAATTCTCCTCCAAAGTATAAACTCAACAGAAGTGGGCACATAATGTCTGACAAAAGACAGGTACAAGATTATTCATAGTATCCTTATTTGCTATAGTCCTGGACTAAACCCAGCCCCTGTATCTGTGGGCAGTAGAATAGATGAGTTAATTATGGTATATTAGCATAAGGGAACATTGCAGAGCCACAGTTCTCAAACTTGTAGGTTTCAGGACTCTACAATTAAATTTAAAATGACAGTGAGAAACCCAGTACATGTGACCATAAATAGCATACATTAAATAAAAATATGTGAAATGACAACTGTTTTTTTCCAAACAAAAATTAGTGAGAAGAATGGCATTGGTATACATTTTTGCAAATTACGATCATGTCTGACTTAATAGAAAACAGGTGATTTCCCATGTCTGTATCTGCAGTCAGTGCACTGTGACATGTTTTAGTTGAAGTGTAGGAAGAAGCTTGTCTCACATAGATGTGTTACGATAAAAAGAGAAGTATTTTAATAGCCTTTTCAGATAAATGTGAATATTCTTTGATGTGCCACCAGAATTTGAGAAGTAGTAGTTTGTTAAGTTTAGTTGCAACATGGAATCTGAAACCATATCTAAATGAACTCTGAAGGGGTTTTGGGGGTTCCCAGGAATCCACTGCCCATATTTTGAGAATAACTTTCTACAAAGTAGTGAAAAAGAACAAACTACTGGTACAGGTAGCATGGGTGAATTTCACTTGTTGATCAAAAGAAGTCAGACACAAAATTATAGAGTATTTACTACATGGTCACAATCTTAGAAGTTAGGGGGCACCTCAGTGGCTCAGTTGGTTAAGCATCCAGCTCTCTGCACTCACAGCTTGACATTCTCTCTATCCCTGCCCCTCTTCTGCTCTCTCTCTTTCAATCTCTCTCTTTCTCTCTTGCACTCTCTCAAAATAAATAAACATTTTTAAAAATTAAAAAAAAATTTAAGAAGTTAGAATACAAGGAGAGTAGTTCCCTGTCAGTGGGAAGCAGGGAGGTTGTGATAGAGAGGATGAGCAGGGTAGCTTTTGAGCTGCTGGTCCTATTCTGTTTCCTGACCTAAGTGAGAGTTTGCACAGATTCGGGGTTCTTTGGTGATAACTTGTGGAACTGTAAACATTCAATTAATGCACTTTTTTGTATGTATATCTCCGTTAAAAGCTAAGTACTTTTTTAAAAAATAGAATCATGTTAGATAATAGTATGTATGGAAAGTTCTCTGGTAGTTTATATTCTCTCTAGTGTTTTCTGCTTTTGTTCTTTAATTTTTTTCTTTGGGTTTGATAATTAAAAAGAGTTTTAAAACTTTGGAAAATTCTAAACATATTCAAGAGTAGAGAAACTACTGTAATTAACCTGATATACCCAATATCCAGCTTCAAAAAATTATTATATGGCCAGCCATGTTTTATCTAGACTTCTACTCACTTCCTAAACACAAATGATTTTGAAGCAAATCCCAGCTAATTTATTCATATTTCAGTATGTATCTTTAAGATGTGAGGGCTTTAGGGGTGCCTGGGTGGCTCAGTTGGTCAGCTCAGCACCTGACCTTTGATTTTGGTTCAAGTCAGTTTGAGTCTCACGTTCAGCTCAGCGCTGACAGTACAGAGGCTGCTTGAGATTCTCTTTCTCTCTGCCCCTCCCCTGCTTGCTCTCTCTCTCTCAAAATAAATAAACTTAAAAAAAAAAAAAGATGTGATGGCTTGAAAAGAAAAGTTCAATACCATCCTCACACTTAAAACATTAACAATTCCTAATTATCATCAAATACCCAGCCATGTACATATGGCCCTGGTTGTCATATAAGCATGAATTTTTAGACAGCGTTTGGATCACGATCCAAATAAGGTCCATAATCTGCTATTGTTGATACCTATTAAGTACCCCATTTTTTTTTTAATTTTAAGTGTGATATTTGCTATATAAGTTTCTGGTATTTTTAATCACATTGGAGATTTTTAAAAATACCGACATTAATAAGTTTTTGAGAATTGGTATTGATTTTGTCACATAAGTTTTTTCATTTCCAAGATGATCATAAGGTGTTTATGAGGGCCAGTGTTAGGCAAAGCAATCATACCTAACATAATTACAGATAGTACTTGAGTAAGTGAATTCCTATGAATGGAGTAAATTGAAGGATGGAATAGGCCATAACAAGTTGGTAATGATGTATTTTCTTTTAATCTGCTGGAATACACTTAGTATTTTTTTTAAGATTTTGTGTTCATATTTATGAGATCGATACGTAATCCTAAATTTCTTCCTCCCTCCACTCCTTTCTCTCCTATAAACTTTCTCTCTCCCCTTTCTTCCTGCCTGATTTTCATATCTAATCCCTAATTTCTTAATCCTTTTAGATATGTTTGTAAACTTTTTTTTTATTTCAGTGGTTAGGAAGAGTATAAAAGATTTTAGCATTTCAGTTGTGATTATTTTCCTTTTTAAGATTAGGAAAGGAGAGTATGTGTTTGTAATAGGAAAGCAACAATTAACTTTGTCCTGCTGACAGCAGAAATGTTTCTCATTCCTAGTATGGTTAAACTTTGTGTCACTAAGCAGGATAATACAGATGGACCTATAAGAAGTAGATCCCTTCTAATGAATGGGCCTGAAGACTAAATAAGCCAATAAGATACCTTAGTGGCGGTGGATGCACATCTGAAGAAGGATGAGGGGCAAACGAGAAGTCTTTGAGTTGATGAAATTCAATTTATCAGTTTTTTATTTTATGAATTGTGTTTTTGGTGTCATTTCTAAAACTCTTTGCTTAATCCCAGATCATAAAGGTTTTCTCTTATTTTTTTTCTGAAAGTTTTATTTTTATGTTACACATTTATGTCTAAGATCCATTTTGAGTTTATTTTTTATACATTGTAAATTTTAAGAAGAGGCTCATTTTTTGTATGAAAAGTAGTTCTAACACCATTTGTTTAAAAGACTGTCCTTTTTCTGTTGAATTACCTTTGCACCTTTGTCAAAGATTAAGAGTTATATTTGCATGAATCTATTCTGATTTTTTATTTTATTTTATTTTATTTTTTAATATTTTTTTTCAACGTTTATTTATTTTTGGGACAGAGAGAGACAGAGCATGAACGGGGGAGGGGCAGAGAGAGAAGGAGACACAGAATTGGAAACAGGCTCCAGGCTCTGAGCCATCAGCCCAGAGCCTGATGTGGGGCTCGAACTCCCGGACCGCGAGATCGTGACCTGGCTGAAGTCGGACGCTTAACCGACTGCGCCACCCAGGCGCCCCTATTCTGATTTTTTAAATGACAATTTTATATAATGAAGTCCAGACTTTTTAAGTGTATAATTCATTTGTTTCTTGTATGTTCACAGAATTATCCTATTATCACTATCTAATTCTAAAATATTTTCATCAGCCTGGAAGGAAACCCTGTATGTATTAACAATCACCACCCTATTCCCTTCCCCCTAGCCCTCGGCAACTGTTAGCTTTATGTCACTAAAGATTTGCCTTTTCTAGACATTTCATATAAATGAGATCATACAATATGTGATCTTCCATGTCTGCCTTCTTTCATCTGGTTTAATCTTTTCATGGTTCATGCATGTTATTGAAGTATTGAATCAATACTTCATTCTATTTTATAGTCAAATAGTATTTTATTGTATGCATAAACAACATTTTGTTTATGTCTTTATCAGCTGACAAACATTTGGGTGATTTCCACTTTTTGTGAATAATGCAGCTCTCAGTATTTGTGTAGATTTTTGTGTGGACATTTGTTTTCAGTTCTCTCGAGTATATACGTGGAGTGAAATTGCTGGATCTTGTGGTAATTCTTCATTTACCTGTATGAGGAAATGCCAAACCGGCTTCCAAATGGCTGTACAATTTTACACTCCTACCAGCGATGTGTAAGAGCTCCAGTTTCTCTACATCTTCACCAATGCTTGTTATTGACCTCTTTTTATTACAGGCATCCCTGTAGGTGTGAGTGGTATCTTATTGTGGTGTTGATTTGCATTTTTCTAAGGAGTATTGATGTTGAAGTTTTTTCCATTATTGGCTGTTTGTGAATGCCTATCCAAATCCTTTATCATTTCTTAATGGGTTGGATTCTCTTTTTGTTGAGTTATAGGAGTTCTTTATATATTGTGGATATTAACCCCTTATCAGGAATTCGGGAGGATGAGATATGAGAACTTAATAAACTGTTTTGTGTATTATTTGATAGTTTACATAATAAAGCCAAAAAAGAAGATATTAAAATACTTTCCCAAATTAATTACATTAAAATTTGCATCCCCATTCTTAATTATTTTGATTTCTTAAGTTTTCATCTCCTCCTCCCTTATCATTTTCTTTATCCCATATTATGTTTCTTGAAGTCTTTGATTTTTTAAATTTTGCTAAAGTACATTCTTGAATTGTATTCTCCTTCTCCCTAAGAAATATGTATTGATTGTATATATACTTAGGTGTACACAGCTGAAAATGCTTCTTTATTTTGTTTTCACACTTAAATAATGGTTTGGCTGAGGGGAGAATTCCAGGTTTCAGTATTTTCTATTCAGAATTCTATCCAGAATTACTTTATCATCTTGTAACTTTAGGTTGCCATTTTGATTCTCATTCCTTTATTCCTTTGGAAGCTTATAAGAATTTCCTTTTTATCTTTGTAGTTTACAGTTTTCACCAGTATGTATTTATGTATGTATCTTGTGTTATTATTACCGTTTGGTATTTGGTAGGCATTTTACCTGAAAATACCTAGATGTGTGGTAAAAAGATAGCTTCATGCATATGTTTTATATATTGTGTGTATCTGTATATGTGTTTTAACTCCATTATCCTATAAGTTGTCTACTTTAAGAACTGCTCTTTAGTGAATATTATATGTCTTGTCCTTATCTTTCTCATTTCTTAGAGTTTTATATCCTTGTGTTTTTATTCTCAAATGTAAAGATTCTTCAGTTTAGTCTTCTAAGTTATAATTGTCTATATTTTAGATTGGTCTATGATTCTTCAGTTGGTCTTCTAAGTTCTTTAATTGTTATACAAATATAAAATACTTGTCTTTACAAATAATTTTCCTTTTTCATAGTGACAGTATTGGTTTTTTTTCAATTAGCTTTGGAACTGACGTGTGTTTCTCACCTCTCCTGTGAATTCTCTTACTCTCTACCTGCCCTCTCCCCTACTTGCACCCCCACCCCTGACAGTGTGGTAGGAACTGTGCGTCCTTTCCTCAGAAAATAATCCACATACACACATTCAGAGAAAATTTTGTATATGGTGTTGTGTAATTCCAGAACTTCTGAAAGCTCATTCATGACCCCTGATGGTGTTGTTCTTGAGCCAGCTGTATTGGTGCTACCTGGGAACTTGTTAGAAATGGCGGAATCTCAGGTCCTGTCCCTGACTGAATTAGCATCTCCAGTTTAACAAGATCCACAGGTGATTTCTTTCATATTCAAATTTGAGAAGCGTTGCTGTAGAAGATGAGGGACCTCTGTGGTATTGTGTATGTCATCTATATTGATTTTTTCCCTTTATATGTGTGTGTGTGTGTGTGTGTGTGTGTGTGTGTGTGTGTGTGTGTGTGTGTGTATGAATGATATATCATCAGGGTTACTTTTTAAAAAGTCATATTGCAGTCACCCAAATTGCACATGGGTTATTAAAGTAGAAATATTTTTAAATAGTTACAATTTAGTCTTTGAATACCAAGCTATGCTATACGAAACAGCAAGAGACAAAGAGGGATTGATTTCTAAACTCATGTTTGTATCAGTAGCAAACACATAGCAGTTACTATGTGCTGAGCAGTGTTCTGATCATTGTGTATGTGTGTGTATATATGTGTGTACATGTATGTATATACACACACACTCGCTTTCTTATAACAGCCTAATCAGCCTGGATACTATTATTATTTCCATTTGATAGATAAGGAACCTGAGACACAGAGAAGTTAAGTATTTTAGCCAAATTCACATAATTAGTAAGTGGAAGAGCTAGGATTTGAATCCAGAAAGATTGGCTCTAGAATCTGTGCTCTTAACCATTACTCTCTACTGCTTCTTTGTATTGTTACTTAACAGATTTCCCTAAACTCATTGTTACTTATATGCAAATTGATTAATTACTGACACATTTGCTCTTTTAAATTCATTCCTGGGATTCATCTTCTTGTGGTGCTGATAAATGAGCCACAGATACCAGATCATTAGTGTTTTCTGAATTAATTTTGGTTTGCTGTTAATTGAGATTTTGAAATGGCAGGATATTGGGTTATTGGATTTTATGCCACCTATCCTTAAGGTTTGTTGTGAGGCTGTTAAATAAGTTAAGCAAATACTTTCTACATAAAATATTCATTTTCTTCCTTCCTCAGTAGATGGACAAAAAATAATTTTATAGAAATAGTAATTAGATGGCCAATAAAATTAGAAACAAAAATTAGTTTTAAAGAAGAAATGCCAGGGCGCCTGGGTGGCTCAGTCGGTTGAGCGTCCGACTTCAGCTCAGGTCATGATCTCACGGTTCGTGAGTTCCAGTCCTGCATCAGGCTCTGTGCTGACAGCTCAGAGCCTGGAGCCGGCTTCAGATTCTGTGTCTCCCTCTCTCTCTGCACCTCTTCCATTTGTGCTGTGTCTCTCTGTCTCAAAAATAAATGAAAACATTAAAAAAATTTTTTTTTTAAAATACCAAGTAAATGCCACATACTAATTTAATAACTATGTAAAAATCAAACTTCTGTCAAGTGTTCCAAGTGTTCAATGAAGACATAAAAAAATCAACACGTGGTTAGGGTATACTGAAATGAGCATTCCTATTTGACTAGTAGAAATGGTAATCTTTGATTGATGGGTTTATTAGTATTGCTTGACATATATCTTTGGCATTTTTCCATATCACTTTTCCTCATAAACTGTTTCCCTAACGTTGAACATTAGATTATCTACAGTTTTGTTGACATTTATAAATACTGTAATAGACATGCTTTTATGAATATTTATCTTAGTTTTTTATTATTTTCCTTTTAAGTCATAAAAGTAGATTTACCGGGTCAAAGTTTTGAGTACTTTCAAATTTCTCAAAAATAAACAAAAATAATACCTAATTTTTATTGAGTGCCATATGCTACTCATTGCTTTAAATACTTTATATATATATTAATTCATTTAAAAAATTTTTTAATGTTTACTTATTTTTGAGAGAGAGAGACACAGAGCATGAGCGGGGGAGGGGTAGAGATAGTGAAAGACACAGAATCTGAAACAGGCTGCAGGCCCTGAGCTGTCAGCACAGAGCCCAAGGTGAGGCTCGAACTCAAAGACTGTGAGATCATGACCTAAGCTGAAGTCGGACGCTTACTCGACTGAGTCACCCAGGCGCCCTATATTAATTCATTTAAATCATTATATCAAAACTATGAGATGAGCCTGGTTTTTTACTCCATTTTATAGAAAACTAAGCCATAGAGAAATTAAATAATTTCTTAAGGTCATATAATTTGAGACAAAGTTTGCTTTCCATAAAGAACATACTATTTTAAGCTTCTGCCCATGAAATTTAAAATTATATACCTTTTGTTTTTTCTTGAGAGAGAGAGGGAGAATGTGTGTGCATGAGAGAGCAGGGGAGGGGGAGATAGAACCTGAACCACGCTCCAGGCTCTTAGCTATCAGCACAGAGCCTGATGTGGGGCTTGAACCCACAAACTGTGAGATCATGAGCTGAAGTTGGTCGCTTAACTGAGCCACCCAGGTGCCCCTAAAATTATGTACCTTTTTATATCCTCATCAGTGAATACATCGCAATAAATAGTACAACAGCAGAGAGCACGATTAGAACCCTAACTGTCATCTCTAAATACCATTCTGAATTGAAAGGATCCTACCTAGGGTCATGGATAGGCAGCTGATTCTGTTCTGGGGCAGAAAATACAAGAGGTGAGCCTGAGACAGTCTGATAAATCAGAAAGCAAGGAGACTCTCAAAGACTGGTTCATGCCAAAAGTCACAGGCGCCAATCAGTGTAAAAGGGTTGCCATTGGCCAAAGATGAGAGAACTTTTAAGTATCAGAAAGAGTAATGAAGACATGAAGACAGTTGGTTGAAATTCCCTGAATATTCAAAACAACAACAACAACAAACCTTGGTTTCTAATAACAGACATGTAATAAGAAACACACGCACCACACTACAATAACAGTTTGCTGGTTACCAGTGGCAATAAGTGGGGCACTACCTCCATACTCTGAAGGTAAGCAATTTTAAGGGAAGAATTAAGTACTTATGCTTCCTTTTTCTGTGTGAACTGTGTTTTAAGGTAAGCAAATAACATTTGTTGAGAGAAAACTTTTTTGCAGAATTTCAGGTAATGAATGTATAAAGAATGGCAGGATTAGAAAATATTTTGCAACCCCTGATGAAATAATTTATTCAGGCTGTAATCATCAGTAAAGGAAACTATTAGACGGTTATATGGGAACTTTATGACGGAGGGATCAGGTTGCCCTACCTATACGTATTGATTAATCTCAATCTTATGAAAAGCAGGGCATGGAGATAGTGTGTGCCTCCTAAGATTATACCTGTAAAGCGTCCAGCACCAGCTCTGAAGTAACCCAACCAAAAATGTGGAAGCTTCTATAGCAGGGGTTACGAACCATGGCCTTTGAGCCAGAACCAGCCTGCTGTCTGTTTTTTGTTTTGTTTTGTTTTTTCCTAATGTTTTATTCAAATCTAGCCACTCTGGTGCCTTTAAGTATTGTCTATGGCTGCTTTTATGCCACAGTGTCAGAGTTGAGTAGTTATAACAGAGACTGACCCACAAAGCCTAAAATATTTACTATCTGGCCCTTTTACAGAAAAGTTTGCTAAGCCTTGAGCTAGATGAACAAAGTTAAGTGGCACCCAGAGGAAGGGACACCACAGAAAACAGCCTCTTAAAGGACAACTGATCTAGTTTCTGAAACCAGTCAGTGCAATGGAAAATAAGGGAGTATCAGTCTAGACCGAGGCATTTAAACACCAAATGAAACACTGAGACTTTGTGGATCCTGCTTCAGATGTAAAAAGACATTTATGAGACAACCAGGAAAATCTGATAATGGCCTGGTTAGATAAAATAACATCAAGAATTATTAATTTTGTTAAAGTAATAGCATTGAATTTGGGCAAGAGAATGTCTTTCTATACTTTTAGAGATGCATATTGAAGTATATAGAGGTGAAATGATACGTGGCATATACCTTAACATACTTCACACACACATACAAGAGAAAAATAAGTATCAAAGGCAGAAAAGTCAAACTCAGGATTCTGATGTCAAGGCTCATGTACTTTGCACGCTGTATCCCACACCATTATATACTGACTCTAGTAGATTTTAGTATTGCCTTCTGTGTTGCTTTTAACTACCCCTGATCTACCTTTTTAAAATTCCCTCACCTCTTGGAATCCTTGTCAATGTATGCACAACCTTGGTTTTCTCCTATTCCACCGTATATAGACATCATTGATGGAGGAGCATCTGTCAAGGATGGATCTACATCTCCTGGTCTTAATAGGAGAAGAGCCTGTATTCCATACAACATTCTGCTTCTCAGTAGCTATGAGACTTCAGTCCTGTCAGTTAAATTACTGAGTCTCAACTTCCTGGGCCATGAGATGGGAATACCAATTATTCCCAGGATTGTTTTAAAATTAAAGGATGTGTATTAGGAAAGTGCTTTGTACATGATGAAATTATTATCCAAAATATGATCCATTTATATTTTGGAAAGTGTAGTGGAGGAATTAAATGTATGATCTTTTTAAGACCTAAGTTTGGGTACTATTTCTTAGCTGTGACCCCATAAGCAAGTTTTTTACTCTTTCTAAAATTTAGTTTCTTCATTTGTAAACTAGAGATAACACCTATCTTAAATATTTGTTCTGATGATTAAGTAAATTAAAATTTGTGAAAGTACATAGTATAACCACTAATACATACTAGGTAGATAAATACTTTTCTCTTTGTTCACTTGGAGAAACATACCAGTATAGTAGAGATAGCTATATTTACGCTGGATAATTTTTTACAGTTATGTGAAAAAGGAGAATCCTCAACTTCACGTATGGTACTTCTCTAGGGAAATGCCAAGTTGACAGCATAAACTGCAAGGCACTATTTTAAGATTCTGTGAAAGAGTAAGTGTATAAGATGAGCTTATGTAGAGTTAAGTAAAGAGCTAGCCATTTGCTCAGAAAAAAGGAATGCTTTAAACATATTCACTAGATTCATGACCTGTAAGCTGTTAAGAACCCAGGAGTCATTAAAAATCAAAAATGGCAAAAGCATCACGTTTTTGGCTTGGTGTCTTCCCCTCACCCTCCGCAATAAGGTGCTAAAGCTGATGCTGAGTAGACTCCCTTGCAGCCTGAGGACTGAAGCTGCTCAGGAGCTTTGAACAATCCTTTACCGAATAGTTTACATATCAAAGGGCAATGATGTTGGTGAGGATGCAGAGAAAGGGGAACACTTTTGCACTGCTGGTGGGAATGCACACTGGTGCAGCCACTCGAGAACAGTATGGAGGTTCCTCAAAAAATTAAAAATAGAACTACCCTACGAGCCAGCAATTGCACTGCTAGGCATTTATCCAAAGGTTAAAAAAATGTGATTCAAAGGGACACGTGCACCCCAGTGTTTATAGCAGCAGTATTGACAATAGCCAAATTATGGAAAGACCCTAACTGTCCATGGACTGACTAATGGATAAAGAAGATGTGGTATATTTACACAATGGAATATTATGTGGCAATCAAAAAAGAATTAAATCTTGCATTAGCAACAATGTGTATCATGCTAAGTGAAATAAGTCCAACAGAGAAAGATAAATATGATTTCACTCATATGTTGAATTTAAGAAACACAACAGATGAATGTAGGGGAAGGGAAGGAAAAATAAGATGAAAACAGAGGGAGATAAACTGTAAGAGACTCTTAAATACAAAGAACAAACTGAGGGTTGCTGGTGGAGTGTTGGGTGGGGGAATGGGCTAACTGGGTGATGGCCAGTAAGGACGCTTGTTGGCATGAGCACTGAGTGTTATATGCATTAGTGATGAATCACTAAGTTCTACTCCTGAAATCATTATTATACTATATGCTAATAAAAAAAAGAAAAAAAGAAAAAGGCAGAACTCTAAGGGCAGAAATCCAATCTGAGGTTGCCAGGGGCTGGGGGAGGGAAGGTGTGACTGGCTTCTGAGGGGTCACAGTCAACTTTGGGGATGATGTAAGTACTCTTTCCTTACTGAGATGATGTTTGCATGACTGTATACGTTTGGCAAGTCTTACAAAACTGCACATCCTAGTTTTATCATATATCATTTACATTCTCAACAAACCTGACTTAAGAGGAAAAAAAAAATGAAAGAAATAGCTCTCTAAAGCCCATAATCCAAGTGAACAATGGATCTGAAATCTTGCTTTCCCCTTGTGGCTTTCTGACTTCATTCTCTAATGAAAAAATGCCTATCTTTCTATTTATATTTCTCTCGCCGTTTCTTTCCTCTTAGCATCTGAGCAAGCCATAACATGAAACCAAGTTATTAATTACAGAGGGTGTTTCATGCTTGATTTCAAAATCTGATCATTTTGATTCATTAAACCAACACATATTTACTGAGATCTTAATTCTGTCAGAAACTGGGAGAGAGTTGTTGAGGAATGGGAAGGCAGGAAGAAAGAGTGAAAATGAGAAAGAGAGAAGAAAGTGGGGGGGGTGTTTCTTTGCCCTTAAGACACTCAAAATTTGATGTGGAAAATGAACAATTAATAACCCCAAACCAGATAATAAGGACTGTAGTGGTAATATGCTCATAACTCAGTACTAGCATGATGTACTATGAGAACATCAGGAAGGACTCCTAACTCATTCTACGATTGGTAGAGATCTGTTGAGCTGAGTTGAAGGAGTTAGGTGAGTAACTGGTGGGAGTGCACTGGACTGTTTCAGGGAGAGACAACATCATGTTCAAAAATACCAGTTTCAGAAACTACCTCAGCAGCATTAAAACCAGAATATGTATATGTGAGGCAAAGGTGGACAAGAAGCAGTAAAAGTTGAGGGTGAAGAGATAAAGAAGAGCCAGACTATAGTGGGCCCTAGAGGCTCTTAATACATGTAAGGAGTTGAACCAGTTACAGTTTTATAAGCTGAAGATTAATATCAGACATGTTTTTAAAAAAGGTCTCTAGTAGCATTGTGAAGAAAGGATCAGAGAGCTGCGAGACCAAAAGTAGGAAGCTTGCAAGCTAAGCCGTTTATTCATACATTTAGCAAATACAGTTGACCCTTGAATAATGCAGGGGTGAGAGGCATCTACCTCCCCTCGCCCTACACAGCCAAAAATCCATGTATAACTTTTACTACCCCAAAATATTAACTACTGATAGCCTACTGTTGACGAGAAGCCTTACTGATAACATAAACAGTTGATTAAGATACATTTTGGTATGTTATATGTATTATATACTATATTCTTAAAATCTAGTAAGCTGGAGAAAAGAAAATGTTATAAGAAAATCATAAGAGAAAGTACAGTTACAGCACTGTACTGTATTTATCACCACCCCCTCCAAATCTGTGCATAGGTGGGCCTGAGCGGTTCACGGTTGTTGAACTACAGCCTGTCTTGTTCAGGAGTCAACTGTATTTATCAAATGTCTGCTGTGGGCCAGGCACTATTCTTTGTTTCTGTCCTCGTGGAGCTTATTTAATGCAGTCAAACAGGAAATAAATAGCAGTAACATGAAGGAGGTTTGAAATAGCAGGATTGGAAAGAATCAAGAGAACTTAATATGTAGTGCCTGAGCAGAGGAAGGGGATGGTAAAGAAGAGATCTGGAATGACTTCCAGGTTTCTGTGTGGGCAACTGGAAGATGCTGGTGTCATTCACCACAATGAAGAGTATAGGAAGAGGGACAGACTGAAGACAGATAAAAGGAAATCAGTTTTGGACACGAGTTTGAGTTTATATGTACTATTAAGGTAATACTGAATTCCTGTTCAATAGGAAGTTAAAAGACAACTTTTATGATGGAAATAATAGCAGCCCCTTTGTTAGGTGATTATGAAGATTAAATGTACTGAAACGTGGAAATTGCTTAGACCATCATCTGGCAAATAGTACTTCTCATATTAGTCGTTGCTGTTATTTCAAGAGTATGGTCTTTGAGCTAGACAAATCTGTCTAAATCCTGGCAGTGCCACTTACTAGCTGTGTGGCCTCCAGCAGTTCTCTTAAACTCTTTCTCAATTTCTCCACATGTGAAATGGGGATAGTATCTATTTTACAAGGATGCTGCAAGGCTTAGTAATAGTGTATGAAAAACACCAACCACAGTGTCTGGCACAAGGTGGTGAGTATGAGGTAAAAATTTGCAGCTCAAGAAAAAGGTGCTGATTAGGGGTAGAAATTTGAGATTTATCAACATGGAGGACTTGAACCTTTAAACATGTATTTGAGAAGGAGTGTCTAGAAAGAGGGAGGATAATATGCCAGAAGATCTCTGAATGGTTGGCAAGGGAGATGATTTGCTGAGAGTATTGGTTGAGGAAGTTGTTTGGAGACTCAAAAGGGAATAATGAAGGATTCCTGCAGGTTTCGAGGGAATAGAAGATAGAGCTGACTAAGGCTTTATTAAAAGGCTATGGTCCCAACATTGAGTATCCAGAAGAGTTGAAACCATGAATTTATAGTGACACTGCTCCTCACAGTTAGGTGATTTTCTCCATCTATCAGAAAACTGGATTTAGATAGAGTTCATATTTCTGAGAATAAAGTGTTTGATAGATGGAACATTGGTGACCTTTGCCTTGAGTTTCAGAAATGCACTAGGGGTAAAAGCTAGATTGAGAAAGTGTTGGGGCAATTGGTAGGTAGGGTAATTCCCTTAGTGAGTGTTCATTCTTCTTTCAAAAAAGTTTGGCTGAGAAAGAAAAGACTAAGATAGGGAAGCAGAAACAGGGAGGTGAACCAGCAAAATAAGTTTTCTTTTATGGATGAGGAAGACCTGACATGTCATCAAGAGGAGACAAAGGAACCAAAAGACTGGAAATATCTGAAGGGAAGGGAAAGAGGGGAACTAATGAGTGACTCCAGGATCCAGAGTGATTTTAGACTTACTGTGTCCTTGACTCCTGTGATAAAGCCTCTGATAAACTTGAGAACAATCTTCCTGAGAAGTGAAATACCATTCAGAATGTCATGTTCTCTGGTCATTGATACTACCACAAGTAGAAACAAGGTATTTACTGTTTCATCTTGCACAAATAATAAAGGTAATGGAGACAACAATATGGATGTTTGATGCAAAAAGAAAAAGCATGGAGTTAATGTCAAGAAAAACTTAAATTTACAGAAGAGACTATGATTTTAACAATTTTGTGTCCTTCTATACATATCTCTACACTGTAACTTGGACTCACAAAATACACCAGAGGTCACAAATTCAAATTCTAACAAAGACCAAAAAAGTAATACAAATGTACTGAGAAGGTAGGGTATCGGGTATCGGTGTCAGAATGACAGTAGAAAGTCATGGGGCAGTTGGTTACCTTAAAAAAAAAAAATGCATCCTTCTCCTGAAAGAGATCAGCTCAGTACGTTTCCATTCAGGAATACATGTAGACAGATGTTAATTAAAATGTCTTCAAGGGAAGACAAGAAATTTATATTTAGTATTTTTAGATGAAAACTCAGTCTTTAATGTTAGAATTAGGTAGATATGGATTTGAGCATATCCCTGTGGGGAAGAATCTTGCACAATTTACTTAATCTGAGTCAGTTGCCTCGTCCATAACATGGGGGATAACAGTATCCTTAGGAAGAAGATTAAAATAATAACTCACGAGTTCAGTACAATGCATAATGCTTTATGGACATTGACTGTCTGGTGATCAGTAGTTGTCTGGCTTTAGGAGTGGGAAGGGAGTTGACTGCAAAGGGGACCAGAGATGGGCCCCTTTGTTTGGATTTTGGAAATGTGTGTCTTGATTATAGTGGTGGTTGCAGAACTGTGTGCATTTGTTAGAACTCATCAAACTGTATACTTGGAATTACTGAACTTTTTGCGTGTAAAGTAAACCTCAACAAAGCCAATTAAAAAAAAAACCACATAACTACCTTTTCCTTCTCTCTGTACTTAAGTTTTCACCAACTATTAAAATAGAAATGACATCAGAGGTTTCCAACCTGTTTATCTCCTAGTGTCCCTTTGCAACCTCATTCACAGGCCCCTGCATTGCAGAAGATTTTGCCTGTTGAGAAACAAGAAAGAACTACCTTTATTTGTCTGTTACACTTTTCTTTTGTACTAAGCTTACCATGTACTGCATTTATCTATTTGGGTACTGTGCCTGGTACATTGAGAGAAGCAAGTCACTAGTCACTCTTCAGAAATGTTATAATGTAATCAATAAGTTAATTATCTGCTGTTCAGTAATCTATGAAATTTAATAAACCAAGAAAAAATTAGAAGCAAAAACAATATATTGGTATTTCCTTAAATGAGAATAAAACACATAGTAGCACTCTGGGTGTGTGTGTGTTTGTGTGTGTGTGTGGGGGGGGTGGGGTACAAACTCATCCCAACCCATCCTATGAGGTCAGTATTACCCTGGTACCACTTAAAGGAAAACTACAGACTAATTTCCCTGATTTATATGGATGCAAAAATCCTCTAACAAAATACTAGCAAACCGAATCCAGCAGTATATAAATAGGATTATAAACTATGACCAGATGGAATCCTTCCCAGGAATGGGAAGTTCAGCACAGGAAAATCAATGAATGTAATGCACCATATTGATAGAATAAGGGACAGAAACCATAGGGAAATCTCAGAGGATGCAGGGAAGACATTTGACAATAGCCAACACCATTTCATAATAAAAGCACTCAATAAACCAGGAATAGAAAGGAACTTTCTCAGCCTGATAAAGAGCATCTATGAAAAACCCACAGTTAACATCATACTTAATGATGAAAGACTAAAAGCTCTCTCTCTACAATCAAGAACAGGACAAGGGGGCACCCAGGTGGCTCAGTTGTTTAAGCATCTAACCCTTGGGTTCAGCTCAGGTCATAATCTCACAGTTTCATGAGTTTGAGCCTCGCATGGACTCCACACTGACAGTGCGGAGCCTGCTTGGGATTCTCTGTCTCCTTCTTGCTCTACTCCTCTCTCACTTGTACTGTCTCTGTCTCTCTCAAAATTAATCGATAAACTTAAAAAAAAAAAGATGTGTACTCTCACTACTCTTATTCAGCATTGTATTGGAGGTTCTAGGCAGGGCAGTTAGGTAGGGGGAAAAAGGCATCTTATTTGGAAGGAGAGAATTAAAAACTTCCTCAGTTTATAGATGTGACATGCTTGTACATAAAAAAGTTGCAAGGAATTCACAAAAAGCCTATCAGAGCTAATAAACAAGTTCAGCAAGGTTGTAGGATGCAAGAAAAAATGTATTACTATATACTAACAATGAAAAACTGAAAATCAAGTTAAGAAAACAGTTCCATTAATAATAGCATGAGGAGCACCTGGCTGGCTTAGTCAGTAGAGCACACAACCTTTGATCTCAGGGTTGTGAGTTTGAGCCTTATGTTGGGTGTAGAGATTACTTAAGAATAAAATCTGGGGCGCCTGGGTGGCTCAGTCCGTTGAGCATCTGACTTCAGCTCAGGTCATGATCTCACGGTTTGTGAGTTCGAACCCCACGTTGGGCTCTGTGCTTACAGCTCAGAGCCTGGAGCCTGCTTCAGATTCTGTGTCTCCCTCTCTCTCTGTTCCTCCACCACTCACTCGTGCTCTGTCTCTCTCAAAAACTAAACATAAAAAAAATTTCTTTAAAGAATAAAATCTTAAAAAATAGCATGAAAAAGAATAAAATACTTAAGGGTAAACTTAACAAAGTGCAAATCTTACACTCTGCAACTACAAATTATTGTGGCAAGAAATTAAAGATGTCCCAAATAAATGAAAAAATATCCTTTTTTTATGTACCGATGTAATATTTATTAAGAATTAGTGGTGTTGATACTTCCCAAGTTGATGTACAGATTTCACACAGTCCCTATCAAAATCTCAATTCTCTTTGAAGGAATTGACAGACTGATCCTAAAATTCATATGGAAAAATAAGGAATCCAGAATAATAAAAATCTTAATGAGGAAGAACAAATTTGGAAGATCCGTGTTTCCTGATTTCAAAACTTACTGCAAAGCTACCAAATGAAGACAGCGTGATACTGGCATAGGAATAGATAGATCAGTGAATAGAATTGAGATTCCAGAAATAAACACTTACATTTATAGTCCGTTGATTTTCAGCAAGAGTGCCAGGATAATTCATTAGGGAAAGAATAGTCTTTCCATCAAATTGAGATGAGACAACTGGTTAACAATATGCAAAAGAGTGAAATTTGACCCTTCCCTCAACTGCATACAACACTTAACTCCAAATGGACAGAGACCAAATGTAAGTGCTAAAACTATAAAACTTTTAGAAGATAACATAGGAGTAAATCTTCATGACCTTGGGTTAGGAAATGATTCTTAGATATGACAGCAGAGCAGAAGCAACAAAATTAAAAATAGTTGAATTGGATGGGCTCAAATCAAAAACACTGTGCTTCAAAAGATACCATCAAGAAAGGGAAGAGTCAAACTATAGGATGGGAGAAAATATTTGCAAGTCGTATATCTGATAAGAGGTTCATATCCACAATATATAAAAGATCAAAGCACTGTTACAACTCAACAACGATAAAAAGACAGATCCAGTCAATTATGATATAGATATTTCTCCACCAAAGAATATGCAAAAAAAGTAAACACACAAGAAGAACCTCAACATCATTTCTCTAAATTAGGGAAATGCAAATCAAAACCACATGATACCACTTCATGCCGACGAGGATACCTAATAAATGAAAAGATAGACTATAACAAGTGTTGGTGAAGATATAGAGAAATTAGAACTCTTACACATTGCTGGTAGGGGTGTAAAATTGCACAGCCATTTGGAAAACAGTTTGGCATTTCCTCTTAAAGGTAAATGTAGGGCTACCAAAAGACCAAGCAATTCTACTCTGTATGTACTCAGGAGAGCTAAAAACATATGCACACAAAAACTTGTACACAAATATTGATAGCTGGATTATTCACAAAAAGTGCAAACAACCCAAATGTTTGTCAACTGACCAGTGGATGGGTAAGCAAAATGTGGTTTATCCCTTCAATGGAATTCTGTTTGACCACAAAAAGGAGTGAAGTACTGGTTCATGGTGCAACATGCATGAACCATGAAAACATTAAACTTGGTGAAAGAAACCAGACACATAAAATCACATATTCTGTGACCCCATTTATATTAAATGACCAGAATAGGCAAACCCATAGAGATAGAGACAAATTATTTGTTGTTAGGGGCTAGAAGAGGACACAAAGAAATAACTGCTAAGGGAGGGTGGGTGATGGGTATTGAGGAGGGCACCTTTTGGGATGAGCACTGGGTGTTGTATGGAAACCAATTTGACAATAAACTTCATATATTGAAAAAATAAAAATAAAATACAGGCAGAAAAAAAAGAAATAACTGCTAATTGGTATAAGCTTCCTTTTGGGGATGATAAAAACATTCAGCCATGAGATAATGGTAATGGTTGCACAATTTTTGAACATTGTAAAAACCACTAGATTGTATACTTTAAAAAAATGAATTTTATGGTGAAGTATATCTCAATCTGTTATAAGAAGTATAGGTGTATAATTTCTTCCCGTTTTTTTCCTGGAGTTCTAAATCCCTTCATATTTTCGTATTTACTCTTGTGACCCACAGGGGTCACAGTTTGGAACCTTTGAACTCCTATACTTTAGTGTTCCTTTCTGGTGTAAATTGTGACTTCCTGCATCAGTGATTCAAGCTGTTTTAGAATAAAGAAAATTATTTCCATGAACAGTGTTGCTGAGCATCTCAACAGTAGGATTCATAATTATCTAGCATGTTCTTTAAGGGATTGATTCATTCTCTGAATACTGAGAATGTGTATTTGTTTAGTATTTTTAGTTTGAGTAATAGTTCATTGTCATCATACCCTTATTTGAAGACATTTTAAATATAAAATCTTACTAATATAGTACCGTAGGAAGTTTATAAATAAAAACATTGAGTTTACAAATGTCTGTTAAGAATGTGGTTTGAAAATTATGAAGTACATTTTTATAAAAAGTAATGTTATAAATAATTATTTTACATTTATTTTTTTAAATTGTTTTTTAAGGTTTATTCATTTTTCAGAGACAGAGAGAGACAAAGCGTGTGTGGGGAGGGGCAGAGAGAGGGAGACACAGAATCTGAAATAGGCTCCAAGCTCGAGCTGTCAGCACAGAGCCCCACGCAGGGCTTGAACTCACAAACCGCGAGATCATGACCTGAGCTCAAGTCTGACGTTTAACTGACTGAGCCACCCAGGCGCCCCAATTATTACTATTATTCTAAGTGGCAGATAGGTTTAGGCCAGTTCATAAAAGTCTATAAAATACATAATGAATGGCTGTAATTCAGATTGAAATAATAGTTTCAAAATACCAGTAATTAAATAAAGCAGGAAAAATAACACTATCTCCCAGGGGTTACTTAACTTTTTTTTCCATGAAACATCTCATTATAGGTATTTGTTAAACAGAATGGAACCTCTCTTCAGAAGAATGTACTGAATTTTTCATACACTTTCAAGGGATTCATAAACATCTTAGTTCAGCAAACCTTTGGGAAAAGTGTATTAGTCTACTTGGGCTTCCATAACAAAATACCACAGACTGGGTGGCTTAAACAATACAAATTTATTTTCTCACAGTTCTGGAAGACTAGAAGCCCAAGATCAAGGTGCCATCAGTGTTGGTTTCTGATGAGATTTGATTTTCTTCTTGGCTTGCAGTGCCCTCATATGACGTTTCCTCTGCACAGATGGAGATTTCTTACACCTCTTAGAGAAACCAGTGTTATTAGATTAGGTCCCCACTTTATGACTTCTTTTAACCATAATTATCCCCCTTGTCACATTGGGATTGGGGTTTTAACATATGAATTTTAGGTGACACAATTCAATTTAAAACAGTGTGCTAGTCTGTGCCTTACTTTGACCAAACCAAAAGACGTAATATGTTGTAATAGCTTAAGAAAAAAGAGGAGCATGAGGCTGGCTCAGTCAGTACATACAGCATGTAACTCTTGGTCTTGAGGTTGTGAGTTTGAGCCCCATGTTAGCAGTAGAGTTTACTGTAAAGAAAAAAGATGGGATTGAGTACAGTCAGAGAGCTTAACACCTAAAGATTCAGAAGTAATTAAAAAAATATTAATATGCCTTCACAACATTGAAATCTGGAAAGAGAGATAGTCCAGAGAGGTTATTAAGATCTCAGAAATAATTTCTGGTTATTAAAATTCCAAATGCAAAAGGAATGAATGGTGAAGAAATCTAAAGAAATTAAGTGGTTGCTCAATGACTTCAGACTAATTAACATATTCCCAAGATAGAAAGGATATTTAACCAAGAATAGATTATAAATATTACTAATGTAGAGAAAATTCAGGATTGAGTTGAACAAAAAACCAAGAATGGCAAAATGATCTTTGAAACATTTGTAAAATAAAGAATAACACAAAGATATAGAGAACTATTGCTTGGATAGATAGTTAATACTGGTAATGTTTATGTCCCTTCTATCAAAATGTGCTTTTCAAACTGAAAGGATAAGAGTAACCATTTTTGAAAAGCTTCTTGAAGGACAGAGGTGCAAAGATTATAGGAGTTGATTCAAGTATTATGAATAACTTCAAGAATCCTGACTTAGATACTAAAATAATTCCAAGAAAAGAGAGAAGAAAGGTCAGAAGACTGGAAGAGGAAATGCAATTTTGATTTTCCAAACCAGGGAGTGAAAAGCATTAGAATTCCATAAACCAACAACTACCAGTAGTATACCCTAGGGCAGATGATGAATAAAGAATAGAAGAAATAGGAGAATATAGAAGAACATGTAGGAGAGGAAATAAATCTATAAGTTATATGGATTTGGTAAGAAGAAGGTTGGAGAAACTATTTCCTTTTCTGATTGATAATCACACGAGTAGAAATGTTGGAGACAAATGTATGTTAACTTCTACAAAGGTCCAACAAATTGTCTTATAGCCTTTGCACAATTCAGAAAAATTTGGTCTGGATACTAGAACAATGAACTTGGGTTGTCCTTCAATGTAGCACGGTCCAGAAAATCTCTAGGCAGAAAGCTAGTGCTATAATAGAGCTCATCTTAATTTGTTTTCCTTTTCTCAGAGATCATAGTCTTATGTTGCCTGTTGTCCAGGTGTCTGAATTTTTTTCACATGTTTTTTCCACCTTTTTTTGGTTGTTATAGCAGATTTACTGATCCATTACCAATTGCTCTGTCATGAGGAACAGCAGGAGTTCTGTGTCTGAGTTTTTAAATATCTTTTTTTGTTGCTACTAAAAATGGGTCTCTATTTTCTGACTGGCTGTTGTTTGTATTTACAAAGGCTTTTGATCTCTCTATGCTTATTTTATATTCTGCTACTTTACTAATTTTTCATATTTAAATTATTTCTCTGTTGACTGCTTTGGGTTTTCCAAAAAGATACACAATTATATCATCTACAGATAGATGCAGTTTTACGTCCTTTTATGTTTGTAACTGTTTTTCTTGTTTAATTGCATTAGCTAATAGTAATAACTATAGCGGGCACCCCTGTCTTCCATTTCCATTTTTGGCAGAGAAAGAAGTCTCTAGCGCTTCCCACTTGAATAAGAAGCTTGCCAATTTTATTTTGTTTTTGTACGTTTGTTTCTGTTTCACATGTTTTTTTTAAAAATCATTTTCTCAATAGATTGTCAACTCTTTGGGGCAGGGACTATGCCTCTTATGTACTGACCTACCATTCTTTTATTTGAACAGATATGGTCTAAGTATTTCTTATGCGTTATGTTCTGTGCTAGTCACTTGGCAAAACAAAACAAACCTAGCTATGTCCCATCACCATATCACACCACCTCCCCCCGAACCCTGCTGCCAAGATTAAGATATGATGGGAAATACAGACATTACGCAGAAAACACAAGTGTGGGAAATTTTCAGAAAGTGACAGTATTAAAAACTATAGGAGCCTATAGCAGAATGACCTAACCTAGTACAGGAACATCAGGTGATACGTCCCTAAAGAAATAATATTAAAGGAAAGTCTAAAGAGAAGAGACAGCTGACACTTCTCTAAGAGAAATCCAGTATTTCTGAACAGAAGAAAAAAGAGTGGATCACAAGAGATGAAGCTTTTTCAGTAGTTAGATAGAACTGGACGGTGGAGAGTTTAGTAAACCCTATTAGGATTTTGGAGTTTTTCCTTTAATATGGTAGCAAAATAGGAATGATGTTTGCTTTTGTGTGTATATATATATGTATTTATGTTTGATAACTGCTCTCAGTGCACATAGAAAATGAAATTGTAGGATGCTGAGTAGTATATAAGTTACTTGTAAATGCTGCTCATTAAATTTTAAACCAGTGACTTTCCAACATACAAACTGGAATTGCTGTGGCAGGCAGGTTTTAACTCTGAAAGCCAAGTACTATTTTTTTGTAAACAAGAAATACATTCATTCTGAATTCTTTTTAAAAAGTTAAGGAACACAAACTTCTTAGTGTCTGGATTTGAATTTTCAATTCATCCAATTACTAGCTTTTTGAAAGAATTACTAAGTTGCTAGAAGCTTTGGTTTTCTCATCTCTAAAAGGAAGTATTGTTTTAAGGATGAGCTGAGGGAAGGCTTGTAAAGCACTTAGGATTTGGCTGGCACATATCTGTCAAATCTTAGCTCTCTTTATTAGCTATTCTTTAAGAACTTCAGTTCTTAAATATAAGCACAAATAAACAGAAAATTACAAAGCAATAAGGATGCAGACCGTACATTTAGGCATTCTCTTAATGATGACATCCTGCTTATTCAGGTGAGGAAAACACATCTTAGGAGAAGTAGTTTATTTAAGGTTCATGACTAAATAAATAGTAGAGTTGGGGATGATTCCGGGGAGTCTGGTTCCACAGCCCCAACTCACCTCCTTATGTGGCCTCTTTTCTAAAGCAGGATCACTTTTGGAAGATTCTTTCTCTTTCATTTGACTGCAGTAAAAAACTACAAAACCATGTTTCGTTTTGGAAAGAAAAATAATAAATACAGGAGATTGATAACTTTGGTATTTGGTTAGTGGGACTAAAAACAATCTAAGCCATAATACATTATTTCCTGATTTAGGTGATAATAACTTTTTCCTGCTTGAAAACTCTTTATTAGGAGTTCTAGTTAATTAGCTGATCCATTAATTAATTAGCTATTAATGTATAGTTATAGAAGTAATGATTTATCAGACCCTGTGTTTTTCTAGTACATGTTACCTCTAAAAGGGACTGCTGTGAGAACATCTAGCATGGCTGCATTTGAACACTGTGGTTATAGTGAGAAGATAGCATATGTACATTCTTCTATGTGTGGAGTTTTCTTCTCTTGGGGACTGATGAGGGGCATTAGGGAGAGTGCAGTTTGATTTGTGGGAGCTGTCTGCTTATAATATCGAAATAATTGTGTTACATAACTGTCATCTTTGTAAAAATACTTTTGTAGAATGGCAGTATATGTAAAGTAGCTCACTTAATTCTAGTGTTAATTATAAGAAAGGGGGGGTGAGGATCTCTTTTGCATGGCTGGTGGGAATGCAAACTGGTGCAGCCACTCTGGAAAACAGTGTGGAGGTTCCTCAAAAAATTAAAAATAGAACTTCCCTACGACCCAGCAATCGTATTACTAGGTATTTATTCAAGGGATACAGGTGTGCTGTTTCAAAGGGACACATGCACCCCAGTGTTTATAGCAGCACTATCAACAATAGCCAAAGTATGGAAAGAGCCCAAATGTCCATCGATGGATGAATGGATAAAGTGTAGTCTGTGTGTACACACACACACACACACACACACACACACACACACACACACACACAATGGAGTATTACTTGGCAATCAAAAAGAATGAAATCTTGCCATTTGCAACTACGTGGATGAAACTAGAGGGTATTATGGTAAGCGAAATTAGTTAGAAAGAGACAAATATCATGTGACTTCACTCATATGAGGGATTTAAGATACAAAACAATGAACATAATGGAAGGGAAGCAAAAAATATATAAAAACAGGGAGTGGGACAAAACATAAGAGACTCAAATATAAAGAACAAGCAGAGGGTTGCTGGAGGGGGTTGTGGGAGGGGGGGTGGGCTGAATAGGTAAAGGGCATTAGGAATCTACTCCCGAAATCATTGTTGCACTATATGCTAATTAACTTGGGTGTAAATTAAAAAGTTAAGTTAATTAGTGAATTAAAAAATTAAAAAAGAAAAAGAAAGGGGAGGAGCCACCTGGGTGGCTCAGTCAGTTGAACATCTGACTTTTGATTTTGGCTCAGGTCATGATCTCAGAGTGCTGGGACCAAGCCCCACATGGGGCTCCACACTCAGCGTGGAACCTGCTCAAGATTCTGTTTCCCTCTGCCCCTCTTCCCTGCTTGCCCTCTCTGAAATAAAATATAAAATTAAATTAATTAAATTAAATTAAGTTATTTATGTTAACAGAAATAATCATTGATTTTTTTTAACTTCTAAATAGGATTTTTTTAAGGTAGAGTAAATGTATGAGAAATTAGCAGTGTCATGTTTTATGTTTTCAGATATTGTTTATCAGTTTTAAAATCATTAATGTTTATGAAATTAAAATATTTTATAATATTTCAAAATATTTATCAGACTTCCATTTATTTACAAAGGTGGGAAATGAACTATAATCTCTTTACCTGTGTTTTTAGGAATACTCCTAAAATTTTTAAAGAAATCCACACCTGTTATAACAAATTCAGTCAATGCTGAAGGATAGAAACCGTGTCTTCCTCCTTAATTCCAGTCCCAGGGGTTTTCTTCCACAATTTATATATACCCGTAGACTCTTTAACATATATATAAGTATATATACATATGTATATCATATGCTTATGTAAATATATACATTTAGCTCTGCATACATCATTTTTAGTTAAAATTAGATCATATTTCTAATCAGATCATATTTTAATCTTATTCTGAAACATGTAACTTAATGTGCATATCTTTCCAAGTTAGTACATATAGAATTCATTCAGTTTATTGAATATTTTATTATAAGGTTATATTAGTTTATTCATTTGCATACTGATAGAGATTTAAATTCTTTTTTTTTCTATTTTAGAGAAGTTTACTAAGCATTTTGAGATAGGTATTATCTTCTCTATTTTAGAGATGAAATTAAGACACAAGGAGGTTAGGTAACTTGGCCTAAATTGCACAGCAAGTAAGTAGAGCTGGTGTTAGAATCCTGGCAATCCAGTTCAGAATCCAGTCTTAAATACTACATAATGTTACTCTTTTCTTTCTGCCTTAGTCTACCTACCGAATTGAGGGGGGAGAAAAATCAATGTATGAAATATATTTAATATGAAAACTCTCCTGAGGATAATTTAATATGCTACTTTAAGGATATTGGAAACCTAGGGTCACAGATTACACAGTTATAATTTGTGGTTGTTTCTAATATACAAGTAGAAGGTTTGAACCAGTGCTACTCAAATGTTAATTTACATAAAAATCTCTGGGAGTGGGGAGCATCTTGTTAAAATGTACCTTCTGATTCAGTAATCTGGGGTGGGGCCTGAGCCTACATTTCTAGTAAGTTCCTGGTGACGCCCGTACTGCTGACCTGTTTGTGAGTAGCAAAACTTTAGGCAATTTATACAGACCTTTGGCAAATCGTATTGATTTTATTGAATCAGTTTTTACATCATTTTATTTATGGTACCTATTTTTATAAGTTATAAGTGTTAAATAGGTGGGGGTTTCTAGTTCTATGTAGCATTTAACATTGCTGAAAATAAATCGTGGTTTCTGTAGTATTAATGTACAATACTTAAATAACTATAATCAGATTTATTTATGTACTAAATACAGCTTACACACCTTTGTCTCCATTTCCATTGTATCATTTTTAATGGAGGGAAACATTTATTTTCATTTTGAAGGCTATCGCTGTAGTTGAGCTGAAAGGTTGTTTTCTGACTATTATTTTCTTCTTTGATAATAGCATATTTTACACAATTACAAAAGTGAATACTTGTTCAGTGCTATGCGCCACACAATGTATCAAGTGCTTAATTGGCATGATTTGACTTCATCATCATGACCTCCCTCATTTATTCATTCATCAGCTCTTTGAGCACCTGCTCTATTCCAGGAACTGTGCATGCAATGGTGAGCCAAATAAGCAGATTCTGCTCTCCCAGAGCCTAGTATATTGCAGGGTGCTATACAATAATCAGGCAATCACAGGAATGTGATGGTTGTGAAAGACAAGTTGTTAATTACCATGCTTGCTATTGTCTCTACTCTTTTCAACCGTCAGAGAGAATTCTACTTTAGCTCTCTAACCTTCTCCCACCTAGCTTCCTCCTCTACCCCACTGCAAGAATTCTTTCTCTTACAGCTGGATTCCTGAGCTGTTGTGATGCCAAATCGACCTAATGATTAGAGAGAGACTAAACTTTACAAGTAAAGATGAGCAATAGGTACAAGAAAAAAAAAAGAATACCTGAAGGGACACTGTTCACATTAATTGAAGGAGTAAATATCCTCAGCACTTTAAATGGGAGTTTGAGGTGACCCTCAGTAACTTATTTCAGTTATTTTAATGCTTCCATGTGCCCAACTTTGTGGTAAGAAGTGCAGGAAATCAGCAGATACCAAAATAGGGTGTAATTCTGTCCCTACTCTTAGAACCATTAGAATTGTTGATGAGAAGAGGTTGAAAGATTTAGAAGACAAGGCAAGAAAGACATTATTATTTTTTAAGTACCAACATGTATGACCATTAAGCAGCAAGTGCATTGTGGACTAATTGAGCATGCTCTTGGTGGGATGCTGTTTTGAAGAAGTATGTGATTCTCTTTTCTAATAGTAGTTCTGAGTTCTCTTTTGATAGAATTTTTTTCCTGATATTAATCAGATCTATAAATTTGATCTTCATGTATATAATACCACATTGTTGTGATTTCCAAAATGTTCTGTTATCCCTACTACGGTTATAATTTGGGGCTTCATTTTATTGTTTTGAAGATTATCATAAGAGATTTTAGTTCCTGAACACTACAAGTAGCTCTATGTAGTTGTATTTCTTTTAAAGGTAGAATCCGAAAAAAACTTTATAAATTTTATCTTGGAAATTAGTTTATTATTGTGTTTAATTTTAGGAAATGGTGCTCTTGCAGAACATTCTGAAAATGTGCATATTTCAGGAGTGTCAACTGGTAAGTCATTTTTTTGTAATGTTTAAATTTCATGCATGACTTATATGGTAAATATTGAAAGCCACCTGGTATCTTACAAAGTGATATTTGGCTATAAAAATTATTACTGCTTTTTGCAGCATGTAATAAGGAATGAAGTAACTGGAACATGGAGAAATTCTCATAAGATAAAGTTGATACTTGCATGCCTCTGGATTGATTATACTCTTCCATACAGACGGCATAATTATTTTTTCTTATAAACATTAAACCAAAAAAAGTTAGCTCGACTTGCATTAGTATTTTCTTTCCATACAAAGTTACATGAAATGAAATTTATTAAAATGTAATTTTGAGTCTGTTTCTAGTATTAGAGCCTTAGAAAAGCATTTTTCTTTATTTTTTTATTTGAGTTACTACTATGCATAAAATTGTTCTTCTTAAGTGCACAATTTATGTTCTTAAAAAGCAACCCAACAACATATTTGTATCCGTGAAATTCAGAAACTTGTTGAAGCAAATGCACTTTTTCCCATTCATCTAAGCTTTTATAACTTAATAATTACATAAAGGTCTATTACTATTATAGTTTTCGTTCTTAACATGATTTCCACAGCCTTGTTTTCTTTTTTGCTGTGTCAACTATAATTACTTAGGAGAGCAAAATCTTTTATTGTTGCATTTAGTGAAATAGAATTTCTTACCATTGTATTAATTATATTATTATTTCCTTTTAGTCTTGATAAGTTTTATGTGGTTAAAAAAATTATACTTTGTGTATTTATCAATCTACTGATTGATTTCCTCATGTCACCTTGTCCTTTGGTTATTTTTTCCTCAGATGAAGTAAAACAGACAGTTTTCTCTTTGGTTTTATGTCTGATTTTATATTCGAAAACTTAGTAGACTTAGGAGCTCTAAGAGTTAGTTTGCAGAGCCAAATGCATTGACAAGTGTGGTTTTCTGAAAAATGGAAGTGAGTGCCTTAGTTTGTTTCACTGTTCTCTTGTCTTTGAGTTCTGTATGATTTTCTACACATCAAGCAAAAATAAACTTATTTAAAAAATGACTTCGATTTTGTCCCTTTTTCTATTTTGAATAGCTAATGAGAATTACAATTATTTTTCCAAAACATTGAGGACCATGTTAATCTGCCCGGGCTACCATAACAAAATACACAGACTGAATGGCCTATGTAACAGATATATTTATTTTTGCATAATTCCAGATGTTATAAGTTTAAGACCAAGGAGCTAGCAGGGTTAGTTTCTGGTGAGATCTCTCTTCCTAGCTTACAAATGGCCACCTTCTTGCTGTGTCCTTTCAATGGCATTTCATCTGTGTTCAGAGAGGTCCCTAGTGTCTCTTCCTTTTCTTATAAGGACCCTAAGTCCTATAGGATTACATCCCACCCTTATGGCCTCATTTAACTTCATTTTACCTCCTTAAAGGCTCTGTTTCCAAATACAGACAAATTGTGCTTAAACAAATGAGTTTGACAGGGGACCCAATGCAGTCCATAACAAGGACTTCAAAGAATTTTTTTCTTATGTAGGTTCTAGCTACTGATATTTATTGTATTTGAAATTAAAACTGAGAAATTATTTTAAAATGCATTAATTTATTTTCAAGTAATAGTAATGAATCTATTGCATGTTTACATTAATAAAATAATTCTGTAAAAAATGAATTTTCAAGACAAACATCAGTAAGAATTTATAATTTTGCAGTCTTTAAAGAATAGCTTAAGGGAATATAGCTGGATTTTTAGATGTGTAGAAAAAGATCTGTAGAAAAGACTGCCTTCAGTCTTTTAGTATGTTATTTTGTTTGACATATATGAAGACAGTCCAGTCTCACACTGATGTGTAATTGGTAAAAGGAGGAGTATTTTTAACAGCCTTGTCAGATAATTTTGAATATTCTTCTTTGCTATTATACCAAAATTCAACAATTTGTAGTTCAAAGGTAGTTTCAAGTGGAATCTGAAACCATTGTAGTGAACTTTTTATTCTCTGTTACAGAAAAACCCAGTTGTCCTTTCTTGCCCTTGGGATGGGATTTTCTTTTACCATGCATTATTTTGTAATATGCAGTAGTAATTTACAAAATAATTGTTTTCTGAGCTTTGCAGATTCATATGGAGTATGAGAGCTATGGAAATTTCAACAGATTTAGTATTAGGCTCAGAATTTTGCTTCATTTCATCAAGATTAGATTCTACTTCATAATTTTTATGTTTGCTTGAAATTAGACTATGAAGCCACTAAGCTTTGATGTTTGTTGGACATCAGAATTACCCTTAAATAGATTCCTATTTGAAAAAAAAAATCAGCTTAAAAATTCAGCACTTAGAATATGTAGTTTTGCATATATTAATTTTGTTTATTTTCTTTTTATCTTGTTTATTTTCTACTTCTGTATTTCAGACATATATTTAGAAATGTGTATTCGTTTGCTGGGGCTGTCATAACTAAGTACCATAAACTAGGTGACTTGATAGGTTTATTTTCTCACAAATCTGGAGGCTAAAATCTGAGATCAGTGTGTTGATAGAGTTGGTTTCTTCTGAGGCCTCTCTCTTTGGCTTGCAGGTGTCCATCTTCTCCATGGATCTTCACATGGTCTTTCCTCTGTGTATCTGTGTGCTAATCTCTTCTTATAAAGGCACCAGTCATAGTGGGGCCTGGGTGGCTCAGTCAGTTGAGCATCCGACTTCGGCTCAGGTCATGGTCTCACACTCTGTGAGTTCAAGCCCTGCATCAGGCTCTGTGCTGACAGCTCAGACCCTGGAGCCTGTTTCAGATTCTGTGTCTCCCTTTCTCTCTGACCCTCCCCCGTTCATGCTCTCTCTCTCTCAGTCTCAAAAATAAATAAATGTTAAAAAAAACAAATTTTAAATAAATAAATAAATAAATAAATAAATAAATAAATAAATAAATAAAGGCACCAGTCATATTGGACCAGTCATGAGAGCCCACCCATATGACCTCATTTTAATTTAATTACCTCTTTAAAGATTCTATCTCCAAACCCAGTCACATTCTGAGGTACCAGAGGTTAGGACTTTAACATAGGAGTCTGGGGAGGGTGACACAATTCAGCCGATAGCAAAATGTGTATTTTAATGAAACGTTTATGCATCAAATTTATACATCAATAAAATGCTTAATTTCAGAGGTCAGTGAAACCTTATTAATGGTTTATTGTTTTTCCTGAAGGTTGTTCTTATAAAATCTTTCTTCTATGTAAAAAGAATAATATGAAATCTATTCCAGTTATCCCATTAAAAAATAAATGGATGCTGTCTCAAAAGGTGCCCTCAGATACAGATTCATTGTGGTTTTGCTTTGGCCAGTGTGCAGCTATAGAAGATGTAATACTTGGTATTACATCTCTGAATTCTGTGCATCTCTAGGTGAAATGAGAGCTCCTTCAGCACTGGTCTAAATGGAGAACGAGCCTTCGGAAGAATCTCTAAATGTAGGACTTGCTTCCTCTTGAGACCAGCAAGCAGCAGAAGCGGCTTCTGCTTCATCCCTGCTCTCATATTACCTCTGCTACTCTCTTTGATGGTGCTCCGTGCTCTTGTCCAGTCTAGTTCTGTGCTTTTTGGAAATTGTACTGACAGTTTTAGAAATAATTTTAATTTGCCTACAGTTAGTGTTTCCACGTAGTTAATTGTCCAAATCAGAACACTTTCAAAGTGAAAAGTAACACTATTTTTATTATTCTAGTACTACAGACAAAACCAGGACTCTCCCGGACTGTGCAGGATATAAGGTCACTCTATGTGTGGGGCGCCTGGGTGGCTCAGTCTGTTAAGCATCCTACTCTTGATTTTGGCTCAGGTTATGATCTCATCATTAGTGAGATCAAGCCCCATGTTGGGCTCTGGGCTGACAGTGTGGAGCCTGCTTGGGATTCTCTCTCCCTCTCTCTCTGCCCCCTCTTTCCCCCGCTTGCTCTCTCTTTCTCTATCAAAATAAATAAACAGCTTTTTTAAAAATCACCCTGTGTGTAATGAATTAAGTTTCATTTAACATGTATTAAAGCTCCTGTGGGCCTTGTGCCAAGAAGGGTGGGAATAAGAAATGAGTAAAACATTCTTATCTCAAGGAACTTATTTTAATGGAGGAAGTAGATATGTGCAAAATGCAGCTGTAATGTTGTCTTAATGTAGTATCCTATAGTGAATAATAAGCATATTAATTGAGAAAATTAGTTTATGAAAGACCTATTTACAATATGTAGTGAGTAGTAAATGACAGTATTTTTCATATTTCATTATGAATAGCACTAAGACTTAATTTTATTTTATTAATATGAATTTTGAGAATTCGTATGAATTATAGGAATGATTAATTTCTGATTGACAGTGTATTTTTGGTTCTTAGGCTTCGGGATAATTTGTTTCTATTTCCAATAATTCTGTTCATTTTTGTCTTCCTCCTCCTCAAATCTTTGCCCAGAGAGAGAAGTCTTTGTCCTTTTGCTGGTTCTTATAAGTATTGGCATAAGAAAACGTAAATTATCAAAAAGTATATATCAGATGATTTTAAAATGGGGAAGCATTACTGGATAAAATTTTATTTTCTATACATGTTTTATTTAGAACTTTTCATGGTCCAGAATTTTAAATCTGCTTTCATATATACAATAGAGGAAGGAGAAAGACAAATGGTATTTTTGTAAATCTAATAATATGTGAAAATCATGAAATTATATGAACTGTCAAATAATTTAATTGTATATGTTGATAGAGTAGAAATACTATTTCAGTGTTCTTTTTAAAAAATGTGTAAATCAAATGTCTCCTGTTCTCCTTTAAATGTCTAAGTCTTTAAAACAGCTAACTTAACTGCTTATTTGCATAGAATGAGACATTTCTTAGGTGAGATTGATTAATAACAAGATCTTTACATAAGTTAAACCAGTCTATTTGACTTTTAACTTTATGATCTGTGATATTTATTTCTTTTTTTTTTTAATTTTTTTTTTCAACGTTTATTTATTTTTGGGACAGAGAGAGACAGAGCATGAACGAGGGAGGGTCAGAGAGAGAGGGAGACACAGAATCGGAAACAGGCTCCAGGCTCTGAGCCATCAGCCCAGAGCCTGACGCGGGGCTTGAACTCACGGACCGTGAGATTGTGACCTGGCTGAAGTCGGACGCTTAACCGACTGCGCCACCCAGGCGCCCCTGTGATATTTATTTAAATCAGAATAATTCTACAAATAATTTGGTTATGCCCTCCCTATTCTTAATTACTTCCAAATCAAGGTTTTTACTTGCTTTCATAAATTTTACTTACTCATTATGCAAGGTTCATCAAACATTTAGAAAAACATGGAAAAAGAGCAAGAAGATTAAAAAAGTCACCCATTAACTCTGCTTATTAGTATAATTAATAATAGTATTTTATTTCATCTGTCCTTTTTCTGTACATATATTAAAATTAATTGTATATGCATTTGAATTATAACTAATTTTGTCTCTTGCCCTTTCTGTTGAACATTTTATAGAATACATTTTTTCATAACCATTATTTTAATACCTGTATAAAATTCCCTTCAGTGGCTATGTTTTTTTTTAAATTTTTTTTTTTATTTTTTTTTTTAACTTTTTTTTTTAACGTTTATTTATTTTTTAGGACAGAGAGAGAGAGAGAGCATGAACGGGGGAGGGGCAGAGAGAGAGGGAGACACAGAATCAGAAACAGGCTCCAGGCTCTGAGCCATCAGCCCAGAGCCCGACGCGAGGCTCGAACTCACAGACCGCGAGATCGTGACCTGGCTGAAGTCGGACGCTTAACCGACTGCGCCACCCAGGCGCCCCTTCAGTGGCTATGTTGTAATTTTCTTAAACATATCGGTGGATTGTTTCCAATGGTTTTTTCCTAGTCTGGGTCATGGTGCAAGCGTTTTTTTTTTTTTTCTAAGACTTTTTTTAGCATAGATTTCTAGAAGTGGGATTAGTGTATTAAAGGTCATAAATAATTTAATTTAGAAACTTTTTGACAGATTTCTTTCAAAAAGGACAATACCAGTTTACACAGCTGTGTGCAGTGTATGAGAACACTTGTCTTGGGTGTGATCATGTTTTTCTCTTTAAACTTTTTTCTTATAGTATTTCTTTTAAAGTCCCAACCTTTTATTTTCCCCAGACTGTTCAGAAATGTAATTGTTTACTTCTCTTTTTGATTCATGGCTGAGAGTTGTGGCCTTGCATAGAATGAGAGAATGAGATTGGCTTTCTTTTATAGTTAGGCAAAACTACCCTGAATTTTAAAGAAGATTTTCTGGTTGCTAATAGGAACAGATGTTGGATCTTGCTGCTTTCTCAAATAGAACGTTTTTACATATGAGGATTAACACATTATCCCCAAGTCACTAGTCATACAGCTTCTAAATGCCTACCTTGTAACATCGATAGCTGAGGTTAGCTTTGTCTTGAGTCTACTTTACATTTAACTTGGATTTTTTTTTTGTCTTGCATTTCTGGGAGCTGAGAAAGAGAATATCTACTTAGGAAATTTCTTTTTTAAGCCTTGTTCATATTAACTGAATTACCAGAGCCTTGTTCATATTAACTGAATTACCAGAGTATATAAAATAGACTTCAAATATTTTTTTAACATTTTTAGAAAATTTTTATTTATTTTTTTAATTTATATCCAAGTTAGCATATAGTGCAACAGTGATTTCAGGAGTAGATTCCTTCATGCCCTTTACCCATTTAGCCCATCCCCCCTCCCACAACCCCTCCAGTAAGCCTCTGTTTGTTCTCTATATTTAAGAGTCTCTTGGGGCGCCTGGGTGGCTCAGTCGGTTGAGCGTCCGACTTCAGCTCAGGTCACGATCTCGCGGTCCGCGAGTTTGAGCCGCGCGTCAGGCTCTGGGCACATGGCTCAGAGCCTGGAGCCTGCTTCCGATTCTGTGTCTCCCTCTCTCTCTGCCCCTCCCCCATTCATGCTGTGTCTCTCTCTGTCTCAAAAATAAATAAACGTTAAAAAAAAAATTAAAAAAAAAAGTCTCTTAGTTTTTGTCCCCCTCCCTGTTTTTATATTATTTTTGCTTCCCTTCCCTTATCCTTATGTTCATCTGTTTTGTATCTTTAAGTCCTCATATAAGTGAAAGACTTCAAATAGTTTTTAAGTATGGTCCTCCCTTTATTTCGTCAGAATTTTTATTCTATTAAAGTCATTACCTTTGTGTTTGTATATTTGCATTTTATAGTTTCTATTATGGTATTTAGAGGCCTAGCATACTGCTGATCCTATAACCCTTTTAAAACAAATAATTAGTTGTGGCCTTTTTAATTAGGATATATTATTTTCTAAATTGCAGTTATTTTGCCTACAAATTAATTAGTAATATTTTGCATTAGTGTTAGAGCACTGTTGTAAAGTGACTTTTGTTTTTAGCTACTATTTTGGGCTTAAATACTGTAATGCAGTATTTTGAAGTTTCCCTGGAAGAACATCCTGTCTGATAACACTTTTTTATCCTAGAATTTTCAGATCTTCCGAAAGGAAATAAAGCCTAAACTCTAATTATTTGAAAGCAGTTTATAATTATTTTTTTAAATATAGAGAAGTTGCATGAATAAAGCAGCAGGTGTAAGTGGTCTTTGTACCTTTCACTTGTGATTTTAATATTATTTTCAATTATTCAAGCAAATACTGGACTTCCTCCTAAACTTACTAAAAAGAATTTCACCAGTTCTTTTGACCAGTATTATATGGTGTGTCTTTTATCCCTGTTTCAAATGGAGAAAAGAAATAAAGTTTATTATATTTTAGGTGATACTGAACCCATTAGGGTTTTTAGGATTTCAGAATATTAAAAAAATAGAACTTAATGTGAACCCAGGAAACCATCTTTCAAATGAATAAAGTGAGTAGAGAATACAAGACAGAGTTCATTTTTTAAAAAATAATGGACATGTTTTAAGATACTGTTAATTTTTAAAAGCATTGCCTGCCTTCAGAGAATTTATCCATGAAATGCTTTAGCTTCTGGAGTAGAGCATTCCTTGAAACTTTTAGAAAAGAAAGTAATGATAGTAATATAACTTTATGTATTGTACTTTTATATGTAGCATTACAAAGTATATAATTAAATATTATTTATGATGTTTTATTATATAATAATATTTTATGTGAAGCCTGTTTCTGTATTATGTAATAATATTTCATGTATTATCATGTCTTTATTGAACAATTGCATATTTATGGCAGATTATTACATAGAATAATTTTATATTATATTATCATAAGAAACAGTGTTAAAACAGTAAGCGTGAGCACCAGGACCATAGATAGAACAGGTGGTAATGTGACAGAAGTGTGTGACACTTAGACGATGGAAGTGAAACTCAACCACTTGAGTGAGCGAGCCAGATCCTGTGAAGATGTAACACATTGCGTTCAAAGGTTTGATGTTTTCTCTACTACTCTGTAACTTTGAGAATAATTCTTTTCCTACTTGGAGAATAACTCTTCAAAGTGAGATAGCATGTGACTTATTTGTGATTTTGCTGAGGCATGAATTTGAATTAGAGGCACTGTGCAGCGAGCGGTTGTGCAAGAGCCAGTCACTTGGTAGATGAGCAGAACGGACTTGGGATTCCAGTTGACTAATAGCTCCATAAAAGGGGTGGTGCGATCTAAAACTGCAGTACTGGAAATACAGTATCCAGAACAAAGTAGGTGGTAGTTGTTCTTTCCTCCTCTCTTAAACACACTCTGGGTAGTATATTTATTGCCGGGTGTCACTCTTGACAAGACACTAAGACACTCCTGGAAAAAGATGTGAGTATATAAAAAGCCCTGTCAGAGCTGAGAGAGGTGGCTTAGAACATCACGAGCATCAAGGCCAATATGTGTTTGCTCAGGTGCTGATTTCTGCTCTGCTTCTTCTATTTTTCCAGCAAGAATCACAGTAAACTTCAAAATTAATGTTATTTCCCATTCAGGGAATAGAAGTAGCTTGCTTAGCATTTGACTCTTCTGTAGTACTTAAAATTGGAAAATGTAGGTACCATATCAGTAGTTTTTATGCCCATACAGGAGAAAATTGCCCTTTTATGCCCTTAAAAAAAGGTATAAAAGTTTGAGTCTTCTCCATTTACCTTATCTTACACTTTGCTAGCAAAATTCAGAATTACTCTTGCTACTTAGAAATTTTAGGATAAAGCTACTTGGATAGTTCTATTAAGGGTACTCTCCTTATCTTATTCATATTGTGCTATGACCCTTTTGGAACTGGAAAAACTGTATGTTTTTTTTTTTCCTATTTTTCCTCCTTTTTCCATATTTTGTGCCTCTTGACTTTTTAAAAATGTATATATGTGTGTGTGTGTGTGTGTGTGTGTGTGTGTGTGTGTGTATATATATATATATATATATATATATATATATATTTTCTTTTTTTTTTTACTGCAATGTTCCCTTGATCATTGTTTGTTCTGGACAACCTGCCTTGATTAGAGCTGAAGACCACATGAAATATTTTGGTCCTCAAAAAACATATTTAAACTAACATGAATAAATATATTGCTGCATTCATTCTTACATATCTACGTTAATGAAAAGGAATATTCATTTAATTATAAGGATTCTACTATAATATTCTACTTGTAGTAGAAATGTGTGATTTCTGGTAATAGGTTTGAAAATAATGAGAGTCCTGAGTGTAAGCGATAGATTGATACAAACTTTTCTGCCTGTACTGATTCTTACCTTTCAGATGACAGTTAAATCCTTCCCATCTTAAGCTAGTAAATATTGCTGTTAGGGTGCTAATAATTGTTTCCATAAAAAAAAGAGAAGTTTAGTTTTCTGACTTTCTGAAAACATTGGAATGAAGCGTGAAGTAATTCTAAGGGAATTCTACCCATGTCCAATCTCTTTCTCCTTCCAGTTCTGTCCATCCTCAGTATGTTGACTGTCCTGACATTTATGTTATGTGAAAGCTCAGCTCAGATACCAGGTATTCAAGGAATCTGGGCAACAAAGGTCAAAGAAATCAAAACACTGGGATGGGCAACACACCCAGTCAAGTTGTAAGAAGAGAACTTTCAAACTAAAGTCATTTCTTCCTGACCATGGGCTCCTAACCATCGTCTTCTGGGGAGGTTGCAAGGGCTTAGCTGTGTCACATGGGACTGTCTGAAGAGGGACCCTCTTGTACTTCATTCATCTGCAGATTCTGACGCTTGCCTGATACTGGGCTCAGTGGCCCATAGACTTCCTACTCAACATGCTTGCTTCCCAAACTCTGACTGTCCAACATTAAGAATATTACCACCTTCCATTAGTCCCCCAGCCTTCCCTGCTTTTCCCCTTCTCTGTTCCTCTGTCCTTTGAAATGTCTCCTTCAGCCTTTATCACATCCTCTTACTGCTGTTTTATCCCATGCTCTAAACATCTTACCTGTAATTAACCCCTACATGTATATTTTTCTTATATAAAAGGTAGGTCCTAGAATAGAGTTTATAAAGTCTTAATTCCAAAGAGACTTAGAAGCAGATTAGTCCTGCCTGCAGTCACTACGTAGATTTGTACTAAATAGGAATCAGTCTTTAGGTGCTTTAAAACCTTTTCTGTCTGTGTTAATACAGGACCAAAGTTCTTTTTTCCAAAATAGACTACTTTTATCTTTACTGAAATTCTGTTGAGGCAGCTCCCTCCACCTCCTTGATAATTATTCCAAGTGTCATAGGGAGCTCTAGGGCAGGTGTGTGTCTTAGTGGTTAAGAGTGTGTCCCTCGAAGCCTGTTGCCTAGGTTCAAACCCCAGTTGTGACACTTACTAGCTTTTTTGTGATCTTGGGAAAATTAATTTCTCTCTGCCCCCATTGTGTTCTTTTCTGTTAAATAGGGATAATAATACTAAGAGTTAAAGAATACTAGGAATTAAATACTAAGAATTAAAAGGAAGTACCCGACAGGCAGTAACATTATCATTAGTCATGTGATCCACAGGCTTGACCACACACTCCTCATTTTGATTGTATTTACAGGCCTTCAACTCATGAACCATAAACTTCTGACTTGCAGCAGGAATCTCATCTTCAGCCTTGTGCACCATAATTAACCTTTAAGTTTCAAACTGCTGCCCTTCTAAATTAACTGGACCAGTAGGTATCTGGTTTGCATGCTAATCATCTATCTACATATCCTAATTTTCCATGTCCTGGTGCCTGTACTGCTTTTGCACTGGCACACTCGTTTCCACGTATCCTGTGATTCCCTCGTCAGCTTTCCAGATCATTCTTTTCTCTCATCCCATGCGCCCATTTAGTAGTCACCATTTGCTTACCACTTTTCTTATTTTGGAGATGGCATTTTTTCTTAAGTACATCTGTTTCCATTGGAATTAAATTCTTCTCAGTAGTGTTTTCAACATTTGGAATTGCTTTTGTATTATCAGACATAATGGAGTTAATCTTTATAAAATACTGTACTCTGAAAATGAGACAGCCAAATGATAGTGACCACCATTGACTATAAATGCTGTCTTTTGCTTATAAACAGAGTGAACCTGCTCTTGTTAGATAATGAAACTTCTGTAAAGTGAAATTTTACAGGTTGGAGGATTTGCTTCTTAGCTGATTTCTATGCTTCACCAGTTTCTTTATTTGCATCACATCACTTCTTTTCATAGTAGCCTACCTTGGCTTGACCAGCGTCTACAGAATTGAGTCATTAAATTTTTCTAATTTGGAATGTGATCTTGCTTTACTCTGGCTCTGCCTACTTCTGTTCTGTGAAGGAAATGCTGTGTTAATAGTCAAGTAAGCCCTCCCTGTTTTATACTTATGTAATGCAGGTTTTTTGTATGTGTGGGTCTTTGGGTCTGTTTAGTAACACTATGTCCTCGTGATACATTGTGCGAAGTTACTTTAAAATGTATTATATCACTTAGGACTACGTATGTTGTTTTGTATGTTCTCCTGGCTGTTTATGTGTTTCTTGGATTATGAATAAGCATATCTCATTATTGCAACACTGCAGTTTCCATGAGACCATGAATTCTCCTCATGCTCTTTTGTGCCTTTCATATGTATTTTATCTACTTTGGTGGTCAGTGAGCACAGTTGATTTTTATTTGCTTTTCAGTTTCGTGATTTATTAAAACCAAAGGCACAAAGATTCCATGTCGCTTTTAGTCTCAACTACTTATCGTCCTAAAATGTCAACCTTTGTCAGTTTTGAAAAGAAACCCAGCTCTTCATCTGTAGAACAGGAAATTGTAGTTTTCATTTTCTTTTACAGGTAGTTCAGCTCTAATCATAAATTTCCTTGCCTGCTTCTTTTCTCCTCAGGCTTTAAAACCATGAAATCTCAAGTTGAAGAGCAGTTTATTTGACATTATTTTGAAATCATCCTATCCTCTCCTCTGCCATGTGTCCTGTAAAATAGAGGTTGTTTGAATACTTCCTATTTAAAGATGATAGCTATAGTACATTAATCTAGCTTAAAAACCATAATTCTTTGCTTTTCTTTGAGATTATTGGAATAGTATCAGGTTAAACATGAAGAAATCTTGAGTATTTTCTCAGTTTTGTCATTTTCTAAACTATACAGTAAGATCTTTGGATTTTAAGCCTGAAAACTAATATCAAAATCTTATTGAGAACTCCCATCAGAGAATCTCTGTCTATTCATTCCTTAATTTTCCCTTTCTTATTTGATAAGCAGTCAGATAACCTCTTCACTACATAATCTTATGGAGAAGATGCTGTCCAAGTTGAAAGCTGCCATCCTTTGAATGAACATTTGGGACCTCTTTAACTTGGGAGTTTCTGTTTCCTCAGTTATGGGAAATTTATCAAAAGTAGAGAGAATGGATTATCATCATCCAAAATTCTTGAGTGCTTCTTTATATCTAAAAATACCGACCAGAGTAAATTAGATACACATGTTTTTTGTGGATGTTTATATTCTAAAAGAGTTGATACTGGTTATTAAGAGATCAATTAAGGAAGCAAAATGAACAGACTAAAACATAGTCATTTCTGCCATAATGCTACATATGTGTTCCTAGAAACTCTCACGTTCTTTAAAATTAAACATTAAACTAACAGGGCATGTGACAGAAGTAGTGTTGATACAGATCACTTACAACTATGTAGCTTTGCAAAGTATAGCCCTGATGAAATATCAATCCAAATGCTAACACAGTCAAATACCCCTGGCATTTATACCTAGAATCAGTCCAGACTTTGCAGTCATATCTTTTAGGCTTCCTACTTACTCCTTGAAGACATTTTCTTCTAATGGAGAACAACTTCATCAATAATAAGAATATAATTCAGAAATACCCTTCATTAAAATGTTTTGTTTCCATAGCAGGAAAATGTCTTCGTGTCCCCATTTGTACAAGCAACCTCCCAAGATAGATTAAAATAGAGGAAAGTCAAGCAGTTCTTTAAGCTTGTAAAGTAACCACTTGGCAATAAAGGAAAGCCATTCTATAGAGTGTTTATATTTTTTCTTAAACTGTGAAAAACTCCTGCTTCTGATTACTTCAGATCATTAACATGCTGGAAATAAAATCTGTCACAACTTTGCATTATACTCACAAGATTCTTCTATCTACTAGTTACGTATAAACTATTTCTCACTGAAGAATCGGTCAGATTGGGGCTAAAATAATTATGTATAAGCAGTAGAGAACGAATGGGTAGAATAAACATGGGTAAAAGAAGGTCAGGTTTGGTATATCCCAAATTGGGAATGTAGTCAAAATCTGGAAAGATGAGCTTCAGACTAGAAGAAATATGTAAGCAGTGTGGTTCAAAACAAAATTAATTTCCTAAAGCATTATTTTGTGGGTATGTATCCTAACCTCATCCTTACCCCGGCTTCTGCCCATGTTAGATAACCAGTTAATTGCGGCATAATTTCTCATTCTTTCTAGAGCATAATGGTGCCAGTACATACTAAATGAATGATCTGTGTCTCTTTCCCACATAGTCTGAACACAGCCTTAGTAGCCATCTCAATACAGCATTCCAAGGCATTACTACCAACCAGTCTGACTTGGTAGATCATGTGCTGTTATTTATTGACAATTCACTGCAATCCAAGCACTGTGCTAAGTCCTTTACCATAATAGTTATATTTAGCCTTTGTAGCATTCTAGATGGTAGTAGTGTTTAAATCCCCATTTATAAGTGAGAGGATGGAGGCTTAAGTATTATGAAATTGATTTGTAACAATAAGTCACCCCAAATCTTTTAATATAAGGATATAAAATTAACAACATTAATATAAATAAATTTAAGAAAAATGATATTACAGTTGATGGTAGGTACTTGAGCTGAAGGGTTACAATGAATTAGAAATGGGAAATCATTAGAAGACCCTGAAATAATGAAAAAAATAGAGGACTCACAGGAAGTCAGTTGGAAGATTGGGGTGGATGTTGGGAGATAAAGCAGGCCTGAGGTGATAAAGGCATTCTCAGAGTTTGACTTGGAAATCTCTAGTTTTAGTCACTATTAGGCCTGACTTACTTCATATGCTTGGAAATCCTTGAGGTCACCTGTAATACTAAAGTAAATTTCCTTTCTATTTGAATTAGATGAAGTGACTATTCCTTTAACCAGTTGATGCCTAAGAATAAAGATTAAGAATATAGGATAGAAAGAAAGATTTGTGAAATATACCATCCTGATCATGTTGAATTTGATGTTGGAATGTCCAGCGGGCATTTGACTAATGCAGAATCTCTGCGTTAGAGATTTTAAACCCATGAACTGTAGATAATAGTTGAAATTGTACGATGGAATGGGACCCTTCCCTAGAGAGTGAGGGGAGCAGAAGGCTTGGAATGAACTACAAACACCAGCATTCCAGGAGCTGGCTGAAGAAGGAGGCCTTGGACTAGAGAACTAACAGAACAGTCAGAGGGAGGAGGAGAGCCAGAGAGGCTGTGTCAGCAAGTCAAGGTAGTAGTGTATCAAGAAGAAACAAACCACTGTCATATACTCCAGAGAGATCAAGGAAGATGGGAATTGAGCATCCCTTCGATACGGCACTGATGTCTGTGATGGTTTTGCCAGCTGGCAAGATTTTCATGGAATTCAAATTGGAATCATATTTCAGTAGGTCAAAGAGAAATTAAAAAGTCAGAAAATACAGAAAAATGTATGAGTTCATCCTGATGAGCCATCAGAAGGGTAGTGGAAATATATCATCATGATGGGATATGGGGTTGGGCATGAGTTAGCGCTGAAATAGACCTTAGAGATATTCAAATAGCAACTTCTTATTTTAACACATAAAGAAATCAAGACCCAAAGAAGTTTAGTAGTTTACAGCATGACAAAACCAGTAAATGGCAGGTAGAACGGATAGCATCTAGGTCTCATGAATCCAAATCTACCCAGATATATATGTAAATTCCTAGCCCAAAAGGGACAGAAAACTTTTTTAGTGGTTTCTAATGTTAATCTTACTGTTTTAACATTTGAATTTACTCTTTCTTAGAGAAAGGTATGCTCTATGGCTGTTCTAAATTATATTTATCTATATGCCCAGCGTACTGTACATGCAAAAAATGTGTTGATAAAAAACCACCAGCTGGATCTGAAACAAAATGCCAAACTCAGTCATGTTGCAAATGTGCAAAATTAAATCAAAATATGTATTCATAACCAATTAAGGGAGAAACATGATACTAGAGTTTTGTTTTTAAAGTACTTATTGAATTAGAAATGTAAAATACTGAATCTCAAAATAACCGTTCTTATGGGTGGTGTGTCTTATCTTCGGGCAGTCGTATGAAAATGAAGTATTTTTGAGCATCCATATCAGAACATAACATATTTCATTTTTGGTATAAGAGCACCACCTATGGGTGTCTCAGTTATTCAGGGGGGAGAAATTTAAAACCAAACCTAATAAAATTCCAGCTTTTCACCAATAACTGGTCCATCCACTTATATAAAGGCTAACAATTGTCTACGTTGCCATAAATTATCCCTACCTGGTTTTTGCTTTGGCATACTACTCTGAAATGCTTTGGCATTTCACACATTTGGCACATTATCTGCTGACTTCTGGATAGGTAAAATGTGCACTGTGTCACTGTGAGAGTTCAAGATAATGCAAGAACAAACCAGGAAAGTGTTGGTAGTAGTTTGAGTTTATTTTGTATTTCTTCACGATATTCAGATCTGATCACATACTGATATTTTAATCACTGTTTCAAGCCTTTATTTTTCACATAATTTAGGAATCATTTATCACCCTGTAATAAAATTTAGAAATATTCATAGAATAAATTGAAGATTTCCTTTGCAGTAATTTTGAAGTATAGTGTTTTGCTGTCTTTATCCAGTCATCCACTAACTTCTTAATGACCCAGCATCTTACTGTTGTGTTTATATGTGCTTCCCCTTAATTATTTTGTCCAGAAGACTATTTATATACATACATATGTATATAATAGTTTTTTCATTTAAAGTATCCAGAAAATAAAATGGTACTTTTAAGGATCTAAACACAGTAGTTTGGCAAACATTGAACTTTATAGGTAGTTTATAAGAAAGAAAATGAATTTAAAAGGTGAGTTTTGAAAAAAGATAGATGGATCACTTGATCAGAATCCATGGCTAAAGCTCGTAATCCTGACTCTTAAACTGTTATTCAGAGATCTAATTTGAAAACTTCCATGCCTCCCCAAAATGTGTACTTAATTAGCATAAGATCCTTTGACTAAGGGGAAGAAAATAAAATATCTTATTAGAATAATAAAAACTCTTTAAGGTTGATAATACCATATTTTATTGTATATAATTTGATCTCTAAAGTGTTGTGGGTTTTTTTGTTTTTTAAATAAAGACTGATTTACTTAGTGCTCTGTTTTAAAGTATAATAATTAGCTAAGATTGCTTTGGCTTCTTACAGCTTGTGGAGAGACTCCAGAACAAATTCGAGCACCAAGTGGTATAATCACAAGCCCAGGCTGGCCTTCTGAATATCCTGCCAAGATCAACTGCAGCTGGTTCATAAGGGCAAACCCAGGGGAAATCATTACTATAAGGTAATGCCGATACCTTTCTGTATTATGTATAATATTTTATTATATATATACTTATATATATAATATAAACATATATGTTTAATATATAATATTTTATTATAAATATAAATATTACTGTATGTTCTATATATAATATAAACATATATATGTTTAATATATAATATTTTATTATAAATATGATATTTTTATAGAATATAAATTCAGGTTCCAAGTATCATCCCTCAGCATGCAGTTATATTAAAAGACAATTTTCTAAAAATGTAATAAACTGTAGTTACCAGTAACATATTAAGAGTAGGAGTAATGGCCCATCCTTCCTGTACTGTATGGGTATATGTTTTGAATGTTTTCTGATGGTGGTAGTGGATTTCCACTGAGCCATCCATATTCTTGTAGGTCATTTTTTAACAAAAGGTGCACATTTGAGAAGTAGCTTATTAGGGTCAAGAGTGTAACCTTTAGCTATGGACAAATAAACAAAACTCACTAATCCACTTGGACACCTAGCCCATAACCTTAGTCTCATTAGTAGAATCCTCTATCTTAATAAGCTAAAACATGATTGTAGTGTTTATCTGTATACATGTACGTATATAAAACTTGAAACAGGCTGATAATGGATAAACGTATCTAGGAAAATCTCCTTTTTTGTAACGTTGAAACAAAAGAACTTCTGTTAAGAATAGAAAATGAAAGATACTCCTAGAAGAAACATAAGTTTCTAAGAATAAATATAAATAAGGAAGATTAAGATTCACTTTAGTAACATTTAAAATTGCATAGAAAAACCTTGAGGATAAGATACTAAGGAGAAAATATTCAGTGGAACTAGATAATGCTTGCTTAAGGAAGTTATATCAAGGCTATTAAAAAAAAAATGCCTGAAGAGGAGAAAAAGAAAAAAAATAGTGTGCTTAAAGAACTGTGGTTGGAAATGAAACACAAATAAGAAAGTCACGCCCACCACGGAGGCAGTGTCTGCAACAGCACAAAGGCCAGCATCCGCGTCTTCAACATTGTTTCATTAGGAACATTTTTATAGGCAAGAGTATGGAATTTTAGATTTAGAAGAGACCGTGCACATCATAGACTTAAATCCCTTCTTTACATTTTTTAAAACTAAGATTGTAAATTTAGCCTACTTTTGTGGGGGTTTTTGAAGTATAAACTAACATACAATGGTATATTCGTTTCAGGTGTACAACATCCTGATTCAACAGTTCTCTACATTATTCAGTGCTGACCATGATAAAGTAGTCACCATCTGTCACCGTACAATGTTATTATAATATATTGACTACGTTCCCCACGCTCTATTTTTCATCTCGGCGACTGACTTATTTTATAATGGGAAGTTTGTACCTCTTCATCCCCTTTATCTGTTTCATCCAGCTTCCTTTTTTATATCCGCTAATGAGACACCCACTGTCTCTTGAGAAACACAACTGTGTCCTATCCCCCTTTGTCTGTGGAAGCCGTAAAACAGGGGCCATCTGGTTTGCTTTCCATCTGGTCTCTTCTGCCCCAGGCCAACATCTTCTGGAACACCAGAGCTGAGCTTCTCTGGAAACCGTTCTGCTCTGTGAGAAGGGTGAATGTCTTGCTGGATGGATTGATAAGATGTGCTACTAAGGTTATCCTTCTGCAGCACTGCCCGAGCTGGAACCCAGACGTTACACCTATTTTCTATTACTTATAATATGTTTACAAAGTAGCATTTTTACCATAGGAATTCCAAGTATAAGATTTCTTTCCACATAAAACTAGAGTTTTGGGAAATTTTTATCTTTTAACCTAAAAGTCCAACCCCAAAATTAAATTTGCCACCTACCAGCTCAGTTCCATAAAACTTGGCAATTCTTGCCAGCACGGAGGAGGCTGCATGGAACACTGCCACTTGGTTCTTTTTTTATTATTATTATTTGAGAGACACAGAGAGAGCTTGAGCAAGCAATGGAGAGGAGCAGAGGAAGAGAGAGAGAGAATCTCAAGCTGACTCCACGCTTAGTGTGGAACTCAACACAGGGCTCAATTTCATGACCTTGGGACCATGGCCCAGGCCAAAACCAAGAGTCAGATGCTCAACTGACTGAGCCACCCAGGTGCCCCTGCCATTTGGTTCTGATCGTGTGTTGGACCCTTTAGATTTTACAAAGATACACCAAAACCAAGCACAATGCTGAAATGCAGAACAAAATTAGAGATGGACCATACATCTAAAGGAAAATTTCCCAAATTCCAGACAAAGTTAGTGAATTTGGATTTACCCAGCCTAATGAGATTGGAAAGTGATTTTAGTAATTGTCCTAGTTCTTACTGAAATCATTGTCATGGTAACACCAAACTTGAGAAGGGTCACATACATACAAAGACAACCAAGTTTCACTTGTGAATATTGGTGTAATCCTAAATTGTTCAAAAGAAATTTATACCATAATCAAATGCGGCTCATTTAGACATACAAGTCAGTCGCTATTAGAAAATTTTAAATGAATTTACCATATTAACAAGTCAAAGAAAAAGTATATGATTATCTAGAATAGATGTTTTAAAGCATTTGATAAAAAGAAAACATTCATTCCTGAGTTTAAAATAAAATTAAAATCTAGATAAAGGAGGGAAACTAAAATTATAGACTATAAACAATATTTAGAACTGTCCTTGTAAAAACTGGTTAGGGGCGCCTGGGTGACTCAGTTGGTTAAGCATCTGACTTCAGCTCAGGTCATGATTGCACAGTTTGTGAGTTCAAGCCCCACATCAGGCTCTGTGCTGGCATTTCAGACCTTGGAGCAGGCTTCAGATTCTTTGTCTCCCTCTCTCTCTGTCCTCCCCCATTTACATTCTGATTCTCTATCAAAAATAAACAGACTTTAAAAAAAATTTTTAAAAACTGGTTAAAGATGGTAACGTAAAGGCATTTTTACCTTACTCCTCTCCCTTGAAACCTACCAAAATCAACAAAGACCATCTTATCAAGAAGAGATAGAGGATTAGATTGTAATTGCTTGCTTGAAGCCAGGGACTGGAGTCAGGCTATTGTGCTCAAGAAAGAAGGCTGAAAAGAACTTCTACTAACCACTGTCTGAGTTTGTATGGGGCTGAGAACTTAAAGAAGTGGGAAGACATAACCTAACAAATAGGAATTTAACCAGGCCACCTAAAGACTCCGTGACAGGACCTATAATGCTGTGAACCACCATGTTAAGACTGTTCTGGAATGCAGACCCAGTTGGAAGTAACTATAAAACACAGGCTGTGGAAGAATATAGAGAGAGAATAGATTAAAAGGAGAGAGAGTGAACCAGAAAAGCGTCTAAAGAATAAGCCTTATTTCCAAAATGTATGGAAAATGTTAATACTGACAGAAACAGCCACAAAATCCAAACACAAATTTACTCCAGACGTAATACACTTACTATATCAGGGTTTTTTTGTTTGTTTGTTTATTTTATTTTAATTCCAACATAGTTAACATACGATGTTACATTAGTTTCACCCAGTGTTCATCACAACAAGTGCATCAGGGGTTTTTTTTTCCTTAAATTTTTTATGCTGTGAACACTTTGGTAGTTAATGAAATCTATAGATCCTTTCCCAGAATCTTTTTAAACTCATAAATCATAATACATACCATTACAAAGGGAACCAATTATATTGAACAAAGCTATCTGATATTTTTTACAAATACGTAATATAGTAATACATGCTTATTTATTAACATATTAGTAAGTGATGGTTCTAACAACTACTGTAATTCCGAGGTGATTTTGAGTGTAAATAGTGATTCTAGGTATCTATTAAAACTGAAATGTAATGTGTAAATATCTGTGATTTCTGTTGGTAACAGAGTGACAGGTACTGTAAATACTATAATGGTTTGTTTATATTCATAAGTGAAATTTCAAATTTCAGTTAGAGATTAGTGAAAATAAGGTTGTAAATTTTTCCACCAAATTTGACATTTTGAGAGGAGAATAGAAACACTGAATACTCTTACTTGGACTTTATTAGAACAAAAGTATGTTTTAGTATTTGAATTACAACATCAAAAGATAACTCCTGAAACAATAGAAAGCAGTCTTGAGTAAAAGTAAAAGAAACTTAAAAAAAAAAAAACCCAAAACCTACGAATACAAAAGAAGAAAGGAGGAAAATTAGAACTCTGATAGAAAGGCCATTCAGGAAAAAGCTCATTTAACCTTTAAAAGACAGACCATCTGATTGGGTTTATTGGTTTGTTGATTGGTATAATCCCCCTATAAAGGGCTTCTAAGAATATACTAAAACAAAACTAACACAGAAAGTTTAAAAAGGGGGGTGGGGATAAAAAAAAAGATAAACTTCAGAAATACTGAGAAAGAGAAAGCTAGTGTAGGAACATTAACATTAGATATAATTGAGCTTAAAACACAAAATATTAGTAACAAATGGAATAAGCCACTAGGAAGATATAATCTTGGTAAACTTTGTATACCTCCTAACACAGTCTAAAATACAGGCAAAGTAGCAAAATATGGGGAATTATCAAGCAAGTTTGACTAAGACAGTGGAAGTTTATAAACATACCTTTAATTAGAATTTAATAGATTAAACAGAAAAAAAATTAGTAAAGATAGAAGATTTGATAAACAAAATTAACAAGCTTAATCCAGTAGGAACATGTATTATATATGTGTATATTATACTTATTTCAATGAATAGAGAATATATATATTCTTTTCAAAGACATATGGAACATTTATAAGAAATTGATAATGTATTAAACCACAAAGGAACTCTGAATTCCATTTTTTAAGACTTTACATCATTCAGAATGTGTTCTCTAACCACAATGTAATTAAATTAGAAACCACAATAAAAAACCCATATGTTTGGAAACATATTCCTAAATAACTCCTGCATTAATGCTGGAAATCACAGTGGTACTGAACTCATAAAATATTTTGAAAATAACCATAATAAAAGTATTATATATTAAAACTGTTGGAACACATTGGTAGAGTACCTAGTGAAAAATTTACAGCCTAAATGCATTGAAATAAGTAGAATATGAAATAAATGAGCTCCCCATTTACTCAGGAGTTTAGAAGGAAAATTACAGGTGAAATCTTAAGTAGAAAAAATAATATGATCAGAAAAAAATTGAATTAACAATAAGATTCAATAAAACAAAAAACAGGCTTTCTGAAAACTTGGGGAAAATAGACAAATCTGAAAGCAAGACTGAAGAAAAAAAGGAAAAGGTACTAATAAAAGTGAGCAAAAGTGTCTATAACTACAAATACAATAATAGAGATTTAAAAAAAAATTTTTTTAACGTTTATTTATTTTTGAGACAGAGACAGAGCATGAATGGGGGAGGGTCAGAGAGAGAGGGAGACACAGAATCCGAAACAGGCTCCAGGCTCTGAGCAGTCAGCACAGAGCCCGACGCGGGGCTTGAACTCACAGGCCACGAGATCATGACTTGAGCTGAGGTTGGACGCTTAACCGACTGAGCCACCCAGGCGCCCCTTTTTTTTTTTTTTTTTAATTTTTTGAGATTTTAAAAGTCATACGGGAATATTACAAGTAGTTTGTGGTAACATTATTATACAATTAGATGAATCGGACCATTTTCTGGAAAATGTACATTACCAAAATTGGTTCAACAAGAATTAGAAAGCTAATTAAATCAATATTCGCTAAAGAAATTGGATCAACGTTCAGAATAAGATTCTAAACCTGAGTAATTTTACAGGCAGGTGTTACTAAATGAATAGATAAGGAAATCCTTAACCTGATGAAAGGTATCTGTTAAAAAAATTTTAAATCAAACTTAATATTGAAGTTAATTTTAGTGCCAAGGGCCAGGATGATGACGCATGTTTTCACTGCTTGTACCAGAACCCTCAGAAAATGCAACAAGACGATAAATAGAATTAGTAATACAAAAAATGGGAAGGAAGAGATGAGTCTCTCCTTTTTTTTCCAGTACTGTGCTATCTCCACAGAAAATCTAAGCAAAATAAAGACCACAGACATGAAATTTGTTTAATGTAAGAAAGTACGATTTACGGCTTTGTACCAATAAATTTTACTGTCAAGATAAAATGGTAATTTCTACAAAAATTTAAATGATCAAAGTGACTCAATACCAGTTTAGAAAAAGCTGATTAAACCAAAAAACGAAGAAATTAAAATTTTCAACTCTAGATCTGTACTTGAAATAGGCACATGGCCCAGGTATGTGAACAGTCTTTGTTATATAAACTACTGTGAAGCATTAAAAAAAAAGAAAACCGAAAAACTAATTTTGCTTTTAAATGTATCTTTTAAATTCTAAATGAAATATTAGCAAAACTAATCCAATAGCGTATGCATGAATAGATATTTCTTTTGTTCTGGACAAGGATCCTGCTTTCCTCAATCTTAAACATTTTAATGGATAAAAACATACTAGGGGATTCCTTAGCTTGAATCTGACTAGCCCTCCCATGAACAGTTATCAACTTTGGATAAAAGTTTTTTAAAAACTACTCAAAGGCACTGGAGAGTAATCAGAAGCTGGAGGAAACTCTTAAAAGAAGGGATCCACACTGGTGAGATAGGTTTGCTTCCTGTGTGTTCCCTAATCCGTGCAGAATGTAGTAACTAGAACTCAAGCAGACTGCCACAGTCTTGTCAGTTTATGGTTGTATCACAGGGTGGAGTTGAGGCTGTCAGAGTAGCTGGAAATTGAAAAGGCAAATCCAAAAAGGAGAGAGCTCCAATGTAGGAAGTCCTTACATCTACATATAAATTCTTCTCAAATTCCTTGCTGTTTTCTGAACTGTGCATGCTTAAGAGACTCCCAGGAGCCTTGTAGAAAGCTACGCAAGGATTTCAGTGCCTGTGTGGTGTAGCTGAGACAGAGTTTGGAGTCTGAAACTTGCTGAGTTTGACGAGCTTGTTAAATACCTTGGGATTTCATTGAAACCACAGAAATGTCATAGGTAAAGACAATGTCCTAAAATAAAGAGTTCACCTAAGACTAAGTAAGGGCAAAGCTGAGCCAAGCCTCCCTCCACAAGTGCAGGATGACCAGACCAGGATGTTCCATGCATGATAGAAGAAAATAAGTGTAAGAATCTTGACCTGCCTCTGAGAACACACAAAAATTAATTCAAGATAAATCCTAGATGTGAATGTAAAAACTAAAACTCATATAAAACATTAGGAGAAAACATTGTTGAATATCTTGAGGTAGGTAAAGATATTTTAGAGAGAACACTAAAAGCACTGAACATAAAAGGAAAAATAGGCTTCATCAAAACTAAGAATCTCTGCTCAGGGAGCTTGGGTAGCTCAGTTGGTTGAGAGTCCAACTCTTGATTTTGGCTCAGGTCATGATCCCAGAATCATGGGATTGAGCCCCCTGTGGGGCTCTGCACTGAGCATGGAGCCTTGCTTAACAGTGTCTCTCTCTTTCTCTCTCCCCTCTTTCTCTCCCTCTGCCCCTCTCCCTGCTCATGCTCTCTCTCTCTCAAACTCAAAACAACTTTAAAAATTAAAAAAAAAAAAAAACACCCTCTGATCATTAAAAGATACAATGAAAAGGCAATTTATATAGACTAGAAGAAAATTATCAATACATATATCTAACAAAGAACTTGAATCCAGAATATAAAATTAATTTTTATAACTCAAGAAGACAACCCAATTTTTTTAAATGGGCAAAAGACTTGAACAGACACTTCACAGAAGATGTAAGAACGGCCAATAAGCACATGAAAAGATGTTCAACATCATTAGTCTTCAGAGAAGTGCACATAAAACCACAATGAGAGATGTCAGTTCATGCCAACTAATGACTGAAGTTAACAGGAGTTACCTCACCAGCTATTTATTGAGAGAATGCACGTGTGGATATCAGTACATACGTCTTGTGTTACACACATGCCCCCAAATAGGGACGTGTTTGTTCAACGTAAAGAATTTTTAAATGAATAAGAAAAACTTCTGATGGGTAAAGGATGATATAGCAAGGCAATTCATAGGAAAAGAAATAGTAAACTGGAAAAAATGTTTCCATCTCGGTACATAAGGAAATATAAAATGGAGCAATGATAAATATTTTATCATTAATATAAGGTACTTTCACATACATTCAGTGGGAGTGAGTTGGTATAAATATTCCTGTCAGTGTCTATCAAATTTAAAGTGGAATTTTGTGTTTTGACTTAGCAATTCTACCTCTAGAAAAATTTACCCTAGAGAAATATTTGCTCGTGTAGAGATACATGTATAAGGGTTCTTTAAAGCATTGTTCATAATAATGAGAAATTAGAAACAATCAAATTATCTGTCAGCCTTTGTTGTAGTTACTCAGAATACTTAAAGAGGAAATATCCTCATGTAATAATCCTTGGATAATTAACTTCTTTATCACTTGGATTAAGGCAGAAGCAAGGAGGTAAAGTCAGATACTCCCTTTTTGGTGGAGACATGTTATTGGAAAATAATATTTTAGTTTCTCTTTTTTCATAGCAGTAGCTAATTTTGTGTGTACTTTTTGATACCTTTTAATGCATGCCCATATTTTGTGAACTACAAGACAATGTTTGACTATAATGTAACTTATGTTAAAAAAAAAGAAGTCTTTCCAAACTTAGGGGTTTTTCACTGATAAAGATTTTTTGTTTGTTCACTTCTAACTTTTTTACTTTGCTCAGATTTATGTTATTTGATCTCCTGAAAGTGTAAGCTATAAGCTTCTCACTAAGCAAGCAGACGAACCAGTCTAATCGAAGAGGAGGCTGACTTTCTCTTTTTCACTTTAGCTTATCAGATTAGGTGTGGTGTTTCTGGTTCAAATACAGAATAATTTAGGATATTCTGAATTAGAAGTGGTCCTTCCTAAACACACACAAAGAAGAAAAAGGAACAAGGTGCCAACTACTGCCTACGTTTTTTTAGCATTATTTTGGAATCTGGTATTTTTTATGAAGAAGTATTGTTCAGGAATCTGAGAAAGAGATACAAACATTAGGAACGTAGAAACAGTATTATTATTTGCTGATGATATGGCTATATGCCTGGAAAACCCAGGAGAATCAATGAATATTGAATGAAGGCTTATAATAAAGTCCTCAGTTATTAAGTATTATTAAGTGAAAATTTTCCCCCAAATTACCCTTATTAATAGCCTTTTCTGACTTTTTACTTGTAGCTTTCAGGATTTTGATATTCAAGGGTCCAGAAGATGCAGTTTGGACTGGTTGACGATAGAAACATACAAGAATATCGAAAGTTACAGAGCCTGTGGTTCGACAGTTCCACCACCATATATTTCTTCACAAGACCACGTCTGGATCAGGTTCCATTCCGATGACAGTATTTCTAGAAAGGGTTTCAGACTGGCATACTTTTCAGGTGTGTTTTTAAAAAAAAAAAGAAGAAAGATAATGAACAGAATTCTGTAGTGTTAAGTACCAAGTCACTTTGGGGCTAGTCTTCTAAACAATATCTGTCTAATTGTGACTAGACCTTAAGAAGCTTGAGATTGAAGGGGCGCCTGGGTACCTCAGTCGGTTAAGCATCTGACTTCGGCTCAAGTCATGATCTTGCGGTTTATGAGTTCGAGCCCCATGTCGGGCTCTATACTGACAGCTCAGGCCTGGAGCCTCCTTCAGATTCTGTGTCTCCCTCTGTCTCTGCCCCTCCCCTGCTCACATTCTGTATCTGTCTCTCTCTCTGTCTCTCTCTCTCTCAAAAATAAACATTAAAAAAAAAAAAAAAGGGTTGAGATTGAAGAAGGTTCAGGTGCCCTAAAGCACAGCACGGCCTCATACAGGTGTTTTGTATATTCTAATGAACTGATTAATTTTATAAACTAAGGTCAATTTTGTTTTCAAATTTTAAATACATCAATTAATTAATTACTTTAATTAAATACTTAATTTTAAAATTAAGTCTTTTTGGGGTGTCTGGGTGGCTCAGTTGGTTAAGCATCCGACTTCAGCTCAGGTCATGATCTCACAGTTCATCAGTCAGAGCCCCGCATTGAATTCTGTGCTGTCAGCACAGAGCCTGGAGCCTGCTTCAGATTTGTGTCTCCCTCTCTCTCTGCCCCTCGCCAGCGCTCTCTCTCTCTCTCTCTCTCTCTCTCTCTCTCTCTCTCTCTTTCTTTCTCTCAAAAATAAACACTAAAAAAATTTAAGTAAGTCTTTTTTTCCCTCAAGTGTTTACTGACATCCTGAAAGTTACTTCAGAATATGTTTTTGTGTGTCTGAATTACCATGGTCTTCACAGCTTCGCAAAAAAGACCGCTCTGTTCCATCTTCCTAGTTTGTAGTATCAAATCTTCTTTCACTTCTTTAAGTTATATCTACTTTTTTGCTGAAAATCATTTTGTATCTTCTAAAATCTGTACTTGTCCTTTAGCTTTTTTTTCTTAAAAACACAGTCTTTGTAATACTTATTTAGCTTTCGAAGCACATTTTCTGTCACCTGCTTACCAATAAATAAGTTAATGGAGATGTATTATCCCAAACACTGTCAGTTTGGGGAACTGTCAGGAGCTAATGTTTGATTTTCTTTCCATGCCTCACTATTGGTGTATATTTAGCATTGTACACTACAATAATTGGAATTCTGTAGGTATTTCAGGTTTTTTCCTCTCTCCTTGCCCCTGCTAATTTGATGAATGAATTTATAACATAACTCAAATTCATGCAGTTGTATAAAACAATAGAAATATAAAGTGGCAGTGTTGTGTTATGGTCACATGAATCATTGTGAACCGTGTATAAAGTTAATCTTACAATAATCTTAGCAGAAATTTGGTTCTAAAGAATAGGATTACAAAATATACTGTAGGACACATATAGCAAAATATTGTGTGTATGTATATAGATTTAGATATAAACAAGAACTAGAAAAGGATATGAAAAATAGGAAAAAAAATTGATTTGAAAGGTGATTATTGTGGGTAAATTTTTCTTCATTTGAAAATATTCTAATGATGTTTATGCAATAAATTATTTTCAAATTTTAGGCAGTGCAGTCTATTGGCTCAAGTGTCTTGTATCATATCACTAAATGTTCTGCAGTAAGAGAGTTCTCTACAAAAGCAGAATTGTTCTTTGTTCCCCCAAGATTTTATTTAAATTCCAGTTGGTTAACACCCAGTATAATTTTAGTTTCAGGTGTAGAATTCAGTGATTCATCACTTACATATAACACCAGTGCTTATCACAACAAGTGCCCTCCTTAATGCCCGTTCCCCACCCACTCCCCTCCAGCAACCCCTCAGTTTGTGTTCTCTTCGCTTTAGATCAAAATACAAAGGTCTTCATGGAACAAACAATAAGTATTTAATGAATTGAACTGTTGAGTAATTAGTGAGCCAATATCAGTTTGCCACTAGAACTGATCTATTTTGTAAAATAAGATTTTTTTAAAACCCTATCACTTGGGCTTAGTTAATGTTTGTTATAAAAGTGTCACTTACTGTTACATATCTTTTAAAAGAGTATGTTTTTTTCTCCCTTCTTCCATCTCCGTCCTCCCCACATCCTCCCAGGGAAATCTGAAGAGCCAAACTGTGCTCGCGATCAGTTCCGCTGTGGCAACGGGAAGTGTATACCAGAAGCCTGGAAATGTAATAACATGGACGAATGTGGGGATAGTTCCGATGAAGAGATCTGTGCCAAAGAAGCTGGTCCCCCAACGGCTGCTTCTTTTCAGCCCTGTGCCTACAACCAGTTCCAGTGTCTGTCTCGGTTTACCAAGGTTTACACTTGCCTCCCGGAGTCTTTAAAATGTGATGGCAACATTGACTGCCTTGACCTGGGAGATGAGATAGACTGTGATGTGCCAACTTGTGGACAGTGGCTAAAATATTTTTACGGTACTTTCAATTCTCCCAACTATCCAGACTTTTATCCTCCTGGAAGCAATTGCACCTGGTTAATAGACACTGGTGATCATCGTAAAGTCATTTTACGCTTCACTGACTTTAAACTTGATGGTACTGGTTATGGCGATTACGTCAAAATATACGATGGATTAGAGGAGAATCCACACAAACTTCTGCGTGTGTTAACTGCTTTTGATTCTCATGCACCTCTTACCGTTGTTTCTTCTTCTGGACAGATCAGGGTACATTTTTGTGCTGATAAAGTGAACGCCGCAAGGGGATTTAATGCAACTTACCAAGTAGATGGCTTCTGTTTGCCGTGGGAAATACCCTGTGGGGGTAACTGGGGGTGTTACACAGAACAGCAGCGTTGTGATGGGTATTGGCATTGCCCAAATGGAAGGGACGAAATAAATTGCACCATGTGCCAAAAGGAAGAATTTCCCTGTTCCCGAAATGGTGTCTGTTATCCTCGTTCTGATCGCTGCAACTACCAGAACCATTGCCCAAATGGCTCAGATGAAAAAAACTGCTTTTTTTGCCAGCCAGGAAATTTTCATTGTAAAAACAATCGTTGTGTGTTTGAAAGCTGGGTGTGTGATTCCCAGGATGACTGCGGCGACGGCAGCGATGAGGAGAATTGCCCCGTAATTGTGCCTACCAGAGTCATAACTGCAGCCGTCATAGGCAGCCTTATCTGTGGCTTGTTACTGGTCATTGCATTGGGATGTACCTGTAAGCTTTATTCTCTGAGAATGTTTGAACGAAGGTCAGTATCAAGACAAAATTGTAGTGGTTATGGCTTCTGCGGTAAACATGGCCCCAGTATTTGCAACCGTTCTTTAGTGTGATCAGCAGTATACTTTGGTCTCATACTATTTTGGGAAATAGATAAATATCTTTTATGATTTATAAAATCAGTGTGAAAAGGCTAAGACTCAAGAGGCTAAACACATAAAAACTAATACTTAGATGGGGTACCTGGGTGGCTCGGTCAGTTAAGCATCCGACTTTGGCTCAGGTCATGATCCCGCAGTTTGTGAGTTAGAGCCCCACATCAGACTCTCTGCTGACAGCTCAGAACCTGGAGCCTGCTTTGGATTCTGTGTCTCCCTCTCTCTCTGCCCCTCCCCCACTCACACTCTGTTTCTCTCTCCTTCAAAAATAAACAAACATTTAAAAATATATTTTAAAAACTAATAAATACTTAAGAACTGGTATTTACTAGTTTTTGTTTTCAGATTATTTTGTGGGAATTTTGCAAGCTGCAATATTCAGTTGTAGTGTTTTAACCTGTATTTTTGTAAGTAAGAATTCAATTCTAAATATTTGAGAACCTACTAGGTTCAAAGCACAATACGGGTGAGTAGAAAAATGAATAAGGCATAATTTCACAGGCACTGTACAGTTAGGAGGAAGGCATTGGTGAGTGGAATAAGATGACAAAAATATAAATGGTAGAAAAGCTGTAAAAGTATAGAGGAAAAGTCAAAAGTTAACGTAATCTGATGGGGGGGGAATGGAAAGGCTTTTATTGAACAAGTGCCATTTGAAATCTACAAGTAGAATGTAGACAGGGAAAGATATTGTAGTTGAAAAAAAATAGCCTGGGAAAATGCATAAAAGTAGGAATGCCTAGCATTGCTTGGAAGAAGTATCACATACTTCATTTCATCTGGAGCCTAAGATACATATCAAGGGCTAAAAGTTAAAACTTGGAACATGGGGCTAGTGTCTCAGGTCCATGACAGCTATGTGTCAAGAGTTCTCAGTTAAGTCAGAAATGTTAAGTATTAAAAGGTGACCTTCAGGGAGGGTTTTCTTCCACGTGGTGTGGGATAGATTGGACTTGGGAGAAGCTAATGGCAGAGAGAGGTCCCTTAGGACACTGTTGTAGAGACAGTGACACTCAGTCCCAGGAGAATTACAAATAATAGATTCAACAAAAGATTTCATATACCCAACAGGTAAGCTAATAGATACACGCAGATGCACAGTATCAAAGTAATCATGCTGCCTCTTTGGCCACAAAACTTTTGACTACATTGCAGCATAAGAGCTCAGTGAAGAGTCAGAGGTCTTATAAGAACAAGCTATTCCAGAAAGTGTACTGGTGACTCATTCACTCTTTTCCTCATCTAAAAACTAAATGTGTTGAACTTGATTACTTTCACCTAAAGTCTCAAACCTCTTATGTTCTTAGGGCTTTAAAGATCTAATACATTTACCTTTTATGGGAATTTCTAATTCACTAAAACTTAGTGATCCAGGCTCCTAGTGAAAGCCCCATGGCTTTTTGCCTTTGTATTCTCAGTGTCAGAATGCTATAGATATCCAATAAATGTTAGTTGGCTAAGCTTTAAAAATGGTCAAATATATTAAGGTTCAGATCTTTTTCATTGTTGATTTAAAAAATTATTTTACCTTGCCTTTTTAACCTTTTCTGTTCCCCTGTTTTCTCTAACAGGTCATTTGAAACCCAGCTGTCAAGAGTGGAAGCAGAACTGCTAAGAAGAGAAGCCCCTCCCTCTTATGGACAGTTGATTGCTCAGGGTTTAATTCCACCAGTTGAAGATTTTCCTGTTTGTTCACCTAATCAGGTATGTTGCAATTTATGATTTCTGTTTCCTAAAATGAATTCTATATTTGTATATATGATAAAGGACCTTTGTCATAATTCTTGTAGTCAAGGATTATTAAATATATGGAGGATTTGAAATTATGTTTCATTGTATTTTAACAAATGCTACAAAATACCAAATGTTTTCATTCTTCTGATTTTGTTATGTGATTCTTAAGCATTTTACTATTTATGATAATTTGGTGCATTAAAATTCAGAAGTAAAGTTTAGTAAGTTATTTTCTGTTTGAACTAAACATCTAGAAGATTTAAGAATGAATGTTAAAATTAATACATTAGTAATCTGCTAGATTAATGAGTTAATAAGTAAAAGTAAATTGCAATGAAGTTAACATTTCTACCTGACTAGAGGGAAAACTTTTGTTCACAGCCAGATTTTACGGTGTTTAAGAATTCATACCGTTTTTTTTTTTTAACAGTAACTAGCAATATATCAGTAATTAGATTAACTAGTTAACAATAAAAGTAATTGCAATGAAGTTAACATTTCCACCTGACTTGAGGGAAAACTTGACAGCCGGATTTTACACTGTTTAAGAATTCATATCATTTTCTTTAAATAGTAACTCATTATTTTTTTTAATGTTTCTGAATTCTTTAAAGTTCTATTAACACTATTTTGGGGCTCCTTGGTGGCTCAGTTAGTGAAGCATCAGGTCATGAACTCATGGTTCGTGAGTTTGAGCCCCAGATCCGGTCAGCTTGAGCCCCTCTTCAGGCTCTGCAGTGACAGTGAGGAGCCTGCATGGGATTATCTCTCTCTCCCTCTCTCTTCCTCTCTTTCTGCCCCTTGCTCACTCTCACTCTGTCTCTCTCAGAACTAAATAAATTTAACAAAAATATAAAAAATTAAAATTAAATAAAGTCCTATTAGCATTTTTTTAAAAACTTCTTTTTCAATGCCTAAAGTATACCAGGGTTCATAAAGACATAAGGGTGTATACATTTAAAATGCAAATTCATTCAGAAATATTTATAAAAATTGATAAACATTCTTTTCCCAGTGATTTAATTCTGTGCAAAATGGAAGACCGTTTTCTTTCTGGTAGATATGATTTCTGACTACAGTCCGTCACCTTTATTTGAGTCTTAAGAAATATTGGTGAGAATTTATAGTTTTAAGAACATTTCTCTAGATGTACCTTGCTAAGTAAATAATTCAGAAGTTCCACTGGTCAGAATTTTGTGTGCAAAATAAGAGAAAGCCACACATTCTCAGCCCTGCCAGGTGGCCGGTTTCTTTTTAGGTGGGAGCTCCAACAATGGTCGGCTCCGCCCACCTGGTCTACCATCTGCCATCTGCCACCTACCACCCCTATGCCCCGAAGCTCCTCCAAGAGTTCAGCTAACGGTGGAGTTAAAGAAAGCACAGCCCACCCCAAACAGGTCTCACCTTTACAGAAATTATAAGTTCTGAGGTTCCCAAAATGATTTTCAGTTTTGACTGTTCACTAGATGGACTCCGAACTCACTGAAAGCTCTTATACTCAGGGGTATGGTTAATTACAGGGAAAAGACCTAAATTAATTCAGCCAAAGAATAAGACCCCTGGAACAGGGTTCAGGAGGGTGCCAAACCCAGGTCTTCCAGCTGTCCTCTCCCCACAAAGTCGAGACAGTGTTACACTCTCAACACGGGTGTGTGACAATGTGTACAGAATATTGCCAACTAGGGAGCTCGCCCGAGACACAGCCTCCAGAGTTTTTACTGTGGCTCCACCATGCAGGCATGATTAACTGCGCATGTGGCTGATCTCAGTCTCTAGCCCCTGCACACTGACTGATCCTGCCGAGTCCAGTGCCCACTCTACATCACACTGCTCCTGTGGCTTAGAGCCTCCACCTTAGACACAGAGTTATCTGTATCTGGCTGGCCCCAGGCCCCACGCCCCAGGCTAGGACACTCCTGTCAGAGATGATGCTATAAGGGCTCAGAGATCACATCCCAGAAGCAGATGGCAAAGGTCAGACCTCACTGTGAATAACATTTAATTCTTTACTACATACTACAGCATTCTTTAGGTTTATAGTTTAGCCTTATGAGGGAATTATACTTAACAAAGTTTTAAAATAAAATGTTATGAATAGTAAGCTAGATTTTATTCCATTTATGAGATTAAACTTTCAAATTTCAAACTTTTGGTAACACATTATCAATTTGTTATTAATTATCAATTATTATTTTCCTTAAAAAGAAAAAGAATGTTCTAAATTCCCATCCCATTCAAAAATAGAAATGCTTTCTGAAGAATGCTTTCTTCTTCATAAACTGAAGAAGTATGTAAAATTATCCCTAAAACATTAGGAATCTAATGGTAAATTAATTTTAATTAAACAGACTTTTAACTTTTAACTCTAAGTAGAGAACTTCACTATGACGGACTCTAATGTGAAAGTGAGCGTTGTTGATCTCGATGGGTGATAGCTGAATAAAAGGGAAGCTTATCTGGAGAGCCTTCTGTTCACTGCTGGGTATAACATAGTACTCACATGAAAGCCTTAGAACTCAAATGCTAAATGGTGAGGACCACATCTACGGAGAAATTCCTTAGGGATGTGAACCGGTTTTTTTGTTTGTTTGTTTGTTTTTTAATATAAAATTAGATACTTCTTAATTGGTGAAAAATCTGACTCATGCCGATCTTCATATTTCTTATTGACGGTCCGTGCCAGATTATTAAATATTCCTATAACCGTAGTTCCTTTGCTTTCTGTGAATTATATTCCTGAGCTTATGTTCAAAAGGCCTATGTGGGACTTACAAGTAAGTTTCATACCCATCTTGAAGAGAGGTGGGAACACATGCTATCAAGGGAAACTCTTTTGTTCTGTGAAGGGAAAGGGAGAGCCCTTCCTTTTGGCAGGGTGAACTTATAGCATCATCGGAAAGGGAATATGTCAGCTCACCATTTTTTCCTGGAAATACTGTATTTTAAATACCAAATGCCACAGATGAAAGCTGTGTTTGTTCCAAGTTTGAATACTCCTTTTTATAACCACTAGATGGAGCTTAAAGACTGTTTTATATAAATGTTGTATGTTTTTAAAATAACCCATTAATGTATTCATCTAGGAAAATGAGTAAATTTTCAAAGAATAAGCGTGTGAAAATTTATGCTTAACGCTATGCTGTAGAAAATGAAACCTAATCTTTAAAGATTGAGAAGAGTCCAAATGTCTCAAATACCATTGTGTTGTAGTGCTATAAAAAAATGAATCTTAAACTGTGTTTCCTGTGCTGTATTATAAATTAATTAATTCTCTTATTTATGACAGTATAAATCAATCTTCACTACCCATTCATTCAACAAATCCTTGAGAACCAGCTGTGAAATATATATATAACTTCACCATGTTTGGGAAAGTTTCAACCTTGTAAATCAAGTCTGACTTGTTCTGTGTTTAAAAACAAGAAAGGCATAAACCAGATAAAGAGCCTAGTTTACATTCCTAGCTAAGGCAGTGTCAAATAATTTTGTCCCTTTGGCACACTTTTAGAATTGGATTACAGCATCCAGTTTTGAAATAAAATAGTTGTTGTAATTGATATGAAACATCACTCTAAAGTTGTATGTATAAAATGCAGTGTCAGGAAAATCTTAAGTGAGCAATGGTACGAGTTATAGATTAGATTCTGTGGTAGGTGAACCTTTACAGATGAGAGAAGTGAATTCATCTTTCATAGACTCTAACGATGAGTAATAGTGTCTTTACCCACAACACGTTCTTGTTAGAAGCATGTTTTCTGTGTTAATACTTCATTGTTAGTGATCTTAAGATCTCCTCTTATTTTCTGTAGGCTTCTGTTTTGGAAAACCTGAGGCTGGCAGTACGATCTCAGCTTGGATTCACTTCGATCAGGCTTCCAATGGCAGGCAGATCCAGCAATATTTGGAATCGTATTTTTAATTTTGCAAGATCACGTCATTCAGGGTCGTTGGCTTTGGTCTCAGCAGATGGAGATGAGGTTGTCCCTAGTCAGAGTACCAGCAGAGAACCTGAAAGAAGTCATGCTCACAGAAGTTTGTTTTCTGTGGAGTCCGACGACACAGACACAGAAAATGAGAGAAGAGATACGGCAGGAGCATCTGGTGGGGTTGCAGCTCCTTTGCCCCAAAAAGTCCCTCCCACAACAGCAGTAGAAGCAACAGTGGGAGCAAGTGGAAGTTCCTCAACTCAGAGTACCCGAGGTGGTCACACAGATAGTGGAAGGGATGTGACAAGTGTAGAACCCCCAGGTGTGAGTCCTGCGAGGCACCAGCTCACAAGTGCACTAAGTCGTATGACTCAGGGGCTGCGTTGGGTACGTTTTACATTAGGGCGATCAAGCTCCGTAAATCAGAACCAGAGTCCTTTGAGACAGCTTGATAATGGGGCAAACGGAAGAGAAGAAGATGATGATGTTGAAATGCTAATTCCGGTTTCCGATGGAGCTTCAGACTTGGATGTGAATGACTGCTCCAGACCTCTTCTCGATCTTGCCTCGGAGCAAGGACAAGGGTTTAGACAACCATACAGCGCAGCGAACCCTGGAGCGAGGCCAAGTAATCGAGACGGCCCCTGCGCACGCTGTGGCGTCGTCCACACTGCCCAGATCCCAGACACTTGCTTGGAAGCAACACTGAAAAATGAAACAAGTGATGATGAGGCTTTGTTACTTTGTTAGGTACGGATCACAGCGAGCGAGGCCATGTACGAGTCGGAGCAGCATCCGTTCGTTGTTTTGTAAACTTCACAATTAAACTAGTTTTAATTTAAAAGCAAAAAAGATGCAGGGTGATTTCTTATTATTATATATTAGCCTGCATGGTTAAATTAAACAACTTGTAACTCTATGAACTTTAGAGTTTACTATTTTAGCAGCTAAAATTGCATTATGTATTCATATTGTTCAATAATGTTCTTCCATTCGTTTTAATTGTTTTTATCCTGGTACTGTAGTTCACAGTAGAAATATGGCTGCTGACTCATTCAACTGTCAGTTTATCTATCCTATGTTAAAACATTTGTTTGTACAAAATAATACCTTCTTCTCATTGAACCCTTTATGCTTTTTGCCATTACATCTTGTAACTTAATATATCACATTTCAAGGTGGTTAATGTACAAAAAAAAAAAAAGCCCCTTATATTCACCTGAGTTTTTATTTAGGTAACATCTGTCTAAATATTATTGGATTTCATCATAATATGAGCTTTCTCAAAGGGAAAAACCTTTGTCTACAAATTTTTCTCTTACATTTAACATTCTGTGATGTGAAATTTAGATAGAGTTAGAAAAATTAATGGCAAAAGTGAAACTCTTTTATAGATTTTCTAATGTTGACTTTAATACTCTAATATGGTACAAACCAAATGGTAAAATCCCAAGTCATTTCTTTTTTCATCCCTATTTCGGGACAGAATTAAGCAGATGAAGATATTCTACTATGCATTAAATCTTGAACTTTATAAAAAATGTACAAAAATTGTACAAGATAAGTTCCAACTGGTAATGTCCTTCCCTGGTACAGGGTGATGCTTGTATTGGACCCTAGGGATTTGCACTAACGTCATGTCAAGGTCACAGATGAGTTCAGTGCACAAGCACTATCACTTTCAATACTGTCATTTGCTACCACAATGACTATATATTTCCATAGCTTTGGGGGGGGGCGTTTTTATTACAACTTGAAATTGCTTTGCTGGTTTCATATTTATTTGTTGTATTTAAAGACTGCATTATTGTAAGAGTGGTTTTCGATATATTTTATTCACTGCAGGGGAGGATCTTGCTACACGTCAGAAAGCAAATTACGAAATCATTCAGATCCTCCCCCCTTTTTTAAGTAGAATGAATTGCAAACCCCGCATATTTTTTTATTGTCTTTTCTTGTTTATTTATTCTTTAGCTGTCTGTTTTAATAGCTTAATGATTGAGTATGAAATATGTATTTGTGTGTGATTATTGCTATTTATTAAATTTTCAATATTTTGCTGAATGTCATTTTAAAGCATGTTTGAGGTCTTGTGTATTTGTCGTGTTATGCTGTCAGAAAGAACTGACTGAAATGTTTTAATATGTATCAAAAATTAAAAATCACTTTTTTTGTATTGCCTTGAGGTACTTTTTAAATCAGAGTTGCTCTTTATTTTTGTTGCATTTTGGTGCACGTGCAGATTGAGGCCGTAAAATACTGCGCTGTGTCTAGAAGAACATTGAAGGGCAGGCAGTCTTCTTCAGAGTAAGGTGGTAGCTTATACCAGCACTTGAGGGTAAAAATTCCTAAGGAGCTGAATATATTTGCCTTTGAGAAAACTTCTTAATTAATGTTTCTTATAAGATGCAATAACTCACTTAGTTCTCTTTGTATGATTTTCAGATGCATTTCAGACCCGTATAGAATATTTTCCTAGCAGAATTTGTATCACCAAATTAATCTTATTTAGGTCCTACTAATACACTGTATTGTATAGGTTTCTTGGTTTTGTTTCCTGGCATTTCTATTTTAATTTCTTTCTATAATTAACTAATACATTTTCCTGGTTCAAACAGTAAAAGGTGAGTCTCTCCCCTTCCCTGACACCCATCTTTTAGTTCCCTTCCACCAAATTCTGTATACCCCTCCAAAGGTACCATGTAAATCCATAAATGTGTCCATATATATATAAATGCCATATATAATAATACAAATTGTAACCTACTGTGCATCCTTTGTACTTTTTTTAAGGGAAAAATGTATCTATTTAAGTTTGAATATTAAAGCTAAAGTTGGGTATTTCTTTTATTTCAATTTTCCCACTTAAATCACAATCAATCCGGAATGTAAGGCTCCATTTTTTTTCCCCAGTTAATTTTATCCTGCAGCTCTTTATTAAATAATACATTCTTTCCTTCCTATTTGAAATGACACTTTTATCATATAATTTATATACTATTTGGATATGTTTCTAGATTCCAATTCTATTCTCTTCAATTGATCTACCCTTCTCTTTTTATACTAGCCCTACACTGTTTTAATAACTGTAATGTTTAAATGTTTTAAATATTCTTGCTTATTTTTCCATTTGAACTTTAGAATTGACCTACTCAAGTCTCACAAAACAAGTCCCATTAGTATGTGGGTTTTTTGAACCATTTTTTTCCTTAATGTTTATTTATATTAGAGACAAAACATGAGCGGGGGAGGGACAGAGAGAAGGAGACACAGATTTTGAAGCAGGCTCCAGGAAACAACGTGTCAGCACAGAGCCCGACGCGGGACTCGAACTCAAGAACTGAGGTTATGATCTGAGTCGAAGTCAGACAACCAACTGAGCCACCCAGGTACCCCTAGACAATTTTAGTTTTTATAGATTAACCTAGGGAAATTTGACATCATTATCATGTTAAAGCTTCTGTCTAAATCATGGTACCTATGTAAAACTGGTGCCCATTCATTCTTTTTGTGGTTGTTTCCTTTAGACATGTTTCGCATTTTATTTATAGAGATCATCTTCGTTCTTAAGAGTTTATTCTTAGGACTTTCAGTGTTTTTGTTATCAATATTAAGGAAGTCCTTTTTATATTTCAATCTGTGTTCAGTGTATGTTAAGCCTAATGATTTCTTTACATTAATTTTCTCCACAGCTACCAGACTACCATTTTCTTATAGCTAGTAATATTTTTTCTTTTGTGTTCTCTAGTTACACAATCATATTTTCAAGTTTGCATACCTCTTTACATTTTAATTGCATTGTCTAGTACTTCTAGAATAATGTTAAACATATCAGTCAATCACGTTAAGGAGAATCAATTGATCCACCGATCTCTATATTTAAAAAAAAACTTAACCAAGAATGCATGTTGAATTTTATCACATGCCTTTTCACTATGGAGATGATCATATGATTCTTTTCCTTTGATCTTTTAATACGTTGAATTTTATTAATATATTTTGTAATTTTGAACCATTCTTGCATTCCTGAAATGAACTACTTGGCCATGTGTATATTTTTAATATATTGCTACGTTATATTTTATTTAGCATATTTGCAACTGTATTCATCAGTGATATTAGTCTGTAGTTTTTATGTGTGTGTGCTGTCTTTAAGAAGTTTGGTTTTTAGTTTTATGCTGGTGAATTTGGAAACTTCCTTTTCCTTTGGTCCAGAACAGCTTAAATTGCATTGGAATATTCTGTTCCTTAAAATTTCAGTGAAATGATCTGATGGATGTTTGGCTAGTAGCTCTTTAACAACTTTGTTGCTATCTTCTGTAGTAATTGGTCTGTGTAGTTTTTATATCTTAGCTGACATCATAAATCTTCCATTTCATCCAAGTTTACGAATTTAGTTGCATAGCGTTGAGCAAAGTTATCTCTTTCTCTTTTGTGCATATGGCTCTCCCTTGTGTATTATGTTTGCCCTATTATCTTCTTAAATAAGATAGCTAACAGTTGACATTTTGAACTTTTTGTTTGTTTCTCCCAGAGTGGTATGTTTTGAATATCTCTGTTCTATAATATTTCTGTTTTCCAATTAACTGACTTCCACTTTAATAAATTTCCTACTTTTTGCTCTCCTTAGTTCATTTGTTGTTTTTTCCCTGACTCCTTGAGTTAGCACTTCATTCATTCATTTTTATTTTCTAATTATTAATGTAAGATTTAAGGTGTAGACAATTCTGAGCACTGTTTAAGCTGAATTACTTAGATGTATTGGTGTTGTCATGACTCTTATATTCTAGATATTGTGATATTTCAGTGTTTATTTCTACTTTAATCCAAAAGTTGTTTTACAGAAGAAAATTTTTTTCCTTTTTTCTTTTCTTTGTTCCTTTTTTCCTCAGATAATGGAATTTTGGTGTGAATAGTAGTTTTGTTTTCTGATTCTTACATTAATTTTCATTTTTATGGCATCAAGATCAGAAAATGTTATATGTATTATTTGGGGAGATTTGAGTTTCTTGTCCTTTCTCATTTTTTTTTTAAGTGTTCCAGGAACACTGTTAAGTACATTCTCTATTTATGGATACAGATTTTAGTAGATATTACTCAGATTATCATGACATAGTACTTTGTCTTGCCTTATCAGTCCATCAGTCAGGGCTCCAGGATTAGTTTGGAAGAGACTAGAAACCAAGGAGGCTGTGCTAGGATTCTTTGGGCCAGCAGCCCTGCCTTAGCGCTTGTCATCAGCCGGGACTGAGAACATAAGCACAGGATGAAGGGGAGTCTTTCTACAAGCTCTGGAGTTTCAGTTTCTACCACTGCTACCCCCATCATCCACTGTTCTGCTGGAAATAAATGGGTGAGACAGGTTAAAAGGACAAGGAAAAAGGTACTATACATTCAATTTGCTAGGTATTTGTTGAGTACCTACCACAAACCCATTGATGATGACGGTGATGATAAGAGCTCCATTCTAGCTGCTTGCTGGTTCCTTCACGCCCTTGCCCCTGAACTTCAAGGGAGACAATGACAGCAACTTCATAGGACCTGTTTTACTTACCCTGTGTAAAAATTGATAGGCAGTAGAGAGGTTGGTTCTTGGAGTAACTGCACCCTCGTTCAGAAATAGCACACAAATTACAAGTTGCATGTGGCTACTACCAGGGGCTGGAAGTTGGCTGATTACATCTTTTTCTGAGGCCCTCAATATTCAAGGTAGAATGAGACAAAGTAAAATTCGCAGAATTTCAGAGCTGGAAGGAATCTTTTGAAGGGAAGTAACAGATGTAGCTGATTAATCAGGAATGTTTTCCAGTTCAATGAAATCTGTATTTTTTCTATGCCTTGTAACATAAGCCATATATGCACACATGGTTTAACCATTATGTGATGTTACGGATTTTTTTTTAAAGGTCATTCTTTTTGACATGTTTTAGCACATACCTGACCTAAATAAGTGTATCCCCATGTTCACACTATCAAAAACCATTTCTAAGAGTCCTTTACCACCAGCTGTTTCTTTGTCATAGGAAAGAATTCTCAAAGCACATACTTATTTACCCCTTGTTGAATGACTACCATCTGTCAAGCCCATTATATGGATCTTTGGATCCTCACAGTCCTGTGCCAATAGGACAGAAGTCCTAGAAGGACTTAAACTAAGACAATGGGACAAAACTAAGAGTTGACCTTAGTCTTGTCTGCCTCAACAGTTGTCTTTTGAATAAGATGAACCATAGAATGAAGTAATATCAGTAAAGAAAAATACCCATATTCAAATTGGAGCTAACAAACCTGGATTATTATGCAAACTCACTGAGCCTCAGCTTCCTCATTTTAAAATAAGGATAATAATATGGGGCGCCTGGGTGGCTCAGTCGGTTAAGTGCCCGACTTCAGCCAGGTCACGATCTCGCGGTCCGGGAGTTTGAGCTCCACGTCAGGCTCTGGGCTGATGGCTCAGAGCCTGGAACCTGCTTCCGATTCTGTGTCTCCCTCTCTCTCTGCCCCTCCCCCGTTCATGCTCTGTCTCTCTCTGTCTCAAAAATAAATAAATGTTAAAAAAAAATTTTTTTTAAATAAGGATAATAGCAGTTACCCCATAAGATTATTGTGATAACATTTGTAAAGGCCTTAGCACATGTTCTGGTCATCTATTGCTGTGTAACAGACTTCTCCCAAACTTTATACTTAGAGCAACCACAAGTCATTCAGTTTGCTCACAAATCAGTAACTTGGGCAGAGCTCAGTACAGTTGGTTCATCCTGCTCCTTGCATCCACGGAGCTGTAGGGTATACTCACAAAAAAAGCTCACCTATATGACTGACAAGTCTGCTGGCTGTTGGCTGGGAGCTCAGTCAGGACACTTGAATCCTGTCCACGTGGGCCTCTCCATGGGGCTGCTTGTGTTGCCTTAAATATGGAAACTGGGATCCAAGAATGAGTGTCCCAAGGCACCTGCAGAAGCTACAAGGCTTCTTATGACCTAGTCTCGGAAGGCCCAGGATGTCACTTCTGCCGTCTCCTATTGGCCAAACAAATCACTGAAGCCAACAGAGAGAGTGCTAGACCCCACTCTCAATAGTGGACACAGCAAAGAATTTGTGGCATTTGCAATCTACCACAGGACCTGACACATAAACACTAACTTGCCAGTGAATATTTTAAGAATAACAGTGTTACAGTCCCAGGAAGAAGCTCATTTGCCAAAAGGATCAAATCAACTCAGCTCTCCTATCATATGTCAAGTACATCAATTGTCCACATATTGATTACAACTACAAAGGTAAGAGGCATCAGGGTGGCTCGGTCAATTAAGCAACTGACTTGATTTTGGCTCAGGTTGTGATCTCATATCATGAGATCAAGCCCCACTTTGGGCTCTGTGCTGACAGCACAGAGCCTGCTTGAGATTCTCTCTCTCTCTCTCTCTCTCTCTCTCTCTCTCTCTCTTTCTCTCTCTCTCTCTCTCTCGCTTTCTGAAATCTTTATTTTTAAATTTATTAGAGGTGAATGGTGGGTAATCTTTCTCTGACTTATTTTGCTTAGCATAATACACTCTAGTTCCATCCATGTTGTTTCAAATGGCAAGATTTCATTCTTTTTGATTGCCGAATATTCCATTATACACACACACACACACACACACACATGCACACACACCCCACATCTTTATCCATCAGTCAATGGACATTTGGACTTTTCCCACACTTTGGCTATTGTTAATAGCACTATTATAAACATTGGGGTACATGTGCCCCTTTGAATCAGCACCCCTATATCCTTTGATTGAAAACCTAGTAGTACAATTGCTAGGTCATAGGGTAGTTTTATTTTTTGAAGAACTTCCCCACCGTTTTCCAGAGTGGCTGCACCAGTTTGCATTTCCAACACCAGTGCAAAAGGAGGAGCCTCATTTTAAAGGTTTGGGGAAAGGAAGAGAAAAAGTCTCATATCTCTGAGCAACGGCACAAACCTTGGTTGGCTTGGCTACCTCGACTTCTGCTTACATGATGCACCGGTCATAGGCTTCTCCATTACCCACAGAGTAGTACCTTCCTAACTTGTCGACTGGTTCCTAAATTGGAAATAACAGTGGATTGGAGGATTAAATGAAATAATATATATAAGCAAGTTAGACAGGAGAGGTGAAATGTAGTGTAGTGCTCAATAAGCATAGTTATGGTTGATGGTCAGGTTATCAATAAACTGCTGGCCCTGTTCTCTGCCAAAAGTAACTATCTAAGATTTCATTTGAACAAAAGGTTTTCAGGATTAATAAATTTGGAAACCAGTGCTAGAACATTGTAGGACCAAGTCACCCTATGCTAACCTAGGGCACATACGGTTTATTTAGGATACTGAAATAAATATATTCGCAGAGAATTTACTAAGAGTGACTTCAAGTGAAGTTACTGAGATGTCAACTAGGGTAGATCTTCCCATGTGCTGCAAGAAGGCTCAAGCCCTAAGAAGCTTACCGTTTTCCTAAAAGTGACATGGAAGCTTTACTAGGGACAAATAGAGTGAGCTGGAAAAGCATGGGCTTTGGAGTCTGACACATCACAGTCTGAATCCTGACTCTGCTGCTGAAGAGTTTCAGAACTGAATACATCATCTGATCTCAGCCAGCCGCGCTGTCTCATCTGGAACATGGGATAATACCTACCCTTAAGAGTTACTACTGTAAGGATTAAACAAAAGAAAAAGAAAAAAAAAGACTATGCAGAAGACTTTCCCAGAGCATAAGAGGTTGAAAATACATTTTAGTTGTCAATATTACAGATTCATTTTCCAAATTAATACCTTTGTTTTGTTCTCCCCTCCACCATGTGTCACGTGTTCTGTATATTAGTAGAGCTTCTCAAAAGAGCAGATTTACAACAGCCACGGTCCTATTTTCTTGATTACAGGGCCACTTATGTCTGCATCTCAATGAAAAGTGGTATCTTGGCAGAGACCTCTATTTTACTTTACAAAGGCCAAAGTGAAGAATTTCCACAGGGCCCTGAACAGGAAAGATGTTGCTACATGCTGTGGACTTAGTAACATGCATTGAGCTAATATAAATAGTATAAATAACAGGCTTTCAGGGAAATTATTTGTATCCAGAAACTATGGTAATAAGCAACATATAAATAATATTCTAAAACTTTTTTCACTTTCACTACAATAGGATCATGTATATTTCCCTTATCTGCTGAGCCCTGATTTTAAAGAACATAGAAATTTCTGAGGCGCCCGAGTGGCTCAGTCAGTTAAGTGTCCCAACTCTTGGTATCAGCTCAGGTCATGATCTCACGGTTTTGTGGGTTTGAGCCCCATATTGGGCTCTGCACTGGCCCCACAGAGCCTGCTTGGGATTCTCTGTCTCCCTCTCTCTCTACCCCTCTCCCACTCTCACTGTCTCTCTCTCTCAAAATAAAGAAATAAAAAAAAAAGAACATTGAAATTTCTTTTGGCTTTTAGATTTAGTTTTTCCAAGTCTGACTTAAATACAGACTTTGTATTGGTTATTATGCATCGTATGAGTGTTAACATCATTGTGTTCCTATTGGTTTCCTTTGGCTGGATTTGCATTATTACTGTTTTTTTATGGAGATTTCACCATACAATATAATTTCCATTCCTCTAGCTCATGAGTTGCCATTAGAATTGTTTGCCAAGTGTGCAAAGTGATTCTTTGTAACCATTTTCTTGAATGGAGTGAGTGAAAATAAGCATCCATGTGTTGAGTACTTCCTGAGCACCAACGGTCGTACTAGATGCCTTATGTACATCATTTCTAAACCTCAGAACATGTCTGGGTGGTAGATATTGTCCTCTGAAGCAGCAGTATCGGCAGCAGCATTAAGTGCCTTTGTCATTGATGTGGGAAGGAGTATAATTCTTGGAACATGAACTAATTCTTTACTACATGTTCACACAGAGAATAATGGAGAAATTTTACTTTATATTTAAGATTTTATTACAGTCACATAGTGAGCATTTCTGTTTTCTTTGGAACCATATTTGCTTTATTAAAAAATAACAAAAAGATTAGGGGTTCCTGGGTGACTCAGTTGGTTAAGCGTCCGACTCTTGGTTTCAGCTCAGGTCATGATGTCATGGTTTGTGAGTCTGAGCCCTGCATTAGGCTCCACGCTGACAGCGCAGAGCTTGCTTAGGATTCTCTCTCTCTCTCTCCCTCTCTCTCTGCGTCCCCCCACCTCAAAATAAATAAATAAACTTTTTAAAAAATAACAAAAATTTAAAAACAACCACTTCACAATCTAGGATGGCTATTGTCAAGCAGAGAGGGAACTGCAAGCATTGGCAAGGATATAGAAAAACGACCTTCCATACATCACTGGTAGTAATACAAAATGGTGCAGTCACTTTGGAAAGCAGTTTCTCAGTACTTTAAAAGTTAACTATAAAGTTACCATCTGACCCTGAAATCTCACTCTTAGGTACATACCCAAAGAAATGAAAACATTTGTCCACATAAAAACTCGTATGTGAATTATTATAGTAGCATTATTCATAATAACCCAAAAGTAGAAACAACCAAATGTACATCATTTGATAAATGGATGAAAGCATGATATATCCAGAAAATGAAATACTACTTGGCAATAAGAAGGAATGAAGTGGAAAACATCCTACAACATGAAAGAACTTGAAACCATCATGCCAAGTGAAAGAAGTCAGTAAGAAAAGACCACCAATCAATTGTATGATCCTATTTATATGAAATGCCCTGAAATCTGTAGAGACAAAAAGTAGATTATTGGTTACATAGGGCTAGGGAATGGGGAGATGGGAGAGTTAGGATTGGCGACTTCTAATGGGTATAAGTTTCTTTTCGGGTTGATAAAAAACATTCTGAAGTTAGATTAGGTGAATGTTTTTAAACATTGTAAATATATTAAAAAACCATTGAGGGGCGCCTGGGTGGCGCAGTCGGTTAAGCCTCCGACTTCAGCCAGGTCACGATCTCGCGGTCTGTGAGTTCGAGCCCCGCGTCGGGCTCTGGGCTGATGGCTCAGAGCCTGGAGCCTGCTTCCGATTCTGTGTCTCCTTCTCTCTCTGCCCCTCCCCCGTTCATGCTCTGTCTCTCTCTGTCTCAAAAATAAATAAATGTTAAAAAAAAAAAAACCATTGAATTGAACAATGTGGTGAACTTTGTGATGTATAATTTGTCTCCATAAAGCAATTAACAATTAGAGAACAAAAACACAAACAATATTCCCTTTCTCCTTTTGCTTTTAGAATTAGGTCTATGCTATTCCTGTACAAGTATTCTTGCTTATTATTCTGCAAGATAAAAGTAATTGTTTTATCAAATTAGAGACAGAAAATACTGTCTTCATCTATTTAGCCATATAATATAGTGGTTGTCGGTTCCACTGGCCTTGAAATCTGATCAACTAACTGTGTGACTCTGGCAGTTAACCTCTCTGAACCATAGTTTTTGCATCTGTAAAATGGAAGTAATGCTTTCTACCTCATGGAGTTCCTGTCAAAATGAGATAACATTTGTAAGAACCTCAGCCCAGTACCTATTGGATTCAAGCTCAGCAATTAATTATTCCATAAATATTTATGGAGGGACTATATGTGCTCACTCTGTATGCTCTTTAAATCATAATGTGAAGACTTTATTTAATATGAAGCATATATTTTGTAAATCTAGAAAATCATAATTTTATAATATGCAATTATACTTGTACATTAACATGTCCACAAAAGGATTCATTAGTCCTATTCCAGGGAACAAGGAAACTATTTATTTTCCTTTCCAACTTTAAAGAGAGGATAATAACTACATATAAATACAGATAAAAGGTTACCAGGAGTGGCTTATCTATTATTCACAAAAGTTTCTGAACCAAAGAACAGTTGGTCTTTTCGAGATGCCATCTAGTGGTTTATTCTAGCATTACAGTCATTTATTTTGGAACGCAATTAGTCGAATACTTGTTTTTAGTAACACTCCAATGAACTTCTTTGAAGGCAAATGTGTGAATGGAAAAGTAAATAAGGCTGAAGCTCAGTTTGGAGCTCCAAAGAAGTCTAAAAGAAACTTTTAACTGTGATCTAATTAATGTGGACCAAACGCTGAACATTTCCTCCATGTGCTGTGCTGTGTTATTGACAAAGTGAACGTGAAGTTAGTGAGCTCTTTTTATGTGCCATCGATAGGTTTTTGATTACACAGGTAAATAACATCACAGATTAGTGGCCATAAATACACAGCTACATAGTAGATGGGTAGTTAGGTATTATCCTTGACCTACAACATTTTCACTGTGTCATGTCTAGTACTAAGTACCGCTTAACGGCAAAGGAATAATTTTTTCCCAAGAAGAATTTAAGATGCACAACGTTTTTAATGAAGTAGGAAGATATACAACTCCACTACCTTATGTGAGAGAAGTAAGAGCATAAAATGAGATGGCATGGCCAGTGCAGAGGTCGAAAGTCTCTGCTTCAGAGGGCGTGGCGTGGGTGTCGATGAGAGCAGTGCCTGTAAGAGGGCCCGCACCCAGACTGTTTTGTCTGTATTTCATGTTCTTGCCTGTACTCTGATTCCTCCCACGCCTGGGGCATCAGAATCTCAACACTGTCATGTCTGCATAACTTTATACAGTGTTGGGAGGGCTCCAGCGGAGCGCCTGCTATCCCTGCCTCAGCCCCAGCTGGGGTCTGGACTAAATTCCAGCAAGGTCTGCCTTAAATCCCTTTTGCTTTGTATCTTGACAGCATCAAAGGGGAAGGGAGTGGGGTTGCTTTAGATGTACAGCACAGGAAGAACGCTTCTAAGTTGAAGATGACTTTTAGAACCAAAGTAGGTAAACTCTGCAGATACTTTACACCTCACTTTGTATCCAAGTCGAAAGTCAACAAAATTCAAAGCACAGAAAGAAGATAGTGGTTGCCAGGGGCCAGAACTGGGGGCAGAGCAGATTGACTGTAAAGAGGCACAAGGAAACTTTTGGGGCTGATGGAAATACTCTCCATTTTGATTGCGATGGTAGTTGCCTGCAAAAGATTGCATGTCTTTGTCAAAATTCATAGCACTATAGGGGCGCCTGGGTGGCGCAGTCGGTTAAGCGTCCGACTTCAGCCAGGTCACGATCTCGAGGTCCGTGAGTTCGAGCCCCGCGTCGGGCTCTGGGCTGATGATGGCTCAGAGCCTGGAGCCTGTTTCCGATTCTGTGTCTCCCTCTCTCTCTGCCCCTCCCCCGTTCATGCTCTGTCTCTCTCTGTCCCAAAAATAAATAAACGTTGAAAAAAAAAATTTTTTTTAAAATTCATAGCACTATATACTTAAACAAGATGAATTTTACTCTATGTATTTTACTGTTTTTATTTTTTAAACTTTTAAATATAAAATACAGTATTCAAACCCTATTTTGGTCTATGCAACAAAAATCCAAGTGGTATTTTTTTTAATGATTTGCTCTTGCTTAGAATGGCCAAGAAATTTAGCCAAGAATCCATAGGTGATAGGTGATAAGCCAGAACTCATATGCAGATCAGCCCATTTATTTACTCATTTATTTTTTATACCCTTTGTAACCCAGGGTACACTTTCACTATTTCCTTACTTATTATCGTATTGCTGCAATAAGTTTTGCTAAGAAAGATTAAAATAACTCGGAAACCGTGGCACATTCTGAGTGAGTTAAAGGAGCAGGAGGGTTTCTGGAGGCACTAGCTAGTGAAGCTGGCAGACAGGCAGAAGAAACCTCTGAGCCCAGCCTGGTGTTCCCAGCCCTTCGCTTGAGAAGGCAGTGTCTTTTTGTTCAGGGGAATGATGATAGGCGCTATCTTGGGCTGAATTAGGGGCCCCAAGGATACCCGGATATCTTCCTAGACCCTGGAATTTGTGGATGTTGCCTTATAGGGCAAAAGGGACTGTGTAGATATGAAATCGAGGGGTTTGAGATGGGGGAAGTTATCCTGGGTTACCTAGCTGGGCCCTGACTGTAATCACAGTGTCCTTATAAGAGGGAGGCTGCGGAAGGCAATTGCAATCATGGACCAAGACTGGAGTGCTGAGGCCACAGCCAAAGAATGCTGGCACCCACCAAAAGCTGGAAGAGGCTAGGAAGCAAATTCTCCCTCAGAGACTCCAGAAGGAAACAACACTGCCAAGAGCTTGACTACAGTCCAGGGAAACGGATTTTGGAGTTCTGGCTCCATGACCAAGAGAAAACAAAGTTGTGTTCTTTCAAGCTGTCACCTTTGTGGTGCTTTGTTCGAGCAGCCAGAGGAAATGCAGAAGGACTGTCCTACATTTCCAAGACATGCCTGAACTTCCAGCTCAGCATCAGAATAGTTTAACAAACCAGAAGCAGAACAAACAAAAATTATGTTAATACCAGACTGTATAGGAGACAAGAACGTTTGCAAAGTATTTTTCCTCGAGTTTCTTGGAATCACACCAGAACATGTCTGAAAGTTTTCCCCCAAGGCAGGTCGGTGTTGCCTGCTTTATAAATTGTTTTAACCACTCATGTCCTCGGTGACCTGAGCAAGAACACAGAATCACTCCACAATACATTCATCACAATCTAGGCGACTGTGCAGCATCTTTGAAACAGCTCATCACGGGTGCTATAGGTCAGAAGTCACTGTCAGGGAGGCAGGATTTCATTCCTGGGTCATCATGTATCCATTTACGTCACCTGAGGCCCCAGTGCAGCCAGGATCTGAACCTGGCTTTGGAATCCGGAGTCACATAATGGGCAAATCACAGGCTCCAGAATGGCTTACTGCCAACATTTACTGCTATGCGACCTTGGGCAAATCATTTGACCTCAAAAAGGGAAAAACAGTACTCAGTTCAGAGACTTGCGAGAGTGAAGTAAACTAAGGCACATAAAGCATTTGGCCAGTCCTGACTTGACGTGGGTGCTGGATAAATCTTTGCTACCGGTGCTGGTATTGTTATCCAGGGCAAGCGTCCTTCCTTCTGGCCAAGACTGGTGCTTCAGGGAAGGGTGCCCTCTGGAGTTGTCCAATGGGCGTTCTCTCACTCTCTCTTTCTTTCTCTCTCTCCCTCTGGCCCTCCACAGGCAGAGGACCATTCCCACCTGTCATGCATGTCATTGCTGAGCAGTGATAAACATGTTGCCCCTGGGCATCAGCACACAGACTTCAGGATCAGTTCCATCAAGCATCATTCCCTGATGACTGCAGGCTTCACACTGTGTATATGGCACCCTTTCCATGAAGGGCCTCCAATGAAGTGGAGGGACCAGAAATAAAATAGTCCTGGATCTCAAAGGCAAGTCTTACTTGGTCTCCAATTCACACACCTTGACCCGAGAAGAGTTAAACTCGAAGACTCTGCCAGGCACTCTCTGAATGAGCTTCTGTCCCTGTTCCCAGAGTCACAAAACTCTAAAAGCCCAGAGGGTGGGTCTTACAAGCTCCTGTCAACCTCACTCCTTGTTTTTCAGTTGAGAAGACAGAGGCCCTGAGACTGACTTGCCCAAACACACACCAGAAGTTGACATCAGGGCTAGATTAATTAGATTACTAATTCCAACACCTCGTCGCATTTTCTTCTATTCTTGACCCGTCCATGCTGCCTCCTCACCTCTGCAATCTCTGATTCAAGAGTTGTGAGAGTAAAGTAAACTAAGACACGTAAAGTGTTTGGCCAAGTCCTGACTTGACGTGAGTGCTCGATAAATCTTCGCTACCTTGGATCCCAGGGTGGGACAGGGAGCCGGGGCTTCCTACAGACCCCAGCAGGGGCACGGTTTCTGGAGACACCCAGTTCTCTCTTGTTCTCTTGTTCCTCGGTTTGCCCGCACACCTCATCATTCCTTCTCTCTGCCCATAAACAGTGGCTTGAAACCCTCTCAGGGCCACAGGGGCCCTGGCCCTGGCAGGAGCCGGCCAGTTCAGGAGAATAGGGAAAGCAAACTCCTGGACTCTGGGCTTGCTGAGGACTTAAATACCCCTGGGTCTGAGGGATTTGTTTTCCCAAAAACTCAAGCCACTCAGTGAAGGAAGTCACCATTTTCTCCTCTACCTTGCTGCCCTTTGAAATCATCAGTCAGGGCTGATTTCTGTGGTTAAGCATTGATCTTTGTAATCTTCTGGGTAACAGTGAGTCCTCCACTCTTTGTTCTGTGAGTCAACCAACCCGACTCTTCCCCCAGCAAGAAAAAGGCAAAATGACAGTCTTGCTTCCCACCAGTATCGCGTCTCTCTCTCCCAAATCCTTGTTACTGACCAGTGAGGCCCTAAGTAGACCTCTGGGTAAGGAGGAGGCTGAACAGCACAAAGCGAAGAGAGGAGGGACTGTTCTGAGGACAAGCTTCCTCCAAGGAGCACTTTTGCCCAGGCTCATCCCACCCGGTGATTCAGGGAGAGCTCTTTCTGTGAACTAACACTTCTCCTTGAACTTCCCCACTCTGTCTCGTGTTGCTGTTGGTGAATCTCCATGAGCCACTTCCTCCTGCTTCAGCGACATTCTACAAAGCCCTTTTTCTGATAAAAGTTTGAGTTAATTAAACATGGGAAGTTGGTTTGATGTAAAGTATCTAAAATAGGGGCACCTGGGTGGCTCAGTCAGTTAAGCGTCTGACTCTTGATTTCGACTCAGGTCATAATCTCACTGTACGTGAGCTCAACCCCCACATCTGACTTCGGATCCTCTGTCTTTGTCTCTCTCTGCCCATCCCCCATGAGTGCGCTCGCGCTCTCTCTCTCTCTCTCTCTCTCTCTCTCTCTCTCTCTCTTCTCTCTCTCTTGCTCAAAAATTAATAAACATGGGGGGGGGGAAAGACTCTGTGGGGCGCCTGGGTGGCTCAGTCAGTTGAGCATCAGACTCTTGATTTCAGATCATGTCATGATCTCAGGGTTGTGGGATCGACCGACCCTATGTTGGCCTCCATGCTGAGCATGGAATCTGCTTAAGATTCTCTCTCTCTCTCTGTGTTTCTCTATCCCTCTGCCTCTTTCCCCCACTCGTGATCAAGCTCTCTAAAATAAAATTAAAAGGGAAAAAAGAGGGAAAAAGACTCTACTAAAAAAAATAAAATAAAGTATCTAAAATAAAGAAACCTTTGAAATCATTCACCTGGACAGTTTCAGAAAGGATGTCGCAACCACCCTGGCATCCCGTCTTATTTGCCTACGGTGGTGTGTTATTTGGATAGCTTACAGGAGTTTCATTACATTTGTAATTATTCCTTTCACCTTTACACAGCAGCCTTTTCACAATAATTGCATAACCTTCTTGGATTTCTTGTTTCTGGCTTGATGGCCAAATCAGGAATCTGAAATTACTGAGGCTTTCTAATTTTTTAATCACTTAGACGTATGTGTAATCTGAGAGATGAGGAAATTTGCAACGATACCGTTCATTCCACTATTGAAAACACCATCCCTGAGGTCACATGTGACCGCCTTGTCTTTAAACTCAAAAGATATCTTCCCAGTCTCTGTCAGTTGACTGCTGAAAGTGACAGAAGACCCGAAGTCAACCAGCTGCCACAGAGTGGAAAGTCTAGAGGAGGGGGGGACTTGGGGCACAGGCGGTTCCGGAAGCTCCAACCATGTCATGAGAAACCAGCCTCTCTCCATCTCTCCTGCACGTCCTCTGTGTTGGCTCTGTTCACAGGACTGTTTCCCTGTGTTGTCTACACGGCTCCCAGAAGCCTCTTGTTTATAACCTTCCAGGTTCAAGTTCAGCAGGAAGGAATAAGGTCCCCATCTGCTCCATCTAACAAAAGTCTTGGAATCTGCTCTCACTGGGCACAGTCAGGTGGCCTGGGACACGTGCCCATCCCATCACTGTGAGGACTCAGATGAAGGATTTCCCACAGAGAAACTCCAGGGCCTGTTAGCAGAATAGGGACAAGAACAGGTGCTGAAACAGCAGATGTCTACCACACTCTCCGACCCTTCTACAGCATTCAGCTCTGCTGTCCTTCTTGAATTCTGTATTGCTGTCTTCCCTCACACGTTGCTTTCCCATACCCCTTCTGACTACCCCTCTTCTGTCTCTGCTTCCTCCTCCTCCCCTGTAAGGTGCAGGGCTGGTCCAAGGTTGTCTAGCTCTATCAGACTCAACTTTGCCATCCTTCCTCTGTGCCTTTACATACTCTGTTCCCATGGCCTACCATGCCATTCCTTTCCCCACCCCTCATCTCTTTATGTCTGTGTCCTCTATATCCTGGTTCAAATACCTCTCTGTGAATCTTCTAGATCCAATTGTCTTCAAGACAGAAGTCGACTCTCCCTTTCCCCCAAACTCTTATCTTTATCCTCTCTCAAAGGTAGAATTTTCTGTTTTATATATTTTGTCATCTATTGAAATATCGAATGTGTGTCACCATTGGCTGGCTCCTTGAGGACAAGATGATATTTATCTTTATCCCTTACCCCCACCCCCCACCCCCACGCCCACCCAATCCTCTCCATGGTCAGTCCTTACAAAGCCAGTATTTGTTCATTAGGTTTCTATGGTATTTCCCATTTTATTAAGGTGCATTCACATCCATCACCATATCCGCTTCTCAAAGAAGTCTGGAAGGGTGGAGGGGGAGAACAAATATCTCAGTTTTATGAGAAAACTGAGGACCCAAGAGGGTGAAAGACTTAACAGAAGACCTCTAAACCAGTCTTGTGAAAAATCGGACTAAAAACCCAGATCTTTAGAATTACATTACTTGCTATTTTCCAAGAAAAACTTGCTGGTACCTATTGCATCCTTAAAATCTGGAGAATCATTGATACCAAGCCGCTTTAGTTTCAAAGAGATTAAATATTTCACTCCGAACTTTCACTCCGTGTCTGCCAATTACTGGGGTTGTGTGATGATTTGCTCCTCATAGAAAATATTTTTAAAAGGAAATCCAGATCAAGTATCAAGTGGTTCCTTCTGGCGTGGCTATTTTCATTGTTGCTGCTGCAGGTGATGTGTGTGTGTGTGTGTGTGTGTGTGTGTGTGTGTGTGTGTGTGTGTGAGAGAGAGAGAGAGAGAGAGAGAGAGAGAGAGAGAGAGAGAGAGAGAGAGAGAGAGACTGCGTGTGTCTATGTGTCTTGGGACAGGCACGTTCATCTTTAAGGGGCAGAATAAGGTGGATTTCCTTCCCCAAAGTGCCTTTTCTTACAAGGGAAAACAAACGCTTAAAACTCCAAGACTCTCCCTCCCAGTGCCCCGGACCCCTAGACTCGGGACGACGGCACAGTCGGGGTGGTGACCGAGCGCAGCCGGCCTGCCCCAGCCTGCCAGCTCCAGCCACGCCCTCCCGGGGTGGAGCCCGCCCCCGCGGCCAGCAGATAAACGGGCTGGCGGGTGCGCCCGGGCTGCGCGCTCTCCTGGGGTCCCGGAGCCAAGGCCGTCGGCCGCCCTCGGGGACCGCGAAGGAGGCCACCCCGCACGCGCGGTCGGCAGCCCTTGCCCCCCTCGCCATGGCGGCGCCGTCGCGGCTCCTGATCCGCGGGGGGCGCGTGGTCAACGACGACCTGTCGCAGGTGGCCGACGTGCTGGTGGAGGACGGCGTGGTGCGGGCGCTCGGCCGCGACCTGCTGCCGCCCGGGGGCGCGCCCGCCGGCCTGCGGGTCCTCGACGCCGCCGGCAAGCTGGTCCTGCCCGGCGGCATCGACACGCACACGCACATGCAGTTCCCCTTCATGGGCGCGCGGTCCGTGGACGACTTCCACCAGGGCACCAAGGTATCCGCGCCGCCGCGCCCTGCACCCCGGGTGCCCCGCCGAGCCCGCGGGCCTCCCACAGCTGCCCCGGAGCCCCCGGGCCGCCGCCTGCGCCGCGCCGAGGGGCCCGCGGGGCAGGAGCGAGCCTTGCAGCCGCGACCGAGAGGCCGTAGGGCCGGGGTGGGCGGTCCCTTGCGAGCGCCCTTCTACCAGGCGCCCCTTCCCGCTGGCTTCCCCCCAGCTTAGGCCAAGCCACACGCCCGCTACTCCTCGCTTTGGGTAATTTGACACGCTTAAGTCAGCCTATGCTCTCGCCCTCAGTTCTCTACACCCTATACTCCCCAACTACCCCCTCCCCGCCCTGCGCCCTCCCCATTGTCGCTGCTGTCCTATGGACGTCCGCAAGTGTTCCATACTATCTCTAGAATCTGTTTACCCGGCACCCCCAGCCATTTCTCCCCATCTTCCACCGCCAGCCAAAACCAAATGAAAAATCCGTTCCCCTAGTAGATACTGCCTGACTCCAAGTAGGCAGCGTATGCTGGGTAGTGGATGACAAGTCTGGGCAGGCTGGTAGCCCACTGGGTCCACAATCTTTGCCTCCACCCTCCAGTGGAAAAGACACAGCCCTGACAAGAATTTATTTATTTATTTTTAATGTTTATTTATGTATTTTGAGAAAGTAGGGAAAGGGCAGAGAGAAGGAGAGAGAGAGAATCCCAAGCAGGCTGTGAACTGTCAGCACAGAGCCGGAGGTGGGGGGCTTGAACTGTTGGAACTGTGAGATCATGACTCAAGCTAAAATCCGGAGTCAGACATTGACCCGACTGAGGCCCCCAGGCGCCCCCTGACAAGAATTGAGAAGAGAAATATTCCAGGAATGGTCTCCCCAGCACTCACACGGGTGCCCAGGCAACCTGGCCCCATTTCTTCTTAATCAGCTGGCCCAGGAGATACAGAATATGGACCTCCTTCTTGATGCTTGAGCACCTGGGGCTTGGCTGATGGTGCAGGAGGATCAGATCATCAAACCAAGGTGGGAGAGGGTTGGGTTTCTCTAGACACAAAGGCCTAGAGGCTCTGCTCAATGAAAAGAACCTTGAACGTTTCTCCAAAGCTCCTGAAAATAAGATACGAGACAAACTGGGCTGCCTTACAGCTACATAAAGTTACAACCCCACTCAGCACTTTGGTTAAAGCTAAGCCCATACCCTCCTTGAGGCTTGCATTTTGGGGTGAAGGTATTGATATCTTTAAGGCCTAAACTCTTGTGTGTGAAACAAATCAGGCTATTCGTCAAGATATTAATTGTACAGGCTTTCAAAGTAGTTTGAGCCGTAGTTCGTTTATCTTTCTAGCTTCTTTCCAATAGTTTTATTCTCCTCACACACACTCTGTCCACATTTCTCAATCATCTATGATTGACCACACTGTTTAATAGAAAAAAAAGAACAGTTTGATCCAGAGAGAAGGGTCTGGGCAGGCTGTTCACATCGATGTTTGGAAAGCTTACTCCTAGTTACTGATTATTAACCTTTATCATCAGGGCAGTGGTCAAAGTGTTTTGTGGGACATATCATTTCCGTTGGGGAAAAGTGAACATTCATTTTGCCCTTTACTTTAAAAGTAAACTTTCCTAAACTTATTTTTTACATTTCAAGTGAATTTTTCATATATAAAAGCAATACATGATTGTACAAAATTGTAAAAAAAAGTATTAGGAAAGTAGAACGAAAAATAGTACCCATAATCTCTAAGTCCATTGACAACTCCTGTGTCCGTATATTGCTTTTGTGCTTTCTAATATGCTTTATTTTACATAATTGAGGTGGTATTATGCATGTGTATATGGGCCTGTGTGCATACCTGTCCATAATTTGCAACCTGTTGTTTTTGGTTACAGTATATACTCTTTCTGTTACCACAGGCGCATCATTAACAAAGTGCTTTGCTAAAAGCAGGGCATTCATTGACACCCCCATTTGCCAGGTGCAGAGCCGCTCTTTCTGGCCATCTGCCAGGACCACTAGTGTCATTTCCCCACATCATCTCCCTTTTTCTCAGCAAGGTTCTAGAATGAGAAGCAGCCAGGATGCGGGGTTGGAATGCTGCGGGGGAGAAACATTCCTTCGCTTTCTCAAGATCATCCGTGTATGCCCCAAGGCCCTGGAAGGTGGTTCTTAGTCTTCTGTCTGTCGTTCTTTGGCCATTCAGGGATTCCTAGCATGGAGAGATGTGCAATTCTATTGTGAGAAGGAAGGTCTTTGAAGCATATCACAATATTATAGTCATCAACCTCTGAAAGAATTTATCCACCAGCTGATTCTCTAGGCATCTCTGTATTTAAACGTCGTCAAGCTATTAAACAGACACATGTTCTTCATGAGCTTAGGATCTTAGTTAAACCGAAAACAATATGGTCAGAGATGTTAAGGTCAAAGATTTAGTAAAGGCTAAATTCATGTTGAACACGAAAACGGTCCTCACAAAGACACTAAGTTACAGAAGTCTACTTCAAAATCAGTTGGATCCCAGGAGATCACCTCTCCTGCCCCCCAAAACAGAGGAGACTCCAGATGGGTAAACACAGATACACAGGAGCATTAAAGCGTTGGCCTGAGTTCTGGAAGGACAACATTATTGACTCACTTTGCCCGCTTTTATGGAGTCTTTCATAATTCCCAAGGCAGTGTTGGTGGAGTTTCTGGTTTGGGGAAATAGGGGCAAAGAAATCTTTTGTAGATGTTGATTGGGTTGTATATTAATCTTGAAAAAATCTTAATACCATTACATAACATTTATTTTATCAAGCACCTACTATGTGCTGGCACTGTGCTAAGTTGTCCACCATCTTCCAACCATCTCAGGGGCCGTTCTTTCATTTTGCAGCTGAGGAAACTGAAATTTAAGTCACTTGCCTAAGGCCACACATCAGTCAGTGACCAAGTGGCTCTTCAAATTCCTTACTGCCTGCCATTGCTAGAGCTCTTACCTACCAGGCTCACTTCCTTTCTGAAACTATTGGGAAAATGTGTGATGTTTAGGTTTGTCCGTGTGGCAGGTGTTGGGATGAAAATGCTGGGTACGTCACATGCCGATGTGAGATGGCTTTTCTCAGAAACAGAGCGGGGTCATCCTTAAGAAATACAGTAGCTCTTCACTCTCCCAAAGCTGGAGGCAGGTAAGGTTATCAAAATAAATACACGTTTCAGGAGTTCGGTTTGTGAGGCATTTGTACTTGAATTTATGGCCGCATCATTTCTAAGGGTAAGAAATGGGTACCTTGCATACAGAAAGCTATAAAGTAGAAATGATATATTATGCTTTCAGGAGATGGGCCCCAAATGTTAAGACCAATAGCTTTTTACTTTCTGCATGCACCAGGCAGATCATTTATAATATCTAACACATAGAAGGGATACTGTTCATGGTATTGTATTTATTGGTCACCAGATTGTGATGGGGCCCAATTTAAAAAATGAAATATAGGTCAACCAAAGGTTACATATTTTGTAAGTCTAATTTATGGCATAGGTTGGGTTTCAAGCCTAGAATTGATTTACTTAATTACAGGTAAAAGCCTTCTATCTGATGTAACTAATGGAAATAATTTTCTGCTTTAAAGAAATCATATTTCATTTTGTTGAAATATACTTAGATGTACAGTGGGTTTCCAATATTCAATATCCATGAGGAAAAACAATGGGATTTTTTAAATGCAAATGGATATTGTGAGTTAGGTAAAGTTGAAGGAATTACGACTTTGCTTTTACTATATCCTGTGATAAGAGAGTAAATTATGAAAGCCTGGCCAGTTTCCAGATAGATAGATAGATGGATAGATAGATAGATAGATAGATAGATATAGATATTCAGACATTTGCAGCTTGGAGTGGATGGGCTCACATTAAAAATCTGGCAGCATCAGTAGCCGATAGAAGGATCGTTTTTTTTTTTTTTAAATTGGGAAAACACACAGAACACTTTTTTCTTTTTCTTTTGTAGGACAAAAGTCTTCAAAACTGTCAAGACAGGAAATTACGCTTTGCTCTGGGACTTTTTGGTAAATTGCCATCAAGATGATTGCTTATAATAAGGCAGTGGAAGGTGTATGATTAAGCGTGCGTGTGTGGTGTATTTATAGAATTTCTTTACGTTGTAGAACTGCACTTCAGAAAACTTGGTCGCAAGTCAGATCCCTTTCTCTGTTGCTTGTGGGGGCTCCAGGCTGGGCTTTGGAAGCTGTGTGGGCTGACGGTGTGACCTTGGGCAAGTCACTTCTTCTCTCAGAGTTGTTAACATTTCCTTATCTATATAATGATGCCTTGGTTGGAAGAACAACCTCAATTAAAAAAAAAAGTGAAAGTAATGAAAACAATATCTATTATTCATTATCCAGCCCTCAGGAAAATGCTGGAGCGTTATAGTTGCTCAATATATATTGCTTGGATAACTGCCTTTTTTTAAAAAAAGGAACATACAGTTGAACGTAAAGAAAAATAATATTTAAATCACCTATAATGTTTAACATCTTGCTTCCCGTATTTTCACGGTTTTCTCTTTGCGGCGCACATTTTTCCTTCTACTAAATTTTGCGTGCTCTCTGGAGACAGCCTCATTCATTACACATTTCCCCCAGAACCTTAACTGCCGTTGGAGAATGTGATTTCCGGGGCCCCGTTGTCCTCGCCAAGGCTAAGCCTCACAGCTTTCTCTCTGTGTTCTTGTCTCTGTGCATCAGGTTTCTATTTCCGCCTGTCTGAGGATATCACAACCTCGATGTCCCACAAGCACTTTGCACTCAGCATGTTCCGAGCCAATTCATCCTTCCTTCAACTACGCTACCCGTTTTTCATCCTGTTTCATAAACTGTTAAAAGCTCCCTTCCTGTCTTCTCAGTGGTTGACATTTTGGTGGTTTCTGGGTTCTTGGGGTTTTGTTTTTTGTTTTTTTGCTTGTGTAACAATGTTGGGACATAAATTATCATACGGATTCTTGATAATTGACTTAGAAATCACCCTTCAGAGTGAAATGACTGGACCAAAGAGTCTTAGATTGATCTTAAAGGAGTTTAATACATATACCCAGATCAGTTCATGCTCCCATGAGCAATGCGTTACAATTCTCATTTCACTGAATCCTGGTTAATTGTAACTACTGCCTTAAACAAAAAAAATCAATGCCAATTTAATAGGAAAAACAGAACTTCTTAATGTTTTTAAACGAGCTTTTTTTTCATTGCTGGTGAAGCTGAGCTTTGAATGCTCTTCCTGTGCTAATAGCTTGCATGCTCCAGCTCTAAGAGTTTATAATTTTGTGATTTTCTCGAGTAGCTCTTTACTGATTACAAAGTTAATCTTTGCACTAATCAGAAGAAGAAAAAAAATCTCAAAGATTAATTAGAAACCGCTTGATGTTAAATAGGGCCCCATTAAGGGTGTTGTGTGTTAGGAATTCTTTCGCTGAACTTGACAGAATCTAGGACTTGCCTTCTTAGAGTTTTCATACTTGAGTTCTCCCTGCTTTTCAGTTCCACTGCATGTTTTCTCCTCATTTGCCTGAGGGTTTTTAATGTCCAACAGAAGTAGTGTGTAAATCAAGGTTTCCATGATGCTACTGTCAGGAAGGAAAAAGTTTTCCTGTATCCTCTTATGTTTAGTAACTGGGACATGCAAATTAACTGACAAAAGACACATTAACAAGAGAAAAGACAGATCTTTAAAATTCAGGTATATGCAAGTTCACAGAAAAATGTGACCCAAGAGGTGGTTAGAATTTGGGGTTTATATACCACCTTAACAGGGGAGAGGAAAGGAGAGGGCATGCATGTGAACATAAATGACTTCTTAATAAGAGAAGAGGAGGAGTAGAGAGGACACTGATGGGGAAACAAATGACTTTTAGGAAAAACGGATGGGCTCTTAAGAACATCGGTGGGAAATATGATGGTTTGTGACAAGGTCTGTTGAGGTGTGGTGCAAGTTTCTAGTCTCAGGTGTTAAGAGTCAATCTTCCCTGGTGGTGAAACTTCCTAGAAGGGGATTTATTACAGTTGAGTTTTGGGAGGCTTTGCTTTTAGGCAGATAAGGGTATTCGCACACACGCAGACACACGCTCTCACACACCTATTCTTAAATACCTTCAGCTCAAAATGATTTTTATGCCAGAGGGGCATACTCTGGACCCTGGCACCACAATTTAAAATGGAATGATCCTAAACTAAGGATTTTTCAAGTTGATGATCAGATTTTATTATTTCAGCCAACAATATTTCTTGGAAACCCACAAAGTGACTGGCACTATGGTTGGGGTAGAGATGAAAACCATGCTCTCTGTTCCCAATGGCAGACAGACTAGAGGCATATGGGGCTCTAATGTATGTTGGCCTTCATGATAAATTATATACAGTAGACTTTGAGCTTGTGGGCTTAACTTTGATGATTGTGACTATTTTTGAGTGAATGCTTAAGGTCTGGCATTTCCCTTTCGCCAGGTCACCAGTCCTAATGGCTTGCTGCATCACAAACTATGTTTCTGAGCAAGTTATTTAGCAGATAAGAGAGCAGCTGCCCAGAGTCTACTGCTCGCTTCCACTTTGTGCTTCTCCTGTCATAGGTCAAGTAACAAATTGAGGGAGGACACTTCAGTTCTTCAGTTATGTTTCATTGCAAGTACTAGAGAAATTGATATGGTGATGCTCATGAATTCCTGAATCCTGAGGATCTGTTCACACATAAAAACAAAGACCTTAAAAGTTAAAGTACAACAAAGTGTCATCTTTTTATAAAACAAGAAATCACTTGGGGTGCCTGGGTGGCACATTTGGTTAAGCATCCAGCTCTTGATCTCAGCTTAGGTCATGACCTCATGGTGCAGTCGTGAAATCAAGCCCTACATCAGGTTCTGCACTGATGGTGCAGAGCCTACTTGGGATTCTCTCTCTCTCTCCCTCTCTCTGTCCCTCCCCTGCCCTTGTGTACTCTCTCTCGAAAGAATGAAAGAGAGAGAGGGAGAAAGAAAAAAGAAAGAAAGAAAGAAAGAAAGAAAGAAAGAAAGAAAGAAAGAAAGAAAGAAAGAAAGAAAGAAATCATTTGAGGCCAATATAGATTCTAATCTGTTAATTAACACTGATTAGGTGATGAGCTTTGGAGAAAACTGAGCATTCAGCTTTCATATGCGCTCAGTCTACATTCCACATTAACATGTTCATAGAAGGATCCAGAAAGCTCCATGGCCAGGGCTAGCAATATTTTTAAGAAATGAAATGTCACATTAACATGCAAATTACACTGCTTTCTCATTTTGCTATTGGAAAAGTGAATCATCATAATTACTCCATCTCATAGCTACTGGAGGAAATTCATTGATCCCTCCCTTCCTTTCTCCTGTTAAAGAACAGAAATTCAGCTGAGTAAATTTGAAGATCTAATTGGCTTTATTAAGAGATTCATGAATCAGGCAGCATCCCATCTGTCAGGTAGAAAGAAGCTCCAAGTAGTTTACAAAATAGAAGGTTTTTATAGGAAGGAGAGTGGAGAGGGAAATTATTTAGCAAAAGAAAAGAAAGGATTGGTTCCTGAAAGGTCACTCTCTCTTAGGGGGAAGGGCAGGGGGTCTCATCCTGAAGATTACCTGATCTTACTTTGGGGGATGGAGAGGGTCCAGATGACAGATTACCTCATTGGTGCCAACCAGGAAATTCCTGACTACATTTCTGAGGCAGAGCTGTGACTGCGGTAAGGTTAGGTATGAAACTCTGGTTTGGTGACTTGGCCTAGCTAGCATAAGTGACTCCCTCTTGGGCCTGTGCTTTTCTTTTTAACATTCCCTTAAACATTTAAAGAATATTTGTGTACCAGGCACTGTAATAGGCACAGAACATACAGAGATGAAACTACATCCATCCAGTCAGGATCTCTGAGGGATGGGATAAATTTCCCTAGATGATGCTGGTGTGTACCCAGGATTAAGAGTCACTGGACCAAGTAGAGGAGGGGCTGGGGAGGAAAGAGCAGGAGTGACATCTCTCTCTGAGGTAGAACGGAGCTCAGAGCTCTCCAAGGAGAGGGAGGAACAGTGTCATTGAAATGGGTCAAATGGGTTGGAAGGGAGGTGACTCAATAGCAAACAGAGAAGTCAGCTAAAGTTTCAGCCTTATGGGATGTGTAATAATTGTGTTTTCTCCATCGTAAGAGCAAAAGGGAAATCAATATAAGATCAGAAGTGGTGAGGGCGCCTGGGTGGCGCAGTCGGTTAAGCGTCCGACTTCAGCCAGGTCACGATCTCGCGGTCCGTGAGTTCGAGCCCCACGTCGGGCTCTGGGCTGATGGCTCAGAGCCTGGAGCCTGTTTCCGATTCTGTGTCTCCCTCTCTCTCTGCCCCTCCCCCGTTCATGCTCTGTCTCTCTCTGTCTCAAAAATAAATAAACGTTAAAAAAAATTAAAAAAAAAAAGATCAGAAGTGGTGAGCATGGCTAGGGACAAGGTGACAGTGAAGAGGCTACTGCTCTAGTCCAGTCAGAGGATGTAGGTGGCACTGGGCAGTGGAGGTATAGACGCAAGAAGTAAGGAGATTCACGGGCGATGTAGGAGGCAGCCTGGGGAAGAGCTGGGCTTGCCAATGGGTTGGCTCTGGCAATGTTGGGAAGAAGAGAGAAAAATGTCAAGGGTGACTCTTCAGTCTGGTTTGCACAATTGGATGGACGATGGTGTGGCTAATATTTCGGACTTGGGGAGACAAGGAGCCGGGCACGGAGCGGCAGTGTGGAGGACATCTTTACAAAGCCAAATGGGCTTCTGGAATCGGAACATAAATTGGGATCCTGAAGTTTGTTTTCATACGTCTTGGTGACTATAGGAAAGCTGAGAATTCAGCCCCCTTCCCTAAGGCTCAAATTGCCCTCTTCCATCTCCTTCTGCTTTACTTGGGTTGATTAAGCAGGTCCTATGATTGATTTTCATAAGACAAACTCATTGGTTCCAGGATGAGCTTAGAAATGAAAATTTGGTGACACCATCAAAAGGAAGACGATGCTTGGGATGCCTTCAATAGTGATATACAACCTAATACATTCTTAAATAGAATCTTGTGTTATATAATATTGTGACCCCGCTGTTGGAGTTTATCTCAATTTATGTTCTATCACATTTGCACCTGATACAGCACATGCTCTCCTCCTCCCCCCCCCCCCCCAAGAAGGCTTTAGATAAATTGGAAGGTTTTCAAGGGAGAACAGCCAAAGTAATTAGGAGCTGAAAGAATTGATTTATGAGCCAAGATTAGATAAGGTAAATACATTTTGTTTGGCTCTCTGACAAATAAAAGTGGCGTGAAGTCTATCAGCAGCAAAAATGAAGGAGACAGTTGAGGTTCACACAGAAATATGAGAGAAATTTTCACCCTCTATGGGTTCTCCCTCCCCTGCCTAAATTCTCTCCATTCCTCAAATGTTAGGTAAAGCCTGAACATCTGTGACGTGAACCTAAAAGCCTCCGATGATAAAAGCAGTTAAACAGACGCTGTGGCTACCTGAGGTGGGCTGGGAATGTGATGTTCTGACCGGTCGGTTTGTTGAATCAAGGAGATTATTCCAGGGGCAATAGGTCTGTGAAGGGGAAGCAGCAGCAGTGTGGGGCCCTTCCTTGTAGACCTTCTAGGGACGCATTACTTCCACAGTGATTGTCACAGTGACGAACATCTAGTGAGCTAAATAAAGTTCTGTTGCATTTGTGGATTTCCAGTTCACAGTTTGACAGTTGTTTTATTTCGTAAGGCTTTTGGTTTCTTAAGAGCTTGATTCGTTTTATCAACCTGTGCCTCTCTCCAAGTAATGATTCAATGATGACCAGAGCAACTGGCTGGAAATCAGATCTCACTCTACGGAAGAGTGGCTCAGGTGAACCAGCCGGCATAGGGCCGAGGCCCAGAGCAGGCTGAATGTCAGACTTACCCCTCAGAATCCTGTGCCCCTCCATGTTGCCTTGGAGAATCATACGACATCTCTGAGCCCCCATATCCTCAACTGTGAAGTAAGAAAAACAACTCCTACCTGTTCCAGACTGTAGAAAGGCTTAATTAAACGAGCTAATGTGTATAATAAGATGCTTAACCCAGGCCTGGGCATTCACAAGCCCTTCTTTGAACAGGCAAATAGTGGGGTGCCTGGGTGGCTCAGTGGGTTGAGCCTTAGACTCTTGATTGCAGCTCAGGTCATGACCCCAGGGTTGTGGGATTGAGCCCCGTGGCGGATTCCTTGCTTAGTGTGGAGCCTGTTTAAGATTCTCTCCCTTTCTCTCTCTGCCCCCTCCCCTGCTCTTTCTCTCTCTCTCTCCAAAAAAATAAATAAATAAAAATGAAGAGGCAAATACCTCCTAGGAGGAGCACATCTCCTTTACCTCGACTTGGGATTGTACATCCTCAGTTCTGGCACACACACAACTCCCCGGATCCGGTAGAACAAGGAAGGGCCATTTCAGGTCTTGAAATAATATTCAAGGATTTGAGATAACTTTGGGCAGTGGAAGGAGCATGGGTAACCAGACAGACCAGGGAGATCAGGAGATGAGGGGGAAAAAGAGGCTCGGTCGGTTGAGCCTCGGTCGGTTGGCTCAGGTCATGACTTCACGGTTCATGAGTTCGAGCCTTGAATCGGGCTGGCTGCTGTCAGCACATTTTAGATCCTCTGCCCCTCTCTCTTTCTGCCCCTCCCTCACTTGTGCTCTCTCTCTCTCAAAAATAAATAAAACATTATTTTTTTAAAAAAAGAGGTTCAGAGGAGGCTGGGGTGCAGACAGTGGCTGGCGCCTGTTTGCCAGGACCCAGGGTGGCAGCGGGATCCCAGTGGCCAGTGGCTCATGCCCTCCGGTGGTTTGGTAACAGGTAGATTTTGTTGTCCATACATCTTCCCACACCCTTTCCCATTCACTAGGGTTTCTCGAAATTTGTTCCCATTTTGGGGGGAGGACAGGGAGAAAGAGAGTGGAGGAGAAACAGAACCAGAAGCAACAAAGAAGAGGTAAAGGGTGGTTCTCGGTTCCCTTTCCTGCTCCCGGGGAATGAGGGAGGTGGGGCTGGTGTGAAGAATCCTGATTGGGGAGCTTTCAAATTGTAACCCCAGGAATTTTTGGTCTGCTGTTGTTTTAGTAGATGGTCCTTTGACCACCACATCTACAGTATGGCAAGAAGACCATCTACAGTCTCCATGTAATTACCTAGCATGTGCTTGTATTTTTATCATCTGTCCATGAAGTCTTGTTTTCTTCTTATAAAGCTTGTGCTGTGTTATAGAAAAGTTAGCAAATATTAAAAATAAAATTTAACTAGAGGGAAATTAAAGCAACCTGCAATTATGCCCACCCAGAAACAGCCACTGTAAATGGCTGTCTGGGCATGGTACTGTTGCTTTTGTGCTAAGTGTTGGAATGTTCCAGAACATGTATTATGATTTAGATTATCCTGTGTCACTTCTCTCTCCTGGGGTCATTTCGGCCAACCTCAGGACCCCTCTGGCATCCTCTCCAAGGTGACTGCCCCAACTCTCCCCTGCCTTCAGCGTCAGGTCTGTGTTTCCTTCTGTGTGCAAATACACAAAGTCCACATGTGCCCAAGCACCTCACACTCAGGATGTTGCACACCACACTCGCCAGAGCTGCCTTCCTCCGGTGTCCCCTCATCTGCCACCATCAGCCATCCCTGTCAGAATCAGCTCATGGACTCCCGTCACCCCTGCTGACGGTGCAGCCTTCCTCTTGTCGGAACCAACGCTTTGCTCTAACCCTAGTCCAGGTCTTAATTCTGCCCCTTACCAGTTTCTGCTGAGAGGCTGGCCCTTCCTCACGGGCCCTTCCTCAGAGCATCCCCCATGCTGTTGGCTGTTCCTCAGAGCACAGGCCCTGGCACCTGATGACCTGACTCCAGTCCGGCCTCTATCAAGTTATTTGGTAGTGCTGTGTTGGGTTCCCTCCACCCTAAACAGGGGCTGATAATATTCCCTGCTGCAGATCTGGTGAGAGGATTACAAAAGTTAGAACATCCAGAACGTCAGTAGTTCCTGGCACATTAGAAGTATACACTGCCACTTAGATATTATTAGCCGGCTGGCAACTTCACGTGTGTGTCCTAACGCTAATTTAAATCCATGCCTCCTCTGGCCTCTGTTCATCCTTCCCTCTTCTGAATTCCCAGTAGTCTTTCCTCGGGACCTCTTCCAAGGAGCTTAGCGATTTTTACCTCCCCTTAGCAATCTCTAGACTACCATTTATTGTAGAAATATACTTGCTACCTGGTATTACAAACTGAGTATTTTATCATAATTATTTATTCTTATTTCCATCGCCCGCTGCAGTCTATAAACACCGAATGGGAGAACCTCTGTCTGATTATGTGTTGGCCCTCCCACCCCTCTCATTCCAGAGCTTACACGTAGTAAACTTTTTTTTTTTTTTTGGTAATAATTTCACTAAGACATAATTCATATATGATACAGTTCAGCCATTTAAGGTGTACATTTAAGGTCAGTGGTTTCTAGTATATTCCTGGAATTGTGCAACCATCACCACAACCAATGTTAGAGCATTTTTATCAGCCCCCAAAGAAGTCCCGTGCCCGTGAGCTGGCACCTCGACTCAACCCCTCCAGCCCAAGGCAACCACTGTTCTCCTTACTGTCTCTAAGCATTTGCCTCTCCTGGATATTGCGTACAAGTGGGATCATATACTACATACATGATCTGTGACTGGCTTCTCTCACCGAGCGTAACGTTTGCAAGGTTCATCCACATCGCAGCATGTGTCAGTGCTTCCTCTTTATGGCCGAATAATATGCCACAGCGTTCACATGCTGCATTCTGCTGTCGATCCATCCGTTATGGACACGTGGGTTGGTTCCGGTTTGGGGCTATTATAAATATTGCTGCTCTGAATATTTGTGCACATGGGTTTGTGTGGACATGTTTTTATTTCCCTCGCATAGATGCCTAGGATTAGAATTACTGGCTCACATGGTAACTCTATGTTTAACTTTCTGAAAAAGTGTCAAACTGCTTTCCAAGGTGGCTACCCCATTTATTTTATTTCCACCAGCATCATATCTAGTTTGCCTACATCCTGAAGGTGGAAGGCTTTTAATATGGAAAGAATGGAAAGGATAGTTCTTTAAGCTTGATTTTGTAGTTCAGTAGGCACTAAAAAAAGCACTTTTCTTCTAACACTTGAATTAACAGCATTTCTGTTAGAAAGATGCCCTTCATCCTCAAGGGATATCCGCATCGCACTGGGAAGACACGTTAGGAAGGAAGACGGCAAGAAGATTAATCTGAATTCAAATAAAAATACAGCGCTTGAGGATTTTTTTCCTAGTATTGTCATTACACCAATAGTGATTTCTTAAGAAATGCAAATGTGCATTGTTTGCCAAGAATAAGGCACTGTTATCTAAAGGTGGAGACAAAGTATAGGCTCCTGTACAAAAAGTGAGATTTTTCAGAGCAAAAAGAATTGGAGTGGGGCCAAGTGACTTAGGAAAAAAAAAAATCGATTGAAGTAAGATGAGAGCCAGCCAACCAGGGGGGACACATGGAGTCTGGGCGGCTTTGCAGGGAGGCTGATGGGGGTGCAGTTGGAGGGACCTGGGAGAGGGGCTCTTGGCCTCTCAGGTGCCGCAGATGACAGGTGCTGAATCTAACCTCTATGTCCTGAAGTCCGTCAGCCTCCTTGGTCAGTGCCTTTACTGCACCACCATACTTCCTGGCTACGTTTGTTTTCTTCACCTACCTTGTTTGACTACAACACTTAAAGCACATTAACCACCCTGTGATTTTAGCTTAAGTAAAATCAATTTCAGTAGTTCATCAAGGACGCTTGGTTAAGCAACTTACTTTTAAATTTAGTCATAAGGCAATGTCATACAATGTAATGTGCCAAGGAAAATATGAGTTGAGGCAGATCACGTGGGGCCTCGTAGACCGTGTTGAAAGACTCAACTTCAGTCCAGAGGTGGTTAAAAACATTTGGTTTTAACCCTTGGAGTCAAGTGGTCACATTTGTGCTGTGGAATGTGCTTCCAGTTGCACCAAGGAGTCTGTGGAAGGGGTGGGATATAAAGATCAAGCTGAAGGAGAAGAGGCTGGACCAGGACCAGGGGGATGGATTAAAGGGGACAGTTGGGACTTAAGGGAAGACGAAGGGTCCCCAGTTGGTTGTGGGGAATGTAGGCGAAGCAGGCATCACGTGAGTCTCCAGGATTCTGTGTGGAGCACGAGGCAGTTGGAGACACAGTTCACTGAGACTGATGCTAATGCATTGGGATTTTCACAGTGATGAATACAGTCTTCTTGAGAAGAAAAAGTTTTGAGTCGTCTCCATTTTTCCATTTCGGTTTTTCCTTGCAATCCTCACTCTGTTTTGTTTGGGCCACAGCCATTTTCTTCTCACCAGACATGGCATTCTTTTTACAGAAGCAAGTCCAGCAATTTTAGCACTTCAAACTTCAATTTATGGAAAGCCTATTCATGTCCCTCTGGGTCTTTTAAACAGGCAGCAGCGTTGTGCAATTTCGCGGACCCACAAGTGCTTGCGAACGCATAGCATTCCAGGAGATAAATGACTCGGCTGAAAAATTGATGGCTAACTGTTGAAACCCTCTTGTGATTCCAGGCTGCCCTGGCAGGAGGCACCACCATGATCATTGATTTTGCCATTCCTCAGAAGGGCGGTTCCCTCATCAAGGCCTTCGAGACCTGGCGAAGCTGGGCTGATCCCAAAGTCTGCTGTGACTACAGTCTTCACGTGGCAGTGACATGGTGGAGTGACCAGGTGAACCAGTGAGGGGTCCATTTCTTCCATGTAGTCCCCTAATCCTTGCTCTGTACAAGATCAAGGAACTGGTAGTGTCAGGGACGCCTGAGACTCTCTCTCTCTCTCTCTCTCTCTCTCTCTCTCTCTCTCTCTTTCTCAAAATAAATAAACATTTAAAAAAAGAAACAAAGAAACAGGGGCACCTTCATGGCTCAGTTGGTTAAGCGTTGGATTTTGCCTCAGGACATGATCTCAGGTTTCTTGGGTTCAAGTTCCGAGTCATGCTCTGTGCTGACAGTGTGGAGCCTGCTTGGGATTCTCTGTCTCCCTCACTCTCTGCTCCTTCTCCTTGCTCTCTCTCTCAAAAAATAAGCTAAAACATTTGTTTTAGTTATTTAAAAAAAAGAAACAAATATTAACACGTAAGAAATTGGTGATATCGGTTGCTTCCTGGATGACTGGAAGTCAGAATTTGAGGGGGGCTTTTCCTTGCATATTCTTTTTACCTTTTGAATTTGGAGTCCTGTGAAGAGTTATCAATTTGAAAAACTAAAAAAAATGTTTAAAGCATATAAAGATGGTAGGATAAATCCTTTATAGTCATTCACAATAGCCTTTCATGATATGCAATCCATGAATTGTAACATTGTTAACTGTAATTTTTTAAAGTACTGAACCCAATTTTAACACCTCCAGGCTCTTTTAGGCAGTATTTTCCCACAGAGTAGAACTTCAGTCAGAAATGTTTAATATCAGGGGAAAACCAGGGAAGGGACAGACCAGGAAGGTTATGAAGGTCACCTCCCAGATGTATTCTAACCTGGCTCATTCCTGGTCTCTTCCACTAACATCAACACCAGGTCAGATCATTTCATAGCAAAGCTAAAGCCAGCCCTCCCTATCTGCTGATCATTTAGGCCATGGCAGAAATGACGACATAATTCAGATAGAAAAGATAGTTTTGAGAGATGTTAAAATATGTTTATTTCTCCTCATTAAAAACATGTATGCATACTTTGGAAGACATTTTTACTTGAATTTCAATTGCCAACATGTTTTTTAAATAATTTTTAATGTTTCATTTATTTTTGAGAGAGAGAGAGAGAGAGAGAGAGAGAGAGACAAAGTATAAGTGGGGGAGGGGCAGAGAGAGGGAGACACAGAATCTGAAGCAGGCTCCAGGCTCTGGGCTGTCAGCACAGAGCCTGATGCGGGGCTCAAACTCACGAACTGTGAGATCATGATCTGAGCCGAAGTTGGAAGCTTAACTGACTGAGCCACCCAGGCACCCCTTTCCTTTACTTTTTTTTTTTTAATGTTTTTATTACGTTTCTTTATTTTTGAGAGGCAGAGAGAGACAGAGTGTGAGTGGGGGAGGGGCAGAGAGAGGGAGACAAAGAATCTGAAGCAGCCTCCAGGCTCTGAGCTGTCAGCACAGAGCCCGATGAGGGACTCGAACTCACGAACGGTGAGATCATGACCTGAGCTGAAGGCAGATGCTTAACCGACTGAGCCACCCAGGAACCCCTCAGTTGCCAACATGGACCTAATTCAGAAATCCTTTTACCAGAAAGGGCTCAGGAGGGTGACTTTATTTGAAGTGACCATGTAACTTATGTCCCCACTTCCCCCTAAAAGTTGGGCTTCAGGCACCAAATTAATATAAAACTAGTAATCAATCTTTAACAGATAGCTCAGCAAACATAATAGCAAGGTTTATAGTCCACAGCAAAAGTTAATTTTTCTCCAAGAACACCATTCTAAGTGATGAATCTAGTCTCTTTTGTGCTGTTAGGGTCTTTTGGCTTTCCTCCTTTCTCCCTTCCTTTCTCTTTCTCTCCTTCTTTCCTTCCCTCCACTCTCATTTTTTTTTAAACATTTTATTTTCTTTTTTTCAATATTTGTTTTTGAGAGAGAGAGAGAGACAGAGAGAGAGAGGAGAGAATGCGTGTGTGAGTGGGGGGAGGGGGGCAGAGAGAGAGGGAGACAGAGAATCCCAAGCAGGCTCTGAGATGTCAGTACAGAGCTCAACTCAGGGCTCAAATCCATGAACTGTGATACCGTGACCTGAGCTGAAGTCAGATGCTCAACTGACTGAGCCTCCCAGGCACCCCCCTCACCCCTGTTTTATAAGACAGAGTCAAGGTGAGGATGTTTGCCCTCAGCAGTGTTTCTCACACTTTAATATGCAAATGCTTACCTGGAGAAATTGTCTAACTACAGATTATGTTCAGTAAACACATTAGTTTGTTAGGGCTGCTGGGACAAAGAACCACACACTGAGCGGCTTAGAAATTCATTGTCTCAGCCTCCTGGAGACAAGAAGCCTGAGATCAAGGTGTTGGAGGGCTGTTGCTTCCTTCTGGGGACTGTGAGGGAGAACCTGGCACATGCCTCTCCCTGGCTTCTCATGCTTCGCTGGTAATCTCGGCTGTTCCTTGATTCGTAGAAGCGGCACCCCAGCTTCTGCTCTCATCTTCACGCGGCGTGCTCCCTGTGTGCACGTCTGTGTTCACGTTTCCCCCTTTTATGAAGACACCAACATACTGGATTAGGCCCACCCGAATGGCCCCGTCTCCACTGATTAGATTGGCAGTGCCCCTGTTTCCAGAAGGTCACCTTTTGAAGTACTGGGGATAGGACTTACACAACATGTGAGCTTTAAGGGGGTGCACAAGTCAACCCATAGCAGCAGGTCTGGGGCAAGCCTGAGAATCTGCATTTCCAGCAAACTCCCAGCCGATGCCAGCGTGGCTGGTTTACGTACCACGTTGTTGGAACAGCGAGGCTAAGGTACGGCGCCTGCATGTGGAAGTCCACGTGTGCATATGCTAAATGTTTAAGGCATCTTTTTTTCTGACCGTGAAAATAATAGACTCACAGTAGAAAGTTTGACACTGTCGAAAAGTAAAGCAAAACCAAAACAAACAAACCCGAGGCACTTTATATCATGCTCTGCCCCTTGCTGTTGTTCCTTAACGTATCTTAGAGCTCATTCCATCACTTCAGTGATGACCATGTCAGCATTTCAGTGTTATTTCCAGTTCTTCATGGGGCTGAAATTCTAGTGGGGGAAGGCGTTAACCGGTAAATACATAACGCGCCGGACGATAAAGCACCATAGAGAAAAGTAAGAAAAATCAGTAAGGAAATAAAGAACAATGGGAGTGAGTAATTTAATATGTAATAGAGTCATTTATAAACTTTGCTGATTCAATAGAAAAAATTGCATTGTTTTATTTTGCACTTTAAAAAAAAATTTTTTTTAATGTTTATTTATTTTTGAGACAGAGCATGAACGGGGGAGGGTCAGAGAGAGAGGGAGACACAGAATCGGAAGCAGGCTCCAGGCTCCGAGCTGTCAGCACAGAGCCTGACACGGGGCTCGAACTCACAGACCGTGAGATCATGACCTGAGCCGAAGTCGGACGCTTAACTGACTGAGCCACCCAGGCGCCCCTATTTTGCACTTTTTAATCAGCAGAAAGGTTAACATTTTTTCACGTTTTTAGTCATTCCTGTTTACTGTTTGAATTGTTGGTAATATTTTTTACCTGGACCGTTAGAGCTTCTCTTAAATTGATGGATAACAACTAAGAACAATAATCCTATGCCTAGAACGTGTTTTGGCGTGTGTGTGTGTGTGCGTGCGTGCGTGCATGTGTGTGTGAACATACAGAAATTCAAACAATTTTACCGGCTCAAATCCACCAATTTTTTCTTTGATGTTATTAGTTTTTATCGCGACTCCAACTGGACCCGCACGGCAGTTACTAAGCTTGTTTTGATCTTGTCTTTTACCTTTGGCACCTGAAGGCTCCTGAGGATTCCGACCGGTCCAGAGTCTCTCACCTCCTAGCAGCTGCCTGTGGCTCAGTGCACGTCTACCTGCTCCTTCTGAGAGCCCATCCTGTGGGTTTCAGATCTGAGCCCAAAGCTCTACCTTACGTGAGCTTCGATTCCTCCTGGAGACACGATTGCTTCTGTTACTGCCAAGTGGCTTTGTTTTCATTTTCTAAAATAATTTCCTCCCATCAGGAGATAGATGCTGAGAATTTTATATACGAGTAAAGATGTGCAGTACTTTGGGAAAACTATGAACTCTCTCCTGATTTAAAAGTATCATACCAGTAATATTCATCAGATGAAGTGAGGTCTCACCTGTGGGGGGAGTTCAAAGCCTTAACTGCATTTTTTTTCTGGAATTAGACTGTTGTCCCTACTTTACTTAATTCTCTTCTGAATGCAGCATTTTGAACGTGGAAGAGAACGTTGAAATAAATTTTAAATTCATTATTATTGTTAATAAATAATAACAAAACAATAATTTATAAATAATAAAATAATAAAAATAAATTTAATTTAATTTAAATAATTTAAATAAAATTGAAAATAACATAAAATAATAATAATACATATTATTATTTAAAGTGTGACATTGTATGGGGCACCTGGGTGGCTCAGTTGGTTGAGTGTCCGACTTTGGCTCAGGTCATGATCTCACGGTTTGTGAATTCGAGCCCCACATCGGGCTCTGTGCTGATAGCTCAGAGGCTGGAGTCTGCTTCGGATTCTGTGTCCCTCTCTCACTGTGCCCCTCCCTCACTCATGCCTTGTCTCTTTCTCTCAAGAATAAATAAAACATTTTAAAAATAATAATAAAGTGTGACGGTGTGTGTGTGTGTGTGTGTGTGTGTGTGTGTGTGTGTGTGTGTTTGGCTATTGCTCCCCTTTAGGTTAAAGAGGAAATGAAAATCCTTACCCAAGACAAAGGTGTGAACTCTTTCAAGATGTTTATGGCCTATAAAGACCTGTACATGGTGAGGGACGAGGAGCTGTATGCCGCCTTCTCTCAGTGCAAGGAGATCGGAGCAATTGCTCAAGTCCACGCGGAGAACGGAGACCTGATTGCAGAGGTAAGCATCCCAGAGCTTCGCCACAAATGAAAACGGCCACGACTGAAGCTGAAGACAATGGGACCCAAGTAGGTGAACTCATTCTGTGCATTGGAAGAATGGAGATCCAGAAACTAATGTTCTGTGGCTCGGAAACCCTTGACTCAGTTTACTTCATGCTCTGACTTTTACTCAGGTGGTATATGAAGGGAATGAAGATTTCCCTTTTTCAAATCAGTTACCAGACCCCAAACATGTTTCTCAAACAAACAGTTGTCTTTGTGTGTCCTAGCACGTTCTTTTTTCTTCTTCTTCTTTTTTTGAAGTAGCTCCTCCTGCTGGTTCAGAATGCCAAAGTGTGGACATCAGCGGGATCTGATGACTTAAGCAGTGTGTTAAGTGCTGTTAAAGCCCCACTCTTTTCAGAAACCGGGTATTAAAATGTGCTCTGGGGGAATCTAGATGTTATTTATTTCTTCTTCGAGTTCCGTTCTTAATGCCCGAAGGGACACCATCTGCAGGATTTTAAGAGCTGTCTCTTACCCTTTATATTAGCTGATTTTTTTTTCCCTCCTAGGCTTAGTTCCCATTTAAGTCGGTGAGAGTGAGACTGGGTGGCCGTGAGGCAGTCAGGGATCATGAGAAACGGGCATGAGCTGTAAACTCAAGTAGACCAGAGTTTAAATGGTACTCTTCTGCTTCCTCAGTGTGACCCCGGGCCAGTCATTTTACCATTTACCAACAGTCACAGTGTTGATTTCCTGCCTTTTTTGTAAGGAAGAAGTAATATTTTGGAGAGGGCAAATGACGGTCCAGTATCATTTGGTGAGTGGAACAGAGGGCAGTGAGGACTATGATTCAGCAAAAAGCACAACTAATTGCAATAATGTGACATAAGACACTTGAATAATATTGGGGGTTAGAATGTTTGGTTTTATTTTATTTTATACTAAACCAGTCATGAGACTGGGACTAGAATTAGCCTCATTTCTTTTTTAACTTTTCCGTCAAAATAATGTAATTGTGAAATGTGTGTATGAAAAACTAACATATACTCTCAGAGTGTTAAAATTATATTTCCCAAATATACACACCACACACACACACACACACACACACACACACACACACACCCCTCTATTCCTACCAGGTCTGAAAGCCTGGCCGTGCACTTAATTTGCAACAAGATAATGGTAGCTGTCATTAGTAAACCTTCCTTGCACACGTGTCTGTCTCTGCTGTCTCTCTAGGGAGCAAAGAAGATGCTGGCATTGGGGATAACAGGCCCTGAGGGCCATGAGCTGTGCCGGCCGGAAGCAGTGGAGGCAGAGGCCACACTGAGAGCCATCACCATAGCCAGCGCCGTGAACTGCCCTCTCTACATCGTGCACGTGATGAGCAAATCTGCAGCAAAGGTGATAGCCGATGCGAGGAGAGACGGTAATTCCCGGGCGAGAACCTCACTTGTAACTCAGTAGTAGCTGGAGAGGGACGTAGATGGACTGCAGCTCCTGCTTTGCTTATGAGAAGGTTGCAGGTGAATTTCTGCAGCTTTTCTTCCTCCCTTTTTATTAGCATCCTTTCTGTTTTCTTCCATCTAACGCACGTCCATTTTTGCCCTTCTTTTTGTTCATCTTCATGACTGCTTCTCTGCCTTGGGTCATTTCTCTACCATCCCTGGAGCCTCAAGACCTTTCCTTCAGCCATAGGTCCCCACTCTTTAACCTGCAGCCCACTTTTTAATCTGATGGCTGAATGCAGACTCTCCAGTTAACTTTAAAGAAGCTTACCTGTCTCTGGGGCATCACCACTATCCCTCCTAGGACCTGAATCAGGACGGTGCCGGGTACAGAGGAGTTGCTCAGCAAATATCTTTAGAGTTGAGTTGATTTGTCTGATAGCACCTTGGGTGTCGGAGCTATTAAAGCAATTATCCAAATAGTGTTTGTATGACAATTATTTTACAACTTAATTTAATTTTTTAAATTTTTTAAAGTTTATTCTGAGAGAGAGAGTGTGAGCAGGAGAGGGGCAGAGAGAGAGAGAGAGAGAAAGAATCCCAAGCACATTCCATACTAACAAAACAGAGCCCGATGCAGGGCTCAAGCTCACAAACCATGAGATCATGATCTGAGCCAAAATCAAGAGTCAGACACTTAACCAACTGAGCCACCCAGGTGCCCCTGTTCTAAGGTTTTAAAACCAAGTCCTTCCCCCTTCCATATCAAATAACAGACCTTCCTAAGATGTGCTAGTGGTTTTGCCGTCTCACTTTTAAAAACCAGGAAATCAGAAATAGTCTTATAAATCCTCCTGGCTCTTTGTTGTTGTTGTTCTCAAAACTGAAACCGACCGAATTTTTAAAATATGGATTGTGAGAATAGGTTTGACATGTCTTTAACTCTAAAATTAGTTTTGCCAAAATTGCTTCTTATCACATGAAGGTTCAGTCAGGATTTTTGTGCAATGTAATCCATTGATATCTTGTGTGAAGAGTAAACTCAGTTTCACACAGGCGCTCTTAATAGGGGCTACCAACCGTTTCTGGTTACCTCTCCCTGCTCCCCTTCCCCAATAGAATTTCAGTATAAAAGAGCACAGCACTTCAAAAAGAAAGCACTGCAGTTTTAAAGGTACAGTGCTAGTTTCTGCCACCAGGTGGCTCTGTTGCCAACTCTATGGAATTGGTTGTTCTGTAATTATTTGCTTGGTAAATCATGTACCCTGTCCTAAAGCCTGTCAGTCAGGTCCATAATGTCAGAATATGATTTAAAAAATAGCAAAGTCAGTGGAAATTGTCGATCTTAATCCACTATCAAGCTGCAATTTTGACGGTTCTGTCAGGAAACAGTTTCTTGATCTAAGGGTTACATTTTGTACTGGGATAGAATTCCATTAGGCACAGAGTAAAAGTCTAGAAAACGTTTTGGAATAAATCACAGGCAGAAAACTATTAAACTTAACTGTGGGCATTTTCATTTTATTGTAAATTTTTAATTGAATTTTATTTTTTGAATATGTAAAACATTTACATGGTCCAAAAGCCAAAATTATAAATTTAAAAAAAGTATTCTCAGAGAAGTCCTGCTTCCTTCCCTAACATCTTCATCCTATATCCCCATTAGTAATTATTTTTATTATTTTTTTCCCGACCTACCTCTAACGTGTTTCTCTTTATTAAAAAAGAATATATGCATATTCTTATTTCTCTTTTGTTTCCTACTTGAGAGGTAAAATAGTATACCTCGTGTTCTGTATTTTGCTTTTTTTCCCCACGTGAAAATAGGTCCTAAAGGTCAGCTCACGTTAGGTATGGAGAGTTTCATCATTCTTTCCTACAGGTGCAGAGTATGTCGCTGTATCTGCTCAACTACTCCCCTACTGATGGATACGTGAGCTGTTGTCAGTCTTTAGCTCTTTCGTATAAAACCACAGTGGTGGACTTATGTATGTGCTATTTTATATGTGGACGGTATATTAGTTTTCTGTTGCTGCCATAAAAGATTGTCACAAGCTTCATAGTTTAAGACAACATGAATGTGTTCTCTTACAGTTCTGGAGGTCGGAAGTCTAACACATGTCTCACTGTGCCACAACCAAGCTGTCAGCCATGCTTACTCTTTCCCGGAGGCTTACTCTCTCCTGGAGCTCCCAGAGGCTCCCGGACTCTCCAGGGGGAGAATCCCTTTCCTTGACTTTTCTAGCTTCCAGAGACCACCCGCATTCCTTGGTTCATACTTCCCTTGCTCCACCTCCAAAGCTGCCGTGGTGGGTGGAGAACATTGCATCATTCTGCTCTCCTCGTCTGCCCCTCTCTTCTATTTCAAGGACCCTTGGATTACATTGAACCCACCCGTTTAATCCGGGGTAAAGTCCTTATTTCAAAGTTCTTAATTTAATCACATCTGCAAAGTCCTTTTTGCCATGTAGGATAACGTATTCACAGGTTTTAGGGATAAGGACACGGACATCTGTGGGGTGCAATTAGTCTGTGCCACAGAAGAGAATCCTCAGAGTAGAGTCCTAAAAGTAAGACTCCTGGTTCAAAGGGTAAACGCTCAGACGTACTTTTTGGATACTGGTAAATCCCTTTCCAAAGGGGTTGTAAATGAGATATCTAAAATGTCAACCCAGATGTTTTAGCTGGGTCAGACTTACTGTAGTAACACTTGTGAAAATCCTCTATTGCACCACTGTCAGAAACAGCAAAAGTCCAGAATAAATTGGCATAAGAGGGTTCCCCCCCTGGCATGTGACCTCTCACATGTGATCAAGCAGGAACCCAGAGGGAGAAGGGGGTGGGGTGGACATAAATGATGCTAAACTGTTCATATGGTGACTGTATCAGTCAACCCAAGGGCAGGTTCCTGGGGAGTATAGAGTGACAAGCACTTTTGGACCACACTGACCTTTTATTCATTTATTATCTAACATAATTTCTGAACACAAAAGAACAATACACATCTATTCATTGTTTTCATGTTTAAATAAGAAACAATTCAGCCTATAGATTTATGCTAAATACCTTTGCCAGCCCATTCTATCACCAGGGCCTTACCATCAGAGTGTGGTCCCTAGAATGCAGCATCAGCATCCCCTGAGAGCTCTTTAGAAATTCAGAGCCTTGGAGTCCATCCCAGATCCACTGAATCAGAATGCACACTTATAACTGCAACCCCAGGTGATTCATATGCATATTAAAGTTTGAGAATCACTGCTCCAGGAAGCACGAACGAGATCCAATTATTAATTCTTTATTGTAGTAGCCTAACAGTACAATGCTATTAAGTTGGGTATTATTATTAAATTGCCAATTATCTACCCAGAAGAGAGCAACATGATGGTCAATGATGATATAACAACCAACATTACTTGTTGAGTGCTTAATATGTCCCTGGCACATATTTTGATGTCTTAAATCATTTCCTGTTTTGCTATATGTTTGTCATTAATGCGTTTTGATATATGTTATCTTTTTAAATTATCATAACAATGCTTGAGCTAAGTTTTATCAGTTTTGTGACTGATAAAATTGAGGCTTGGAAAAGTTTGGTAAATTAAGCCCAAGATCACTTACTAGTAGGTGTTAAACCTGGAATTCAGGCCCATGTCCATCTGACCCCAAAGCCCCAATTTTTTCCCATTTTCTCCACTCTGTTCAAGAAAAAATTGATTTACAGAGTTTGGAAATGCAGATATCAGCTTCGTATTTAATTGGCTTTGGTGTTTGGCCTTCCATTGAAGTTTTAATTTAAAGCATTATCACCAGTGTGTCATTTTTTATCATTATTAAAAGAGAAACACGTAGTTGGAGTGACGGCACCAAGATGGCAGCATTCCTGACTTCGCTCCCCCTCACGAGAACAGCTAACATCTATTCAAAGATAAGACGCCACTGAGAGAATCCCAGAACACAGGGCTGAGGCTGAAGCCCCCCCCCGCACCTCACAGACCAAGACAGACTGCGTTGCAAGAGTAAGAAAAGAAAGGGCACCCGGGTGGCTCAGTCGGTTAAGCGTCTGACTTTGGCTCAGGTCATGATCTCGCGGTCTGTGAGTTCGAGCCCCGCGTCGGGCTCTGGGCTGATGGCTCAGAGCCTGGAGCCTGTTTCAGATTCTGTGTCTCCCTCTCTCTGACCCTCCCCTGTTCATGCTCTGTCTCTCTCTGTCTCAAAAATAAATAAACGTTAAAAAAAAAACAAAAACAAGAGTAAGAAAAGCGGCTACATGTTGACCGCATTGTGCCACTCCCAGGCCAGTGCAGTAGAGACAATGAGTAGAGGTCTCCCTGGGCCTCTGGTCCCTCCAGGGGGAAAAGAGGATTTCAGGGGACTCTGCAGGGCTTCACTGTTGGGAATCTGACTGTGGTAAAGAAGGGAAGGGCTGCAGCAGCCAGCACTCGGATCTTGACAGAGAATTCATACCTGCAGTACCCAAGTAATAGTCCCAAACAGCAGCTTGACTCATCTGTACAACCGAGTTGGGGGCACATTCTGACCACGGACCTCTGTGGGGTGCAGATCTGCCTGATTTAGATCTGTAAGCAAGGAGGTTTGCTGACCCTAGAGCCTGGTTTGCCCATGCCCAGGCAAGGAGCTGAGTCACAACTCCACCTGCTGAGGGACTGCCTTCCAACCCTGCCTGACGGGACGGGCTGGCAGCAGCTCCTGGAAGCTGTGTGGCCCAGCAGTGCTCAAGCTGAGAGGAAGACAGGTAGACCTGAGCCAGTACCACGCATGGAGGCTCCCCATGCTGTGCACAGGCAGGGGATTAATTCATAGCCAAGGCTGAGGGTAGCTCCTGGCCCCTTGCAACCAGAGAGCCTGTTTGGGAAATTGAGAGTAGCTTCAAGTGGCCCCAACCTCTCCTGCGCAGGCAGCGGGGTTGTGACAGAACCCCACCCACTGTGGAGAGTGTCTTCTGGTCTCATCTGGCGAGAGGAATGGCGAAGAAAACACCTGGAAGCTGTGTGGTCCAGCAGCTCTCAGACCAAGAGAAGAGCAGACAGAAGCAATAGTTTGCCGAGCAAAGCCGATGAATGGCACTGTTTGGCCAGGGAATGTGGGGTGCACTATGGCATGAGTTAAGGCAGCAAACAGAAAGCTTTACCAGTTTTAGGGCTACTTTGCCCCCTGTGCCTGGCCAAGGAATCTCACTTATAGCCCCACTTGTCACTGAATACAGTCTTTAGCCTGTCTAACCAGAACGCTTAACCAGAGCACACAGGAAGGTGCTCTGCCCATTCAACAGCCTTACGGTGGCACTTGAACAGAGCACAGCCAGTGGCGTCCCCCACCTGCAGAGTAAAACCAGTAGCCTCACCTGACAGAGAATTCAACGCACACCCAGGCTTGATTTGGACCCTCAGACAATGAGCTGTAATGGCCTCCAGTCCAGGCCTGCTGCCCTGCCAGGGCACAGAAGCTAAGTCGTAGTTCCACTGGCTTCTGAATACAGTATCCTGACCATCTAGGAAGTCTGACCACAGATTTCAGGCCAACCACAGAGCCCATCCTATAGCCTCACTTGGGTAGAGAACCAAGCCAGCAGTCTTATCCAACCAACTGTCCTCAGCCAGTGGCACACCCCATCCCTGTCCCCAGAACCCAAACAGTTGCGTCAGCCAAAAATAGACCTTAATAGCTGGCCCCCACCTGCCCAGACTCATTACCAGCAGACACACTCAGAAACCCAAACTGAGCGGAGTGGTGAATTGTCTCTGTCAAAGCAACCCTGTAAGGTCTGGAAGAGGACCCCAATTACTCTAATGTGCAGACTACCAACATAAGAAATCAAAGATCACAAAAAATCGGGTAAATATGATACCATCAAAGGAAACTAATAAAGCTCCAACAATTGACCTTAACAAAAATGGAGACCTATGAAATGTCAGACAAAGAATTCAGAATAATCCTATTAAGGAAGTTTAGTGAACTACAAGAAACAGACGGGCAACTAAATGAAATTAGGAAAACAGGGCATGAACAAAACATTTGATGAAGGCAATAGCAACCATCAAAAAACAAACAAAACCCAAAAATCTTAGAGTTAATAAAATAGAATAATTGAACTGAAGAGTTCAACAGGGAGTTTCAGAAGTAGACTCGACCAGGCAGAGGAAGAATCAAGGGCTGGATGATAGAACCTGAGACGTTACCCAGTGAGAAGACTAAAGAGGAAAAAAAGAATGAAAGAGTGAAGAAAGCCAACAGGCATTATGGAACACAGTGAAAGAACCAAAAACAACATTCAGGTTATGGCCATTCCAGAAGGAGAAGAGAAAGAGGTGCCAAGTGCCCTTCCCACCCTGGGAAAAATGCTCACCATGACTTCCTCTACTTTGAGTTCAGGCTATAGTGGAGGCTCCCTCTACTTTCCTTCATAAGCTATTGCCATCTCTCCACTTTGTCTTCCTAAAATCTACCCAGACTTCTGGCCAGCCCCGGTCCCTCCTTCATTCTCAGAGCAGTTGTGGGTTTGGGCCATCTCTTGTACAGCTCTGCCAGGGTTTGGGTGTGAACTGGGAAGAAGGAGATAGAAATGCACATTCGGTCCACCAACTCTAACTTGAAGCCTGAGGTTTCCCTTTGTTCATACCTTGATGCTTTCTTTTAACACTTGCGATAAAAAGCAAAGAGCGGGTTACAGGAAAAAGAATAAGAATGTCATGGGCAAGCCATTGAAATTGGAGTTGCTTTTGACAGTTTGCAAGGAATTTAAATTGCATGCTTATTTCTAGTCTTAGTTCATCTAAATTGAGTAACCAGAACTAGGTTAGTTGTCATCCTTCATGTGAGAAACCACTTTTGCAAAAATGAGGTAAGGGAACCAGAAGGCTGTACCTAGAATGATATCCTTTTTTCTTTTAGAAGCAGAGTCTGCTGCCCTTGCTTCATACCCCACACATAAAGTTGGACCAACCAGCTGGATTTGTGTCACATATAGAAGTTCCCATCTGCCCGGCCCCAGACCGCTTTCACTCACTGCAGTCTTTGTCCAAATAGTGTACGTGTCAATATGTGCCATTGGCTTCAGTGACACTTTTTATTTTGGTTTGAGTAGCTTTGGTTATACATGTTCCTTTTCTCCATATATTGGCATCTGGAATTATTAATGGCCTTTCAAAAAATATATATCGTTTACCTTCCCCTCCCTTTCCAATAGAACATGGATTCACTGTTTTTCTGGTGCTTTATTTGTAATGGTGGTGACTTCTCTCAGAACTTACTTGATGTTCTACTTATGTATATCTGTTATAATTTATTTTCCAACTATGACTGAAATTTTTAATCCCTTTTTTTTTAGTTTCCAGTTTAACTTGTCTCAATAGAGTTCAACTCTATTTTGTATCCATATTCCTGACTATAGGGTACAAATAGGACTCTCATCTGAATTTGTTAATAAAATGTTTTCTTTATACTTTTTACATAAAGAAAACCAAATTATTGGACACCAGATATATGCTAGTCACAGGGCTCTAGGCATTGGATTTGCAAAAATGATGAAGTTCATTTTGATCCTCAAGTAACTTATGGTGAACTGGGCTACATTGTGGTTGGGGTTTTTTTGTTTGTTTGGGGTGATTTGGTTTTCCTTATTGGAGAAAGCTTTACTTTCCAAGTTTATTGCTGTAAAATATAAACTTCTATTACAGAGAGGTTTTAAATGTCTTATTTTCCACTTTATTTAAACTCTGTCTTTATTTAAACTCTGGGTTACTTACCTCTCCTCCCCCTGCCCAGCCATATTGCTTTTGTGTTTTAAAAGATGGGGAGGAAGGTCCATCCAGGGGCCTTTCTCTCTCTCTCTGTGTTTGAGTTGACCGATGTTTGTTAGAGCTGAACAAGAGTAAGTCAAATCTTGTTATCTTATCACAAGCATGTTTTACTGATGCTTAGTAACCCGTGCTGTTCCTAAGGAAGGATTAATATGCAGCTCAATCAAGGTGCTCTGAATCTCAGGCTTTCTTTTTTTGTATGTGAACATTTAAACCCTCCCTGACCTTTAAATTTAGAGCAAGGTGATCTACCTTATGACCAACTGCAAAGCAGTTGAAGATTGGCCATTTTAAAACACTTTTTAAAAAGAATTGTGTAACCATAAGGAAACTAACATTTGTGGAATGTATTTGCTGCAGTAACAAAGTACCACAGATTGGGCAGCTTAAGCGACAGAAACGAATTTTCTTACAGTATCAGAGATTAGAAGATCAAAGTGTTGACAGGGTTGGTTCTGAGGGCGGCAAAGGATGTACTGCGGACCTCTGTCCTTTGTCTGTAGACGACTATCTTCTCCCTGTGCCTTCACACTGTCTTCCCTCTGTATGTATCTGTGTCCAAATTTCCTCTTCTTAGAAGACCCCTCTCATATTGGATTAGGGCTTACCCTAATGACCTCATTTTAATTTAATTACCTTTATAAAGGACCCTCCAAATACAATCACATTGTGACACACTGCAGGTTAGGACTTTACCATCTGAATTTTGGCAAGGGGCACAATTCAGCCCATAACATGAAGTGAACCCAGAGTCCCAAGAAGATGCTAAGTACTTTCATATATATTGATGTATTTGATCCTCACAAAATTGCCACACTGGAGAGACATTGTGACCCCACCTCATAGAGGAGAAAAACTGAGACTAAGAACAATCAGTCGTCTTGCATACGGTCGCCGTCTAAAAAGTAGCAAAATCAGGGTTTGAACCCAAATCTGTGTGATCTACTCTATTATGTTGCTTCTATGTGTTTTCCTTCTCGTGTTTTCCTTTCTGTGTAAATTTAATATTTTGAACCAAAACAGACCCCAGAAAGGTTCTACTCTATCCTTCTTGCTAGGAAAAAATAGTTTTATAGACGTGCTTGGCTTTCTGTTGGTAGCCAGTGCTTCTACTCCGGGCCACCTGTGCTGGCTTCTCTGCATTTTCCAACCTTTTATAACAGATCTTGGGACTTGACTAAGTGCTGTTCACAAATCTAGACAAGGTGTGAACATCTGCTCTATCACTTTCATCTGATAAATGCCTTGACATGTTTCATCATTTGGAAATCTTTAGAATCTCTTAGAGGGCAGAAGTCCTTAACGTAGGAGATAGCATCCTAAGTGCAGAGACTTTTTTGGTTTTGGGCCAAACGATGGAGAAAGAAAGAGAGAACCTGTATGGGTAGACAGGGAATGATACAATGTGAACCTTGCTGAGACTGTGGGAGGAGATTAATGATGAAGATGCCCTATCTCCGGAGAGTTGTTGAAACCATGTGCCTCAAATGTAATCAGGAGAGCACCAGACTAGGACGGATATAGCACTTTTCATTACCAACCTGCTAAGCGTAGTAAATGACACCAGTAAATGAAATTGGAAAATTTCCCAGCCACAACCACAAAGAGCTTGTGGTTGATTTAAACATTTAAAAACACATGCTCTTTACCAAGAAATGAAGAATAACACTTTTCCTGGTAACGCAATGTGTATGTACGATAAGTCAAAATACTAGGATTCTAATTCTGGTTTATCACTTACTACCTGTGTGACTTGGGCAAATTAGTTAGTCTCATTGAGCATCAGATGCTTTATCTGTCACACCAGCTTGAGGGTTGCTGTGAAAGCCAAATGAGATACGTGAATTTCAAACTGTATTTGCAGTGCTATAAGATGTTAGATATTTTTGTTTTTCTTATTTTATTTTTGGCCTAAATCTAATAAAGCCCACAATTATGCTGAATTATCTAGTGTGATTCTCCAATTTACGAATTACCCAGTCCCTTCATTTTCCTTCCCTTTTTTACTTCTTGCATACTATCTGTTTTGTTGTTGTTGTTGTTGTTGTTGTTGTTGTTGATGTCTTAGAACCATTGTGAAAAAGGAGGTAGAGTAGTTAGGAATTTTTAGCTTTTATTTAAATTTTTTAATATATTTGCAGATGCTTAATGAATGGGGAGACAGTCGAAAATAGCCCAGTTAATGAAGAGTTTGTTGTGTATACCAACACAGTGGCCTGTCACATTTTAAAGGTGTTAAAGCCTTCCAAGGAGATTACATGTCATCTGGTTTCAAAACAGTCCTGGCAGACTCCTGCTAGTTGCTGACGCTTTTAATTTTTCCTGAGAGCTAATAAATTTGTAGAACTTTGAAACTGTGTTCCCATCTCACCTTGATGGGCCAAATGATTGAATAGAGCATGTGATAAGAATCGTTCCCACATGATGAAGCACCATGGAAAATCCTGAGTTGACAGTTTGTAAACCGATTGCGGATCAAGTCTCTGAGTTTTTCAGTGTCTGAGCATCTCTTGGGATAGGAAGGTCACTACATGCCTGCAAGTCAGATATTGGGTCCCTCTTTCTATCCCTCCAGCAAATAGTACATTACCTCTTAGTTCACATGAAAAAGGATTGCTTCTTGTTCTACACACCAGAACGAGATAACAGTGGCATTTCTTCTTTCCTGGGAGTAGGGCAGTAGGAAAGAGGATGGGGGTGGGATTCAGCCTGTGTGTGTGCTGTGTGTTTGTGTGTGTGTGTGTGTGTGTGTGTGTGTGTGTGTGTGTGTGTGTGATGAAAGTGAAAGATCTTAGCCATGGCTATGTTCTTGGGGCATAACTTTTATTGACCATGTTTGGTACTTGGTTACTTAAGAAGCAAGGTTTGTTAGGCTTCAGTAAGCCTTGTTTCGTGGTTTGCAAGAGGAAAGCGGGAAGAGATGATTTGGGAGGTAATAGGATGCTACATTCTAGTAGTACGCGACGAAAGCAGCTGGTGGCCATCCGCTGTCAGTACTCTCTGAAGAAATGAGTTAATTTCAGTTCTATATCGAGGATTTGAGCTGAAATCCAGTGACTGACTGGCCAGAGTGAGCTAGTTAGGTGTGCCAGGATCTGTTTACTCTGCGTTCACCTCTGTGGCTGCTTGGGGATGATCAGCTTGATGTCGGTGTATCTATTATTCCAACAAATGCTAATCAGAGATAGGATTCTGATTTTAAATTCAAATTTACTCTGCACTATTAGCTTTTCTAACACCGTTTGCTTGTGATGGCCTCATTTGCATGATTTTTAGAATATGCATTGCTGGCTACAATTATATTATCTGAGTGTTCTTTCTATTTAACATAAGTTTTTGGAAGAGGTTTTTTGTTTTTTGTTTTTTTCTCAAGGGTGTGAAGAGATTCTCAGTGTATTTGCAGTAGAGATATACTGTGGTTAAACTCCATATGACCATGTGGTAATTGTCATCAGGGGTATAGCACAGAAGTTAGGAGTAAAAAATGCCCAGATTCAGATCCTGACTCCTCCACTTCATTGATGGCATGTGGAGTACATGTAATGCAACTGTGCAGAAGTCATTTCACTTCTGTTATAATAACAGAAGCTATTTAAAAGACAAGCTTGTTCTTCATCTTTTAATGGAGATAATGATAGCACTTCCCCGGTAGGGTTTTGAGATCCTTTCATTAGAATGGCACACATATCAGCCAGCATTTGCTAGATCATGCTGCACGAACAGATACATCTAAAATATCAGTGGTTTATAACTGCAGAGATTTATTTCTCATTCATACTCATGTCCGTCATTGGTCGGCTCTACCTCTGTTCCATATTCTCTTCATCCCGAGGGACAACTGAAGAAGCAGTCTCTGATAGTCTAAGGTCAGAAAGAAAACTCACTGTGGCTTTAACAGCTTCTGCTTGGAAGCAGCCCATGTTACTTCCATTCATGTTTAATTGGCCAAAGTAAGCCATGTGGTCAAGCCTAGTATCAGTGAGAGCATATAATCGTCTACCACAACACGCATGGACATTTACTGGAACATAGTAGATGCTCAATAAGCAGTAGCTTTAATTTTTTTAAAAACCAGGTATCATTCTTTTTTTTTTAATGTTTATTTTTGAGCGAGCGAGAGAGAGAGAATGCGCATGAATGGGGAAGGGGCAGAGAGAGAGGGAGACAGAAGATCTGAAACGGGCTCTGTGCTGATAGCAGAGAGCCCGGTACGGGGCTTAAACACACAAACTGCGAGATCAAGACCTGAGCCGAAGTTGGACGCTTACCCGACTGAGCCACCCAGGTGCCCGAACAGTAGTTTTAATTTTTAAATCCTGTTCACAAAAGGTAAATTCTAGTTTGGGATTCCTATCATCCCTCACTAGCGCAGAGAAGACGAATATTTATGTTTGTCAGATGGTTCTCTTGGGAGCAAATTGAAGTACTGAATGCGTCCTTTAAAATTTCCAGGGAAAGTGGTCTATGGAGAACCCATAGCGGCAAGTCTCGGCACAGATGGCACTCACTACTGGCATAAAGACTGGCACCATGCAGCCCACCATGTTATGGGCCCACCCCTGCGACCAGACCCATCAACGCCTGACTTCCTCATGAATCTATTGGCTAAGTAATCTTTGAGCAGAGGGGTGTGAAGCGTTTTGCCAAAATAAGGTGTTAGATGAGTCTCAGATTTGAATGTAGGACATCTTGTCCACCATCTGACCTTCCATCGACCTCCAGTGTCCTGTTCTACTTGACATGATAGGTGCTGGGGACTCCCTTACCTGAGACCAACGAGCAGTGGCTTAATTATGACATGGTGTCAAAATCTCTCCTGGACGCAGAGAAATCAGATAATTTTTACTGAAGTTTGACTCTCTTCTAATTGTTTCCTTGCCCTTTCTATCCCGTATAGAACCGGGTCTCTTCACTGTGCTTTGTTTCTATCATTCACATATTCTTGAATATTTTTCTGTGCTGCCGTAACCCAAGAACCAGATGTGCCTGTATAGGTACATCTCTGAGATTATTCGCAAGTCAAAGCAGGCTATCTGTTGCTGGTGACACAAACGTCCTCAGCCAATTGTCACATGTCTGCCCATCACAACATTGCCATTTGGACAGGAGCTGCCTCTGTCCACGTGGGTCACTGAGGCTCATCTTTGTGTAATGCTCTACTCACAAGGAATTTTCCCTTACGTTATTGCCAGTGACCCTAATATAATTGTCATTTAGTACATGTCATCACTAATTTCTAGATAAGAAACTGAGCATTGAACAAACTCATAACCACAGAACCTACAAGTGAGGGAGCCTGGAACCAGTTTTTCTGGCCTGCACGTGATGGTGCATCAGGCTTCTTATAAGGGTCTTATTTTCTAAAAGCGCTTCCTAGAATAGAGATGAGTATGGATGAAACACATACTTGAAACAGCTTCTCGTTCTCCACTGCAGTTTTCTGACTTTCAGTTGAGGAGCATCAGGAGAACCAGAAAGTTCTGGTAGTTTCCTCTTGACGTCTTTTATGTATTTATCACACACTCTGGTGTGTTCTTCTTTTCCAGTGGTGATCTAACCACAACAGGAACTGACCACTGCACTTTCAACACCTGCCAGAAAGCTCTTGGGAAGGATGATTTCACGAAGATTCCCAATGGGGTGAATGGTGTTGAGGACCGGATGTCAGTAATATGGGAAAAAGGCGTGGTGAGTTTCACGGGACCCAGCTTGTTTTGCTGAACTCTGTAACCAGGATCTGGCTTGTTTCAGGATCAGAGTGTTGCAAACTGTCAGAGAAAGGCTTTTTGATTGTTTTTATTACAGTGGAGACTGGGAATGCAGCACCATGACCACGGCCACCCCATTCCTCCAGGGTAACAATAAGAAACAATTTTCTTCTCACGTAATTTAGTTCAGAAGATACATTGCATCATTATGCAGACATTAGGAGGTAAATTTAGACTGGGTACCAGGAAGATTACTTTCCAAGTCAGTGAAATGTTATAGCCCTTCTACTTGATTTCTCATGGTTTTGAATCCCAGTTCCTCATGTGTCATTGGTGTAAACACTTGGAATGACTGAAAATACATGGAGGATTTTTATTATGTTCATAATAAAGGAGAAATTTTTCTTTTTCATGAAATTTTTGTGGATGTCTCTTTTTGAGGACCGTTGAATATCATACTTTTGAAACTTCTGTGTAAAGTCACATAAATAATAATCCAAAGTCTAGAACAAGAGAGTATTGTAAATACCCGCAATTTAAAATGTTCTCCCTGAGCATGGAGAAGAATCAAGTGGCTAAATGTCTATATGTCAACCTGTCCAGCCATTTGACATGTGCAGTCGTAAAGATCAACAGGGGGAGACTTGCCTGGTTACACCTGGGGCCACCATTGTCACACCATTCTCACCCATCTCTCAGAAACCCTCCCTTAGATGACATATTAACCATATCTCACACCTCAGAATCCCCTCCACATACCATTCATGTCTAACTCTTAATTATTTACCAGTTCTTGTCAATTCTATTTCTAACATGTCTCCTTATTTTTATCTTCATGTTTACTACTCTAGTTTGAGGTCTGTCCCTTGTTTGGACTATTGCAGTAGTCTCACAGCTGGTTCCCCTGCTGCCGGTCTCTCATTTGCTATGGCCTATGCTATAGTTTAGGACCAGAGCTGCCTTCCAAAGCCAAAAGACTATTCATGCTTTCTTCTTTAAAATCCTTCAATATTCTTCATTATTTATGGGATGATATTTGAACAATTAATTTACATGTGAGGATCTTCAAAACATTTTGACAGCCCTATCTTCTGCTAATCATCCTTTCAGCCCTTTTCACCTCTACCCAAACTCTAATCAACCCAGATGACTCTTCTGCTCTTCCTGTTTATATAGATTTTCTTCCTGAAGTTTCAGCCTTTTTCTCTGAACTTGTGCTATTACAATGAGTATGTGCATTACAGCAAACTTTCATACTACATCAAGTGCATAAATGACTTCAAAGTGATAGACTATTTCTTAATAGCATCCAGGAACTGTTATTTTATGAAACATTAAGGGGGTTTGCTCATGGGAATATTACTCTCAGGATGTGGTTCTTCATCATTTGGTGAAACATTGACACACTGATAATTAAATAACCCTTAAGAATGCTTCTAACCATATAAATGTGCACAGGGATAAACTCTCAACACTTAAAAAAAAAACAAATCATATCAGTTTAGAGAGACCGCATTTATCCAAAGTTTGTCCATATGAAAATCTCTTATAGTAGACTGTCCATGATTATTGGTTCATGTACATTTCAATAGCGCAAAATTTAACCTCTTGAATTGATTTTTTCCTCTTTCTAGAAGAGTTGTCATTGATTTGAAGGTCTGTCTTATTTTAACTCTATCATATTCTTCGTATTGTCTACATGATCATCTCATACATTTTAGGTCTGCAATAAACAAGCCAGATTAAAATTGTAGTGGGTGGCAGTAGTAAACTCTAAACAAAAATTGAAACCACTATTGCTAACATTTAGCTGTTGTCTGTGTGATTCTGGGAAGGATGGGGGCAATTAGTGGGGGTGGGCATTAAACTGATAGGTTTTTGAAAAGTTGTCTTCAGGCTTCCATGTGTTACCCCATCATCCCCATCATTATCATTGTGATAATTTAAGACCTACCAGTATCCACAGATGTGTTATGCTCCCCAATATAAGAAATTAACTATAGTTCTGTTGAGTTTTAAGAGACAAATCTTGCACCTTAACTGATAGGAGATTTTTAAGCATATGGTCATTAAAGCAGATGCATTTTCTCTCTTGGATTGTTTTACAGCATAGTGGCAAAATGGATGAAAATCGATTTGTGGCAGTTACCAGCACAAATGCAGCTAAAGTCTTTAACCTCTATCCAAGAAAAGGAAGAATCGCGGTGGGATCAGATGCAGACATTGTGATTTGGGACCCAGAAGCCACAAGGTAGGTCTAAGTTCTTGTATTCCTTAGCTTCTCCAGGGAGAAGAAGCACTAACTTGCAAAGAAATGATTTATTGGTCTTAATCAGACTCTTCTTGTGGGTGACTTATTTAGCCTGCATTTTGAGCCTGTGCACAAGATAAAAGTTTTGACGTACAAACATCCCTTTGTTTTCCTGGACACAGAGGACAAAAAAGTTGTGTTGCTTACCATTCCCTGGAAATGCATCTGGGTATAAAACCAGTAGGAATTTACCGCTTCAATGGTAAGCTTGTCAGACACCTGAGTTCACACGGAGGGAAGGTAAGGCGCAATGAAGAAACTAGAAGGCTTAGTTTGGAAAGGGCTGAATTGAAAACCCAAAATAATTATAGCCTTTTTAAAGCTTTCAGATAGAAAAACTCCAGCACAAAGGATGCCACTTTTAGTTAGCCAGATTTTCCAGTTGATTTCATCTTGAGCTTGTCATTCCCAGTAGACTCCAGCGTTTTGTTTCCCATTTCCGTAATTCTATGTTAATATTGCAGATTTTGCAAATTCCACCAACTCAGAAAGCATTCAAGAGAGGCCGAAGCTCTGGTAATTTCTCCTTGTAAGACATCAGCAGAGACAACACCTGCATCCCAATTTGTGTTTTCTATAGCCTTAGCATTTGTAATGGAGAAAACCCCACCTACTTTAATATTGTATATGTGTGCATGCATATGTGTGTAAATAGGGATACATACACCTTCTACCCCCACCGAATGGCATTTATTCAAAGTCTACTGGGTTTATATGTTGTACTAAGCAGAGGTCTATAGTTTCTTGGAGGTGCTGTTGTCACAAAGACCCAGCTTCAGTTGAAATGCTCCTGGACTACCCTCTGGGGAAAAGAAGACTGAGAAGCATGAGAGCTACCATTGCTATGAGCTTAAAAAATAAGCACCAGGTATTCCTGTAGAAAAGGCTTGTCTTTTTTAGTTTAACACTCTCTGGGGATTCCCTCTCAACCCAAGCACCAGTTCACACCACTGGCCATCCATAGTCATTGCAAGCAGCCGGTATTGAATGTGTACCATCTTGTTGCTGGTTTACAGTCATGCAGTGCAGGGCATGGTGGTACGAACATCTTATTTAAGACGATGTCCTAAGATGCCAACGAGGAACAACTCAGGGTCTTTGTTGCTATGATATTAACAAGGAACTATTGCTTACTTAAGGACAAAATATCTGGTTGTCAAATCATCTAGGCCCCTCTCTCTGCAGAAGAAATGATGACAAATAAACTCACATTTGGAGCAGCTTCTCTACTAGACTAGAAAAAAAATGTCCTTGGGGAGACAAAGGGAAAAAAAATTGCTTGGTCTTGGGTTGGTTTGCGGAAAATTGAGCATGCTGTGTTTAGAGAGCTCCTGGTGTCTTAAATGTCACTCTACTCATGCTCTTGTACACCCAGCAGGGACCGGCCCAGCATCATTTCTACTGTGATTCAAACAGTTTTGATTGCCCCCAAGTACTGGGACAGATAGATCTTTTGAAATGATTTGTGGCTTATGGAGATGATGAGACTTAATCAGGAAACCTCGAAAATTTCAAAAGGAAGAAAACTATCATGCAGAAAAATATTTGTGAAAAATGGTGTTTTTGAAGCATTGCATCTGGGCGAGTCCTAATAATGATAATAATTCGCAACCATTTCTATTTGCACGGTTCTCCGTGGTTTAAAAAAATATTTTTGTATCTACAACGTGATCTCAAGGTAAAACAAATGGGACTCCCCTTTACGGCGATGGGAAGACCATAGCACAAGGGCGTCCATGACAGGTTTGATACAAGGATCCTTGATCCAGTGTCTTTGACTTTGCAAACTTTTAGGTCTTTCAGGAGATTTGGTACCATGCTATCTCCTAATGCCAAAGCAGAGAGCACTTTATACCATACTTGTTTGTTCATGTTCCGCTTTTTCTTCCAATCAAGTGGTCCAGTCACGAAGAGACTTTCTGGATTTGATTCTATTCTGTATTCGTTTTCAAAAGTGAGGGAGAAATGAAAATCATCAGTTGAGCGATCCAGTGTCTAATAGAGTGAAGAACCATGGGAGGCCATTCCTGTGGTTCTTTTTAACCCTGCACCTGGCTCTCTCTGGCAGGATTCACCTTAAGCATATCCTTGGCTGTTTTAATTTGTGAGGGTGACACCAGCTCAGGGGTAGAGCATTGTCTTCCTTAGACAACTGGACAAAGAGAAATGATCCAAACCTACGGGTGTGAATAATTCCCTTACTTTATTTCCACATATATTGTTGCTCGGTGGATATTTATAGGCTGTGATTATGTCTCTTTGAGTCATGTTTTCAGACGATACAAATTTAGAGCACTTTCGCACAAGTTTTAGTTGCTGATTTCTGTAACATTGTTTTGTCCTTCCTTTCCTATTCAGTTGTTGCAGAATAGCACGTAATGATCCAGATGTTTACTTCTTATTTTCTCAGGTCTATATATTACCTGCTTGCTGTCCCTCATTTCTAGCCTAAGGTCAAACTAAAAAGTTTCTGTGCTTTTAAGTTTCTTTCTACCTCTCTTATCAAGTCTTTAATTTTCTTATTTGATGTTTGTCCTTCACTTTATAGCAGTCATGATAGCAGGAAATTAACTATTTACATTTTCATATACAAATCTTTTGAGATAAAGATACATACTGGCATTTAATTATTAGCTCAATGTCCTCTTTACCTACGTCTGCTTACTGCGCATGCCTGGGCACAGGGCTACATAGAAACAGCACGGGGGCACCTGGGTGGCTCAGTCGGTTAAGCATCCAGCTGCAGCTCGGGTCACGATCTCAGAGTTTGTGGGTTCGAGCCCCGCGTTGGGCTCTGTGCTGACAGCTTGGAGCTTGGTGCCTGCTTCGGATTCTGTGTCTCCCTCTCCCGCTCTCTCTCTCTGCCCTTCCCCTGCTCACACTGTGTCTCTGTCTCTCAAAAATAAAATAAAACATTAAAAAAAAAACTTGTAAAAACAGCGCAGCCTAAGAGCCTGCTGAGTAGGTGCTGGTCACAGCTCCATGAGTGCCAAGCTGGGGACCCAGGCAGGTCAGTTAGGGTTCCTGAATAGCCTCTGTCTCATTTGTAAAATGAGATTATTAATAATTGTTAAGCCTACCTCATAAGATTTTTTGTTAGAATCCCATGAGATAATTTATGCGAAAATGTGTTGTAAATCAAGAAGGCGCTCCACAGACACAAGATTTGTGTTGTTTGGTTACTTCCTATTTATCTAGTTTAGCTGGTGTCGTTTCTTGCTTCAGTCTTCATTTTCAGGTGGTCACGGCTGTTCTCCTGAGGTGACCAGGGAGGTCGGTGAACCACTGGGTTCCCTGACCCTCAGATTCTTTTTAAAAACTGGAGACCTTTGTTTGTTTGTTTGCTTTGCTTTTGCATTTTGCTGTCCTTTTAAAAAATGGGGAAATGTTATCTTTACTTGGCAGGATATACTGAAATGATCCAGCCCCCTTTGGATTTCTTTGACTTCTCCTTGCTTCTCCAACCCTTTAGTTTAAGAATTTTCTGTAAGCCACCCCCCCCCCATTTTTTTGCACTGTCATTATTCATCCTTTTCAATGTGAAAATTGCAGAATGTGGGAAACAGGAGAGAAGGGGTGGTTGAAGAGGGAGCTTCACAGAATAACGAATCTGGAAGAATATTTGAACAAAGAGAAAGTGTGTTTATTGTGCTTCCTATCAAAAGAGAGAATTTTGTGGGAACGGTATGCGGATTCCTTATCTAGGTCAGTCATAGCTCCGGCTCTATCTATTCCTGGCCTGGTTGTTATGAGAAAGTTGCTCATCTGGGCTGGCTGTTCCTGACCAAAATTTATGCTGATGACCTCAACGAGGACCCTTCTGGTGCACAACAATATTTTTAGCCTTCTCTGACTGCCCGTACAGCACCCGTAGCTTCCCACTATCCTTAGCTGCTGCCCTGCCCCTGTCTGCGTCTGCCTCTTCCCACCTTGCAGACTGAGCTCACTGACTCCTGCACACCCACGTACAGTACCAGACCACAGTCCTTACTCACTGTCTTTCTCCCTCATTAACATTCTTGAAGTAGAATTCAGTCTTTAAGATCAATGTTTTATTTCAGAATAGTTTTAGATTTACACAAAAATTGCAAAGCTAGCACAGAGAGTTCCCATATACCCCACACTCAGTTTCCATTATTAATATCTTATATCCCTCTGGTGTATTTGTTATAATTAATAAACCAATACTGATATTTTACTATTAATTAGAGCCCATGCTTTGAGGCTTCCTTAGGTTTTACTTAATTTCCTTTTTCCTATTCAGGATCCCATCTAGGATACCACATGGCATTCAGTCATCATGGTTCCTTAGGCTCCAGTGGTCCATGAGTTTCTCTAACTTGTTTTTGATGACCTTGAAAGTTTTGAGGAGTACTGGTCAGGCATTTTGTAGAATGTCTCTCTATTACGGTTTTTCTGGTGTTTTTCTCATTGTTAGCCTTGGGTTATGGGTATAGAGTGCCTTTTTCATCCCATCCTTTGAAGAGTATATGCTGTCAACACGACTGTCACTGCTGATGTTGGCCTGGATCTGCTGGCTGTGCAATTTATTCATTTTCCCCCCTCCCATATTGTACTTTTTGGAAGGAAGTCACTGTGCACAGCTCACACTTAGGGAGTGGAGAATTATGCTCTAGTTTTATGTGGTTTTAAAAGTTTATTTTGAGAGAGAGAGAGAGAGAGAGAGAGAGCAAACACGAGTGGATTGGGGCAGAGAGAGAGGGAAAGACAGAACCCCAAGGAGACTCTGAGCTGTCAGCTCAGAACCCAACTTGGAGCTCAATCCCATGAACTGTGAGATCATGACCTGAGCCGAAATCAAGAGTTGGATGCTTACCTGACTGAGCCACCCAGGCACCCCTCTGGTTTTATGTCTTAATTGATTCTATATCTTCAGGGCCTGGCCCAGTTCAGCACAGAGTAGAAGCACAATAAATGTTGAACGGGCAAGCAAGATGGATCCAGCCTTGCACACTGCATGCGAGATTCGTGTAATTAAGAAATGGCTGCAAGTGCCTTATACACTTAAAGTTCCCAAGAGAGTAGATCTTAAATGTTCTTACTGTGAAAAGGAAGTGGCAATTATGTTACAGGATGGTGGGGTCAGCTCATGCTTGGTGGTAAGCATTTTGCACTATGTAAGTGTATCAAGTCACCTTAAATTCATACTATGTTACATGTCAGTTATACATTTTTTCATGTTTATTTATGTTGAGAGAGAGATTGAGAATGCAGGCAGAGGAGGGGCAGAGAGAGAATCTCAAGCAGGCTCCGGTGCTGTCAGAGCAGGCCCAGTGTGGAGCTTGAACTCACGAACTGGGAGATCATGACCTGAGCCAAAACCAAGAGCTGATGCTTAACCAGCTGAGCCACCCAGGCACCCCTGTGTCAATTATATCTTAAGGTAACTGGTGAAAAATAAAGAAATGGCATGAGGGAAAGTTGGAAAGATTCTATTCAGCAACGATTACAGTGAAAGGAAAAGTACAAAGAAAAGCATTTCCTCACCTTATGCTTTTAGCTTATTGCAAGTTATCAATAAATGATTGTTGAATGAAGGTGAATGTGAGTAGAAAGGATCTCCCAAGGAGAGGAGGAAGAATTGCTTCACTGGTCTTATTTTCTCTGTGTCTTATTCATTTTTGAAGTTGGGAGCAATCAGCTTGTTAAGCAGCTCTTATAGAGAAGAAAATGAAGTGAATACAGTTTCCTTTCTGCATTTCTTCATTCCCATGGCCACTCATCATGGGAGCACCACCATGAGCCAGACACGAGGGTCCAGACTGTGTCAGAGCCAGGCTCTGCTTTTAGGAAGCTGGCAGTGGAGGGAGAGGGGATGAGATACAAAGTCAAATACTCTCAGTCTTGGCAGGAATGGGTTAAGAATATCGGGAGCAAGAAGTTCAAAGATCATTCCCACCTTAGCACCGTCATTGGCATGGGACCACATTGGCCCTGAGCGTCAAGACTAAACATGGAGGCAAGATAAACCAAGGCAGTGCTGGGAGAGTCTGGGAGGAGACCGTTAAGGCTGGCCTTAACTTATGTGAGAGAGAGAACAGGCTCAGGTCGTGGAAGCAAGTAGGGAGGTGAGGGGGTCATGGGCTGCCTGTCTCCAGCTTTAATTTTGTTCATTACAGACAGAGGCAATTTTAAACAGAGCTCATCTGGTGGAAAGCATTGTTTAATCCAATGAATAAAATGGATCTATCTGTAGGTTTTTGTTTTTGTTTTTTTCTTGAATGACACTGCCTTTTATTTTACCTACCTGGTTTAAATATTAGCTGAAGCCTGGTGATGTGAGGGCTTTCTGTCTGACCACACCATTAGAGGTTGGCCAGAATTTTCCTTTGAAATTTTCTTGAAAGGTTTTAGCAAAAACAATTGCCCAGCTGACTAGTTAGCATCTCAAATGAGAGCAGCATGCATTTCATCCCAGACCCTGAAGGGGGCACCCACAGCCCACACTGAGACCCAACCAGGCCAGTTGAGGTGTCGGTTATGCAAGAACAAGCCAGCCTCTGGAGAATGGATGTGTTTGCTAATGATTTTTGGCTTCATGGTACATAGATGTTTCCCCCTTTCTCTAAATTCTCATTATTTATTAATGGCATGTAGAAGTAAGTATGCTTGCAACAATCTGTAACCTTAAACATTGAGCCGCATTATAGTTACCGAGGGCGACCAGAGCCAAGAAAAGGCAGTGCAGCCATGTTTTTTGTGTTGTTTTTTTTTTTTAAACCAGTGAAAAGCCCGATGATTCCAGGATGAGAAATCTGACATGTGGGATGGATGGTGAGAGGGAATTGGGGGTCTGTAGAGAAGGTTTGGACATCCTAATGCAAGATGACCTAAGATGTTACTAGCCTGTACAAAGTTCTCACAAAAATAAACTGCGGTAGTTCTTCTGTGTCATTGCACAATAAAAACAAACTGCACTTGGTGCATATGGAGCGTCCACCTTTTCCAGAAGTAAAAAGAATCTGCTGTATTCAGCTTGATGGCTCACTGAACCAGTGTCTATTGCTTGTGACAGAGGTATGTGTCCCAACGCGTCACTACTCGGGTCAAAGATTCCAATTTCAGGACACAGTCCTTATCTAAATGTTTGGCTCGTTTCTGTAGAATGTTTTGGTGCTTAGAGTCAAGGGGAAGAAATCAGGAGTAGGATTTTCATGCGGAGTCAAGAGAGAATCTGGTGGTGTCATGTGGTCAAGACAGAGACCAGTCAAATCAGCCAACTTGTTAAAAAATCGTGTTAGAGAGGATGGCATGTAAGTTACTTGCAAGCTCCCAGCAGCAGCAGTAACTCACGTTCCGGCAATTTAAGACTATCCTATGAGCTTCGGTTCTTCGGTATTCATTAAATAGCACTTAGTTACTATGGCAACTGTCCCTTCTCAGTATTTATGAGCTACAGGATATCTCGCAGAATCTCCAGCACACATACGCATAGCTAACACATTGTGCGCACTGGAACATTTAATGAAGACTTCTAGCTGGACCGTATTCTGCAAAGCAGGCATATTTTGCTCACAGCTATTTTCATTTATTATTTTTTAACTCAATTATAGTGGGCTTTGACCTTGAATACACCATTCGTAAAGGCATTGTGCTGTCCTTCCTGCTTAATTTCCTTCCCTTTCTCAGCAACGATAGAGATGAATGAATTTTACTGTATATTCAGTGAAGAGGAATAACTTGCCGCCTGTGAAAGTGCCCCCTGGATTCTGGAGGGGGCGTTGTGTGTGCAGGAAAGTGGGGTGAGAATGACTACTTCATCCTTGGGTAATGGGGCTTGTGGGTGTGGGGACAAAGAAGAGATAAGGAGTAAGGTGCCCGTTGGCAAATAGTGGCGGCTTATGATTATAGCTATATTGTCAGTGACTGTTTCACAGAAACCTTAGGCATTTTCCCCTGAAGTTGCACATTGTGTATGATTTGACCTTTAGTCTTCCTGCTCCTCAAAAGAAGTCTGCACACACACACACATACTTGCACAGATGTGCACATGAACACAGCAGCTGCGTTTCTGCTTATGAACGTCGGTCAGCCTGAAGACTCTGCTTTTAACGCCCGTTTCTAAGAGTGTTTATGACTAACTCCTCCCTCGGTTCCCAAACGCACACCATGGCAGTGCATGTGTGTGGGAGGAAAGAGTGGGGGCCCAGGTCTCATACCAGGTATGCAGGTGGAAATGGCAGTTTATGCCATGATTTTTCACTGTGTTGCCTCGCATACATTCACGGCGTCAGGTTAAGGTTGTCCAGGCTGTGCTTTGCACACCCCAGGGGCACCCTTCACATGCTACAGTCATAGCAGTGACCGTAGCTGTATGTAGTACTTATGGCCATTTTCCCACGGATCATGGCAAAGTAGCTTGAGGAGTAATTGTCTTTTGCTAATCCACACAAAATCCTGCCCATCTTCCTGGTTCCTTGGGGGGCAGGAGCAGAAAGAGAGTGTAAAGAGAAAGGCTTTGGGGTTTAACTCCTACCCTGCCTCTTACTAACTAGATGGGACCTTGGGAATTGTGACCTAATTTTTCTGAATTTCAGTCTCTTTATTTGTAAAACAGGGATGACGAGGATGATGATGGTGGTGATATTTATTTTATAGCATTGTCATGCGTATCTAAGACAGTATAATGAAAAAACAAAACACAGAATAATTAAAGCGCTTAGTACATGATTAACGTTCAGTGGTTCTTGGCTTACCTGCTGCCTATGCGGTGGTAGGTGGTCAGTGGCAGTCAATCTATTGAATAAGTGGAAGCTGTGATCAGCTCCAGTTGTGATTCACAAGTCCTTGCAGTAGTGACCTAATTCAGACATGACCAAAAGTCACTAGAATTCTATTTCATGTAAAAGCTGAATCTCTTGTACTTCATGCACGCTTCTAGTTTTCACCAAGAATGACTAAAATGGAGAAGCTTGGATGAGTTCTTCTGGCTGAGATAACCTGATAAAAGCAGAACTCTTCAGTGGCCCCAGAGGTGACTCCTTTGAAAAGTTGTTTGCTGTGAAACCATTCCAACAAATCACCTAAGATTTATCCTGTGGCCTTCGGAAGAGGCTTTAAAAAAAAAAAACTTTGTGCTTTAAAAAAAAGGCTTTGACTATGCATTAAAAAAAAAAAACACCTAGTTTTGCTGATTACAGTTGGGTAAAATTTTAACCACTGTTTATTCCAACTTGTTTACTTAAACATGTTCTTATGCAACTGAACTTTTCAAGTGAACTAGAAAATGATTTCCAGGGACTTCGCTACTATTAGTGGCATTTTTTTCCTAATTATAAAAGAAAATCAGCTTAGGAACAGATCACAGTAACCCATTCTATCATTGATCATTTGCCTTTGCCAGAGTAAGCACAGTTTATTTTAAGCATTAGGATTTGGAAAAGAATAAGCATCAAGGGGAGGTGGTTGTGTGAAAGGCATAGGCTCTTCCAACTAAGCACCTGCTATATTGTTCTTCCTGCCCAACATATATTATCTATTTCCCTGTCTTTGGCATTTGTCCCTCTTATTTACGGCTGCATCCCTAAGTCTCAAAGCAGTGCCAGGAGACCACATCTAGGAACTCAGTAATTATTTGTTGATGAATAAACCAGATACTAATAATGGTCTTGGGCCAATGAGCAAATGTGTGATTTAAAAATTTTGGTTAGGCTTTGTTTATTATCTGTTCCTTGAACTGGTTTAAGATTGGTCTTACATTTCTTCCCTTTGAGTTAAACAAACAAACCAACCAGAGAATTCTTGGCACTTCTACCTTCTCCTTCCCCAAAGCAGTGCTTGGCCAAGACGCATTCCGGAGTCAGTGGCCAGCAGCATTGCCAGATCTGGCCAGGAATGTGGCCTAAGCTAGGTTGGATCTTTTTGTGGGTCAAACAATTCTGGTTTTGGCCCAGACTCACTCTTAATTCTGGCCACTTATCTTAAAAACATGGGAATCTTGGCTATGGAGGAAACAGAAGACGAAATGAAAATGGATGAAAAGAAATATAATGTCAGTACCTGGAGAAAATCCCAGGGTCCTTATATTCTTAAAGCACAGCAAAGAGCCATGGCTTTTTACAAAGGACTTTGGAGAAAGCATCAATTTAAATATGCCCTTCCCATCAGAAGAGGACCACTGTGGAAGTCTATTTGGAGGCAGTGAGTGGTGTAGGGAGAGGCAGTCTTTTCTAATGGCTTGGAAAAAAAAAAAAACTCCAAAAAATTTAACTGAAGCTTATCTACCTCTTCTTTTTAAGAGCACATGTTCTCAAAGACCAGCAACTTCAACATCATTTAGGAATTTATTAGAAATGCAAATTCTCAAGTACCACCCAGACCTGTTGCCTCAGAAACTCCATGGGTTTTAACAAGTACCCCAGGGGATTCTGATGCACACCCAAGTTTGAGAACCACTGGTTCTCATAGAATTGGAGAGGGCTTTGGGACTCATAATATCCAGCTAACTCCTCAGAGTTCTCTATGGCCTTGCTTGATTACTACTATTTTTAGAGAAGTTACTACCTAACTAAACCATTCAGTTCTCTCTGGGATAGCTATAACTGTTAAGATGTTCTTCCTTTGGTTCCATTAAAAATTACCTCTGTTGTGCTCCTCAACTGTTTGCCTCTGGAACTATGCAGACTATATCTGTGCTCTCATAAGATAGTTCATTCATTCAAACATTTAGAGAAAGTCATTGGCCCCCAGTAAGCTTTCCCATCACCAAATAAGCTTTCTCAGTTCCTCAGTAGATCCTTAGGTCCTTGATTAGCAGACTTCCAATGTCCTGACCACACTTCTATTCACCCTTCTCTTGACACACACTTGTCCCTGTCCTACAAAGATGTGAGTCTCAGAACTGCACATGATTCTGCCTGCAATAGCACCAGAGCAGGAACATGTGAGCTAATTAGTTTTATACTAAATGTAAAACTTTGCATTTCCTTTGTTACATTTTTTGCATTTACACCTTATGAAATTGCCATTTGCAGGTTAAAAACAGTGAAATGCGGGGCGCACCTGGGTGGCTCAGTCGGTTAAGTGTCCAACTCCTGGTTTCAGCTCAGGTCACGATATCACCTCTCGTGATATCAAGCCCTGTCCAGCTCTGCACTGACAGCATGGAGCCTGCTTGGGATTCTCTCTCTCCTCTCTCTCTCTCTGCTCCTCCCTGCTCATGCTTTATCTCTCTCTCAATATAAATAAAAAAACAAACAAACAGCGAAATGTAAACCATTGCATGAAGTTCCAATATCTTATCACATTTGTGCAGTCGCTAATTTAAAAACTTGTATTGGGTCTTTGTCTCTGATGTTTATGTTAAAATGACTAGGATTACATTAAATGGATTCTTTTCTATATTATACTTTTAAGTCCACTTGAACAGACAGTAATTTATAATGACCATAATTTTTAGAAGATGCAAAATTTAATATAAAGAGAAAGTACAAAAAATAATGCCCTTGTATTCACTCCCAACAACCACCTTGGGTCCTGTATTTGATGTTTATTACTCCCATGCATTTCTTACTATTTTTACTATATATAGATGCAGTCCCAAGCTGTTATATATATATGTGTATACATATATATATATGTATACACATATATACATATACATATATACACATATATATACGTATACATATATATGTATATGTGTACATATATGTATATATGTACATATATGTATATTTATATGTGTGTGTACATATATACATACATACATACATGTACATGTATACACACATATATACATATATAATTATATAATTTTGTGTATTTTTAGCTTTATATGAATTTATTGCACTACGTGTATTATTGTGCAATGTTCTCAGTACTGTCTTTCTGGGACTTATCCATGTCGAAATACGTAGGTTTTTCATTCAGTTTCACTGCTATATAGTGTTCTGTCTATGAATACAGCATAATTAATTATATATTCTCTTGCTCGAGGACATTTAGGTCATTTGCAGTCTCTCACTATCCCAGACACTGTGTACATCCTCATGTACATGTGTCAGAGCTTCTCAAGGACAAGCATCTAGTCCCTGATTTCCTTGGCATCAAATGCTGTCAAATTTTGCCAGTAGAAGCATATGAAATGGCTTGATTTTTGTAACTAAATGCAGAACTTTCCATTTGTCCCCATTATATTTTATCTTGTCCCACATTCATTTGCTCAGTTGTTAAGAACAGTATATTGGGCCCCTGCCATGCTCCAGAGAGCCCAGGAGGCAGCGGAAGACAAAGCGAATGAAGTATAATCTCACTTTTTACCCAGGGTAGCACGTGCAGGGCTAGTAGAGAGGTGATGGCTTTATTTCTAGCTGCAGTCACTGATTTTTGAGTTGTGAGTCCAACATTCCAGGTATTAGCTGTCACTTCCAGAAAGATTTCCCCTCTCTCACCATATATAAATGCAGAGTGATGAGCTGGGTGTGCTGAGTGAGCTGCCCGTCTGCCTGTGAATCCAAGGTCAGAGCTACCTCAGTGTTCTGCAGGGCAGCAGATTGCATGCTCTGTCCTCGGTGACGAGTGCGCACTTGGCCGGTGTGTGACATGGGTCCCTGTAAATCTGCCAGCACTCCTGGACATCACTCCCCAGCACGTTTTGCTGGCAGTGGGATTCTTTGGACATGAGAGGACAGTTGACCTGTTCGTTTCAAAGATACCCATGTGCCTGCGAGCACCTCTCAGTGCCACCCCCCCCCCACCCGCACCCCAAAGAGTGGCCTGTGCAAACCAGAGAGAGCTCAGGAAGGAGAGGCAGGGTACGTTACGTTGATTTTGCCATTGCAGTTGGAGTCATATTAAACCTATTGCCTAATTTCCTTTGTCTAACTTGATTTCTTTTTGGCCGGGAGGCAAATGGATCAATATTGTTTTTTATGCCGAGATTATGTTGCCTGAAGGAAATTTTCCATTGGTGTAGTGTGCCTGCCTTCAGGCCTGTAACTGGGGCTGCGTGCTGTCTGGGTGATGAGGGGCCTCCCCAGACAGGCACGTGAAGCCTGCCGTCTGTGCAGAGCCCCCCAGGAGCACTTTTCTGGAGGGGCTCAGGCGGGCCGCCCCTCGCCGGGCAGAGCTTGGCCTTTGTGTTGGGCCCTTTTGCACCTGTTTCTCTGGCCATACGCTAATATAGACAGCTTTATTTTTGTTTTCTTTATTTTCTGTGTGAAGCCCTTTCCTCCCTATCTTTTCTCTGTGTCTTTTCCTATGTTTGGCATGCTCTATGTCTTTCCAAAATTTCATTAAAATAGTTTCTTTACATTTCTTTTTTTTCAAATGTTTTATTTATTTTTGAGAGAGAGAGAGAGAGAGAGAGCGTGTGCGCATGCATGCGGGGGAGGGGCAAAGAGAGAAGGGGACAGAGGTTCCAAAGTGGGCTCCGTGGTGATGGCAGGGAGCCTGATGTGGGGCTCGAACTCATGAACTGTAAAATCATGACCTGATCTGAGATGGTACAGTGAACTGACTGGGCCATGAGGCATGCCTCTTTACCTTTCTGTTATATTTTCTTCCTGTCTTCCTTCTCCCCATCCCTCGACACTGTGGTTTTGCCAATACTCATCATCCAGCAGAGGGAAATGTTCATACTTTGCTCTCAGTTCCATTCTTCTACCAGGCATTTAAGGAAAGCTAAGATTCCGGAGGCAGAATAATGAGAAGGCAATTTACCCCCACACACAAAAAAATTGGAACATTTATCTGTGTGCAAGTGTTGCGGAATTCCTCCTGTGGTGGGGGAAGAAAGACAGTAGTAATCAATTATCTTTAAACATATATTTACTGCACCCTCACTCTGTGTAAGAAATGGCATTGCTGAGTGCCATGGGGGTCATAAATAAGGTGCCATACCTGCCATCAAAGAAGCTGTATTCTGCTTGGGCAGATAAGAGGTTCGAGTGGGAAACGATAACTCTTGGAAGAGGAAAATATTAACAGCTCAACACATCAGTTCAAGAAGTGAGCAGGGTCTCGTGTGCTTCACTCCTCCACAAAGGAAGAGTCAAAATAATTGTCCTGACTTGAGGTCATCAAGACCTCACAGAACGCAGGGTAGGGCTCGTGAAAAGACTTTGAATTAACTGAACCCTTGAGGTGGCTCTGGGTAAATAGACGGGGCAATAAAGTTATCCAGATGAAGAAGTCAGGGCTAAATAATGGGAAATTGAAAAGAGACATTCAAGGGGCGATCGAGGGACCAGAGAGCCTGGGCAGAGGGGTCAGGATGGCAGGTAGTTGAAGATAAGATCTCTTCTGGCCAGACTGCCAAAGGCTTTGAATGTTAGTTGAAGTATAGATTTTCTGCGGCAGGGAGCACCATTGAATGTCTTTGAATGAGGATTGAATTGATCTGCATCTTTTTTTTTCAGGTTAGTTAACATGCAATGTAGTATTGGTTTCAGGCAGGAGTAGAACCCAGGGATTCATCACTTACATATGACACCCAGTGCTCATCCCAACAAGTGCCCTCCTTAATGCCCATCACCTACTTAGCCCATCCGCCTACCTACCTCCCCTCTAGCAACCCTCACTTTGTTCTCTGTAATTAAGAATCTCTTATGGTTTGCCTCCCTCTCTGTTTTTATCTTATTTTTCCTTCCCTTCCCCTGTGTTTATCTGTGGTGTTTCTTAAATTCCACGTATGGGTGAAATCGTATGATATTTGTCTTTCTCTGACTGACTTATTTCACTTAGCAAAATACACTCTAGTTCCATCCACGTTGTTGCAAATGACAAGATTTCATTCTTTTTGATCACCGAGTAGTATTCCGTTGTGTGTGTGTGTGTGTGTGTGTGTGTGTGTGTGTGTGTGTGTACACAACATATCTCTCCTTTATCCATTCATCCATCGATGGACATTTGGGCTCCTTTCCATAGTTTGGCTATTGTGGATAGTGCTGCTATAAACACTGGGGTGCATGTGCCCCTTCAAAACTCCTATATCCTTTAGATAAACACCTAGTAGTGCAATTGCTGGGTCATAGGGTAGTTCTATTTTTAATTTTTTGAGGAACCTCCATACTGTTTTCCAGAGTGGCTGTACCAGTTTACATTCCCACCACAGAGCAAAAGGGTTCCCCTTTCTCCACATTCTTGCCAACATCTGTTGTTTCCTGAGTTGTTAATTTTAGCCATTCTGACTGGAGTAAGGTGGTATCTCATTGTGTCTTTGAAAGATGTTGAGCATCTTTTCATGTGTCTGTTAGCCATCTAGATGTCTTCTTTGGAAAAGTGTCTATTCATGTCTTCTGCCCATTTCTTCACTGGATTATTTGTTTTTCAAGTGTTGGGTTTGGTAAGTTCTATACAGATTTTGGATACTAACCCTTTATCTGGTATGTCATTTGCAAATATCTACTCCCATTCCATTGGTTGCCTTTTAGTTTTGTTGACTGTTTCCTTCACTGTGCAGAAGGTTTTTTTTGTTTTTTGTTTTTTATCTTGATGAGGTACCAATAGTTCATTTTTGCTTTTATTTCCCTTGCCTCTGGAGACATGTCTAGTAGGAAGTTGCTGTGGCCAAGGTTAAAGAGGTTGCTGCCTGTTTTCTTCTCTAAGATTTTGATGGTTTCCTGTCTCCACATTTAGGTCTTTCATGCATTTTGAGTTTATTCTTGTGCGTGGTGTAAGAAAGTGGTCCAGGTTCATTCTTCTGCATGTCACTGTCCAGTTTTCCCAACACCATTTGCTGAAGAGACTATCTTGTTTCCATTGGATAATCTTTCCTGCCTTGTCAAAGATTAGTTGGACATAAATTTGTGGGTCCATTTCTGGGCTCTCTGTTCTGTTCCATTGATCTGAGTGTCTGTTTTTGTGCCAGTGCCATGCCGTCTTGATGATTACAGCTTTGTAAAACAGCTTAAAGTCCAAGAGTGTGATGCCTCCAGCTTTGGTTTTCTTTTTCAACATTACTTTGGCTATTCAGGGTCTTTTCTGGTTCCATACAGATTTTAGGATTGTTTGTTCTAGCTCTGTGAAGAATGCTGGTGTTATTCTGTGCTTCCTGATTTTTACATGGCATAAGTAGAAACTGGTTTTATTTGTAGGGTATGTGGTAGTGAAAGGAATTTGGAGACTGTGAGGAGAATGTAACATAATCAACTTGTCTTGGTTTGGCCAGAACTTTCCCAGGTTTAGCACTGGAAGTCCTACATCCCAACAAATCCTTCAACCTAACCCTACACCAGGACTGCTTGCCTGTCACCTGGGAAGGTGCTTTTGGCCACCAGTGACTAGCCTCGGAGCTCTACCCTGACCTGGTCACCATGGGATCTGAGGGTTTCAATCTTGCATCTGGGCTCATCAGTTGGGAAAGCTCGATGACCTTAGGGTAATGAGTGTGCAGGACTGGTTGGAGTCTGAGAGAATGGTCAGGAGACTGTTGGTGAAGTCCAATTTGCAGGGATAAAGCCTCAAACCAGATGATGACAACAAAAGTGGAACTGATTTAAGGTGTTTTTCCCCCCGGAAGGAAAACTTTTCCCTGACAGCTTGGTGAAAAACTGGAAATCGAATGAAGTGGAAGAGTCAACTGTAGCTTTGTTGCTTTATGACCCAAGCATTTATTGAGTGCCAACTGGGTGCCATATACTGTGCTCAAAGCTAAACGAGAAATGTCTTCCTCTAATGTAACTCAGGACTTAAGTGGACAGAGAAAAAAAAGTACTCCACATAACTATTGTATAAAGTAATAGATCAGGATGTGTGGCTCAGTGGCTAAGGGGCATGGGATCCAGAGCAGAACTGGGTCACTGGATTCAAATCTCAACTGTGCCAATACTGTCTGCATGACCTTGGACAAGTTCCTTACCTCTCTGAGGCTCAGTTTCCTGTCAGTAAAATGTAGATATGCTAATAATAATACCAAGGTCTGCAGGTCACTGGAAGGAGATAATACCTTCAATAGAAGCATGGCATATAGCAAAACTCTAAGAGACATTAATATTATTATCACTATCACATACAAAAGATAGCCATGAGAGATTTACAAACTAGCAGGGAGGCATCAAAGTAAATGACTTTTATAATATGGGATCCTAGAGGGAAAAAAGCTTAGAGAAATCAACCATAGCCTCAGAATTCGTTTGTTTTGTCAGTCACTGCTTATACATATCCTCCTCTGCACATTGAATTTGTAACTGACATGTCAACGAGGCACAATTGTAACTGCAATTTCAGTGGGAACCCCTTAGATGTCACATTGCACAGAGCTGTTCAGTATTTTTGAATGTCTGACTTCTCCAGGAAAGTCTCTCTCTCTCTAATGACTTTGTGTTAGGCCCTTTATCCAGGTTTCATACACTTGAATAACTTTGACAGTTTTCACTTTCATTTTTCTGCTACGTTAAATCTAGATTTGGGATTATTTCCATGGGCCAGATTACTGAAAGCAGAGTTACTGTATCAGAGTATATGTGCTTTTAAGGGCTTTCTGCGTATGTGGTTACCACCTCATAGTTCCTCACCAGCTCCGGATACAATCTTTTTTTCCCTTTGCTTCTTGTTATTTTTGCAAGTAAAAATTATTACCTTTCAGCTACAAATTGCATATTTTTGAGCACTAGGAAAGTTGAATGCTTTTTCATGTGTATTAGTCATTGCTTTTTTTTTTCTTATAGAGAAATGTCTGTTCATGCCCTTTGTTCATTTTTCTTTTGGTAACGTTATATTATTTGTCTCTTTATTTAAATGGTCTGTCATATTTCTTGCAAACTCCCCAAAGTTCTTTTGAGGAATAAATGCTGTGTCTATGGGGAAGTGTTTCATGGAAACTGTAAAGCATTGTGTGTGTGTGTGTGTGTGTGTGTGTGTATTATTGCTATTAAAAAGTTGACCTTGTTCGTATGTTAGAATCACATTTATAACAAGCAGGTCCTTGCACATTCAGAAATAGGCATGACAAGGAGTGTGAGCGTCATTCAGGTGAGGATTTCTGTCTGTTTTCTTCCCTGCTGCATCCCCATGGCCTAGAACAGTACATGACATGGAATCAGTCAATAAATTGGTAATCAGTAGATACATGTTGGGAATCAATTAGTATGCAGGTAGCAAATAAATTTATGTTAAACGGGTGAATATAAGAGAAACACAAAGATGGAAAGGGATTTTCTACATTGTTCCACCACGATGACTTCTTCATTTCCTTTTCTTTTTTGCCTCAAACCAGAATGAATGGAACTGTAGATAAGTTGGTAGGTCAGAACTTTGAAATAGTGGCCTCACAGTTCTGGGCTTATGAAACTCATTTCTTAGAACCTAACTTTCTGTATGGTACCACTGTAAGCCTAATTAGCAATTCTTACCTCATTTACTTAAGTGATAAACCAGAGACAAGAAGAGCTTAATGACCCAAGTATGGCTTTCAGCAATATGATAAAAGACCCCGGCTGTTGTTTTGTTTTTCACATGAGAGCATTTTTAGTTCCTAAATACATGGAACCTCTGAGTCCTCACGTGACTCATTTGTTGTTTTCTGGCACCTATGGGAATTAATTGTACACAAAGTCTAAAAGAAAACATGACCGTATTCCTTAAAATTGATTCATTCTTTGGTTGACTATTTTGGGGGAAGCGTTTTGCATAGAAATTTATGCTGCTGAGTATAATCTCAACTACCCACCCAAGTGTCTGGTACCATATTCTTTTATACAGTTTTTCCGTTCTGTTTTTATCCCTAATTATCCTACTTCACATTGTGTTTTCCTTTCAAAGTGCTTTAGTATTTCTGGAAGAAGATGGTGTAAAATTTCATATAAATGTGGGTTTCATTCAAGGCCTGGGTCCTGGATGGATCTCTTACAGTGAGAGGCAATATATAGTGGTTAAGTGAGAGGCAATATATAGTATTTGACTCTTACTTATGATATTATGTGAGCTACTCAGCTTTCCTGGGCCTCAATTTCTTCATTTATAAACCAGGTATTAAAAACAGCTTGCTTCTACAGGGCTGTAAGGAGGATTAAGTGAAATAATCTATGAAAAGATGCTAGCATATGGTTTGACGTGTAAGCGTGCAGTAAATAGAAGCTGCATTATTTATCGTCACCACAATCACCGTAGATGACTTGGCCATGACTCCTAGCCACTGAGGCGCTATCAGTAGATGTAAGAAGACCCGATGAAAATCTCAAAGGTGAATGCTTTCGGATAGCAAAAAGGAAAAGAGATCCTGGCAAGAAACTATCCCGGAAGTAACCCACCCAAGATACATCAGTCAGGGCTCAAACAGAGAAGTAGGACCACCTGGAGATAGATATAGACACAGATACTTGTATAAACACACCAATGCACATATAGGCATATGTATATAAAGGATGTGTATGTGTGTGTATATATACATATGCACACATACATATACAGATAGATATGGACATTCACTACATGCACGTACAATACATGTATGTATATATAATTTGACCTTCCACAATTGTAGGAGCTGGTTGGACAGTGTCTCAAGGCTGCTGTCTTTGTGTCTGATGCTGGAGCCTGAAGTCCAGAGGGCAGGCCATTTGTGAGAGCCAGATGGGGTAAAGCAGGCAGAGCAATGACAGGATGGAGCCATAGTAGGAGGTGGGCCCGCGGGGAGGATGGAGTGAAACCATCCTGTTCTTGTGACCTCCGCCCTTGGCAGTGTGGTGTGCAGGTCTGCCTTTGGTCAAGGACTGGACACACAGGAGTCAGAGCTGCTGAAAGAAGATCCAAGTGGGCGCAGCTATGGTGGCTCCTCACGCCGGGAGAGGAGCCTGCAGATAACCAGAGCCGCAAGGTGGTTTCTGCTTCAGTTCCATCCCCGTCCTGTGAGGCCTCGATGCCATTGTCAGTGTGGGTATCTGTTTCAAGGTGAAGACACTGAGGTTTAAAAAGGTTAGTTATTTGCCCCAAATCGTACAGCTGGAAAGGGCAGAGCTGGGATTCAGAGCAGGCCTGGTTGACTCAAGTCCAATCTCTTAAGCACTGCAAAGCTCCAGGCTCCCGAGAGGGCAGGGAAGGGAAGGGCACTGCAGCCTAGAGGTGAGTCTTGGCCTCTGGAGTCAGACCTCCTGGCTTCAAAATGTGGCTTCTCCACAGAATGGCAGTGTAACCTGGGCCGAGTTGCCTGACCTCGGTTTGCTTCAATTTCCTCCTTGGTTTGCTTCGGTTTCCTCATCCGACAAACAGGCATCCTGGGAATGTTAGCAGTTCTTACCCCGGTGTGCTCCAGTCAGAGGGTTTGGGTGTGCCTGCAGCGGCAGAGAGCTGGTCAGGCCCTCCTGGGGTGCCAGTGGTCCCTGCCTCCTTACTGGCTGAGTTTGCCCTTAGGCGTGCTGGGTGTTGCGGCTGAGTCCGTTTCACTAGCTGCCTCGCCCCAGCTTCCCAGCATCATCACCGCCTTGCATTCTGAGCCTCTCGCCTGCTCCAGGGGACAGAGATGACATTGTAGTGATGACATTAGCCCTGGAGCCTGCCTCTGTGACCCGACAGTGCTTCCTAGAAAACAGGTGCCTTTTGGGTCGGGCCACGTTTGAACTATACAACCTCATTGCCAATTGGGACTCTGGGGCTGTGTTTCTCACTCTGGCAGCACTTCCAAAGTCCTCTATTCTCGGAGGGTTGTTGGACTGCTGGCGTGCACCATGGCTGAACTAGATGATTGACTAGCTGCCGCCATGTTCTGGCCCAGATGGAAGGCAGATGATGTCTGTTAAAATTCCAAGTGTTCTGATACATTTTAATGAGTGAAGAAACATAGTGCTTTCCTCCTCTGATCAGGGGAGTGGTCACTGATGGCCTGGGGTGTGGGAGAGAGAGAGGAGTGGGGGATCAGCCTGCTTATGTTTTATTTCTGGCCTCACCGCTTCTCAGGCAAGTTCCTCACCTCTCAGTCTCCATTTCCTCATCTGGTCAACAAGGATAATAACATGGGTTGTTGAGAGATTAAGTGAGGCAGTGCGCATGGAAGTACCTGGAATACAGCAGATGCTTAATGGGCAGTGATGAAATCTGGAACTTGCTGGGATGGTCACTGGCGTCGCTTTGCCCCACAACTCTTGGGTCATGTTTCTTGTCTTCCTTTACACTCTCTTAATTATTTCTTTGTTTTTATTTTTTGCCCCTCTTCTCTCTCCCTCTCTCTTTCTGTCTCTCTTGGCCTCTCATCTTTTTTTTTTTTTTTTTTTTTTTTTTTGTAGCTCTCTCCCTTGCCAAGGTTTTAGGTCTTGCAAATCTCTCAAGGGCCTGGTGTTTTGTTTGTTGTTGTTGTTGTTGTTGTTGTTGTTGTCGTCACTGGAGGCATTTAGAGGAGGGGTCGGCAAACTCCTTTTATAAAGGGTCACAGAGCAAATGTTTTAGGCTTCATGGGCCAGAGGGTCTCTGTTTCCACTATTCAATTCTGCCATTGTAGTACAAAAGCAGCCACAGATAATACACAAATGAATGGGCATGGCTGTGTTCCAATAAAACTTTATTTACAAAAACAGACCTTGGGCCTGATTTGACCTGCAAGTTATCATTTTCCAACCCCTGATTCAGACTTTTGGAGATTAAGACTCCTCTCCCTGAACACTGATATCCTCTGATGGACATTCTAGACCTCCAGTTCACACAATGACAGCTGAGGAAGACTTTGGTAACTCATTGACTCTTGGTCCATATTTTTCCACAGCACAGTCTTACACGGTGAATCAAGAAATGATGGAAAAGATGACTTTGTTATTGACAACTGAATGACATTCAAGTCTAGAACATTCTAAAGAAATTCCATTCAGACAGTTGGATCATAAGTAGCTCCATCAATTCAAAAGCAGTCAAGGTTAAGTAAAACTTGCTGGCCGCAGCAGAAATAGATAAGCATAGTGCTGGTACCATGCTCTCTGCATAGTTATTGACTGATTGTCTCAGGCCACTTCCAAAAGGGCTTGTAGACCCTGCATTGTGATTAAAACGAGCTGCTTTCCATCATTAACGGGAAGCCTTTTTACTCCACAGACCTAAGTTCCAGATCTGCCTTGGCCATATGCTAGCTGGGTCGTAGGCAATGTAACCTCTTCCACACTCAGTTTTTCTTACCCATAAAACAGGGATAATAATAAATATGTCAATATCATAGCCTTACTGTGAGGATTAAATGAAATGATGCTTTCTACGTCTATCACAGAGAAAAAAGTCCATCAGTATCTGTTATGGTTATCGTGAGATCATGTGTTTGACAAGTTTGGCATTTCTGAGAGCCCCTAATTGAAGTGACTCAGGAATAGAATCATGCAACATTATGCTTGCCTCATCACCTTCCCAGAAATCCTGGAGGCCAGGCCGCCCTTCTTCAGATTCCAGGGCTGGAAATTCTCTCTGACTCTTGCCGGGGTATCACCCAGGTCTGTGGCAGCCTGCCTTCACGGTGTTCTCACCTGGCCACAGCTTTTGCCTCCCTTCTTCCCGAACATACCTCCCTCTCCGTTGTCAAGCAGTGATTTTCCAGTGTCAAACTATATTTCATCTTCCCGTGTTTATGCTTCCTACCTCTTTTTATTCCCCTCGATAGGGATGGAGGGAAAATAGGTCATCTTCCTTTCAAAAAAAAAAGAGTAAGTTTAAAAGTCCCCCAGACATTTCGCTTACCCAGCCTTCTCTTTTCCATCCCTTTGGAGAACTCAGCTGTCTTTCCTTTATATTCCAGGCATTCCTTTCTCTCCCTAAAATATAGCATTACAGCTGAACATTATAAGCACCGGGCCTACTCTGACTTTTCAAGAAGGATATTGTGTGAATTGTAGCCAGTATATTCCTGTGTAGAAAACCAACATCTTGTTTCTGCCCAGGTTGTGCCCATAGATAGTCTGTCAAACAATGTCATCAGGCAAGGGCAAGGCAACTTCCCAGCATGGGGACAATGTAATTACAAGCCCAAGTCCACACACCACCCCAGAAAGTTATTTTTAACTCTGACCAATATGTTAGGGCAACAGCCTTGCTTGCAAAAGCTAATAATCATATCTCACCTATAAGCACGTATCTGTTTAATATTCATGGAACATACATCCTAGAATCATGCTAGCTTTTGCTGATTCACATTCAGTTCCTGTTCCTTTAAGACACTAAATTATTTTCAGTTGCCCACCTTCTGAAAACTAGTGTATAGGACATGAAATGTTTATGTTAAGTAATAATATAGAAATTTACTAATAAGTTATTTTCAGATAAACAAATGTGTATATAAAATGCCATCTATTTGCTCAGTGCTGTGCGAGACACAGGAGGTGAACGATGTGATACCTACTTCCAAGGCCAACTTTCCAGTGTCCAAATTCAGTCTCTCTAACCACAATCCACACCACCATTTGTGACCTATACGATATAACTTCAAAGACAAAATAGCAGGGCTACCTGGTGAGTTTATTTCTTTAAGTCAATGTTGGGGAGTTTTTGTGAACTTGCATTAAATGTCTTGTCATCCATTGAGCACCAATACAGTTCCAAGTTATTGTCCAATTTAGATTTAATAACGTGGCTGAAGCAATTCCCATTTTCTCTTCTGTGGGAGGCAGGTGGAAAAGTCTGAATAGAGGGTGGAAGATTGATGGGTGCAGTGAGCAGCAATTTTGCTTAATAATGACAATGTACTTGAAGTAGCACCATTTAGCATTTCCAGAGATGTGGCTGCTTTGCCCCCCATTTATATAACTTGTCAGGTCCAAGAAATTGACAGAAGAGGTAGTTTGAAATAGACAGTTGGAACACATGTCAAAAAAATATCTTCTATCGTGATCACATTGAGAATGACCGGCCAATTTTGGTTTAAGAACTTTTTTAATAGCATACCGAATCCCTTGCTGCTAAATGGAAAACAAACTAAGAATCATCAGGATGTATGGAATGAGTTGCTTCTCATTTGTTTTCTGGTTGATGAAAAAATGCTTTCGTTGATTGCCCGCTGTCTAGGTGGCTTCCCATAAAGCTTTCAAGGGCAATATTGTCTAGAGGCTAAGACCTCAACGTTTTATCTCACCTGACCTACATGAACTGTGCAGTGTGGGGTGAATTATATAAACCTTTTTGCATCTCATCTTCCTCACTTAATTGCACGGGAGTAATAATAGCACTCACTTCACAGTGTTGAGATTTAACGATGATTATTCTTTCATGTGATACATGAGGTGTCATATAACCCAATGTAAAGAGATGAGGTGTATTTTTAAAGAAGCCGCTAAGCGACCTGATGAGACTTTTAAAAACTTTTTTGGGCTCTCATGGTGACCTGATAAGAATGCACTCATGCCACAGACAGAATGGCTGAGTTGGAGAAAATGTAACAAAATAAACAAGTCATTTCTCTGGGGCCAAGAAGACCCACGTTGCTCTCAGAAATTCTCTTCCTCTCCAGTGTTCTCTCTGAATGCACATCGACGGGGCTGCAGTCTCCTGCAGGCTTTGCTTCAGTGATTTTCTCATCTATAACCGCACGCGGCTCTTTGATAGAAAGCTATTTGCAAAGGGACAGAATGTTTTTCCGCAGCTGTGATGTGAGTGGTATCAAAGTTATTGACTAAGTTGGAAAATAGCTTAATGTTATCTTCAGGGCTTCTGCTTCCCTGTCGGCTTGAGCCTTGGAGATGTGTATAATTGGGACTCGTAAGACAACCTTGACACCCCTCTGCAGAGAGACGTGCCCTTTGATACAGGCTCAAAGCGAGCTTGACAAAGAGCAGCTTTTCCCTCGGGGCAGAGTGACCACTGAGAACACCCTTCCTGTGAATCTGCTAATGAAGAGGCAAAGGCCCAGGAACCCCATCCTCCCTTACCAGCTGGGAAGGTTTTAATCATTCCTACCCTTCCTGTCACCACCCAGACAGGCCAACAGCCTAGCCATCCAATCAGTAATTACAGAGAAGAGATTTCTCACAAATGCTAGTCTCCTGAGCTACCTGGCATATTGTTAAATTTGAAAAAATATTTGATGATAAATCTTGCAGCTCTTTGGTTTTGCTTACAAATGGAATCAGAGCATCGTCCTGCATCTGTTCTGCAGACACATTTGGTTGAACGTAGCTTCTAGGTTCCTTCTGAATCACAGAATTTTTGAACTTTGCCTTGGAGATATCCATGGGCTCTTTGTTAAGGGAGTTACTCTCCAAGGGACAAAGTCTTTATCAGTCGGGATCTTTGGCTGCAAATCATAGTGACCACCTTGCTGTCACTTAAGCAAAGGCACACTCTGTGGGAAGGCTACGAGGAGCTTACAGACCAAAAGAACAGTCAATGCTGCAGGCTCTGGAAGGGTGGAGCCCGGGGCAGCCTTGGACAGCCTGTAGCATGAATTGGTTTGCCATCAGGATTGTACCCACCAATCACTTTTAATTTTTGTGGTCACTCTGCCAATGATTCAGGTTACTAGGAAACAAAAGGCAATTGCCCATCCCTTGGTTAGGTATGAACAGGGCACCATATCTAACTGTCTTACCAGATTATCTCTAATGAGGGAGAGAGATGGCTTAAAGAAAAATGGGGGTGCTGACACCAGAGGAAGGGAGAATGAAAGCCAAGGGACAAAATTACAGTGCTTGCTACCTTGCATTTCTCAGGACGGGATTATTTGTGTGGCCCACTTAAGAGCCAAATGCACCTCCAACTTCCATGACACCTGCTCCAATTTATCTCACAGTGTTGCTGAACCTTACAACGATGATGAATGAGTCCATTGACTCAATCTCTCTTTTAGCCAGAGTCTGGGTACCTCCATTCTTGCTTTCTTCCAAAATGGTCTCTCAGTGTTCCACGCACTGCCAGCCCACCGGGTGACATGAGATCCGCCAGCTTTGTAAGGGAGGATAAATGAGTCTCACTTTGTCTTTCACACCTGGGCTTGGGCTGCATCTGAGGGAGCCCCTTTGATCAACTTATGAAAACCTAGGGAATATTTCATTATTTTTCCATAAAGTTCTAGGAAGAATGGGTCTGCTCCTGTGTCTTGAAGGGCAGTGGCCTGAGTTAGACTTGAAGAGACAGTGCTTAATGCTCACCTCCGCTCAGGATCTGTTACAGAGACAAGACCTGAAGGGCAGTTGGGCTCAGGCTTCATGCTCAAGAAAGGCCTCAGTTTTATACTTTTGAGATTACCACAAACGATTTTTCTAAAAGTCCCAGAAATACACTGCAAATATTGAAAGAAAAAGATGTATCTGGCGAAGTTCTTACTGCAACCAGGAGAAATCTACTCTAGATAGTTAAACAAAAGGGAAACGTATTAAGGGACACTGAGTGGCTCAGAGAATCTCCAGAAGGACCAGAGGACCAGGCTAAGAGGCTATACAACTAGGACCAATGCTCTAGGCCTACCACAGGGCAAGAGAGAGCCACGGTGCTGCCCCTGGGCACAGTTCCCATGGATGGCTTCAATGAAACAAGCTTGGACTCTGCTGCTAAACTTCTGTCACAGCTGGCCCTAAAAGCAGGATTTATCTGTCTCCACCCTCACCAACATGAGTTCCTGTGACACCTGCATCCTGAGTCACCAGCTCGCATGCAAAGTCTGGTGCTGGGGCACTATTTTGGAGGAGGCAAGATCTCATAACTGGGCCCCAGTTGCAAAGGAGGCTGGGAAGTCACGTTCTTGGCTTTTGCCTTAATGGAAGGTCTCTGCCTTTAAGGGAGCATGTTCAAAGGAACAACAGGTATCCTCCCAAAGGCAATTGTGTGACTTGGAACTTGTGTTCATTCCATTAATGGACCACATCTCCCATACTGCACTGGTAGTGAATAGATTTTAGATACATTTTGTAATAATTTTATAAGTCTTGTGATGATATTGAATTCTATTTTTCTTTAAAACAATGAAATATTGAAATGCACCGCAATTTTTTTTAACCTTCTTATGGCAGCATTACAAATATACCAGTATTCTTAAGTGAGAGTTATTCTGTCCTGTTAGAGGTTCATTCGTTATCAAACTGAGTGACCCTTGGGCAAGCTCTCACACAGCTCTAATCCAGCATTATCAACAGGGATGTGGGGTGACAATAGTTACCTGCGAATTTATAACTGTCGGTAATATTGGCATCGCTAAATATTGCTAGGTATGGATGAGCAAGCGTTTCATATGACTTGATAAGATGCAATTAACAATGATAATTATAACAATTTACCTTATGCATTTATTTATGTACTGCTAATGAACTGGTACAGCTCACCAGAAATGTTAAGTAAACAATGAAACTCTGGGATTAGATGTTTCTATCTCATGTAATGTGGTGCTCTATTTCCAAAACACAGTCACGTCCTAGAGGTCGGTGGAGACAGGAAATAAAACACACAGAAGGAAAATCGTGGCGATTCTTTTTGGTCATTTCATACATATTTATTCAGCACCTACTGTGTGCTGGGGATGAAACAACATGGAGTCAGTCTTAAAGTGTGCACTAAGTAGGAAGAGAGGGTCTTGTCAAGAGATCATTGGATCATTTAGCATTCAGATAGTGCTAAGCCACAGAGGAAGATGCTCGGTTTTGCTGGGGGTCATCGGGGTCAGCTTCTGAGGGCCAGGATTCTCTTCCCACCGCCACCCTCCACCACCTGCTTTATTGAAATGTAATCAACATGGCACCGGGATTCTTGAGTGGAGTCTTAGGGAAGGGAGGGGAACAGATGTGAACAGGGAGGAGGGTAATCAGAGTGACGAGAACTGCATGCATCAAGATCCGTAAGTGTGAAAGTTCCTAAAAGACTGGAGAATTGCAGCTCTGGCTGGAAGGCAAGAGTTGGGTGAGGAACGACACCCTGTCAGACACCTTCCGATGTAAAAGTGGAAGCACATTCTTTTTGCTGCTGGTGATACTGCCTAGAATTTACATTTTGTGTTAATTGCACCTCATTTACATAATGCCTTATTATAAAGAATCGCTTAGATGCTGCCTAATTGTCTTCTTTCTCTTAGAACCCTTGAGAAAGTCAAGGTCATGACCTTTATTTGTCTGAGGCAGAGAAATCTGATTTGACATTTTGCTGTCACAGACCTTTTGCTTTCATATTTGTTTCTTTTTTTTTGCATATTCATTTATTCCCAGCCCACAAAAACACTTTACTTTGTGTGTTTCCTTTTGTATTTGTCTACCTGCATATGCATTTTCCTTGTAGATATAATATACATGCTTTGTATAACTTTTTTCCATTTATTATTCCGTAATTATCATTTTATTTGCTTCCCTATCATATTCTTAATTGTAGTCTTTCATAGATGCCCAATATTCCACCAGATAGTCATTAGAAAATTGTTATGCTTCAGATTTTGAATAGTTTAGGCAGTACTGCAAAGACAGTCTTTGTGTATAGAGCTTATTTCTTCTGTTAGATTATTTCCCTAAGAGCATCAGTAATTTTTAATTTCCCATCGGGAAAATAGACTTTTATGATTTAGGGCTTCCCCTTTTTTGCCTCCCATTCTTGTATTTCAGTAACCATTTCGGCATGAATTTTTATGCATTTTACTTCCTCCATTTAGTAGCCTTACTAATGCATTCGTCCAGACATTTTTATGTAACATTTTACAAAGCAAGCCAGAGAGTTTCTGCCATCAGTGTAACTGATACTTAGGAAACCACAGCCCAGACAGACTATGGAAGTATCACAAAGAGACTGTGATGGTAGTAAAAACACTTTAACTTGCAGGTTTGAAGCTCCTTTATATTGTTCCTTAGATTTATTTTGAGTTTGTATCTTTCATCACCAACTCATAACTCATCATAACTCATCCTATTCTTAGTAACCCTTTAAATATTTTATTCATTTTCCTATTTCCTATCAAACATCACTATTTGATCAGTAGCCCCCCTCCTCCTTAGTGTTGGAAATTATTGTTACTGTGTTTGTATCTACCTCTTATTCATTGTGATCTTTTCAACTTTTCTTTCTATCAGTCAGTTGGTTCTTAAGGCCCCTCTTGGTGGAGTATGAAAGTAACAGGGGAAACAAAGAGGGCTGTAGGAGGTGTTAGGTCGTCCAGATGAGAGATGATGGTGGCATGGGACTTGGGTGGGAACAGTGGAGAGCTACCAAAGTGGGCAGGTTTGGGATTTCTTTATTTATTTTGGGGGAGGTAGAACCAATAGGCTTAATGATATCTTGAGGGAGGAGGAAAGGCAGATGGTAGTATCATTTACTGAGTTGAGAAGCTTAAGGGAGAAGCAAACTTGAGTGGGAGTGTTGTGGGAGACATTGAAAATCAAGAATTCTGTTTGGACATGTTAGGGTTGGAAACCATTCCAACCATAGGGTTGGAAACCCAATATCCAGGCCAGCACCATCTCGTTCATTTCTAGGGTGGCAGCACACAAAAGCTCTGAATCTTCCAGCTCCATCCTTCCAGATTAGGGTTGGGGGAGCCTTGGGCTGCTGTTCCTTCGACCCAGCCTTGGGGATTTTAGCAAAGAACTTCTCTCAATCTATCTTGAGAGGGCTTATAGAGACTTCTACAGAATTCAGATGATGCTCATGTTATTCACTGCTGCCAGATCACTCCCCCCACCCCCGCCCCTTTCCACCAAATGAGATTTAGGGAAGAAGTCACCCAACTTTCAAGGATCCAGCCTGGAAGTCATCGATCATATTGTATAAGATTGAACGTACTAATAAACTACTAAGAATAATGATGAATATACAAATAGATGACATAGACCCTGCTAAGCGATTATATTCTAACATGCTTTGTTATTTTTATTATCTCAAATTTTTCAAGTTTTGCCTCAGACAAGGGAAAGAAATTCCAGATACAATTTTCCTTGATAACGACCAAGTTCAATTTGACAACTACCAATTTCCGATTCCCTCTGGGAAAAGAGGGACAGGGATGGGATTTGGGGAGTGGGAATGAAGAAGCCTCAGATGCATCTGCCAAAAGTTAAACTTCTGTAAAGCTGGGTGGGTACTGAATCAGTGTGTTCATCAGACTCATGCGTGTTGTAAAAATTAATTTAAAACTCTAACCGTGAGAGACAATATCTTCCTTTCACCCACTTCATCCTCATTAATCACCATAAGGAGTGATCTATTGGGTTTTTCTCTCAGAAAATGTAATTACTTTGTAATGAAATGTTAATGCTATGTTCTATTCTTGAAGTTGCTTGTTCAAATGATAAAGCTTAATACGGCTTAATAGAGTTGCTAAATTTTCTTCTAAAGTCATTCTTTGAATATTTTATATTTGTCAGATGAGCTGGTGGTGATCTGGAGGGTCTTTGTCTTTACAAACAGGACTATTTCGGCAAGAACTCATCATCAGGCTGTTAACTTCAATATCTTCGAGGGCATGGTTTGCCACGGGGTGCCCCTTGTGACCATTTCCAGAGGCAAAGTGGTGTATGAAGCTGGAGTTCTTAGTGTCACAGCAGGAGATGGAAAGTTTATTCCTCGCAAACCATTTGCTGAGTATATTTACAAACGGATCAAGCAGCGAGACCAGGTGAGCTGTGCAGAAATAGGTTATTACCGGGGGCTGAACCGTCACCTGTTTCTGGATGTTGTTTTTGGCGTTTTCACGTATGCTCGCCTTAACACATTCTTGGGAGTCAAGATTGAGAGGAGAGGTTCCAGCTAAATTCCAGTTTTCTAAGAGAGAATCATTATTGGATGTATGCATTTTCCTTTGAAGATAGGTGTATCTACCGAGGGTTTCCTCATGGACCCAGTCACTTTTTCCCAGGCAGATTCAGGGTCTCTGGGGACTTTTGGCAATTGTGTTAGTCGGCGTCCTCTAGGAAGAAAAACTCATGTTTTTATTAGGGGAAACACCTGTGTGAGAAGATTGGAGGGAGTCAGAAAATGCTGGGAGAGCCTTCAGACTGAAATTCAAGTCTGACTCTGGTGAAGGACCGAGAAAAAAGAAAGGAAGCATCCTAGTCTACCATTCAATCTAAGATTGGTTGAGCAAGGCCTTGGGCAGCCCTTGAACGAAGTCTCCTGTCAACCAGCTACATGGCATGCTGTCATTGGCTGGGAGCAGCTATGGGAGGCGTGGCCTGTGTGCAAAATGGAGGTGGAGTTTGGAGCTTAGCAATGAACAGTGCTTAGCAATGAATGGTGCTTCAAAAAATTACACTCCTTGTAGTTGAACGTATGAAAGCTCATTTTAATGGCCATGAGAGCAGTGGTGGAGTTTTGAGCAGGTAGATCTAAATATGAATTCTACCTTGCCCTTCCATTTCCTAGCTATGTGGCCAACAGCAAGATCTCTCATCCTTCTGCTCAGTTGTCTGATCTAGAGAAAGGCAACATTTCCTCCTTAACAAATTGCTAAGACTGAAATAAGAGTTTTAAATATAAGGCACATAGTATGGGTCAAATGTTCTGTCTCTTTGTTTTCCTCTTTTGATGACCAAATCTATGACAAAGTTTCCCTACATCTTTGTTTGTAATAAATGTATAAAAGAAACATTTGTTCTTAATGTATCATGGGTTTTTGTACCTTTGTTTACTTTACACTGTTTTTAAAATTCATTTTACTAAATACACTAACATGTCAGAAAATTTCAAATGAAAACCATATAAATTGCTAGACTTGGGGTGTCGGGGAGGCAACCTGTGCCCTCGACCCCACGTGAGGACAATAGGCCATGGCTGGATGCCCGAGATCTTCTAAGACTGCCTTTCTGGTTTTTACTCAGTAGGCTTCACTCACTGTGTTCCTCATCTGGCCTAGAGACAGTAGAGTTTGAAACCTTTGGATCAATTCTAAGGCTTCTCTCTCTTCTTTCCATTTTAAAATATATTTCTATTTTTCCAAAGTTCTCTGGCTGTTTTTCAATGCATTCCATTTGGATCATGTAGTCTGTTTGATTTTTCCTCTTATGTCTTGTGAGAAATTTTTTACTTGTGGATTCTCAGAGTCCCTTATACAAGATTCATCCTGTTTTGTTTGATGTTTTTCTTTTAACACTTCCTAAAGCTTTGATTAAGTAAACAGGCACTCTAGAATGTTTTAAATTCTCAGGGTGCCATAGTTCTTTATATACTGTATTTTAGTCAAAATGTTTAAGATTACAGTTCATTTTGCTAGGGTTAATTTGTAAATGTTGACATTGACAGGTACCAGGTAGATAGTGACTGTAAGAATCCCCTGTGTTTCTGACCACGTGTGTGATAGATAATAGCAATACTAACATTTACTGATGCTAACTGAATGCAAGTCAGGGCATGAGTTCTTTCACTGTAAAATTCTGTGAGGGAAGGAACTATTATTTCCCCCCATTTTAAAGATTAGGAAACAAGCTTTAGAAATTAAGACACTGATCCAGGTCATACAGCTAGTATATGGCAGGGCCAGAACATAAACTCTGGTTGTCTGACTCCAAAAACTGTACAGGTGAGCAATGAACGATATTGTAAATCATAAAGATTGAGTTAAATGAGTTAATGGGAGACAAACGATTCAGCATTTGGTTTGGAAAACAATAGTCTCTCAAAAACTAATCTGAATTGGAGACATTGTTGGCAGCTAATGCATTCACGAAGCTGTAATAGTAATCCAAGGTATGAGCAGAAAGGGATTGGGTTAGGGAACCATAAGGAGGCAGAATCAGCAGAACTGGGTGATAGGTTAGGTCACATGTGAATTGGATTCAAGACAGCATCAGTGCCAATGCTCGCCAACAGGGGCGCTAGACTAACCGGGAACGCCTGATAGACTGTATTTAAATGGCTGACGTTACCTAAGTTGTCTTCTTGTAGAGAAAACGTTTGAGGCAGCAGAGATCACCAAATGACTGGCGTCATCAATTCTCCTTTCCAAATTGTCATTTTAGGGTTTGTTGGCAAAATTCTTATCAACTTCCCTTCTCAAGAGTTCACTTTGTGAGTCATCTTAGTTTCTTAATATTTTCTTCTGATATCACCAACTTTTTTTTCCTTTTTTTTAAATTTTTTATTGTTTATTTATTTTTGAAACACAGAGAGATGGAGCGTGAGTGGGGGAAGGGCAGAGAGAAAGGGAGACACAGAATCTGAAGCAGGCTCCCGGCTCTGAGCTGTCAGCACAGAGCCCGATGCGGGGCTTGAACCCACGGACTGTGAGATTCATGACTTGAGCTGGAGTGGGGTGCTTAACCTACTGAACCACCCAGGCACCCCTGATATCACCAACTTTTAAAGCATTCAAGGGCATTATTGTTTTTGCAGTAACAATAGGTGATAGCTGTTATTATTGTCATGTGCTATTCTGAGCACTTACTATCTGCCAGGCACTGTACTAGATGGTTTACAGTCATTATTTTACTCAACCTGCATAACAAGTCATATGGTAGGTATTATCAACCTCATTTTACAAAATAGAAAGCTGAGTCTCAGCAAGATTAAATAACTTCCCTCTGATAAGCAGTAAGTAAATGTAAGAGCCAGGATTTGTAACATGGCCTTTCTGATTCCCGCTGTATCATGGGACCTCCATACAACAAGAAAAGAGAAGAAAGTGATTGTGAAACTCAAAGTGTGGGGAAACTCATTATTTTGGAAAACGGTGGTGTGGGAAAAAATATCAAATAAAATGGATAAAATGAGGTTTGAAGGTTGCCTGGAGACACTTCAAACATTTTTTTCTCTCCACGAAGCAAAGATAATTTTATAGAAGAAAAATATCACACTAAGGTTAATAAAGAGAGTTGTTAGGCATTCTAGTTTTAAATTCACATTAGGTTATTAGAGCCCTTGCTTTGGTTTCCATTTAAAATATTCTGGTTGCTTTTGTAAGGATAGGAGTTTGAAGGCAAGCAGAAAAGTAAGACAATGAATCTCTTACCCTTCTGGACTCCCAAAGAACAGATGGTAGAGACACATCAGCGTTTGCCTGCTCCATAACTTGGCTGACTTGGCTGGAGTGTTGGTTCCTTAAGGACACCATCTTATATTCTCATGCCCAGTACTTGGTACATAGTAAGAATTTGATGCATAAACAAACTGCAGGGGCATCTGGAGGGCTCGGTTGGTTAAGCATCCGACTTCGGCTCAGGTCATGATCTTGCGGTTCACGAGTTTGAGCCCTGCATCGGGCTCTGTGCTGACAGTTTGGAACCTGCTTCAGATCCTCTTTCTCCCTCTGTTTCTGCCCCTCCCCCACTCATGCTCTGTCTCTCTCTGTAAAAAATAAACATTAAAAAATTTCTAAAAATAAAAAAAACTGCAAACAGAAAGAGCAAAGACTATAGTTTTAGAGGTCTTAGAAAAAATTTTAAATCAACTTACCCAGGAGATTGCCCCCTGACTCATCCCAAATTGTGGAATTATCTGTGAGCTTGATTCTTGTCCATGAGTTTATTACTTAACAAAAGTTACCAGCATCATGCCATGCACCTACCACTGTTATCAGATACAGTAAGGAATTTCAAAGGAAAGGAACAACATTTTAATCCAATTTGACAGCTTTTGGGAATTGTTACTTTATTTTAACATTTAAGCAGCTGATCCTTAAGGGAAAAAAATTTAAATCAGAAGATGAGGCATCAAACTATTTGATAAATACAACATAATAAAATATATATTACAATATTTTATAAAAAGTCACTTAAGTGACTCTTGGGGGATGAAGGAAGGAGAAAAAAAGAGTAACACAACTTAGATGTTCAAGAGCATCTGGAAAGAATAAAATCAACTTACATACTGTTAATTCCTTACCCCCAAAAATATAGCTCGTGAAACTCAAATGAATTACTTTTTCTAGAATTTTTTTGTGTGTTTAGACTTGTAATTTTCACCCAAATTTGGAAGTACAGAGTTGCTTTAAGTCATCTCTTTTTCTCTTTTTTTCAGTATTAAGCAACCCAATCTATTCTGGGAAATCAGGGTCACATTGCATTTTATAGAGAAACAGGAATAGCTTCACGGAGCAATGCATGGCTTCAGAGTTGTGCCAAAGCTTTGAAACTTTTAAAGCTTTGCAACAATAAGCATAATTTGCCTTTTAGATAAGATAAAATTGAATGGATGGCTGATCTGGTCCTTGAAATGAGTGTTCTCCACTTCTGAAGGAACAGTTTGTCAACGCCTTTCTCAATGTGATAGCTCAGAGAAAATAATTTAAGGGATGTCGGTAACTGCCACGTATCCTCATTTCCTCAGATTGATTGTTAATAATAATCAAAGGTGATACCTCCGTTGGAGTCGGCTCATTTTGGTTCATGAGAGACATTTGTGTGTGCCTCTTCCCAGCTCCTCATTCAGTGACGTCACTTCAGTAGCCTGAAATCTGCTATGGTGGGAGCATTTACACCCCAGAAATAGGCAGGTGCTATAAATCAGGGCTTTGGGGGGGGGTGCTGAGAAAAGGGAAGGCAGCGCTGGTTGTTGACATTGACCAGTGCACCACTGTATACGGGGACTTCCTAAATACTCTCTTTTTGCGCTTTAACCACTCAGCATTTATTCAGTAAATATTTATTGATAACCAATTATGTGCCTGGCATAGTTTAATCCTTACAACCTTTTGAGGCAAGTAGTGGTATTCCAATTTTATAAAGTAAGAAGCTGAGGCATTTTTTTAAGTTTATTTACTTATTTTGAGAGAGGCTGAGACAACACGAGTGGAGGAGGGGCAGAAAGAGAGAGAGGGAGAGAAATCCAAGCATGCTCCGCACTGTAAGTGCAGAGCCCGACATGGGGCTTGAACTCACAAAACCATGAGATCATGACCTAAACCGAAATCAAGAGTTTGACCCTCAACTGACTGAGCCACAAGGTGTCCCAGAATCAGAGTCTTAAGGAGGTCACATAGTTACTAAGTGGCCGCCTTAGAACCCAGACCCAGATTTTTCTACCTCCAAAGCCAATCCCCTTAGCCTCTATTGCTGCAATGTACTGATCAGGAAGTTTTACTCCCCCCACCCCCCACAAAGCCACCTGCCCCCATCCTCAGAATGTCACCCCTAGTCTGCCTTCCTGTACATGGCGTTCACTTACCCTCAGGCTGGCACACTTATGACCAGAGGAACCATCCCTGAAATGAGAGGGCCCAACTTTGTCACATTGTCCTTGAGAAATAGCTCAGCAGATATGTTGAAGGTTAAATGGAAATAATTGGTGGATTGCAAAATGTTTTCAAAATGCAGGTTTTCACTGTTATAGGTCATCTCTAATGAACCTAGGGGTTCCTCGTGCCCTAGGGATTCGCAGCCCTGAAGGGCTCAGTTCAATGTGTGCTGAGTGTTCACCAGACAGGCATGGACTTCATTTGCTGCTCATTTGGACTGCTAAGTGTTGGGTCAGTACCTGCTGTTTGGAATCTGGAAATTCTGTTGTCTCAATTGATATTTTAGTTTCTTAGTCTCCATGGTTGGCATGGTATCAGAACTTCCTCTGGGGCCCAGGATTCTTCTCCTTGGTCTTTCTAGTCTCAGAAGAGCTAGCATCCCAGCACACAACTCTCTGCAAACAATACAATTACATTTTCTATCAACTTACAACTTCCTGTTTCCCCTGGTCAGCTAACCAAAAAGCATTTCTGCAATTACGCGGGTATAATAATGATGATTGCGATTAATATTTATTCATAGTGCTGCAAATTGTGATATAGTTCTCTTTTTTGTCTATTAACTCATCATAATGACAGTCATCATTAAATGCTGTAAACCTTGAACTTTACCAACGCAAGCCACCAGCACCCTGCCAGACGAGGTGCCATCTGTGATCCCTATATTACCTAAGAGAGCCTCTCACACAGTTTTACCCTCGAGCCACTTTATTGGATTGTGATATCATCAGGATGGAAAGATCTGGTGGTGGGTGAAATCATTGGATTTTGACCCACCTGTACTGAGGGGAACAGATGCCACAACCCAGTTCAGCCCTCTGAAGGTGCATTCTCAGGACACTAGTCTCACACTAGTCTCTCTCTCTCTCTCTCTCTCTCTCTCTCTCTCTCTCTCTCTCTCTTTAGGACACTAGTCTCTTGAGGTGCACCTTGAGAAAGGTGTCACATAATTTTAGATAATGCTGCTCTCAGACTGATTCTATTGCCCAATATCATACAAAAGTTCTAAGAAGTCCTACAGTTAAGAAACCTTTCATTTAACAAATATTTCTCGAGCACCAGGTACTATCCTAGGCCCTGGGGATACAGGCGTAATATAACACCAGTGTTCGTTCTCAAAGACCTTAAATCCCATTTCCGTTTCACCTACACTTCCTTGTCCCTAAGTTCCAGTTTTGCTGGAGACACTTACTACATCCCCCTGCGATGACGTCTATTAGCCACTTGAACAAAGGAGTCTGGAGATTAGGAGAGATCAGGGCTGCAACTAAAATTTGGGAATCGCAACATGTAGATTTAAAACCATAAGTCTGAGGCCACCGAGAAGAAGAAAGGGGGCTTGAGATAGAGCTCTAGGACTGCCAACCTTCAGAGGTTGAGGAGCAGAGGAGCCGGCAAAGGAGCCTGAGAAAGGGGCCGGTGAGGTAGGAAGAAAACCAGGAGAACATGGAGGAGAGAAGGCAAGCAGAGAAGAGACCTGCCCTCTTTGGTTCAATCCAGAGCCCTCTGCTTCTTTGTCCAGCTCTTCCATAAATGTCCGCGAAGAATTAGGTATGGGTTTAGCTGGGAGACTCAGGACGGAGTCCGTGTTAATCGCTGTGCTCATCTGAGATCCTAGGGAACGAAACCCACTTTATTTTGGACCCCACCACTTAGGGTAACCCATGAGCATGACGCATTGGTCTCACCAGACGCTAGGGGCCATGTCAGGGCAGGGCACTGCACGCTTCAGATGGAGATCTGTTATTGTCACTAGAGAGAAGTAACAAGAGTTGTGGGTTGGGTCTACTGAGAAAACACATGTGCAACTGAACTTCTGAATAACACAGTGACGGCTTGAGATTTTGCAGGACGAGTGCCATCACTCTCTGTTTTGTCACAGTGAATATCTACTGAGGTTCTGAAATAGACGGAGTGCAATGCCAGGGGCAATAGGCAGTACAAAGATGAGCAAGATGTGGGGCTAGCATTAAAGAGTTTATGTAACCCACCTCTAAGGATAAGAAGATTTTACAAGGTGAAATACTGGGAGGCTTGGGACCAGAACTTGAATTGTCTTTGACTTCTGTCAAATCATCTATCAAAGCGGAAGGCTGTGAGGTGTGGAGCAGCAAAGCCTCCCCAGAAAGGGCCGGTTTGTCTCTGAGGCGGCGGCGTGGGCAGGAGTGGTTAATGCCCCACGGCAGTTCTGGCGGGAAATCGTGCCCTGCCCACCCAGAGCCTCAGAGGCAGATACAGAGCAGGACCACGTGCAGATTAGACCTGGCCAGTCAGGTCAGAGATACACGGTGGCCACTGTGACCAGAGTGACCAGCAAGGCTACGAGGGGCCTAGTGGCACTGCTAGTGAAGTGACTGAGCAGCCAGAAGGTGGTTCGTGGACAACCAGGTGAGCTGAGGCCTGCCCACAGGAGACAGTCGGCCAAAGAGGAAGGGCAGCCTAGAGAACAGATAAACGGCGAAACACAGCAAAGGAGTGTGAGGGAAACGGAGTTACCCCAGGCCAAGATGACCCACACAAAGAGGAGACAAAGCTCAGATGGGGATCTCCTTCCCATCATACCCTGGGCAGAAATTGATCAACTGTGTATTGAGTACTTGCTATGGAAAAACAGAGCAGTACCCCAGCCCCGAATCTGCTGGAAGGGATAGCTGAGTAAACAGATAATTACAGGAAACTATGGTAAACAGGATGTGTCAGGGAGGGCTAAAGCATCCTGGACGGACAATCCTCTGGACTTGAGTTAGAGAAGATAAATCAGAGATATTTAGGCCAAGGAGGTGGTAATGCCAGCATGGGCGAGGTCTAGCCCTGGCGGGAGGATCTGGGAAGGACACTGGTCATCTGTTGAGTCTCGTGATCCCCACCAAGTCTGCAGCTGGGGTCAGGGAAGGATCCTCCAAGGGACTGATCGGGTTGTGAAGCAAGCCCACCCCTGAATGAGGAGGACTGTGCCTGGGCGTGATGGCTCTTCTTAAATCACTGCTTTTAGCCACCCCTTCCCAGGAAGGAGTCCAGGAGAGACAAAAAAGTAATAGCTGAAAACCACAAGCAGTGAAGTTTCAAAGGAACTGTTGGGTGAAGAGGGAGACAGAGTGGGGCTGATGAAGGGCACGCAGCATGAAGGCAGGTGACACAAAGATCTGCCCACTTATGTCACTTTTTCCAGGGGATCTTAGCTGTGGAAAAGGCTGATGATGGAATTGAACTATGCCACAGGTTTTACTGAGTGCCAGTGCTAACAGAAAAGAGAGAAAGGAAAGACCCTTCCGATTGTAGGCAACATATGGACATGAATCCTGGTTTTCCTAGCTAGTTCTTTTTTTCAACGTTTATTTATTTATTTTTGAGAGAGACAAAGAGCACACGTACAAGTGGGGGAGGGGCAGGGAGAGAGGGAGAGAGAATCCAAAGCAGACTCCATGCTGTCAGTGCAGAGCCTGATGCAGGGCTTGAACCCCCGAACCGTGTGATCATGACCTGAGCCAAAACCAAGTCGCTTAACCGACTGAGCCATCCAGGCATCCTGTTATTAGCCAGTTCTGATGATGCCCGTTAATTATGTTTAGTTCCCTTTACAGTCTCAGTCGTGTTTGGATTCAATTATATGGTCAGCCAAGGTTTAAGTGATACATAACAGTCTGACTTGGAAAGTAAACCAGGAGAGAAAAAAACATGAAGACCTCCCTGAAAGGTCATAGAGTGGGACAGTAAGTAGGTGTAAAGTTTCAGGTGTGGCTTAGCTCCAGGTAACACAAGGTCCAGGGGCTGGGTGGCAGAAATAGGAAGTTGGTCCTTCATTTCTTGGTGTCGATGTTCCTCAAGATGACAACAGGATCCAGGGCAAAGTAAAGGACAGAGATAGTCAAAATGAAAGTCCAGCAAAGCATCCAACCAGACACAGAAAACAGACAGAGGCTGGGACTGGCGAGCGGAGGGCAGGGGTTCCCCCCTCCCATCCCCTAAGTGCTCTGTGTGTGCCCTGACACTACACTTCAAATGTCACAGCTGTAGGGACGGTCTCTGTGTTGCTCTTTGTTTTGTCCTCTGTGCCTGGCAAAACATCTGGGACTGTGTGTGTTCAATAAATACCCATAAAATGAAGGAAGGTAACGCTTTGTATCTGGGAGATGGCGTTCATTCCCTCCGTTTCCTAGATGAGTGAGTAGGCCTAGCTGGCTCATTTGGCAAAGCTAGAACTCAAACATAGGTCCGATGTCTGGCAGAGCTCACATTGTTGATCACATTGTGGTCAAAACAAGGCAAATGTTATTGGAGGGGGGGATCTACATACTTATGTGTACACACGTACTTATTTATTAAGAGCCTATTCTACACTAGACATTATTCTAAATGATTTACTTATTTTTAATCCTCTCCCAACCACCCCAAAAGCCAGTGCTGTTACTATTCCCAGCTTAAACTGAGGCAGCAGGAATACAGTGTTCAGTAACATGCCCAAACAGTCTGGTTTCAGAGCCCATGCCCTTAATCACTGTGGCTTGCTGCTTCTTGACTTGCCAGTGAATTTGTGTCCGTGTTTATAAACAGTGTGACTTATCTCTTGTGAATGCCTTTGTTTATCCAGTCCAGATTTCTAAACTCTGAGCAAGCACTGAATTAACTCAAGCTGAATCCAGCCGGCGGGTTCTGCTCTCAGCGGGCCACCCGAGAGGTGTAGTTAGAGATGTGAGATTCTGTGGACAGCCTGTTACACACAGGGGCAAGTGAGAAAATGAGAAAACACATACACAGATTGCTAGACTCAGAAGAAAATGCTCAGAGTCTTGGGAGAGGTACCACAAAGCGGTCTAGGAATATAGATGTCTAAGATTGAAATGAGAAGGAAAGGTAGAATGTCCGAAGGACCATGAGGTGGTTAATACAACCAGAAGGGTGTGGGGATGGGGTAGAGGCTCCAATTTAAGTTTCAGTGAAAAGAACAATCAGAGCGTGCTTCCTGGGTCTTTGTTGGACACCGATTAGCGCCAGCAAAGAGTGGGGCACAGCTCAGGTACTTGAGGTTGCCAGGAACTTCAGTGAAAGGGCAAGGGGCGGGAGGCACATGAGAGGTAAATTAGCAAGATTCGTTTCGCTCTCGCTAAGATTCGTTTCGCTCATTAAGGGAGCTGCGCTTAGCTTTGAATTCAGGAAATCAGGAAACCATAAGAGGAAAATGAACTGTTCTGTTTCAGACTTGCACACCTACCCCTGTGGAGCGTGAACCCTACAAGGGAGAAGTCGTCACACTGAAAACTAGAGAGACAAAAGAAGACGCCGCAGCAGGGACCAGGAAACAGGCCCACCCCTGAGCTGGGTGCTGTGGGTAAGGGACGGTGGGCAGAGAAAGTATTCCTGCATGAAATCAGCAGCTCTGTCTTCATAAGCTTTTGAAGAGTCCAAGGTCAATGTCAAAGGCTTCAAAGTGACAAAAGACTCAAGGACAGGTTAGCTAAGGGAAGACTGATAAAAGACCTCTTAACACAGAACACTTAGTTGAGCCTGCAGATTGAAGAAGGCCTTGGTCTATTTCGAGATTTATTCTCTGAGATGTTAGGAAACATTCAGCAAAGCCTTGAAGTATCAAATATGAGCAAGAGGCAAATAGATGGGTAGCATACAGAGGGACCTGTTAGTGAGGAAATTTGACACGTCTTAAAACAGTGTAATTTTGTGGTCAAAATTTATAAACTATTTAATTGGGATCTTATCTAGAAAACAAATCTTCGTATTATAAATGCAATTATGTTCTAGAACTTAGAATGAATGAAAAAATAAATCAAATGTTGCTTTTGGGTGTATAATTTTTCAGGAAAATTATTTGATAGTCTTTGATGTACTTTATTGCACACTTAATTCTTGGAATAGTATTGTAGATATGGTCATTTTGGAAAAATATTTCAGTGCTTCCTCAGTTTTCTCTTAGTCTTTTGATACCCAGATCTTTCCTTTTTTTCAAGTATCTATTATCACCATTCTTGTCAATTTCTTTCCTTCCTCCCTCCCTTCTCTTCCCTTCCCTTCCTCTTCCTTCCTTTCTCCCTCTTTCCTTCTTCCCTCCCTCCCTCCCTCTCTCTCCCTTCCTCCTTTCTTTCCTCCCTCCCTCTCTCCCTCCCCCCTTCCTTCCTTTCTTCCTTTCTTTCTTTCTTTCTTCTTTCTTTCTTTCTTTCTTTCTTCTTTCTTTCTTCTTTCTTTCTTCTTTCTTTCTTCTTTCTTTCTTTCTTTCTTTCTTTCTTTCTTTCTTTCTTTCTTCTTTCTTCTTTCTTTCTTTCTTTCTTTCTTTCTTTCTTCTTTCTTTCTTTCTTTCTTTCTTCTTTCTTTCTTCTTTCTTTCTTTCTTTCTTTCTTTCTTTCTTTCTTCTTTCTTTCTTTCTTTCTTTCTTTCTTTCTTTCTTTCTTCTTTCTTTCTTCTTTCTTCTTTCTTTCTTTCTTTCTTTCTTCTTTCTTTCTTTCTTTCTTTCTTTCTTTCTTTCTTCTTTCTTTCTTTCTTTCTTTCTTTCTTCTTTCTTTCTTTCTTTCTTTCTTCTTTCTTTCTTTCTTTCTTTCTTTCTTTCTTTCTTCTTTCTTTCTTTCTTTCTTTCTTTCTTTCTTTCTTTCTTTCTTTCTTCTTTCTTTCTTTCTTTCTTTCTTTCTTTCTTTCTTCTTTCTTTCTTTCTTTCTTTCTTTCCTATTATTTTCTGATCCTGCTCTGGCAGCCTCTCTCCAACACCACTTCCACTGGCTTCATGAAATCTGCATGTTTTGCCAGCTTTAAATTTCATTGGGCTCTAAATTTTTTTTTTTTCTTCAACGTTTTTTTTTTTATTTATTTTTGGGACAGGGAGAGACAGAGCATGAACGGGGGAGGGGCAGAGAGAGAGGGAGACACAGAATCGGAAACAGGCTCCAGGCTCTGAGCCATCAGCCCAGAGCCCGACGCGGGGCTCGAACCCACGGACCGCGAGATCGTGACCTGGCCGAAGTCGGACGCTTAACCGACTGCGCCACCCAGGCGCCCCTAAATTTTTTTTTTAATTTGTGATATTTTTGGCTGTTTCAACACATAGTGACCTGCAAAAGACTTATACGAGGGGTCGACATGGTAAACGGGGATAGGTCTTTGTGTTAATTGGGACACTGTCAAAGGACTACTTTTATACATACCCACTTAGGAGCCACACATTTTTACACTAGGACAACCTGTACTTCCCTAAACCTCATGACTTGAATCATGAGGTCCTGTGTACTCTGGGTTATATTCTCTTTATTATGGAGTGCTGTCTTTAACAATGCTATGCAGCTGAAGCTTCAAGTTTTTTGTCATTTCCTGACTCTTGGAATTCTTTTTCCAATCCAGGAAGATTGTGTTAAAAATTCAGAGGAAGATTAGCAAGAGGGAGAAATTCTGTTGAATGCTATAACATGCTATTAACATCATTTATAGGAGCAGGATTAGTGTTTACTTTGATTATAGCATTTCTTGGGGGTTAGGCTTGAGTTCTGCATCTCTTTATGAGGGAGAATGTTATACTGAGTTCCTTTTGTTCTGTTCAAAGGTAAAATCAGAGAAAAGAATTCTGTTCCCATCACTGTTAAGTGTCGTCAGCCCGTGGAGAAACAGGCCTCATTTCAACTCCCCAAGATGCTTTTGAAAAAATAATCGCTCAAGGCCTCTTTGATTTCCTTTCAGAAGCAATTGCTGTCTTTCTCACTGTGACTTTGTTGCTGCGTAAGATGGAAGATATAAATGACTATTATTGTGATGGAAAGTCCATGTGAAAATTCATTGATGATACTTTAAAATGCCACCTTTGCTTGTACTGGATTTCTTGCTTTGAAATTTTAAAAATCACTTTCTTGTTTAAGGTTGTTTTAATGGCTACCATTTGTTTAAAAATAGCAAACTCTGTGGTTTTACATCCTATTCTAATTAATAAACATTGAGACCTGCATTTTATATCCTGTTTTCTGGGTCATGTGTATCTTCTAACTTACAGGGTTGAGACTCTGAGAGGTTGGTTGTGATTCAAAAGCACAATTTCCTCTGTGACATCTGTTTCAGCAACTCCTGGAAATCGGATCCCTGAACAAACCTCATGTAATCAAATTGGATACTCAACCTTAGATTAAGTCTGAAGCAAATTATCCAATCACACTGATGAGTGCAGGATTTGGAGGAATTAACAAGAATCAGCATGGCTGAAAGATGCTACCGTGATACCTTCCCTCCCCTATGCTTCCGGGTCTGTCCTGTGATCCTTCTGTGTATGCAGAGAAGCTGAGCTTCTGTTTCTTCTCCTAAGTAACTAGGTCAAGAGGAATTTTTAAAACATGGAGTAAAATCAGGGCAATTATGCTCTCACTGCAGATACATCTACCCCTGACTTAACTTAGATCAGGAGTGTATCCATACCTTTGACAAAGGGTGATAGGAATCCAGTTTATCCAATTCGAATTTGTTTTGAACACACAGGAAAAAATGACAGTGAGCTACACCTGAAGAAGAATCATGGGTCTTTTTTGTCAGGGTAGAGGTACCTTAAAATATTTTGATTAGTATTCTCCTCTGCTTTGGTTGACAATGGAAACCCCTCAATAAAATGTCTGAATCCTCTGAAAAGAAATAGTGAAATTGCTTTCTCACCTGGAAGCCAGCTCCCACTCATCCTTCAGTCTTCGGCCTAATATCACCCCTTCTTAGAGGCTTTTTCAGATCCAACATGAGAGGTCACGTTGGGTCATATTCGTCCTTAGCAGAGCCCGGCTTACGCCCAGTCACAGTGCCTGTGTCAATGCGCTATAATCACTGCTTTACATGACTTCTCCTCCCGGAAACTGAATGCTCATTCAGGGCAGGGCCCGTCCGGTTCAGATCATTTTCCCAGCATTTAGCAGAGTGCCTAGAAATTGATGAGCATTCTATGCATATTTATTAATTTTTAAATAAAGGAGGAAACGAAGGAGTTCCTGCTACGTTCCTCAATTGAGAGAGATGAAGTTAGTAAGAAGTCTGAACAAAATAGGGACAAACTTTGTGGAGTATTTTAGTCTATGGCCATACCACCATGAACGCACCCAATCTCGTCTGATCACGGAAGCTAAGCAGGGTCGGACCTGGTCAGTACCTGGATGGGAGTATTTGAGTGTAAGCTTGCTTTAAATGAAGAGTACCCGGGGGGGGGGGGGGTGCTGGGTGGCTCAGTCGTTGAGCATCCAACTTTGGCTCAGGTCACAATCTCGGGGGTTCGTGAGTGCCAGCCCCACATAGGACTCGACTGTCTGCCCTGAGCCCACTTCGGATCCTCTGTCTCCCTCTCTCTCTGCCCCTCCCCTGCTCATACTCTCTCCCTCAAAAATAAATAAACATTACAAAAAATAAATGAAGAGTACAGATTCATTGTCTGTTTGATAGATCCTTTTTTGGAGAATGAAATCTGTGTCAACAAAGTCATTTGAAATGAATGTGGGGATCCCTTTGTTGCTTTTATGAGACTTGTCATGAATATTTTTGCAGAAATGTAATTCTAACTAATATTATAAAGCCATAAGAAAACATGATTCAAGCTATTAATATTTAATACCATGTTTTTCAGGATTGCCTCTAGTATACAAAGCGAGGTCCCTTTGTCACTAAACAATTGCATTTTCAAGGTCTGTGCAAAAAATAGATGGAATGAGTAGCATTCCATTTTTAAAATTCAAATATGAGTTTATTAAAACATACAAAAAGCAAAACAATTAACATAACCACACCTATGTACCTACCATCCCATTTAAGAAATAAAACTTTACCGATACAGTGCAAGTGCCATTTCCACGTCTCCTACCTGCCCCAAGGTAACCAGAGCTCTGAATCTGGAGTTTTATTCCCACTCACATCTTCCATACCTTTGCGATACCTGCCCATATCTCTAAGCATTGTGTTGTATGGGGTTAAATCTTATAGAAACATTATATAGTATGTATTGGGGTTTTTTTGTTTGTTTGTTTTCTAGTGCCTATGGTATTGATTCCTGCTTTTTTTTTTTTTCTTTTACAGCCAAGGTGTTTGGGAGTTATTTGTTTTGATTGGTCTAGCTCTCATGATCCATTTTAGCAACATAATTTCCATCATGTGACCACACCACAGTCTATTGACCCATTGTCCTCTTGACAGGCATTTATGCTGTTTCCATTGTTTTGCTATCACAAACGACGCTGCTACATGCATTTCTGTGCAGGTTTCCTGGGACCCAAGTCGAGCTCCTCCAGGGGACATGCCTGTGGTGCAGAGAGTGGGGCTGCTGGGTCTTACAGTGTGCACATCCTCCCCTTACTTCAACACTGGCAAATTGTTCTCTAAGTGAAACGTTGTGCTAATGAGGCTGAGCTCCTTTTCACTGTGCAGTTTCATCGGTCTAACTGAGCCTCAGTATCTTCATGTATAAGATAAGATAGTATCAGCCTAACACCTGAGGCTGCTGCAAGGGTCAGGAAGCCTGTATTCTATGGTCTGCACAAGCTTGCTACGATTTCTGTGCCATATGACGAATTAACACCCAGAGATTGTCTAAGTCTTGACCCTGCTGTCTCTGTGGGAAGGAAGCTCACCAGGCTTCGAAAGAAGCCGGGGGCTTTGGCAGCCTCAGGAGCGTGGAAGCCTAGACTAGGAGGCAGTTACAGAGGGCACAGCCGGGGGGGGGGGGGGGGGGGGGCGGTGAGAGCACAGCAGGGGTCTGCAGAGAGCTCAGAGGTCAAAGGGCTTGGTAGCTCCCAGCAGGCACCGCGTGAATAAGGGGCACAAGCTGACAAATGAGGATGGGTGGAGACTGGCTCTCAAGCGCCCCCTGCAGGTCCAACAGGTCCCGATGTGCGCTTCTGCAGCTGCAGCTGGTACCCTCTTCTCCCAACGTTCCTCTCCCCTCTGCCTGCCCACTGGACCGGGGAGGCAGCCTCCTCTAGGGGAAGGATTGTGGGCACGTCCCAGTCCTTAAAGTCACAAAAGCTGAATTCGTACCAGTTGATTGAGACCCTTGACTTTCCTGAGCCTCAGTTTCTTCCTTGGTAAGGTAGTAATAATAAACACCTCCTTTGCAGAGGTTCTTTGAAAGTATGAATTGAGAGGGTAAGTGTAAAGCCTCTGACCACCAGTGGAAGGTCAGATTTGCCCACCGCTCCTTGCCCCTCCTCCATACTTTGACTCTCCTCTTTACCTTCTTTCCAGCTACCTGCTACGGAGCCCCCTCAAGCCCCTAAGCGGTTAATTTAGATTTCTTTTTGTCAAACCCACTCTCTCCTTTTCCTTCTTTTTGAATAATATCTGTAGACACTTTTTTTTTAATTTTTTTTTCAACGTTTATTTTTTTGGGGGGACAGAGAGAGACAGAGCACGAACGGGGGAGGGGCAGAGAGAGAGGGAGACACAGAATCGGAAACAGGCTCCAGGCTCTGAGCCATCAGCCCAGAGCCCGACGCGGGGCTCGAACTCACGGACCGCGAGATCGTGACCTGGCTGAAGTCGGACGCTTAACCGACTGCGCCACCCAGGCGCCCCTGTAGACACGTTTTTAAGACAACAAGAACGGACCTATCATTTAGTAAACACCCACTGTTTATAGAACACTGAACAAAATCCCTTAGTTCGGGCTGCCATTGTCCCTCAACTGCACACTGAGTGGCACAGTGAGGGGCTCAGTGAATTCATCTTGAGAATAAAAGACAAAAGATGCCAAGAGAAAGAACTCACAAATGAAAATCCACACTACAGCAAATTATTGGTTGTGTTCAGAGGTCAGGACTGCCTCTACTGTGTGTCGAGGGAGTTTCTAAAAATATAAATAAATGGCCGGTTTTGAAATATATGTGCCCATGTTTTATTGAAGCCTGCACGATAATCTAATATGACCAAATAATTATGTTATACTTACTGTGCAAAATATTTGCAGCCGCATGGTAATTGTCAGTTCCTTGAGGACAGGGACAAGTTCTTCACAGCTTGGGTCCCAGACAGCACCGGCACAGTGATTTCCACAGGGTGGGCCTTCATGATGGGCTTGGTAAGTTGAAATTAATGTACCATAGCTGGGGGGATTTAGAGGAAAATGTCTGAATTTGGAAAGGCTTTCTGAAGAAAAAGGATTTCAAATCCTGCATTTTTGAAGACACTCCTGTCTGCCAGAGGAGAGAAAGAAGTACATTTTAGAAAGGGGAACAGAACAACAAAATCACAGGTGAGCTCAACTGTCAGCCTTGGAAGTACACCTTGCACTGGCCCTCGAGGCTCCTCAGGGAGCAGTCAGCTTTACGTAACAAGCCCTTGGAGTAGGGAAGCATCAACAGGCTTTCTAAAGACTGCTTTTTGCCTAAAAATAGTATGTAGTCTCCACAAGAATACAGGACCTTTGACTTTTTCCATAATGAAACCTATAAATGTGCTCAGTAGATTCTTAATATTTCTCAGGCCCTTATTAGATGTTTGGGCCAATGCTAAGCTCTCTGCATAGCTGCTGTCACTCCATTCTGTCGGCAGCCCTATGAGGTAGATGCTATTATCACCCTGACTGAACAGATGAGAAAACAAAGCCTCAGAGAAGTTAAATAATTGCCCAAAGGCACTTCGCTGGTCAGTGGGTGACCCAGGATGTGAATCCCAGCCCACTTGACTCCAGTTGACCATGATAGTGTATTCCTTAGTCAAGATTTTCAAAGGAACCCACCCCTGGATGATGTATAGTTGTCTGAACCTCATTAAAGCTCAGAAAAAATCAAGGCAGCTATCAGTCATTAGGAGTCAAAGACCTTATGTACTTTAATAATCTGTTTTTAATGTTCATTTATTTTTGGAAGAGAGAGAGAGCTGGGCAGCGGCAGAGAGAGGGGGAAAGGATCCAGAGCGGGCTCTGTGCTGACAGCAGAGAGCCCGATGCGGGGCTGGAACTCACGAACTGCAAGATCGTGACCTGAGGTTGGACACATAACTGACTGAGCCACCCGGGTGCCCCAAGGCTCTACATACTTTACAAGTATTAGTTCACACCATCCTTCCGACATCACTCTGAGGAGGGGACTGTGGTCACCTCCATTTTATACCTGGTGAAACCAAGGTACGTTAATTATAACTTCTCAGTTCCTAGATAACGTCACAGGATGACCTGGGAGGGGGTTTCCAAGGTGCGTTATGTCTTCTCGGTAAACCGTTTCTGAACCGCCCAAGACAGTCCTGGTGAAAGTGCATCACCTCACCCCTAGATAGTGCTAGACTCTCCCTAACTAATAATACATAACACAGGAGGAGCAGAAGACAGGATTTTCAGAAATCAATGGCTGTTCTCATGGAATTAGATTCAATTCTAAGAACTCTAGCATCCTACATAAGGACATTTCTCTTAGAGCAGCCAGAAGGTTGGGTTATCTTTCTTTTGTTCATTTTGTTTAAAAGAATTGAATCCTGATTTGTTGTCTTTCCTCCTTGAACCTGAAGTCAAGAGCACAGGTGGGAAGCACAGGCCAGCGAGTGACTCATGGACACTCCTCCCGGTGTCCTGAGTGGGCTGCCTCTCCCCGTGCCAGGGACCCGTGGCAGCTCCCCTGGGCTGGCCCTTCCAGCCATGGGGAAAGAAACCTGAAGCAGTGTTAACCTGGCCCTACCACTCCTGGGATTGCTCACATCCGTCGGTGCCTCTGCCTGATGGGACACCTCGCATGATGCAGCGTGGGGTTGACATTAGAAACCCGGTGTCAGTACCAGCTCTGCCCTTTTGCCTGTGTGGCTCCCGCAAATGACACTCGGCTCCAAGCCTCCTTGACTTCATCTTCCCACAGAGGAGGTGGGTATACTGGCTGTGTACGGAAGCATTCAAGAACGGGGGCTCCGGAATCAAATGGACTGCGTTTCAAAACTTGCCTCCGTCACTACCTGTATAGTCTGGCAAATTACCTAAATTCTCCTGGCCTCATATGTTCCATCTATACAATGGGGGGAATATAAATGCTTACCTGCAAGATTTGGGGGAGAATTAAATGGAATAAGGCATAAACACTTAACGCTGAAAATCCTCAGTCAGCATTAGCTACTGTCATTTCTTTGCGCTCGACTGCTTTAGTGTTCTACATCAAGGTAGAATGAAGCCATCCAATGCCATTGTAGGAGCTTCTGGCCTCTTCCGGGTCACAGTTCACGGCCATTGCTGCTCAATAGCACAGTCGCACAACTAAAACTGAGAGATGAAAGAAACGCTTGTGCAAAAGCAGTCCCGTAGTGATTGGTGGACTGCTCATCCTCCTCTTTACTTCGATTGGCTCTCCGAAAAGTGACTACCTTGTTAGCCGCTGAGGGGCAGGTGAGTGTTGCTTTTGCTTCAGTAATTTATGAAGCCACTTGAGAAATAAGCCTTGCTATTTTCCCTTCAAATTTTCCCATGAGCCGCCTAAACATACATCTTTCCGTCTCATAGAACATATTATTTGAGTTAATTATTGGGGAATGAGATGCCACCAATAAATGAAATGAATACGTTTCTGCAACTAGTCCTTCCAAAGTCATAAATGTGTTGAAATTTTATTTTCACAAAAACCGAACTTAAACTCTGGGTGTTTATGCCTCAAAACTTGTATTAGAATAGAAAGAGAGAGAAAGAGAGAGCTGTTTGCTGGATGAAATCTTCATAACATTCAAGATCAGACTTAAACTTCATTCAGACAGGAAATGAAAGCATCATAGAGACTTAAAGCCAGAAAGACCTTTTAGCGCCCCCGGAAGCAAGATGAGGAAATAAAGCCCTCCAGGCTATATTGCCCTAGGTCCCACTTCTGGCTCATGCCCTTGGGCAACTAACATTTATTGAGTATTCCTCACGTGCCAGATATTGGCACCAAAGATAAAATTGTGAGTAAATGCAGATACAGTCCCTGCCCTCCTGAGAAAAACAGAGATTGGTCAAATAATCACAAACCATCCTAAATTTGTAACTGTTCCAAGCACTACAAAGAAGAGGTATACAGTGAAACAAGAACCTGAGAGGAAAGATTTCATGACTTGGAGAATGATCAGGGAGGGCTTCCCGGAGAAGGTGACTGATGAGCTGAGACCAGAAGTAAGAATATAAGCAGGCAACACAGGGCAGGAGGAGTCTGCAGAGACTCGTGTGTGTGGCTGGGGCTGGAGAGGGCAAGGACCCGAAGTATGAATAAAGGAGCAAAGGCTGAGATATCTGGTGGGAGAGGGAGAGAGAGACAGAGAGAAAGAGAGCACTCGAGAGGGAGGCAGGAGCCAGAACAAGCAACCAGAAGCCTCTGAAGGGTCTTCAGCCAAAACACGACCTCATCAGATTTGAGAGATAGATCAGAGGCTGGGGTTTGGCCACGTTATGTCTGAGATGCCAGTGAGCTACCCAAGTGGAAAGATCAAAGAGACTGTTGCACGTACTAGAGGAGAAAGTAGCGCCTGTGATTTCAATTTGCAGACGCCTCCAAACAGAATAGCTTGTTTCCTTACCTTTAAATTGGAGTCGTCACAGTGTCTACCTCAGGCTTAAAAGAGATAATGTAAAGAAATCCCTTAGCACAATGGCAACACCCAGTAGGTATTCAGTAGAAGTCAACTCTGGCCGTGATTATTATCAGGAAACTTATTTCCTGAAGTCTATAGCTAGTCAATCACCTGAGAATAGGGGCCCTATCGTCAATGGTGAGATTCAAAAGCTCTGCTGTGGCACTCTTTTTCTTTTTTTAAATATTTTTAATGTTTATTTATTTTTGAGAGAGTGAGAGAGAGTGGGGGGGGCGGGGGAGGGCAGAGAGAGAGGGAGTCACAGAATCTATGAGCTGTCAGCACAGAGCCCGACACGGGGCTCGAACTCACGAACTGTGAGATCACGAACCGTGAGATCACGAACTGTGAGATCACGACCCGAGATCACGACCCGAGCTGACATCGGACGCTTAACCGACTGAGCCACCCAGGCGCCCCAGCTGTGGCAGACTCTTAACTTACTACAAGAACAAAATCTAAAGGCGAATTCTCTGGCCTAGAAACTCTAGCTTCTGAGCAGTACCATCTGACCCTACAGACATGACCCACGTAAAAGATCTCAAATCACCAGTGCCTCAAGATAACCCAAAGTACTGGGCCACTGATTCTGCCTCCGTTTTGTGATCTGGAAATACAAATAATCGTAACACCAGCACCCGAGCAACGGTGAGAGGATGAAGTGAGACAGTATTTCTTCAAGACTCTTCTGAAACGAGGTGGGTATAAATAACTAAATACATTTTTATACGTGACACGGTGGGTGTGAAGGCCCAGCGTCGCGTCTGACGTGCAGAAGGCTCTGGGCTCTTCTCTGTGACGTAACCGCACAGTACTGTACTGAGCACTTCACTCATTTGTCTCCGCAGCACATGTTCACTGGCTTTTACTTGGTGCTGGTAACGTGCTAGGCTCCAGGAATATGAAATCACCCCTTTATGAATGAGCTGGGCTTGGTAGAGTGCAGTCACAAAGCAACTGTCTCCTTCTCCTACGGTCTGAATCCCTTCTCCCCTCTCTCTCGGGTTAAATATTGGGCAGTTGCTGTAGCTCTGATGACCCAGCTCAGATCACAGGGCAACAGGAGTCTTGTTTCGGCGTTAGAAAATCAATTCCAGTCTAATGATCCCCAAACTGCAGTCCAGTCTACGGTAATAATGGAACCTCAGGAGGTTAATCAGTTGAGCCTTCTCAGCAACCACGTCCATTGTCTTCTCTCGTCTGCACCCACCTTCTCCCCCTCACCTGGTGCAGTTTCTGACCATCCTGCCTCCTGTCGTCCACGCAGCCCCACCTGTGTGGCTTTAGGCAAATCACTGAATCGCTGTGCCACAGTGTCATCAACTCTGAAATGCTGAAAGTATTTTGTCTCCCTCACTGGATTGTCGGGAGGCTTAAATGAAAATATTTCAATCGACGTCTAACATATGATAAACCTTCAGTAATTGTCAGCAATTACTATTACTGTGCCTTCCCTTTTGCCTACAAGTATGCTTAAGTTTCTCCTTCGTTTGTTTGTTTGTTTGTTTAATTGTTATTTATTTTTGAGAGAGAGAGAGAGACAGAGCGTGAGCGGGCAGGGGCAGAAAGAGACAGAGACACAGAATCCAAAGCAGGCTCCAGGCCCTGAGCTGTCAGCACAGAGCCCGACGCGGGGCTCGAACTCATACACCATGAGAACGTGACCTGAGCCAAAGTTGGACGCTCAACCGACTGAGCCACCCAGACGTCCCAAGTTCCTCCTAGCTTATAGAAATTTCTTGACCAATTTATTTTTGACTCAAGCTATTTTGATTCTAGTGGTCCTTTCTTCCCAGCCCAGTTTGGAAGAGGAACCCCTATTTACATTCTCACTTTAAATCCACTCCTCAAAACCTTGCATTCTCGGATCCACCCACAACAATTGGACCAAGACTTGTCCCCAGTGTTCGCCAGTCACCGCATCCCAAGACAGCCCACTCACCCTATTAGGTGACACAAACATTCTCTTGTTGAAACTCACATTTCTATTGTCTTCAATGACATTGTACTGATTAATTCCCCAATTAATTTAACAAAGAGCCTTCAGGTACGTGCTACGTTTCCTTTTGTTAAACCTCACCAGGAAGGAGCTCAGGCAGGGTTTTATTCAAGTAGGGAAAATGAGGAACCGAGAATGGAAAAGACATCGAGGCCGCATGCAGTGATGGAAAGGACAGGTTGAACACCAGCCTCTGAGCACGTGGTCCAAAGCCCTACTCTGCAGCTTGAGCTGTAACATAGCAGAGAATGCACTCAGTCCTCTTGTTGCAGAAAGCTTTGATGTTTTTTTGGTGACATGTGCCAGGCACTGAACTACGTGCCAGGATATAATGAAGCCCCTGAGCCTAGACAGACAAGGACATCAGTACAGTGTGGGAAGGACCGTGGCGGCGGCAGGAGGATGGCAAAGATCCCCCCTGTAGCTCCAGCAAGCTCTTCCCAATCTTCTCAATCTTCTGTGCAAGCCTCTCTCCCTCCGCCCCCCCCCCCTCCTGAAGCCTCCTCCAGATGCTGCAAACCTTGAGCCACACTGCCGTTCTATTCAGCCCACACCCAGGAAGAACCAAAAGCCAGATCTTTTGCTTCCCTTCTACCCCTCATCGCAACCAGCACCTCAATGGGTAAATTCATCGCTGTTCCCAAGTGTCTAACACAGCACCTGGAACATAGGAGTCAGGAAAAGCTTGTTGCATACACATATGTTAGCAATGAATCATAATGAAACAGAATCGGTGTAATTAACAGAATATTTTGAGACCTCTTGAGGATAGAATTAACCCTTCCTTCTCTAGGACTGTGGGTCCTTTTATGTCTTGTTATGTGTGGTGCGGGGAGGAGTGGTGGCAATAAATCAATGGTTAGTGTCCCCTGTTGCTATGGCATTCCAAGCCCCCAAGCAATTCTTGACTTTCGCCGGCTGCTCTCTGAGTTTCTAAGGCATACAGTATACAATTTTGACAACTGCCAGCCATGAATATTCTGGAAGACTTTGGAGTTCTAATATCCCATAGCACTGTCCCCAGCAGAGTCCTTGTCTTGAGAGAGCCTCTAAAAGGTTGGAGTTTGACCAAACCAAGTCACCAGTTACACACTCCTGTGGCCGCCCCTACCCCGTGCCTAACAGGAGTGTGTAACTGGTGACTCAGTTTGCTCAAACTCACCCTTTCAGATGACTGCTTCGTGGGTCTGAGATCTCTTTGGGGGGATGATAAAAATGTTCTGAAATTAGAAAGTTGTGTTGGTTTGCACAGCTTTATGAGTACGAAAAGCCACTAAATTGTACCCTTTAAAATGGTTACAACAGTCAATTTTATGTTGTATTATTTTACCACAAGAAAACACTAAAAAAAACGGAGGCACACGTGACCGTTTTCAAAATACACTGATTCATGTAAGTGAGGGATTTGGGAGTTTTGCTGGTTGGAAAGTTAGGAGGCAAGATGGAGAGAGGGGTGGAACAGCAGGTGTCCTCATGACAATGGCGAACTTTAAGGAGCCCGGCCGCAACACCCTCAGCTGGCTCCCCAGAGGTAAGAAAGCAAATCCTTGCAGATGATAGGTGACAGACTGTGAAATGGCCAGAGATTAGGACTCAGCAACCGTCACTATGAAAACACTATTAAAACCAGAGCTGGTTATGTTAACAGTTTGGTTAGGGCAAAGTTGTAATAAGCATCCTGGCGATAAATTCATTTGTTAATTCCAGGAGAACTTCGGGATCAGCTGTCTGTGCCAGGCATTGGGCCCACATGCTTCATCCTTATGGGCTCTCCAGTGGTCCACTTGCACGATCCACCCACTCCCCAGGCTGAACCCCTGTGAGATGGAACCTCCTAGTGACTTGGCTCATGGTCATGAGACATGACCACAGAGTTAGATTTACTGTGAACAGGCTCCTGGGCTCAGTGTCCAAGGGCCTGTGCTGGTCGCCCTCTTCTGCCGCTTTCCAGCTGCGCGGCTCAAGCCTCAGGCCTCTCTGAGCCTCCATTTCAACGGAGAACATTCATCCAGTCCATGTCGTAGGCTGGTTGCGAGGCACACACAAGATAAAATGTGAAATGTTTGAAACCCATCAGATGCCCGGTAAAAGCGCGTTTTTAGAGTAGGTGAAGGGCACAGGTTTTTGGAGTCAGACAACCAGCGTTCACCGGCGGGAAGATCGTTGACAGGAAACTTCCCGGGTCTGAGCCTCAGTTTCCTCCTACGTAATGGAGGCGGCAGCACCTTCACAAGTCTGCGGGGAGGTGCGGCTGAGACGGTGCACACACAGCAGCCCGCGGGGAGTGCGCGATCGGTAGCAAATTCTCCCGGCAGCGCCATCTCCCTGAGTCATGCAGGGCCCGCCGGGACGCGGCTGCAGGAAACCGGGCGGGACAGCGCCGCCTCCCACACGGCCCGCGGGGGCGCCCGGCACCGCCCGCCGAGCAAGGCGCCGCCGCAGCCCAGGTGGGTGCAGCCCCCGCGGGGTAGTGGCGGGGGGGGGGGGGGAGCGCGGCGGGGTGCGGCGGGGGGAGCGCGGCTGGCGGGCGGGGCGAGCCGAGCTCGCCCGCCGCCCTCTGCCTCCAGCGCCAGAGCTTTCTAGACTCCCCTCGCCGCAGGCCGCCGTCCCGGGACTCATTTACTCCCCGCGCCCCGCCCCGCCCGGTTCTGCCTTCTTTTCTTAAGTGGTTTACAATACCCTGAGTTGCTTTACACCGTATGGCCAGGCTCGCTGTAAATAATTCTCTTGCCCTGGGAATTCTAGTAACAAGACGGCTGGCTTGCTTTCTAAAGGAACACGCTGCCCCCCTCCCCGCGCCCGGCCTCCCCCCTGCGCCCCCCCCCCACCTCCCCAATCAATATTTACTGGCTCTGCACAGGCCCGCCTGGGGGGAGAGAGCTTTACAGCACATTAGGAAGATGTCGACGCGGCCCTCGGGGAGCTTGTGATAAAAACGCTACAGGGAGAGGAGTCTGAGAATCGCTAGGCTTCTGGAGAGTGTGCACGGATACTCTGCACGCGGCGCTGCCATTTCTAGAGTTCCTGAGACAAGGGTTTTCTTGTGTAGGGTTTGCTTTGGCTCCGTTTGGTTATCCACCCCCCCCCCCCACTCCCTTTGTAGGAACAAAGGAAGAATGGAGCTTCCTAAATCTTAGGATCTACAATTATGCCACCGGATCTAAAGGGAAAGGGGAAAATGAAGGCGCAAGTCGCTGTTTCTGTTTATTCAGATTCTTCGGAGGACACTGGCTTCACACAAGGAAGCACCCTGAGAATCACAGTGAGCCACGGTGTGGACGAAGACTCAGGGCCCAGGGCTCAGAGCTTTCAGTGTGTGGCCTGGGGAAAGCTGCAGCACTTCTCTGACCCTCAATTTCTGGATCCGTGAAATGGACCTGATAATACCTGCCCTGCCTACGTTACTGCATTGCCAGAAGAACTGCGCCAAGTGAAGTTTGTGAACGGTGAAACTTCATGCATGTCATGAGTACAATAGGATTGTGATATCAGTGTCACGCTCAAAAACACACTCTGGAAGGTTGGTTTGTGGTTAAAAATGATTCAGACTGAGAGAGAGATTATAAAGGCCGCGGAGATTTACAAGTAGATCGGTGAGATGACAGCAGGCACGGAAGGGCACTTTTGAGCCGATGGTGGAGACACTGAACAGGAAGTCTGGCAGTGGCACCAGAGGAGGAAGAGGTGTTGCTGGGTGCTACTGGAGGAAGCTGGAGGATTTGTTCCCTGACATGCAGGGGAAAGCGGTTGAGGAAACAGCTTATGCTGTGAGCTTATGATTTCGTGAGTCACTGTACCATCCATGTTGAAGGTCACATGCAAAAGCCAGAGACAGGAATAGGTGTGCCTTGCCGAGGTGATGACCGTGCCCGAGGACCTGTGGAGAAGACACGCAGGGCTGGGTGGTCCAGGAAGTGAAATGAGTTGGACACTCCAGGCAGGTTCTGAGAAAGCCCAGCAAGAGGCCGTGGGAGGAGGTCAGAATGAGCAACCGATGTCTGGGCAGAGGCAGCTGACGGCTGTGGTCGGAGGCCAAGCAAACCAGTTCTGAAGGAGCTGGAATCCTAGGCAAGGTGGCAAGGATGCCGCTTGGCAGGAAGGAAACCTGGCAGTCACCCTGGAACAGAACCAGAACTGCAGGGCTCCGGGAGGCTTGATGCCTGGGAGAGAGAAAGGAGGACTGTGTTTAGGTCTTGCTCCTCCAGACAGCAGGTTGGGATAGCAGGATCCTTGAGAGGTGGGACATACCTCATTCCTCTCTGTAGCCTCGCTACCTAGCACAGTGCCTGGCCTATGGAAGGCACTCAACCAGTGTTCGTTGGAATGAACCGACAGATAGATGAACAGCAAATGAATAAGGCCAAATTCAAGATTCCCAACGAGCTTGGAATTTTTATTCCCTCTTTTGGTGGCTTTTGACTGCCTTAGGCTCTTTTCTAGTGCCATATAGCTAACGCCAGGCTCAGTGTCCCTCCTGAGAACTCTTGGCCATCTGGCATGTCTCCAGTCTCCTTCCTTTCTCTTTATAGGGTGTCTGCATTCAAGATGGCTGCGGTCCACTTAGTGGCTTGTTTCCATGGCAACGTGCTTCTTCATTAAGCTATACCCAACCCCTCTCTAGTTACTAGCCTTTGCTGTACCTTAGTTCCCAGCCGTGTTTACATCCTGTCCTGATACAGAATGTCTTTCATTAAGGGAACATTGTCTTCTCAGAATTAACTTAAAAAATGCACTTAAACACATTATGGTATGACTTTTTTTTTTCCAACTAGAAATATAAAATTTCTCCACAACTTCTGTGCCAAAAAATTAAGTTTCCTTGTCAGCCGTTTTCACTGACTCTTTTCAAAACTGTTTCCTCCACACATAGTGTATGCCAGCCCTGGAAAGAGTCTCCGGGAGAAGCATGTGGCTCCCAACATAATGTCTGGCTCTCACATTTTCACCTACATCTGGGGACTCTGCCCCCTGCTGGTCGTTGTCATGATTATAATTGCCAGCAGTCTCGCCCTCAGTACCGACGAATATGAACACTAACTCAAGAAAATAGAGGAGGGGCGCCTGGGTGGCGCAGTCGGTTAAGCGTCTGACTTCAGCCAGGTCACGATCTCACGGTCCGTGAGTTCGAGCCCCGCATCGGGCTCTGGGCTGACGGCTCGGAGCCTGGAGCCTGTTTCTGATTCTGTGTCTCCCTCTCTCTCTGACCTTCCCCCATTCATGCTCTGTCTCTCTCTGTCTCAAAAATGAATAAACGTCAAAAAAAAAAATTAAAAAAAAAATAGAGGAACAAGAGTCACAGTGCACATTTAATTTTATGTTACCGTGTCATTTATATTAGACCCATCCATTTCTGTTTTTAAGGCTCCTGACGTGGTTTTCATCACTTTAATGAAGAAGGCTCTATCTGACCCATTATTAGAATCCATCTTGCTCTACTCACAGAGTGTGGCTTGCCCGTAGCTTTTTTCTCAGCTGTAAACTTGTAAGACTCAAGAAACACCGAGGTGGTGCCCACTACTGCCAGTTCAAGTTCTACCTTTCTTTTTGACATGGATTTTCACATCCGCTGGCAGAATTTCTGCCATGCAGTCGCCACTTGCAGCCAGTGAGGGTAGGCTTGTCCTTGGTCCAACAGCTAGTCCCATTTCTCAGTTGGGGCCCGTCACCACTATTCCTCACCTTCCCATGAAGCACCATATTGATTCCCACATTCGGTATCTCCCACTTACTAGGCCTCTCATGGCTCAGCTCGGTGCATTGCCAAGATCTTCCACCCGGATCCTTTCCTCAAAGCTCAGTGGGACTCTACACAGCAGAACACTCATTGTGGCTAGGGTATAAACCCAAGTTCCTTAGAACAGCTTGCCTCTGTGCATTGAAAATCCAGTTTTGATTTCCCCTGCTCTTTCCATGCCTGCATTTAGAGCTAAAGTGCACCAGCGGATATGCAAAGTTCATCCTAACCGTGCAGTTGTGCTATGACCAATTTAGAAAAAAACATTGTCTAAAGAGGTGGTTCTGTATACTGTGCGTGGTGTAATTCTTATAGGGAAAGTGAAAGTCTTTGTCGTACTGGGTTGATCCGTGTCCCCTTCAAAAATACGTTTCAGTCCTTAATCCCCGACACCCTGAACGTGACCTTATTTGCAATTGAGTCTCTGAAGATATCATCAAATGAAAATGAGATCATAGTGGATTATGGTGGGCCCTAGCCCAATGACGGCTGTTCCTATAATAAGCGAGAATAGGAAAGAAACCTGTCAGTGTGAAGACAGAAGAGAAAGTGGAGTTAAGCTCCCATAAGCCAAGGAATGCAGAAGATTGCCAGCAACCACCCAGAAGGTAGAAGAGACAAGGAAGGATTCTTCTGTAGAGACTTTATTCAGCTTCTAGCTGCGAGAGTGTACATTTCTGTTGTTTTAAGGCACTCAGTTTGTGATAATTTGTGATAGCAGCCCTAACAAACAATACATTCACCAACCAGAAAACTAGAAAGAGGTGAGAGGTTCGACTCTCAAATGTTGTCATCGTTTTGCCTCCAATGTTCACCTTCCCCCAAGGATAGATGGGAATTTGCCCATTTGGTTCTTGGAAGAGAATACTTTCTGTACTTTCGGACATAAGGGAAAAAAATGCAGCGATTTCTTTCTCCCCTGACATTAGTAACATTATTACCCATAATGCATTAGACACTTAGATTTGAGATACTACCTAAATACTTACAGCTCTTCCTAGAGTGTGACTGCGTGATATCCCAAAGAGAGGCTACTTGTGAACCACCCCTGACCGCACCACAGCCTGCCGGAGCCTCCTCTGGTGCCCAGCTAATGAATTGAATGTGGCTGCTTGAGTGGATTCATTAGCCTGCGAGGGCGGCAAAGCAACTTGGAGGTTGGATGTGATAAGTAATGCAGGTTATAAATGGCCATTAAATGTTCTTCCAAGGAAAATTGCTGAACAAAATGCTTTTAAACTTATTCTTTATTTTTTGTCTTTGGAGAAAGAGTTCTAGAGCTGGGGGTGATGGAGAAGCTCAAGTAGGTATGGATCCAAATCCACTGGTTTGGTAGGGAAATGGTAGGAGCAGTCAGCACTGGTCAGAAGGGAAATTTAAGGGATGTGGCAGCAGTAGAATTGGCCGGACGTTGCACGGAAGCAGAGTTACAAACAAGGCTGACTCCCAGGCTGAGGAAATCTGAGAAACTTTTGGGTCACTGAGTGTGGTAGGGAATTCAAGATCAAGAAAAGCAAGAAAGAGGAGGTGAAGAGGAGGGTCTGTCAGACTCACAGGCTAATAAAACTTGGCAGAGCCCTCATAATCATTGGCTCCAAGTGCCACATCCTACAGACGAGGCCACTTAGGGCCCAGAGAGATGAAGCGGTCAACCAGAGTTCCACGGCTAGCAAAGGGGTGGAGCCAAAATCAGAATCCAAGGCCCCTCTCGTAATCCAAATTAGAGACCAAGAACTGGAGAAAGACCTATGGATGTAGATTTCGTAGAACCCCACTTTCTAGCTGGCAACCCACAAAGGAGAATATATGGAACAGAGATGACAAACCACAAACTCATGCTTTGACCTTTACTCTAGTTTTTAAAATTAGTAGTTAAATTTGTTTCTAACACCTAAAGGTCAGGTGAGTTCCCATGGCACTCTAGGTTGCTGGCTGCTCCGGGAAAAGTCAGTTGGTCTGTGAGAAACTGAGGAAGAGCTCCTTCGTGTCAGATGGGCCACAGGCTGGTGTACCTGCCCAGCTGGCAGGCTTCACAGCTGATATCCCCCGCCTGGCCCCGCTGGACCCTGGAGTTCACAACCCCTGGGAGAGGGGAAGAAAGGCAGGGGTCCTGAGCCTGCGGCTGAGAAGCAGAATTGGAAATGGCAGAGGGTGAAGGGAAGGAACCTGAAGACAAGAAGGCCCAGGGAGCCTAGGTCACAGAAGCAAAGGTCTCGTCCAGAAATCCAGGGGACGGGACGGGCTTTTCATCTATTTTTGGATAAAGTAACAGGATGTGGAAACCAAAAAAAGTGGGCAATTCTCTGATCCTGCACAATGGTGATGACTTATGCAAAACATCCTCTTTCCTATTTTTAACTAGATCACAGAAGCTGCGTCAGAGGGCTCGTTGCTGACTAATCCTGTTGTGGTGCCTTTCTCTGAATTGCATAAATGCCATCTACATAGGCGAAAGAACATTTGAGAAGGGGAAAAAAGTCTGTAAAGACTATTGCACACAGGGCATCCTTATAAATAGTATTCTGAGTGAGATCAGGGTGTTCTGGGCCACCACTTTCTGGAAGTTGTCTAGGATTTCATGGTTGAATGATGCGGACATTCAGAGGAAACTATTCATTTAATTCAAGCTGAATTAGTGATCCCGCGACAGTTTTGTACTCCATAGCGACAACTCTTTTTCAGTAGGTAACATGGAGAATTATGCCGATTTTTCAGCAAAATTATTTTCTAGTTGTATAAATATCCCTGTGCCAGGAATACGTCTTTTATTGGAGAAAAGGACTCAGGAATGGGAGTGAAGGGTTCTCAATGCTTTATAAGCAAGAACCACATGGTGACAATGGCAGGGCTTTTTACTGAGACGGAGCTGTTGCCGATGCTGTGAGGGCCCTGTTCCAACAACCCCCCCCCCCCCCCACTTCAGTGCTCTCCAACTGACCGCAAGCTGCCAATCTCTGCGTCCCTTTGCCCGGGGGCTTTTTTCATAACCGAGGAAAGCCAGCGTGCCAAGGAATGAAAACCACCCAAAAGCAGCAGCAGCCCCAACCGGCAACTGGTAGGAGTTGGTGTATAAATACCCTAGTCCCTAGCATGACCCCTCGCATGGGGTCTACAAGCCATTTAAGACACAGAGTAAGTAGGCTGCTGGCTTTGCAAGGCAAATACCTTGCTAGAGTAATGCAGTAATATTATTGCTTTGTTTTCTCTGTGTGTGTGTGTGTGTGTGTGTGTGTGTAGTATGTATAGTTTATATATATATAAACTAGAGAGAGAGAGAGAGCTTATATATATATATATATATGTATGTTTATATATGTAGTAGTATGTATAGTTCGTATATGTATATATGAAATGTATATACTCTGTGTATAATGTATATGTATATAATCTGTGTATATAACAAATAATGTATATGGTGTGTGTGTGCATATGGTACTTTATACTTTGGAAGATAATACTGTTTTCCACTTGCAATGGTGCTTATAAAGCTTCTTTTCAGAATGAACTTGTTTAAGTAAAAATGCTGAATTGATTTAAAGAACATGTAAGTAAATGATAGAGTATAACCTCCACCAGTATGCCACAAAATTGTAGAGGTTGAGCATGAATGACTAAAGCCACACTGGTGTCTTCCCGCTCTCTTCTGCAGATCCCTCAGGTGCCTCAGAGACTGCCAAGGCGGGCAAGGGGAGTGACAGTGGCTTCAGGTCACCCGCCTCTCCTTCAAGCAAGGCATCCTGGTGTACTGGCCTGGGAATCGGTGATCTAAGGAGTGAACTAGGGGAAGGGATCTACCATTTCAAAGAACAATAGTTCACAAGTTTGAAATGTTCAGATGGAGTCCAGCACTCAATTTATCAAGAACTTGAGGCCAAGAGAGTTTAAATGACATTTCTCAGTTCCCGTACAGAGTTTGTGACAGAGCTGGGACATGGGCCCATTCACATGACCCCCACCCATGTTCTGACTGTGCTCCCTCCCTCAGAGGCAGGGCTCAGGTAGGGCTTCAAAGGCAGGAGAAAGCAGGGCAGGGAGCGGGGAGAGAAGATCCTGGAGAGCACAGCTCTGCAGGGGAATCAGGTGACACTTTCCCGGGGCCAGGCAGGGAGAGCTTTTTAATAAAGGAAGGTGTTGGGCGGAGGGGGAACAAGGAATACAGTGGGCAAACATGTCGGGATCAGAGGAGAAGGAGCTTGAATGCCTGGTGGGGGGAGTGTGAACTCACTGGAAGTGTGGATCCGGGTCTCTGAGCTGGGAAGGGACGCATGAAAGCCATGCTTTGGGAGGCAGCACTGTAGAGAGCAAATAGGTTCAAATACTGCTTCCAGAGCCACTTACTTAGCCTCTCTGTGCTTTAGCTTCTTCTAACACACCCAAAACGGTATCTGGTACCTATTGAGGGCTCAATGATGAGCCCTACTAAGGGCTATTATGATGTTTTCTATGAAGGACTGAATAGTGCCAAGAGAGGGAAGTGGCCTGGCTGAGCTAGGTAGTAGCAGAGACAGAATTAGAAACCAGGACTGATTTCTAATTCAACACTCTTTTTCTCTGCATCTTGTTTTAAAATGATATCTTGTTTATTTTCTTGTCTGCATTAGCATTTCCACTTGCAAAACATAATGCCTTTATTTAGTACAAACATACCTCCACAATGGTTTCCTTTTGGAAAAACAATTTTGATCGATGATTTCTCTCACTCCCTAATTAATATACCACAGTTAGAGTGAGCACTGCCTGCTTTGACAAAGCAGGGCTTTCAATTTTCAGATCTTCAGCCACTAACAGGGGAGTCTGACTTTAAACCGTATGAACTTGCGTATGACATTTAAATTTTAATAACTGTTCTGGTTGCTTCTTTGTGTCTGGAGAAAATAACGTTTATTTTGACCAAATGCTATCTTTTCCTTTTTTCATCAGATAAATCATACTTATGACCTGAGAGCTTCTGTTGTTCTTTATGATTCACTGATCAACCGTGAACGAAGAAACAAATGCTGGAATTTTGGTGACAGCATATTGGTGATTCTCTCCAGGAGACTGCGGTCTCGCAAAGAATCAGAGACCAAGGGAGGGCAGCTTCCTCAGAGATTCTGTAGCCCAGGCCATCCATCTTTATAGATGACAAAATTCAGCTCAGAAAGGTGAGTTGAATTTTGCAAAGTCATCTAGCTATTTCGTGGTAAGAGGGATTTTGAACCCATTTGTTTTTTTGACTTGGAGTCCCCATTGCATCATGTCCTGCATCAACTCATGCATTTCTAAAAAGTCTTCCTGTATTATTAGGCAGGCAAATCCAGCTTGTTGCTTGGTTTTGCAAATAAAGTTTTATTGAAACACAGTCCCTTCACAAAAGATGTCTGCCGATCCCTGTTGTGTATCAAGCCTGGTTGAAACCCCTTTGTTGTTGTTGTTTGTTTTTGTGTTATGCTTTCTGTAAAAAATCTTGATGGATTAATAGGTCTTTCAGCAACAGGTAGAATGGAAGTTCTGTGTGCATGTCTCACAACTGATGACATCGATACCACGTAGATGTGTTCTTATTTATTCGGCATTCCATCCTCTCCAAAGCTCGCCACAGTTCTCTAGAACAGTGGTACCCCTATCTGCCTGATCATCTGCTCCATTCCATGAAATCCCTGAGAATACAGACTCCCAGGACCCTCCCCAAATCTCCAGTCAGTGTATCTGAGTTTAGGTTTGGAAATCTGTAATTTTATTATTATTTTTGTAACCTCTGGAGGCAATTTTGATGATCAGCCAGCTTTGGGAACCTTTGCGCTGGGTAATGACTGGATGGACGTCTGTATCTTTGTTAGAGTCCTTTCCTTCCCTCCTGTTTGTCTCTAAGCCCATCCTCTTCCTGAGCCCCATGCTATGGGTCGTAGGTACATTGTTCCGCATCTTTGCTGAATGAGGCTGGGGGCAGGGGCGCCTTACACACCACACTGGTATTTCCTCAGTATCCAGTAAAGTAGTGCAGACACTTTCTGCCTTCATTGTAGCTATTTGACTGGTTACACTTTTATTTCTGTCATTGCCTTGTTCACTTTCCATTTGCATTTGCATAAAATTCCTCAAATGACAAATCCAACCCTGATTTCTTCTGCTTTCTGATTGTAAAAGTGAGGTGCATAGACAGCCAGAACTTAGATGATAAAAGCCTCGTATCCCCTGTACCCTGTTTTTCATCTTTCTTTCCTTTCCTGCTTTTAAAAATGTCACTGAAGCCATTAGGGATTAAAACAAAAAAAGATTTAGAACCCTGAAAGTTTGTTGGTCTCAGCCATCCATTAATTTAAATTTTTCCTCCCTGCTGTTTGAGGGTTATGTTAGCCTAATAAAACAGGCTTTTAAATATATGTATATATATATATATATATATATATATATATATGGCCACACTCAGTTCACATTCATTTTTTTAACCGGTTCCTCTCTCTTTCATTGCAAAAATTAACTAAAATAATTGACCTCAATGGTCTTTTCGCTATGAATGACTTTGTGTGAGGAAGCTAGTTCTCACTTTCATAGAATGAGATAGGTTTATTTCTTTCTCTTAAGTGAATTAAGACAAAAATATATGATGTGCAAAGACTTCAATATGTCCCATGTTATAATTAGGATTGATGAGGTCCTAAGAAAGCAGCAGACATTGAATCAAAAGATAACGTTTAACCTGCCAAGTAGAACAATAAACAAGATTTATTACCGCAAAGGTGTTTAGAATTAGTGTATCTCACTCAGAGAGACACGACCAACAACAAATGAGAAACCAATGAGGACATCAGAATGACACTTGAAAGACCTTAACAAAATATGGCATCACGCTGGGATTCGCGAGATGAGAAATACTGACTTTGACCGTGATGCAATATCTTCTATAAGCCATTACAATTAGAGGCGAAAATGGAAGGGCTATTCAATTACTTTGGGCAGTATCTTTCCACCTGCATGAGATTAACAGGGCACATTTCACAATAGATGTCTCAAGAAATTTAACTAACCGTTCATTGAAATCTAAAGTGGATAGGCTGTAATTAAATAAGCATTTTATATCCCAGTTAGGCTGGCCCTAATGAGCAAGTCTAAATCTTGTTTTCAGGATCAAATTGCATTTTGTGACAGCACCTCCTTGCCAGTCTGTCCTTCCAATAGGGACAGGCATTTCAGAATAAGGGCAAACACCTAACAGATAAAGACAGCAGGGCACTCTCCAGGCTTGTGCACTGTTCAAAATCACAGTGCATTGGAAACAACAGGGATTATGCTAACTTCAGGAAGGTAATTTTGGTTTCAAGGAAATTAGGACCGATTTAGTAATCTTGGTAAACCAGGCGTTCATAATAGGCCAGGGCAGAGGACTTGGCCATGATACCCTAAAGGTACCCACCTGCCCTGTGCCTTTGGCACTTCCTAAGCCTAGTGTGTATTGTTATTTATTGTCTAAAATCTGTCCATCTTCCTGACTAGATTGAAGGCATCTCAAAGGTAGGGACCAAGGTGAACTGTTTGGGCATCATCAGTACCTTCCATGTGGGCTGTTTGAATGTTTGTTCTAGTTGGTGGTGATGCTCTTAGGTAGAATAAGTAAGTTAGTTAATTAACAGAATTTAGAAGCACAAAAGCATCCGATTCCTTCTAAAAACTTGGCAGTTCATTCTTTGCCTCTGTTAATATGGAACGGATTTCTCCGTAGGAGGAATAAATGTAAAATGAATACAAAAATTCACATATTGTATCCATTTGTTAATATATACATTTGTTTATTTAGAAAACACAACAAAGTACAAAATAATTGGATGATTTGATTTAAATAAATCAAAACTGCAAATGCATCTTCACCTTCTCAAATCCTTTTTTGGTTGGAAGTCATGCCGATTACATCAGCAATTGCCTGTGTGGGGGCTGCGGAACCGGTCCTACATGTTTCTTGTAGATATTGCAAGTTATTCCAAGGTTTAATAATTTGGGGGACATTCTGAGTGAAATGAGGTTTAAAGAGACTTCTTTATTATAGGGTTTCTCAAGTTTTTGAATTGTGCCAACATGCTTTACGAATCTGCAAAGTTAGAAGGCAGATGGTATGGATTTACTAACTCATGTAACTCTTTTTATGGAACAACTGAGGGACTGGTGTGGTCCGAGGAACACACTTTGGGAAATGTTGAATCAGACACATTTTTCATGTAGGCTCCTTCTGTTAGCGAAATCGCACAGTTGAATACCTGAGTTGAAAGACCTTCAATCTGTAAACCTTCTGGAATCATGGTTCTCAGTCTTGGCTGTCCATTAAAATCACCTGGGAGCTTTAAACAAGCCAGTGCCAGGGGCGCCTGGGTGGTGCAGTCGGTTGAGCGTCCGACTTCAGCCAGGTCACGATCTCGCGGTCCGTGAGTTCGAGCCCCGCGTTGAGCTCTGGGCTGATGGCTCGGAGCCTGGAGCCTGTTTCCGATTCTGTGTCTCCCTCTCTCTCTGCCCCTCCCCCGTTCATGCTCTGTCTCTCTCTGTCCCAAAAATAAATAAACGTTGAAAAAAAAAATTTTTTTAAATAAATAAATAAATAAACAAGCCAGTGCTGAGGCCCCACCCGCAGCCAGCTAAAGTCAGGGTCTCTGAGGGTGAGTTTTCTGACCCATAAAATGGAAATAATAATACCTACCTCACAGAACTGTGAAACATAAATGAGACCATATATGGAAAATACCTGCTCTGTGCTTTCAACAATAGCCAAATTATGCAAAGAGCCCAATGTCCATCAACTGATGAATGGATAAAGAAGGTGTAGTTTATAAATACGATGGAATACTACTTGGCAATGAGAAAGAATGAAATCTGGCCATTTGCAGCAATGTGGATGGGACTGGAGGGTAATATGCTAAGTGAAGTAAGTCAGTCAGAGAAAGATATCATATGCTTTCACTCATATGTGGATCTTGAGAAACTTAACAGAAGACCAGGGGAAGGGAAGGGGAAAAAATAGTTACAAACAAACAGGGAGGGAGGCAAACCATAAGAGACTCTTAAATACAGAGAACAAACTGAGGGTTGATGGGGGTTGGGAGGGAGGGGAAAGTGGGTGATGGGCATTGAGGGGGCACTTGTTGGGATGAGCACTGGGTGTTGTATGTAAGTCCATTTGACAACAAATCATATTTAAAAAAAATAAAAAAACATAAATAAACAGAAAATAAAATAATGAAGATTTAAAAAATAATACATAGCATCTCCATTTAACTGTGAAAGAAGAAAGAAAGAAAGAAAGAAGGAAAGAAAGAAAGAAAAGAAGAAAGAAAGAAAGAAGAAAGAAAGAAAGAAAGAAAGAAAGAAAGAAAGAAAGAAAGAAAGAAAAAGAAAATAAATACCTGCTCTGGTGCCCGAAACAAAGTTTAGGCTTTGAAAAAAATGTTTTTTCCTAAGGATAGTGTAGAATTCCAGTGAAGAAATATAGAAGATATTATGAAAAAAGAAAATCACTGTTTGGCCACACCGTGGTTCTGCATCGACAGATGCTAACAATATATGATGAGAAACAGGATGTTTGCATAGCCTAAGTGTTTCCCCACAGTATACTTATTAATTACAAAGGGAAAAACAGTAATTTTACCATGGAAAAATCTGGCAGACTTCATCTTAACTAAACGATGAAAGGTAATCTCATCAGTAATGAGACATGTCAACACCATGTGCTCCCGGTACAAGGGGACACCGAGGAGACCACATCATGACTTCTGTAGTGCTTTTGCTGAAAATACATTATCTGGAGAAAGTATACAAGGAAACATCAGCAAACCCAAGTCAAAGGACATTTCTCAAAATTACTGGCCAATACTTTTCAAAAGTGCCGAGGTCATAAAAGAAAAAGACTGAAGAACTGTCCCTGACTGGAGGAGACTAAGAAGCTAAATGCACTGTGGGAGCCTGTATTGAATCAGGGACCAGAAAAGGAATATTAGTGGGACAATTGGCATGAACTCAATAAGGTCTGCACATTATCCATTTTTTTTCAAGATTGTTTACCAAATTTGTATAATTACACTACACTTCTATAAGATGTTAACATTGGGGATGATGGATGAAGGTAAATGGAACTCTATTTTGCAACTTTTCGGTAAGTCTGAAAAGTTTTCAACATAAAAGCTTTCAAGATAATGGAATCAATATTTCAGGAGGTTTTTTTTCCCTCATGGGTGTTTGGAGTTGAGGGGAAATAGGCCTCTATATACTGTATAGTCTACATTGAGCGTAGAAGAAAGTGGCTCAAGATGGGCAATTTAACAAGCATTTCCTGTGATTTGGAAACATGTGCTCCTGAGGCAACACTGTCATAAATACCAGATAGAGGATTTGGTAGAAGAGGGGAAAAAAACAAGTGATCCAGGAAAGAAGAGGGTAGGAGCCCAGGTAGTGGTACGGAGAAATTAGGAGCTGCTAGATATGGGTTTCAAAAAAAAGGATTTGTTTTTTTGAATAGGAACAGGGGAAAGGGAGACAGTTCTGTGTATAGTGAATAGCTATGAGAGATATTTAAAAGGGCAGAGAAGGGACAGAAGAGGTTAACGATATTTTCCTGGCATTATATGTGTTATGTTCTCCTTGGCATTTGCCTATAAGTCAGCAGTAGAGATATTGATTTTTTTCTAATTTTTGTTCTGTGTTTTTTTTTTTTTTCTTTGAATATTACTCCATGCTGAGACTCATCCTCCAGGGGTCTGGTTATAATTCTGTTACACCGTGACATCGTCCAAATCATGTGCTTTGGAAGACACATGACAAAGCCATTAACCTGGTAGCCCTTCGGCCTTATGAAGAAAAGTGGTTTGGTCTGCAAACTCAAACACCTGAGGAATCATGCGACACAGTTCTCTGCTGTTGGGCAAAAATAGAGACCTGCCATCAGCAGACCTGAGGAGAATCGCTGGAGCAGTGTGGCCGAGGAGCTGCTCGGAGTCTCTCATGGATTGTCTTCACCTGCAGTGCCCATTGGTTTCTTCCTGATCATTTTCAGGACTGGAAGCCAGAAGTGAATCTGAAGAGACAAAAAGATCGATGAATGAGCATTAGAGTCATTTCAGGTGCCTGTGACATAAACTTCTCATTGTGGGCTGCTGGCATCACAAAAACATGCAGAAGACTTGGAAATGGCCAAGGGCGCCTACGTGGCTCAGTCGGTTAAGCGTTTGACTCTTGGTGTCGGCTCAAGTTATGATCTCACCGCTTTGTGGGTTTGAGTCCCACACTGGGCTCTGTGCTGGCAGTGCAGAGTCTGCTTGGGATTCTCTCTCTCTCCCTCTCTCTCTGCCCCTCTCACACTTGGGCTGTCTCGGTCTCTCTCAAAATAAATCAATAAACTTACCCAAAAAATAAAGAAATAAAATGGTCTTGTGCCATTATAAAAAGGAGAAAAAAAAGAGACTTGGAAATGGCCAGAAACTTATCCTTGTGGGTTACCTCAGCCTTTCATTGTTTCTAAGCCATTTCCCCATTCCCAGCTGTCGGGAGCTGATAGCAACAATGGAAATGATTCTTGTCCACGGACACGTGAAATGACTTTCACCCTGTAAAGTGCAATTAATCCTCCCATCCACTTTGTGGAAGAAGCCAGTTTTGCATCTAGTAAGCACATTCATTTGGGTATTCCTGGTGGCATATATATATATATGTGTGTGTATGTGTGTGTGCTTTGAACTGTTCTTTGAATTGGTTGGAATTTCTTACCGTCTCTTCATTAATTAATAAGTTAAATAAAAGCTTCGATTAGCATTCATTTTATATGTAGGAAGTCATTATCATATCTATGCATAAATATACATATATGTTATGCCTATAGAAATCCTCTTCATCATATGTACATCATACATATACTTTAATGCTGGAGCATGAACAAATTCTTTGAAGTTTACCAAGCTGTAGTAGATAGTTCCCTCTGTTATTTATTTGTCCTCAACGTGATAAATCGCTCTTACTGGGCACGGTCCTTTAATAATAATTGCAGAGGGCCTTCCCAGTAGCCTCTCTACCTTGTGGCTGACTGTATGTACCTACTTGAAATCAGCGTTGGGGTGCCTGGGGTGGCTCAGTCGGTTAAGTGGCCGACTTCGGCTCAGGTCATGATCTCGCGGTCCGTGAGTTCGAGCCCCGTGTCGGGCTCTGTGCTGACAGCTCAGAGCCTGGAGCCTGTTTCAGATTCTGTGTCTCCCTCTCTCTGACCCTCCCCTGTTCATGCTCTGTCTCTCTCTGTCTGAAAAATAAATGTTAAAAAAAAAATTAAAAAATAAAAAAAAAAAAGAAATCAGCGTTTTGAAAAATATCTTGCAGACCCATCTGGCCCATTCAAAAGCACGAAGCGAAGAGCCTTAGCCACACATGTCCATTAATTTTCTCCCCCTGGTGTCCTATCTATTGCTAGGGGTGTGAACCCTAACATGAAATTGAAGGGTGCTTTGCAAGTCCACTGGCCCTTCAAACCCAAAGTCTCCTTCATTACAGATTACATCGCCATCTTGGCTTGCCTTGCCTTTGTAAAGTAGAGATTCTCTTTACTGTTTCCTCCTCCCAGTGCCTGCTTTGCTCTCTTCTTCAGGAGCTTCACATGCAGGTGCCGGACGCGCTCCGTCTGCACGGTGGGGTAGAAGGACGCGGACACCAGGATTTTAAGCTGCGTCAGGATGGAGGACAGCAGTCCCAGCACCACTAGTATCACAAGAATAATGCTGAGAGGAACCCAGGTCTTAGACAGAAGGAGCTTTGGCTCGGGGATGCAGGTGGGTTCAAACAGAGATATGTTAAAGGAAGAGTCATGTATGATGTCTTGAGTTCCTTGCTCCTAAAATGAAAGAATAAGACCGTTAAGATCCATGCCATTTTTGCCGTCAGTCCTTGTCTTGCTCAATCCTGCCCTGCAATGCATAGCATTTAGCGTGAACCATGCAGGGACTTGGACTGGAGCAGCTCCTTTTGTGTGCTAGGATGGGAGCAAAGACAAGGGCCGAGTGTTCTTTGCAGCGGTTGCAGTGTTTTTCTAAAGCGGGTTTGTGGAAATATAGATTTCCTTGAGAGAAAACATATCAGATAAGTTTGTCTACTCTGTCCTTTCTTTGGAGAGTCAGGATCCCCATGAGGCTGTTGAAGTCTCTGAGAAGAAGGCGGAGAAATCCATTTCACTTCAGCCAACACTTCTCCTCACACATTTGACCACATAACCCAGTTTTATGGAACACCTGTTTCTACACGCTAGGAAACGTGGGACTGATGAAAGATGTTTTTAGCTTAACTGCAGGAACCTTTTTTTTGGAGCGTAGCCCCTTAAGACCCCACCATGTCCTCCCCATCTTGACAAATACCCCGACGGCAGACCACGAGGTCACAAAGATGCAGAAGCATTAAATTATGTTCTAAATCAACCTTCTAGACATTGGGGGCAGGGAATTATTCTTAGCGTAAGAATACTAAGAATAGTATTTGCTGAAGGTGGCTTTAAACCCTTTGTGTAGAGGTCTCAGACAGGACATTGTCTCATCTCTGCTGGATGCTCGGGGGGAATGTGTTCCTTTCTGCTTGAAGGCAAGAGTACAAACCAGTTGCCCTCAGTGGACTGACAACAGAGGGCAAAAGATGACATTGTGCCGCCCAGCCAAGCCACCAGCAAAAGTGTGTGCTGATTCAGCACTTTGTTTTCCCTGACCTGAGAAAGTCATTTAATCTCTCGGTGGATTTGTTTTCTAATTTGGTAAAACAGGAATTAATGGAGCAGATCCTGCCCATGAATAAACTACTCCCAGTGTAAATTAAGCACCTTGGGGATGGAGCGTTAACCTTACAAACTGGAGTACTTAGTAAGCTATTATCACTGCAGCACCCCAGAGCTGGGGTGGGGGGGGCAGGGGCGGGCAGGAAGAGGGAAACGACTTCTCCAAAAGAACACAACCACACCTAGAGAACAGAGTGCACCTTGAGCTGTCCCAGTGCCTGTGAAGACTCTGGAAACTTCAAACCTGGGGCGTCTCTATAGATGTCAAGTCAAATCTGTAATTTCTCCACCACTGTGCCTAAGCAATGAAAAGCATTTCTGTTGCCTTTCATTTTCTCTTATTAAAAAGACAGTTCACCTACAATTAAATATAGAGATTTCAGTCCCCAGAGCAAGGCATGTGCTCTTTTTAATACTAGTGAAGAAACAAACACATCGAGTGAGTCAGTGATGAGAAATCCTGCAATAAGAAAGCAGCGGGTGTCCGGTCTTGGAAGAAGTTACTTAATCTAGGAATCTAACTGGGGATTTTGCATTTGGGAGTCAGGGCTTCATAAAGATTGAGTCAACATTTTTGTACAGGGTTGGTGGAGGGTAATGTGGAAGACAAATGAATTCTCTCAAAATGCTGAGCAATATGCTAAATGGTACCCTGATGTTTTAAAATGTGTTTACCTCTCATAAGTACACAATTTGCCAAGACAGCGTTGAGTAATGGACCGAGGATCCGCTCTGGTATCAGACACTCCTGAAAAGCTAATGCAGACAAATGCTGTGCACAGTACGTGCTCAATAAGTTAACAATGCTGGCTACTTTTACTTACGATGCCCACCCATCCAGCTAGCTCCCTTTGGGTCATTTCCCTTCTTTCTTCTCTACTTAAAAGACTTATTTAAACTCATATGAAAGTGGGAGAGAAATATTGGCAAAACCCTGAGGTGATGTTTCTCTTCCTGCTCAACCTGCAGCAACAGAGGGACCCACGGCCACCAAGGGCATCCTGGGATAAGGGCAGGACACTGCAGGTCCCTGGAGCCAGCGGCTGATGGCAGTCTCCCAGGCACGGCAGGAGAGAGTTTGCGAGGAGCCCCCACAGCAGTCTCGTACCCACACCTGCCCCAGCACCCACCGCCCTGCTGTCGCTATGCGAGAGGGTGGCGGCCTCCCCCACCAGGATGTGAGTGTGCAATGGCAGCTGGCAAAGCTTAGACATCTTTGCATCTCCAGTACCCTGTGATGCCCAAAAATGTATTTGTCAGGACATTGTCATTGGAAAGATTCTGGGCTTTTTTTGGAAGGCAGAACTTGCCTTTTTCTCATTCTGTCTAAAATGGTGAGAATTCACAAAGCAGGCATGGGTATTGGCTGAGGGAGAAATGTGAGAGAGAAGCAAAAAGAGAAGGGAGGAGAGGAAGAACCGAGCAAGGAAAAAAGACAAAGGAGAATGGGCTCGGGGAGGGGAAGGGAGAGACCCTTTTCCCTGCCACCCCCAGGATTAAGCATGTCTGAAGAGTTAGTTTAGCTTTCACTGGAGACACCGCTTCCATTATTCCCCCTGCTCCAGATATCTAGAGCAACAGAGATCTTGTAATTAACTGAATTCTTCAGGGGCAGCAGAATGCTCAGGGTAATCAACTCTGAGAAGCAGCCCAGGATTAGAGGGGGCGGAGTCGACCTACCTGCTGAGCCAGAGGAAGCTGGGAAGAAAAGTGTGGATGCTACCGGAAGACCCCAGGTCCCCAGATAAAGAGAGCCCGTGGAAGAGTGGGGCTTCAAAGGAGGCCTTGCAGGCATCCTTTCTGCTGTTTCCTTCTAAGATTTCCGGGACTGTAGCTTGACCAAAAACAAGGGAAAATCAGACATGTGCAGACAGCTATTGGTGTTTTCACTAGCCCAGGCTGGCGCACTCTACCCCACCATGAGCAACACTCACGCCCACATACACACACTCACACACGCATGTACACACGCATACATGCACATAAACACGCATGTCCCACCTAGCTCAGCTTCACAACCTCTGGGTTTAGAAAAAATCAAGACAATGTCTGACAATACCCACATCCTCTGACATGCCCACATAATCACAAACTTCCCGAGAGAAAAATGGAAAAGAAAAAAGGTGGGAGGCACAAAAGTCATGGTCTTCTTGCTTGGGACACAGCTGCCAAGAGGAGCAAGAACGAAGGAGAGAAAGGCAGATTCCCTGAGACTCGGGGGACACCAGCTCAGAGAAACACACTATCTTGACCAATTAAGATTGTCATAGATCCATCCACTGGCTTTCAGCTCCCTTCTTTTGGGTGGAGTTTAGAACAGTGGTTCTCAATCTTGGCCGCACGTCAGAACTACTTGGAGAGTTTTTAAAAATCCCTCACCCAGGCCTCACCCCAATCCACTTAAATCTGATTCCTGGGTGTTTGTTGGCTTGTTCAGGTCCACAGTGAAGGCACCATGTGGCTATGGCAGATAATCACCGATTTAGAAAGTCCTTGCTTTTGGCGCCTGCACCAAATTTTCTCGAAATATGGTCTCTATAGACCACCTACTTTGAAATCCCATGGAGTGTTTATTAAAAGTACTCCCCCTGGGACTCTTGGGCGGCTCAAGCATCTGACCCTTGATTTCGGCTCAGGTCACACTTAAGGTTGAGAACCACTGACCTAAAAAACCAAGGTAGCTCTTTTCTTTTCTTTTCTTTTCTTTTCTTTTCTTTTCTTTTCTTTTCTTTTCTTTTCTTTTCTTTTTTTTCTTTTCTTTTCTTTTCTTTTTTAGGGTGTGTTATCATATACTAGCACCAGCCATAATATCTGGTCACTTAGGAGCCCATTTTTCAGCAACCATCCTCTTAAATGTTCTGCTGATGCATTGACAGGCCTCCTATATTGCATACGGACTCAAGATGCAAAGAAAAGAAGTTCTCATTCACAGAAGTTGCTCAAAGTCTACCTGCACAGGTCCAAGGGAGAGAGGAAGACAGACTCTAGGTTCATGCCAGGTACTCTTGCTTGAGAACCAACTTTATGTCCCATATCAGAGACACCTATTCTCCCATTTCAGTGTTTGCTAACTATAGAAAGCTAAAAAATTCCCGCTCTCCAGAGATATAAGATCCTAAGGCCTGAAACCTATACATGTTACTTTATTTGGAAAAAAGGGACGTTGCAGTAGTGACCAAGATAAAGATCTCGAGATGGAGAATTTACCCGGATTATCTCAGTGAGCCTTAACACAATCACATTCATCCTTTAAGAGGAAAGCAGAGAGAGATTTTACATACACAGAGAAGACAATGTGAAGACATAAGTGAAGATGGGGGTTGCGGCCACAGCCAAGAAAAGCCAACAAGCCACCAGACGCTGTAAGAAGCAACAAGTAGATTCTTCCCTAGAGTCCAAAGTGATTGTGGCCCTGCTCGCACTTAATTTCAGCTCAGTGGTACTGATTTTGGACTTGTTACCCCCAGAACTATAAGAGAATAAATTTTTGTTCTTTCAAACCACCCAGTTTGGGTCAATTTGTTAGAGCAGCCACAGGAAACTAAAACGGTGACCAAAGATTTTCAGGATGACATCATACTCCAACAACAGGATTTCAAGTCAACTTAACCAACAATCGTTGGGCTCCTTCCACATGCCAGACGCTGTGCCATCATGGGAATCCCAAGGTGAATAAGGCAGTGCCCTGCTCTGGGAGGTTCATGATCTTTTTCAAGGCAAGCCAGCAAATAGCCGGGACGCATCGCAAGAAGCACCTGTGAACGCTTACCTCTCTGTGCAGTTTCAGGTGGACCTCCAGCCCTGGCAAGCCTTGGAAATGTTTGCCCACTGAGAAAATGAGCTGATACAGAAGATAATCTATGGCTGCAAACAGCACCCAGATGTAGAGGTGGGTAAGAATGGGGAGGAAAAACAGCCCCAGGTTCTTCCTCTCTTTAGGAGACGGCCAGAAAGATGGGATGACAACGTGTTTCTTCCTTTCCTTCTTATTCAGTGGGAGGACACAGGGCCTCTGCAGTTGCCTCTCCATTTCATCGAACCGAACAAATTGTTTAGTGATGAAGATATTTTCAAACTTCCAACCACAAGGGTCCAAAAATCGCTTCATGAAGAGGCCAGTGCCAAGTAGCACCAGCAAAAGCCCTGCTAGGGCAAGGAGCTGCCGTCCCAGGGAGGACAATACCTCTGTTGCCGTCACCATCTGGTACAAGACACCCAGCACTTGGCCTTTGGTGTCATTTAGCTGTGCCTCCAGGGCTTGGCTGGGACTGAAAAGAGAGACTGCCAGAGTCTGGTTCCAAGAAATAAGGTCATCAAATAGACTTAGGTGAGTGGCAAGGCCATAAATCCACTGAATGGCTTCAATATATTTTTTCAAAAGTGGAAAATGTATGGAAAAGCTCTTGGCCCTTAGGTTGCAAGTCATACTGTCCAGGAGACCTTTGAAGTTATGAAAAATATTTTCCACGTGTCCTAAGATTACTATCCCTGTGCCAGCTGCAATCAAAGCATTCCTGCCCTCCCGCAGGCCACAGGAAAGGAAGAAGAGGAGAATGAAACATCGTGCATGCTTGGAGCAGCAAAGCAGAACACAAGTGACCATCCAGGAGGAGCTGAAGGCTATGAATGTGGACAGACACCCGGAAAAGGCCATAGACAAGAGGCCCACTGAAATGAGAGCAACAAAAGAGCACACTCCCAAATGTTGGATAAAGTCCATCCATCCAGGGCTTCTTGGAGACACATACATCCCCCAGAGACCTAGGAAGATATCAGTGCCTGAGGTAAAGACACCCATGCTCCTTGTGTCCCTGGAAATAAAAAAGAAACCAGGGTCAGGCACTGCTTTTGAATGTCCTCTGTCACTGTGTAAAGGACATGGGGGTAGATTGGTTGCAAAAAATGGCCGTAATTCTTTACCCATCTCTACCTCCACACCCCCACCACCACCCCCTTTTTTAAAGTAGGCTTCACGCCCAGTGAAGAGCCAACCCAGAGCCCAGTGTGGGGTTTGAACTCATAACCCTGAGATCAGGACCTGAGCTGAGATCGAGGGTCAGATGCTTAACCAACACAGCCGCCTAGGCACCCCTCCTCATCCCTTTAAATGCCACTTTACAGCTTCTCCCGTCAAGAGGTGGGAGAAACAGAATCCAATAAGAGGTGGGTGGGTCTCTTTCTCCAGCCCTTGAATTTGGAAGGGCTTTGTGATGTCTTTGATCCACAGAACGCAGCAGAAGTGACAGTGTGCCAGTCCTGAGTCTATGACCCACTTCTTCTCCCTTGGAACCTTACTACTGACTTTTTAACAGGTCCAGGTGTGTTAGTCTCCTGCAACAAATTGCCACAAGCTTAGTGGTTTATAGAAACACATGTTTATTCTCTTACAGTTCTGCAAATCAGAAGTCTAAAATGAGTCCAGAGAGCTATGTTCCTTCTGGAGGCTCCAGGGAAGAATCCATTTCTCACTTTCTCCAGCATCTGGAAGCTCTTGGACTCTCCTCCATTTCAAAGCCAGCAATGTTGCCCCTTCTGTCCTCTCAGACCTCTGTTGCCATCCTCATATCTTTTGGGACTCTGATTCTCTTGCGTCCCTTTAGAAGGATCCCTGTGATTATATATTGGGCCCACCCAGATGAACCTGGATCATCTCCCCATCTCAAGGTCCTTAGCTTAATCCCCTATGTAGAGACCCTATCACTATGTAAAATAACATATTAACAGGCTCTGGGCCTTAGGACATGGACAGCTTGGGTGTGGGGGGACGTGAATGAGCCTATCTCACCAGATTTGGCTCTAACCAATAGCCAGCCAATAGCCAATCAACTGCCAAACACCTGAAGGGGGCCCTCCTAGACCAGCCAGTCACCAGGCAGCCCATCAGCTGAGCACAGCCACTTGAGTAGTAATAAATGCTTATTTATCTTAAGTCACCGAATTCTGTGCTGCTTTCTTAGGCACTGGTTGTGAATTGATAAAAACAGCAATACTGTATCATGGATCTTAAGAATTGAAATAAACCCTAGGCTGATGAATAGGCTAAAATTTCTATTTTTTTCTGCCCTGATCTTGCAGACCAGAAAGCGTACCAAGGGCACCCAAACCTAAATGAGGCACCGGACTGAAGCCATTGTGTCTCTGCCCTGTTAACAGTTGTGTCTTACCCACACCCTCCAGCCCGCCCTTACCCTCTGAGGGCAGTTGCTCTCTGAAAATCTTGCAAGGGAAATAAGAATGTTTTGTCACTGAACGAATCACCTTTTCTTTATTCCCAGATCTGGCAGGATTAAAATGAAGGTGCTAATGAGCCTGCTTCCATCTGTCAGTCATGCATCTTTAGGTCTGTGATGCACTCAGACGGTCTTGGGTTCATTTGGAATGATATAAAATCAATTTGAGACGTTTCTTTCTTGATTGGCATGAAAGTATCTAAAGAGAGCATACGGTATGTGTGGGATTTCAAAGAAGATATTGATCAGTTTTTAAATACTGTCAAATAAGGGCGCCTGGGTGGCTCAGTTAAGCATCTGACTCTTGATTTCGGCTCAGGTCACAATCTCATGATCATGAGATTGAGCCCCGAATTCAGCTCTGCACTGATGGTGTGGGGCCTGCTTGGAATTCTCTCTCTCTCTCTCTCTCTCTCTCTCTCTCCCCTTCTCTGTCCCTCCCCAATTTATGCATGTGTGCACGTGCTCTCTCTCTCTCTCTCTCAAAATAATAAGTAAACTTAAAAAAAAAAAAAACACTGTCAAATACATCTCTTCTCACATCAGATAAGCTGGGGCTGGATTTCTGGAATAGCTGGACAATGTTTGAGTCAGGATTATACTCAGTGTGTGAGAGGTGCCCAGGCATTGGCTAGTGGGCATGAACCGAGCAATTCAGGGAAAAGGAACAATTCTTTTTGTGTTCAGGCTGAATGAAGTTGATGAAGAGTGGAAATGAGATGGACAAAGAGGCAAGTTAGGAACAAACCTGTGGATGTTTCTCCTACAATAATGTAGAGGGCGTACGGCTCCCGTCACGTGAGGGGAAACGCTCGGCACAGAAAAGAGACCTGGAGAGAAATGAAGTGTTGAAGATGGGTGATTACCATGTGGGACCGGCCTTTTTAGAGATTCAGAATCCCACATAAGAGGATATTCTCACCCTGTCCAGAGGGGAATTGGAATAGCTGTTAGAACAGGGACCAGCAAAAGGACGGAGGTCTTTCCTCCTGCAAGCTTGCCTCCTTTCAGATTTGGAAGCTGGTTTGGAGGTTGGTTGTTCTTCCATGCACTGACCCCTCTCCCATTCTGTTTTGACCCCTGGAAATCACCAAAGGGCTCCTGTGCCCCCGAACCTTCCCCAGCACTGCCAGCCACAGTCAGCTGCCTCGTGGGCTGGACGGGAGGACAGCTGCTGTCAGCGGTGAGCAGGTGGGCAGGACATGATGCATCAGAGCAGGTCAGAAGTGCTGTCCCTCCTCCCAGCCATGGCCCTGTTCACTTTCTTTGCCATAGCTTTGGGTTTGACCCCCAAACCTTTATTTGTCTAAATGATCCACTAATAGGGATTAACGGCCCATTCCGTTCACTTTATGTAGAGCATCTCTCTCCCTGAAGCCCCCAAAGACAAATGCTCTTTGCATTTCACACAGAAGCCGAGGCTCAGAGAATCCGAGCCTCAGAGCACCCAGAGAGTCGGTGGTGGGGTCCAGACCTGCTCTCCCTGCCTCCCGGTCCAGCTCCCCGCGCCCCTCGCCATGGCCAGATTCCATGACTCCAGCTTACGTGACAGGACACTCAGCTCATTGTGTGTCTGCTGGAAAAGCATGACACGTTCTGCCAGTGACGTCATGTTTAAGAGTTGACCTGTGTATCACAAACCCATTTCTACCTGCTCACTTTTCCCCCGTCGAAGATAGTTGGCCCTGTAAGGCTGCGTCTCGATTCAGCAGGTTTTTCTCTCAAGCAAATCAGAAATCCCAGCTGTTTCGGCTTTTTTTTCTAATATGCTTCGTGAGGCATTCCTGGCTTCCTAAAAAATTAATAATGTGTATTCTGGATTCATATTTCCCTTCTCTCGTCTTCATTCTTGCACAGTGTGTTCCTAATACAGATATTTCTCTGACAGTAAGAAACAGATTTACGGACACATTAAAAGTTTAACATTGGGCGATACAAACTAATAACAATTAAATAAGATATACAGCTGCAATTTTGTCCTGTAAGGGGCACATGTTTTCTTAATGAGCAACAGATTTAATATTATCTTCCTTATTTTTGTACCGAAAACAGCACATCACCAAAAGACACCAAAACTTTCTGCAGTGAGAGGATTGAGTGTATGCTCTCTTATTTTATACTTTAAGCCACAGACCTGGGCTTGGGACCACATGTCCAGAAGCTGGTGTCCAGTCTGCCCTTCCTGTCATTGTTGAACGTGGCCTTGATTTCTTCCCCAATCTGTTTCTCATTTTCCCGACTTGAATATCAGTTCCGCCTGAGCTCCTTTCTGGTGTAGTTGGACGAGGAGAGTTTTAGCAAGCGCCTTAAGACGACCAGGACAGAAAGTGCCCAGTAAATGCAGCCCATTTCTTGGTTTTTTTTTTTTTTTTTTTTCCGGCGGCCACAAAAAAAAAAAATGAGAACTTGAGAACTTCTATTCTCTGAAGGTCTTCAAGCAACAACTGAATGCCCCAAGTTCAAGGGAGGCATAGCGACAGGAGTGGGATTGCACTGCCTTCCCAGCACTGCTGTTTCCATGGCTCCTTTAGAAGTCTGCTGACTCCCTTCCTCTTCTGCAGAGGTATGATTGTCCTGTTGAAGTTTCCTTGGATGGCCCCAATTCTTTCCTTTGAGGCGAATCTGGGAATCCAGATTTGGAGAAGTCAGTTGCTCCTTTCTTTCCCATAGACTTTGTCAAGCAGAGACCCAGATTCCTAAATTTCATTTTGAGAGCCAAAAGGAATCTTACAGATCAGGGCGTCTTAAACTTGAGTCTATGATCACTGGGGCAGCCTTGTTACAATGCAGATTTTGGTCCTAAAGGTCTAGAATGGCATCTGAGACTTTGTCTTTCTGGCAAGTTCCCAGGTGGCTGGTGCTGCTTATCTGAGGACAGGCACTGGGTAGCAAGCTCTTGAATTCCGCCCTGTCTGATAGCACTTTCTGTGACGAGGGAAATGTTCTGTATCTGTGCTGTCCAACACAGTCAGCACTAGCCATATGCGATGATTGAGCACTTGAAATAGAGCCAGTGTGACTGAGGAGTCGAATTTTTAACTTGATTTAATTTTAATAATTCAAATTTAAATAGTCCCGTGTCGCTGGTGTCATGGTACTGAAGGGCACAGCTCTAGATGATTGACACCTTGCCAGCTGATTTCCACAGATGAGGAAACAAAATCCAACGAGGCGAAGGGACTGGCTGAGGCTGTCCTGGCAATGGAGACAGAGCTGGGGTGGGGGAGACCCCAGTTCTCCCCCACTTTTCCCATCACATCAGCATCTCACTTCTGACTCTTTGTGAACTCTGTTTCAAAATCCTTACCGGTGTTCCTGGGTAATGGAGTTAAAATTTCCCACATGCCAAAAAAGAAAAAAAAATTTTCCCATATACCAAGTTTGCCCTCAGGCACCCCAACATACATAAATAGAAAAGTGGACAAACTGTTGCTTGTGCCTCCCAGGCTTAGCAAAATAACAACAATAATAGGTTATGTCTCTCAATTTGTCCACCAAGTGCCTGGTCACTGTTTTCGCATTTGCTGTACCTTATTTCTAATCTTCACGGCTCTAGATATTATAGATATTATTATAGCTATATATTTTAGATGAGCAAACTGAGGCTCAGAGAGGTTAAGTAACTTGCCCAAGGTCACACAGCTGATAAGTGGATGAACTGGAATTCTGACCCACATTTAAGCGCCACTGAGGGTTCAAGATGGGCAGCTTCCTAGACTCTCTTAAAACCGTCTTAAAGGAGTAGTTTCTTTTTTTTTTTTTTTTAACATTTATCTTTGTTTTTCAGAGAGAGAGAGAGAGAGACAGAGCATGAGTGGGGGAGAGGCAGAGACAGAGGGAGACACAGAATCCAAAGCAGGCTCCAGGCTCTGAGCTGTCAGCACAGAGCCCGATGCAGGGCTCGAACTCACCAACTGTGAGGTCATGACCTGAGCCGAAGTCGGACCCTCAACCAACTGGGCCACCCAGGCGCCCCAAGGAATAGTTTCTAAATTTGTTTGAAATATATTCCCAGAACCCTAATCACGCATGCATCCAGGAATGTGGATTTCACAGTGCTGGTGTCAGCTCTCCTTGCACTGTCGTCTGCATCTGGTGGCCCCCACCCCCCTCTGCCAGCACATGCCCAGCGGACCCTCCAGAGCTGACTGGGATCTCTTTTTCCCGGGGCCGGCACTCTTGCTCAGCTGTGTCCTACTCCATGTTTTCCTTAGAGACTGTTCGGCCAGCGTTAAGCTCAGGCTCACTCCTCCCCTGAACCAGCCCATTTGGTGTCAGGCCCATCCCGGTCTGAGGTCAAGGCCACAGGTCCATCGTTCTCTCCCAGGATCAGGGAGCTGAGAGGTATGTTCAGTGCAGGTGCCCACACTTTCTGTTGGGCTGGGGAGCGGCAGGGGGGGCACGTCGCAGGGTCGGGCTGTCCTATAATGGAAAATCAGGGCAGTGTGGATAGCCCTCAGCATTGTAAATACTTACAAGGGTCAGACAAGCACTGTAAAGAATAAAGGAAATCAGGAGGCACAGACACTTCTTGGGGTGAGGGGTATAGAGCAATGGGCAGTAGGTCTTGGGGGCCAGAGAGCCCAAGCCCCAGTTACAGTTATAGGTACAGTAGCCTCCAAACCAACAGATATTTTCAAGCCTGTATGGAGTCCCAGTGTTGCCAAATTCTCTGCTGTTGTTTTTTTTTTTCCAAAAGAAGCCAGAAATCTAGACTCTTGGGGGTGACATCTCCTGATACACACACACACATATATATATATATATATATATATGTGTGTGTGTGTGTGTGTGTGTATGTATATATATGTGTGTATATATACACACATAAAAACTTTTTAAATACTCTAGCTGCTTTTCGGCCACTGACTGTCAGTTTGCGAGTCTTGGTCTTTGGGGAATCCTCGCTGCTCCTGCTTCTCTGCTCTGCCTCCCTCCTTACCTTATTCTTCCTCCTCTCCTTCGTTTTATCCCCTGGGACATTTTAAAAACATGCTGTAGGCCAGTTTCCAGTCTCATGCATAAAGGTTTTTCTCTATGCCTTGGGAATATTTATTTTCCCCAAAGATCTCTAACTCTATTCCCTCCCCCTGCCGGTGCTTACCCGATGGAGCCCCTCCCTCCCTCTCTCCATTGCTTCTTGTGGGAGCTGCTAAAAGGCTAACCTGATCCTTTTAACCTGCAATTTCTCTTTGTTTTGCCTCCATTATCGATAATGTTTATTGCCTGACTCAACATCCTTGTCTCCCCAGGACAGAGTACCTGCTTCTTGCTTTTACCAACAGCAATAGCCCAAGACCAATTACCGCTTTCCTGCCTTCATCCCTAAACTACAGTTTGCGCCACACCCCGGGTGGGAAAACCACAGCTAGAGTCCACAGGAGAGCATCACTGAGGCCCCACCTCTCTTTCATGGGTTAAAGCAATTTTTGTGGGGCTGGGTGGGCGGGGACAAGGAAGGAAATAGGGCTGGTGATGAGGAGCCCCCGGTCCAAGCCGAGAGCCAGGCAGCCCATGCAGTTTGTGTAGCCAGCCTGAGCCCACACTTATCTGCTTTCACGCAGAGCTGAGCTGTTGCCATGGGAAACAGAAGGGCCAGGCTTCTCCATCAACCCCGCATAGCAAGCATGGGCTGTGAGGTGCATACACAGTGGCCCTGGCTGTTTTCCCCAGGGGGTGTCGAATGCCAGAGGCAGCAGCACAGGCCCCCAGTCCCCCACCTCGGAGCCCTGCTCATCCACTTCGTGGGGGAGTCAGGCGGGCCAACATTCCTGAGCACCGTTCTTTGAGCACAGATCAACTCTGGAGCTGTACCGCATCCTTGCTTCACATACAAAGCCCAGGCAGCAGCCAGGACAAATGCAGCCATGACATAATGACTAGAGCCTCCTCCAAAGAAATGGCCTATGCTAGGAGCTTTCTAGATTGGGGGATATCGGAGATGCATTTCGCCAGTGCTGCTCTGGGGCTGACAGACAGAAGCCTCACTGTAAGTGCAGGAGAAATCAAGGTGGCGAGGTGACTTCCTTGTGGAAAGAGCTACAGATCAAGATCTAGGCAATTGTTCTGCTCCCCTCTTTCCCTACATGTGGAATGCTCACCTTGTCTGACATCCCCAAACTTCCATTAAATGAGATCAACTCATTCTGACCCTGCTCCCATGCAGAAGCCAGCGGCTTATGCGTCACAAGCTCAGATGCATTCTGCAGACACCCTGGGGAAAAGGAAATCCAGACTAATGATCCTTCTAGTCTTTCTGTGCTCCTCCGGCCGGCTTTGCCAACCCCCCGGGGGGAACCTATCTACCCACCAACCTCTCTCTCATCTTTAGGACTGAAAGGAAGTTGGGACAAAGGTTAAAGGTCATAGTGGAATAGGAAAAGAGCATAGGGCAGGGAGATGGGAGACCTGTGGCCTCGCCTGCTTCCACCCAGGACGAGTTGTGTGACCTTGGGTAGGTCACTTCGCTTCTCAGGACCACAGCTGCCTTGGGCTAAATGAATTCTAACATTGCTGCTAGCCAGACAGTCTGAAATGGAAGGCACAAGAGAGCCGCAGAGCTGGCTCTGGGGGCTGGCGTTTTCCAGCCCAGCACCTGTAAATGGGACAAAGGAAGAATGGAGGATTTCTTGACTAACACTTCCTTCCTCCCTCCCTCCGATCTCCCTCCCTTCCTTCCTTCCTCCCTCCCTCCCTTCTTTCCTCCCTCCCTCCCTCCCTCCCTTCCTTCCTTCCTCCCTTCCTTCCTTCCTCCCTCCCTTCCTTCCTTCCTCCCTCCCTTCCTTCCTTCTTCCCTCCCTTCCTTCCTTCCTTCCTTCCTAAATTCTTGGAAACTTATAATTTGTTTGGGAACATTCTGTTCTCTCAGACTGCCAAAATCGCTCCAGCGGGCACAGAGGCCTCCTTTTGAGGTGGAGTGAATTCCTCATTCCTTTTAATCGTTCTTGCCTTGGGAAAGCCAGCAAATGCCTTCCTCCCCAGAAGCAACCTTCACACAAGAAAGAAAAGATTAATGAAAGCTACCAGGTAAACAGAAGAGCATTTAGGGAACAATTCAGTCTGTCATTGTGCGGGGCATTGTCAGTGAGGCCTGGCAGCCTTCCACGGCAGGTCCGGGCCGGCCCTGCTCCTCACCACCCCCCAGAGGCTCGGCCAACAGGGATCAATTCTTCAAAACCTGGGGAATGGGCAAATTTACCCAAGCTGCTCTAGTAAGAGGGTTATCATGCTGTGGTAGTCCCCAGATGAGGGTATTCGGATCCCTCCGGCCCGCATTAATAAAGACTTCTTTCTGGTATTTCTGTACACAGATAAACTCTCTGGGGCAGAGGAGGAGCTTAAAGTATCCTCTGGTCTCAATTGTATATTCCAATTTACTAATTTTTTTTTCATTAAAAACAGCAATTCCAGGGACACCTGGGTGGCTCTGTCAGTTAAGCGTCCGACTTCAGCTCAAGTCATGATCTCGCGGTTTGTGAGTTCGAGTGCCGCGTCAGGCCCTGTGCTGACAGCTCAGAGCCTGGAGCCTGCTTCGAATTCTGTGTCTCCCTCTCTCTCTGCCCCTCCCCTACTCGTGCTCTCTCTCTCTCTCTCTCTCAAATATAAATAAACATTAAAAAAATTTTTCTTAACCAATTCCAAGAACAAAATATTCTGAAAGTTTACTTACAGGTTCCTCTCAGGTTCTTCTCTAAGTGCAAAAATACCCTTCCCATGGACTCTGAGTTTTGATATACAATAGGAAAAAAGGAACCAGAAGTAACAAGAGGGTCACATCACCATGAATCAGCATCTTTATTTCCCCCACAAGGTGACTAAGTCATAATATTGACAAAGGGGATACTTGATGCAAAGGAACTCCATATTTCTTTCCCGTATTTTCCTCAGATGTTCCAGAAATCAATTCTAGCAAATAATGAAATAAGGCATTATCAAACAACGGAGGGTGAGTTATGAAAATTTGGAGGGTCATCTTCCTCTGCCCTCTTCTCCCTTTACTCTAATTCTCCCCACCCCAGGCCCAGCACAGGGACTAGTGACAAACTTCACCATCCACTCTACCATCCACAGTCCCAGAGGCATGAAGGGGCCATCTCTGCGCTGATGACCCAAGACAGGTGTAACTGTCTGTGTAATGCCTCTCAATCTTTCCATTTTGGAAATTTAGCTTCCAAAAGGATCAGCTTGTGTGGCTTGAGGGAGTTCAGGAAACCTCAAAACCTTTCTACAAAATTGTGTTTCACCTTTTGATCTAGACCCATAATATAACTGGAGAAGCTTTTACCTTAAAATTCAAGATTCCTGCCAAAATGTAGAAGGATTGATATAAACTGAAAAACATAAACTAAACAAGTATATGGCTGGGTCACTGAAAACTCAGGTCAAATATCATGGTGAAAATACCCAAATGTATGATGCTTAGGAGACATAGCCATCCATCATGAACAACAGGGATTCCGTAAATGTGAGCAAATTAATATTACAAAAAAAATCAGTGAGCATCACTGGAGTGCATTGGAGAGAAATGGGTACTGGGGCAGAGAGCTGAGTTAGGAGGTAGGACCAGTGTATTATTAGTCAGGGTTGTCCGGAGAAATGGAACCAATACGGGGAGTGTGTGTGGGGAGAGAGAAAGAGGTTTATTTTAAGGAATTGACCCACATAGTTACGGGGGCTGACAAGTACAAAATCGGTAGGGTGAGCCAGCAGATGAGAGCCCCAGAGAAGAGGTGATGTTGCAACTTGAGTCCAAAGGTGAATTGTAGGTAGAATTCCTGCTTTCTTTGAGGACCTCATCCTTTTTCCCTCTTAAGGCCTTCAATTGATTGGATGAGGCCCATACACATTATAGAGGGTAATCCACTTTACTCAATATTTACTCACTTAAATGTTAATCTCCTCAAAAAAAAAAAATACCCTTATATCAACATCAGACCAACTATCTGGACACTAGCCGAACTGACCCAGAAAATTACCCATCACAACCAGATCTGAATTATGGAAAGGAAAGAAAGACAAAACAAAGAGTTTTGTTTGTTGTTTGTTTAGGCTGGAGAGAATGAATGGACAGAATTGGTATCTAGAGGAGAGAAAAGAAAGGAATCAGTGATGATCAAAAATTTCCACCTGAACCACAAAGAGCATGGAGGAATGTGGCTAGAAAAATATGATTCCACAAAGATGTCCGGATGGAAATACCCATCCTGTGAACAGCCAGGAATGTGGTCCCTGGCTTAGGAGAAGACATGAGGGATAGAGAGCTGAGAATTAGCCAGGCGAGTGCTTGCAACATAGCAACCGGGGCATTTCTGTCTAATTGATTTGCAAGTTGAAGCTCTGAGGCCAAATGGATTTTCAGAGGGAGACAGTGTAAAGAGAGAACGCAGAATGAGGGGATAGGTTTATGGTGTACTGGGCTGCGGAGTACCATCGTAAAACTCAAAGGGCTAGGGCTTCTGTTGACTCATCAAGCTCACAGAACACATTCAGACAACGCTTCAAGAACATAGCTGCCTCCAGCGAGGCTGAGAAATAAGTCTTAACCTTGGGAAGGGTGGTGGGAAGGGAGGCTTCCAGACAGGGGAAAAACAAAATGGCACATGCAAATAAATGCATGGAGACAAATGATAGAGTTGCAAAAATCGGGATGTGACTGTAGTTAAGGAGGTTGGGGCAAGCAGGCACAAATGAAGGAGATAAGCTTGCCAGAATCATATCCTTAACAGACTTCATGTCAGGGAGCCGACTCAGTCCTGAAAGTGAAGCGGGCCATTGAGGCAAGATGCTTTCATTTGAATAAGAAGGTCTGGACTGTAGCATGGATGCCTGATGTGGATAATCCAGAAGCAACACTGGGGGCCCCAAGAAAGGGATGGGTCAGGGAATGGAGACCCAGAGGCAGTCTGGAGATCATGAATGCGGGAAGAAGAATGGAGCCCAGGAAATGGCCCTAGACTTTGGTGATTAGGAGGTCACTGTGCTCTTGGAAGAGCCATGTCACTAGAGGGCTGGGAGTGAGCCACAGGCAAGGACAGGAAGGGCAAGCCCACGGTTACTCTGTAGCAGTCTTGGGTGTGGAAATGGAGAGGGGAGTACATAATAGTTGAGAAGCAGTGGTTTTGGTTTTTGGAGAACAGAGAAAATGTAGATATCAACCTCACAAAGGAGAATGAAGACAGGAGCAGGTAAGATGAGGAGAAAAGAAGGAAAGCTGAGGATGGGCTCAATCCCCTTGGGGAAGGAGGAGAGGGGGCCTTCTGCTCTCAGAGAAGGGAGGGGAGATGGGTTGTCAGCTTGTGGAAAGCACATCTGGGAGCAGCTGCCTGAAGAAGCACTGGGAGAAGGAAAGCAATGTGCCCCCAGCCCCCCAGGAGCCATTAAGGGGGAGCAGTGAGCCCCCCAGCAGTGCCCAAGCCTTGGAATGAGAGCAGCCAATTGGGTTCAGACGTTGGAGACGCCTAAAAGTGGGTGCCACTTAAGGTTGAGGGGCTGGAATGCTGACATTCAGCTGTTGCTGCACGATTTCTTTCCTGGGCTTTCAGGGGACTCAGACAATGGGAAAGCTAGGCTCAGCTGGGAACTTTAACCTGAATCAGCTCCAATGTTCCTTCATGACTTTGAAAGTCTGCAGTTAGTGGACTGAACAATTTGAGAGTCTCTGTACTCCTGAGATAAATAGCTTCAGAACAGCAATGGTTGAGGGGGCCTGGTGTACAACAAGCTTCCTACTCCAGGGCCTGGTGACCATGGGCATCCCTAGGATTCCGCCTGAAGTGTCGACAAGGAGCAGTCAGCCACTGCTGAAGCTCCTGTACGACCCTAGGGTCGGGAGCATCTAACATTCTTTCTCCTGCCATCTGGAATCTCTGCCCCAGAGGCAATTTTAGTGTTGATGAGTCAGGAAGCATGGGAAATATGAGGTTCACTTCAGACCTGTGATTCATCGAGCCCAGGAATCTCCGGAGAACAAGACAGGGAGTGGGTGTTTTGTGAGACTACAAGGCCTCGCCTAGACAAGTGTTGTCATTTTGTCCAGTTAGTGGTTTTTAGCCCCTTAAAAATGGCTGTAGTCTTTCCTGACCAACCCGTTAGAGGTAGTAATTTTCCTATGTTGAACGGACAATGAAAGAATTTTGTCCCACGAGTCCTGTTATGTGGTCTCTGCTCCAAAACTCTCTCCTCTTAATCTCAGAGTGATATTCCCAAGTGTTTCTCCGAGGTCATCCAAGTCCTATCCTTTACAATAAAGATCTGGATCATTCCTGCTATGTCAATATGGAAGTTTTGCAATGTTTCGCCCTCATTTCTGTACTGTAGCTGCTTCCCCACCTCCACCCGCAGGGTCCCCGATATGAGAGATAACAAATATCCCAATGGCTCAAGCCACTTTTTCTTTTGATAAGTTTTATCTTCTAGAGCAGTTTTAGGTTCAAAGAAAAACTGAACTGAAGAAGGTACAGGGACTTCTCATATACTCCCGGTCCCCACGCGTGTGCAACCACCCTCGTTATCAACATTGCACACCGGAGCGGAAAATGTACCACAACAAGCCTGCATTGAGACATCATAGTCGCCCGAAGTCCATAGTTTTTATTACAAATCACTCTTGCCGTCATATATTCACTGGGTTTGGACAGATGTGTAATGACTGGTGCCCACCGTTATAGGGGATATTCAGTCATGCAGAATAGTTCTATTGCCCTGCAAATCTTTGCGTGCCTGCCTGTGGATCTCTCTCTCACCCTCACCTCCGCAACCACAGATCTTTGTATTGTCTCCATGGTTTTACCTTTTCCAGAATGTCATATAGTCGGAATCACAGTAGGTCGCCTTTTCAGATTGGCTTCCTTCACGTAGCAATAGGCACTTAAGTTTCTTACATCTGTTTTCAAGGTCCAGCCGCTTTTAAACACGACTTTATCAAGGTATCATGGACATATAACAAACAGCACATATTTAAAATGTATAATTTGATAAGCTCCAACATACGTGTATACTCCCCAAATCATCATCACAGCCAAGATAGTGAACACACCTATCACCCCCAAAGTTCCCTGGGACACCATTGCACCCCTGCACACTCTCCCTCCCCACTCCACCCCATCCTCAGACCTCCTCTGCTCTGCTGTCACTGCAGATTAGTTTTTGTTTTCTAGAAATGCATGGATGGACCCCTACAGCATGTATCGTGCTTTCTTTTTGGTCTGGCTCTTTTCATGCTGTGTAATTATTTTGATATTTATCCACATTGTTGCATGTACCACCCCTTTTCATTGCTGATTAGTGTTCCTACGTATGGACATACTGTCATTCGTTTATCCATAAACCTCCTGGTGGAAATTTGGGTTGTTTCCACTTTGGGGCTATTAAAAATAAAACCACTATGAACATTTGAACATAAGTCTCTGTATGAGCATGGGATTTCATTTCTTTTATGAAAATACCTAGGAGTTGAATAACCATATCATATGGTAGGTAACTTTTAAGAAATAGCCAAAGATGGGGTGCCTGGGTGGCTCAGTCGGTTGAGTGTCCGACTTCGGCCCAGGTCATGATCTCACAGTTCGTGAGTTTGAGCCCCGTGTCGGGCTCTGTGCTGACAGCTCGGAGCCTGGAGCCTGCTTCAGATTCTGTGTCTCCCCCTCTCTCTGCCCCTCTCCCGCTCGTGCTCACACTCTGTCTCTGTCAAAAATAAAGAAATTAAAAAAAAAAATTAAAAAAAAAAAAAGAAATAGCCACAGTTTTCTAAAGTGATTGTGCACTTTCACATTGTTTCTAGCTGAGTGTGAGAATTCCAGTTTTCTAGGTCCTTGCCAGCACTTGGTATGGTCAGTCTATTTAATTTAACCCACTCTGATTGCCGTGCAGTGGTATTTCATTATGGTTTTAATTTGCATTTGACCAGTGACCAATGATGTGGAGCATCTTTTCATGTTCTAATTTGCCATCCCTGTATCATCTTTGGTGAAGTGCCTGTACTTGTCTCTTAATTCATTTTTAATACAATTGCCACAGTAATAGAATTTCTGTTAAAATATGTATCTTCTTTTATGAAACAATAATTCACATTCATTGTAGAACATCACCCTTCAAAGATAATTACCATTCAAAGATAATTCTCTGTCCATTTTATATACCTCAAATAATTTTCCACTTTGTAATTTGCATTCTAATTTGATTTTTAGGGTTTTTTTTTTGCATACAGAAGTTTGTTGTTGTTTATTTTATTTTAGAGAGAGAGAGAGAGACTGTGTGTGAATGGGGGAGGGGGCAGAGAGAGAGAGAGAGAGAGAGAGAATCTTAAGCAGGCTCTACACTCAGCATGAAGCTCATCCTATGACCCTGGGATCATGCCCTGAGCCAAAATCAAGAGACACTCAACTGACTGAGCCACCCAGGCGCCCTATATACAGAAGTTTTTAAAATTGCAATCAGTCTTTGTCTTTGAAGAAAGAAAATTCAACTCCCCTTATAAGTTTTGTTTTGTTTGTGTGTATATGTGGTGCTTCCATTTAAATATTTAATCTGTCTAATATTTATTTGATAACTTATAAAATAGGAAACTATATTGATTTTCTAAAAATTTCTTTAATGTTTTTATACTTGAGAGAAAGAGAGAGACAGAGCACGAGCGGGGGAGGGGCAGAGAGAGAGGGAGACACAGAATCCGAAGCAGGCTCCAGGCTCTGAGCAGTCAGCACAGAGCGCAAGGGGTTTGAACTCATGAGCCGGGAGATCATGACCTGAGTCGAAGTCAGCCACCCAGGCGCCCCAGGGGGATTTTCTACTGATGCTGTAACAACTTGCAAACTCCGTCCGTAAACTCAGTGGCTTAAAAGAACACAAATGTATTCTCTTACAGCTCCGAAGGTCAGAAGTCTAAAATGGGTCTAACAGGGTTGGAATCCAGGTGTCAGCAGGGCTCTTTCTCTTTCCGGTTGCTCTAGGGAAGAATCTGTGTCCTTGCTTTTTGCAGCTGCCCACGTTCTTTGGCTAGTGTGCCCTTGATCTTCAAAGCCAGCCATTGCACCGCTCTGACCTCCGCTTCCATTTTCACATCTCCGTCTGAATTTGACCCCCCTGCTTCCTCCTATAACCTCGTGACTACATTGGACCCGCTTGGATAAACCAGGCTCGTTTTCCAGTCTCAAAATCCTGAATTTGATCACATGTGTTTGCCCTTAAAAGTACCACATTCACGGGTTGTGGGGATTAAGACACGGACAGGGGGTGAAAAGGGGTGCGTTATAAATCTGTCTACCACGGGATCTATTATTGCTTTTTAATGAAGCTCACCTATTAGCCCAATATTATTTATTAAATAATCAATCCATAATTACTCTACCGATCGGAAATGTCGGCTTCATCATACAAAAAATTCACGAGACGTATATTTATTTCCGAACTTTCTATTCTGTTCCTCTGGTCGGTAGAACACCCTTTTCAACATGCATGCTTGGTCCCCATTGCTACAGGTCACAGTTCAAACTCCTTCCCATGACTCTTGAGGCTTTCATGACCTGCTCCTGTCTCTCTTCTCAGCCTCACTGCTCACATGCCTGGCAGGCCTACCAGCCTCCAGCCAGGGGGCAGGGCAACCTAGTGACACAACTGCAGGTGACACAACTGTGTAAGAGTACCACCTCCTGAAGAGACACTGAAGTGAAAATACGAGATCTAGGAGATGCACAAAGGTAGGATGCTGCCTCACGCTCTGTGAACAATAATGAGTGATATTTTAATGCCTCCAAGTTTCAGCCCAACAGATGTTTGTTGAGAACAAACGATGCACCAGATTCCAAGCTCGTCACCAGGGCTCTAGAAGGAATGGGCCACCGTCTCTAGCTTCGAGGCATTCCTAATCTGGTGGAGAGCTCAAATATGTAAAAGGAGAATGTTAGTACAGGCAGAGAGAGCTGTTGTGACAGGGGCATGCTGTAGCTCACCCACCAGAGTTGCATTCCTGGATATCTTTCTGGGTGTTTCCATTGTGTTAGTATTCATTGAGAATGACTACGTTATTTATTTTATCAAATAGCAGAATCTGTTAAAATTTTACCCCAGCATTTGACTGGGACGACCGTGTTTCGGCTGTCGTTGGTGAAATTACTGTAAACATCCTGAGCTCATACCAAGAGGCTGCCTGGTATTTGCTTCCTCAGCCACATGAGCTGTCTGATGGCATCATGTCCAGCAGCCAGGATAGGAAACGCTATCATTCTTTTTCTAGTCATCACAGACGTCTCTGCCATTGACTGTCAAGCTGTGTGTTCTCGAGCGAGTCACTTAACTGCTCTGTCTTTTGGTTTTCATTTCCAAGATGGCAGGGTAAAAATCAGATGACCTCTAGAGCCATTTCTATTATGCCAGCTCTCATCCATTCATGGTGGGAGTGCAAAATGGCGCAGCCACTTTGGAAGACAGTTTGGCAGTTTCTTACAGAACTAACATACTCTTACCATCAAATCCAGCAGCTGACATGCCAATATCCTTGGTATTTACCCAAAGGGGTTAAGAACTTGTGTCTCACAAACACCTGCACACAGATGTTCAAAGCACCCTTTTTGATAATTGCCGAAACGTGAAGGGCATGTTACTAAGGGAAAGAAACCAATCTGATGTTTCCAACAATGGGACATTCTGAAAAAGGCAAAGCTATGGAGACAGTAAAAGGATCAGTGGTTGCCAGGAGTTGAGGAGGAGAAGGCGTGAACAGGCAGAGCACAGCGGATTTCCAGGGCAGTGAAACTACTGTGCGTGATACAGTATTGGTAGATACAGTTCATTATACATTTGTCCAAGTCCGTAGAAGGGACAACCCCAAGAATGAACCCTAATGTCAACTATGAACTTTGGTGATTATGATGTGTCAACGTAGGTTCCCTGATTGTAGTAAATTTTCCATTCTGGTGGGGGATGTTGATAGTGGAGGGGGGCAGTGCATGTGTGGGAGGCGGGCGGTATACGGAGACTTTCTGTACTTTCCATTCCATTTTGCTGTGAGCCTGAAACTCCTTTAAAAAATAAAACCTATTTTTAAAAATTTTATTAAACCATAATCCCCACGACTGAAAAGTCTCAGTGACATCAAAAGTTATAGCATTTCCCAAGATCTTCTCCCCACACCCATAAGACTTATAATCTCGAACCTTACTGATCCTAAGAACGTGGGCTCTGTACATAGTGGGATAATCCCAGAAATTCTTCTTAATTTCAGGTGGAGGCAATGATGCACCCAACCCCATGGTATGGGCACCCAACCCGCAGAAGGTTGGGATTCCAGTGTGTGAAGCTGCCAGACTGAGATGGGACAGGGACCCCGCCAAACAGCAGGCCATGTAAGGTCGGCCCCGGGGTCCACCACCCGTCTCTGGTTATTCTCCAGCAAGAACCAGCTTGCTCCCCAGCCCTGGAAATTTACTCCAGACCAGCAGATCTAGGTACGAAGTGGAAAGATCAGTTAGAGAGAACACGGAACTTTTAAAATAAATGCATAAAACAGGAGAGAAGAAAAGAATTTGCCTCTTGAGGTTAATGCATAATTTACTACCGTGTCTTTGTACCATGGGGCTATAAATAGAAATGAGGCAGTTCTTTATAGACTCAAATGGAATGATCTCTAAGAAATACTAACTGGAAAAAGAGATAAGAAGCAGAATGATATACGTATAAAAAGGAGTAAAAGACTCTATGGGTATATTATTTTATCTGTATCATTGTTTCTGGAAGGCTACACAACAAGCTAATTAACTGTGGCTGCCCCTGAGGAGGGACGGGGGTGACTGCAGGACAAAGACTGAGGAGGGGTAGTGTTTTGGTTTGTTTTTTTTTAGACAGATTTGGGGGTTTTTTGTTTGTTTTTAAGATGAAATTTTTTGTCAAATTGGTTTCCATCCAACACCCAGTGCTCATCCCAACAGGTGGAGGAGGGGTAGATTTTACTGCATTCCTTTGGTATCTTCTGAATGTTGAATTGCACGCACTTTGCCTCTTCAAAAAATAAATAACATAACCGCCCCTACAATAATAAAAGAATAATGATATTAAATTCTAACTTAGTATATTGTATAATTTTCTAAATATATTAAAGTTCTATGTGAATTTTATGGATATATTTATGTAAGCATTAAGCCAATCATTTACTACAATATAAATATTGGGAAACTAGTAAGTAAATAATAACGCAGATAGATCCGCATTTCGAAGCGTTTCAAGCCATTTACTCACTGTGTGGTCTTGAACGAGTGAGGTATCCTTTGAGCCTCCATTTTGCTTTGAGCTCAGTATCCTTTATTATTGCAAACGGGGCTGGGTAGGGAGAGGTGGGTGAACTGTCACGGGCTGTCACGGTGCATGGGGAGCAGGCTGTTGGTGTGTACATCAGCTCTGGGATCCGCCACCAGGTGGCAGGGGGTGAGGGGCGCACAGGGAGCCGGCCAAGGAGCAGAGCAAGGGCTCTCCTCGGGCCAAAGTCCTTGGGACGCCAGTCCCTCCCTTTGCGTAAGTTCTGGCTCCAAAGCAGAGGCAGCTTTGTGAGTCTGGCCCAAAAGCCTGAAGCACTCATCTGCTCCGGGGCTTTCTTCGTCCCTGGTCTCATCTTGGTCTCTGTTCCTCTTGGCCGTCAACCGGATAAACACTCTGAATTTACACAGCCCCAGACGCTTGCCCAGGCCCAGTCCCTCATGGCTTCTTGGCTCAGGCCAGCCGCTGAGAAGCCAGAAGGGCTGCCTGGCAAACTTCTCTTCCCTGTCAGGCGCTTCCCGCCAGCCCTCAGTGCTTTCCCCGAAGTTCTTCATTCTCAAGGAGAAGAGGGGTCATGAATCAACTGTGGGTCAGGAGACAGGGAAGTGGCTTCTGCTTCCCCTAGTTTTGTTGTGGGTAAAACTGAGGCACCAAAAGCCTGAGTCACAAGCTCAGGGCAGGGAGGCTGGGCCACAGGGGCATGGCCTGCGGGCCTCCCTCCTCTCATACCTTCCTTGCTCTTAAAAGGGGACTCATTTTTCATCTGGTCTCTGCAGGTGTCCCCCACCACCCCACAACACAGTTATTCACTTGAAACCATTAAATTACTATTCTTTTAACAAATAAGCAGAAAGAAAAGTGGAAATGTCTTCATTTCATTGTTCCTTCTCTGTGGGCATCACTGGCTCACTCAGGCGGGCCTTCCTTAGTGCCTTGAAGAGAGCCAGAGTTAGGAGAAATATTACTTCAGCTCTAAGATGGAAAAAGATTTCACCAGGAGGCACGGACTCTGGAAAACTGCTAATAAATTGTTACCGCCTGCTATTAAAAGGATCGATAAGATAAGGCAAGAAATGACTGATGGGAGGGAGTTGAGCTTTGAGTACTAATGGGGGAACTGGCGCCTGACAGCTCAGAATGGTCTCTGGCTGGGGCAGCACACGCCCATTCACCTCCTTCAGCAGAACGCTGGACATCTTCATTCATTGCCTTGGAGATCAGTAGTTATTGAGGGTGCTTATGAATAATTAAATCAAAGGGCATGTGGGGGAGTTCAGGCATCAGGGAGATTTCCTGATTTATTATGTCTGTAGGACTGGGAGGGCACCAACACGCCTCCTCTATGAGTTTGTTTGTGATGCACTCAGCAGGCAGAATTGGGGTAGCGGGTGCTGGCTGGTTCAGCCTCCACTGCGGCCCTGCCCAGCTGCCCCGCATGCCTGCCCAGCTCAGCAGTCTTGTTCCTGGAGACCTTCCCTCCCTTTGTAGGTGGCAGCATGGGCCTCACAGCCAGATGGACGCTTGTTGGACCAGGCTCGTCTGTGGGACCAGCCTCTCTTCCAGCCGGCAGACCTCCCAAAACCCAGGAGGATGAATCCATGTAGCCAGCAGCCAGATCTTTTGGCCACACACATCTCTGTCCATCTTCTCACTGTTCTCTTCTGGTCGTCAAGTGAACCACAGAGAAGGCTGCGGTGGGATTCCAAGGTGCCCCAGGAGCCTCATGAGCTAAAAGTCCTGCCTCATTCTTCTACAGGATGCCCAGTCCTCAGAACCTCCAGAAGGCCTTGAGCAGACCGCATCTTTCTGCCAGCAGACGGATGGACCAGTGCAGGGAATCGGTTCCCCCCACAAAGGGCAAGGCCCTGGAGCAATGGACATGAGCGGGCTGCAAAGTGGGAGACGGGGGCTTCACAAGGTTGGTGGGCAGGACACTCTGGGATCCGGGCTTTTCCCGAGGATGTGCCCTCTGTAAGCAAAATGGCAAAATAGGCAAGTCATTTGTGCCTCTTTTCCTATCTCCTCTTCCCTTTCTTTCTCAAATGACCCTCAATGCCTCTCTCTTCCGCTCAGGGGAACCCTGAAGTTCATAGTCATCCTTTTCAGGCGCTGCCTAGGCTCCAGGTGGCTTTCTCCTGTCTTTCCCAGACTTGGGCAGGCCCAGCGTCTTTCAGCAGGGCCTCACGGCCAGCCAGCCTCATGCTCACCAGCAGCACCGGTGTCAGGGGCTTAACAGTGGACCATTTAGCAAGCAGCTGAGGAGGACTGAACGTGTGTGGTGTTCTGGGTGGCGGGCACCCCTGTGACGTCACTCAATCACACGATGACAGTTGGCGGGGAGACCACTCTCCCTACTGCGGCGGGAGCATCCTGAGAGTATTCCCTGCACAGGGTTACACAGTGCCCGCATTCTGGACCCCAGATCTAGTCCCAAAGCTAGTCTCTGTCCTCGACACCTCACCACGCCCCTCTTCTGTAGGGGCCTCGGGAAAATCGATCTATTAACTCCTGAACGGCAGGGGGATGATATCGGGGTCTACATCCTTGACATCCGCCAAGACTGGCAGGCAAGGATTGCAGGAAAGACAGGACCCAAGGAAACCATGGCTGGGAAGTGAGTGCCACCAAAGACTGGAAGCTTCTCACATCAACCTGGGACTGCCTCGTCTGCCAGGAAAAACACCGGTGTACCTTCGATCTAGGGAAGTTCAGCCTAAAACAGACAACAGATCCAGAGCCTGAACAGAGGAAGAATCACTGGCAAAGGCTATGGCCTCTTTGATGGGAGAGTCCGGGCCATGAAAGGCACTAGGAGGAGGTTTGGGTGGCAAGTTCCAGACACGGAGTTCTGTCTACTCCACAGCCCGGGCCCAGCCTTCAGGAGACCCGAACTCCGAGGGTTCACCAGACACTGCCCAGCTCATCAGAGGCCAAGTGTGGCCCAGAGCCCTGGAATGCCCAACAGCCACTACCTTGGGCAGCTGGCAATGTGCCACAGAGCAAGTTAGGAAAACGCAGAGGACTGTGAGAGACCGCAGTGTGCCTCCAGCCTGGGACCTAATTGGGTGGGGGACAGAATCTTCATCTGAACATGCCCTGAAGCAGGGCCACCTAAGAAGTCAGCAGGGCGCAGATTATGGTTTGCTCCTGGGGGTCCCTCGTCGGTGGGCAGGGGCACAGATCTGGGAAGTGTTGGGTCCTACAAGGGTCAAACTGGTGGCTGAGCATTTGAGCAAGAGGCCCTGTCATCCACACTTGGCCTGAAGGTGGCAGCTCATCCTGCGTCTGGAGAGGGCTGGGAATTTCCTTCTCTGAGGCCTTTTAAAGTAGGCCAGCTTCTCCTTTCTGGAACGTCTCCCACCTTTGGTGGTTATCAAAGAGCCTCACTTCTGTCTTCAGAGATTTGTTGGCAGAATCATCCATTCCACTCACCACCGCGCAGCCGGGAATGGCACAGAGCAGCCCCTGGCAAAAGGGCCATCGCCCCACGGGGCCTGAGAAGCAAGTGTGTCCTTGGGAGTCAAGCCCAGATGGGTATGAGTCCCTGCAATGCCGCTGGCTAGTCGAGTGGGCTCCGCCCGGTGACTGAACCCCTCTGAGGATGAGAGTCAGAATTCCCATGATTTCCTTCCTGCCCGTCTGCCCTCCTCAAACGAGGCATATTCCAGGCAGGAGTCACCAGGTCAGGCGGTTTGGAGGGAGGATGGAAGAGACGGAAGCACGCGTTGGTCCGACAGAACCCGATAGGTGGGTACCAGTCAGCATCTGGCGGACTAGGCAGGGATGGCCAGCAGCTCCACACCCTGTGCCACTGAGATGCAGTGCGCACCCTGCTGGTCATACTGGGAACTGCAGCTCCAGAGTCTGCATCCAGACCTGAGTCGGAGGTGCTAATAACAGTAATAAAGATTACAGCCATCACTTTCTGATGCTGACTGTGTACCCTGCACTCTTCCGGGCAATTGATATCTATTCACTCATCTCAGGCTGACGATGGCCCTGTACTGCTGGTACCCAGTTTTATAGATAAGGAAACCGAGGCACAGGGAGGTTGAAGAAATTGCCCAAGTTTGCATAGCGGGTAAGCAGCAGTTCCGAGATCCAAACCCAAGATAATCTGGCTCAACGCTAGAGAGTGCTTCCAAAAAGGCTAAACTGAGGTGTCTCCTAAAGCTGTAGTCAGCCCTGCTGTTGACAGAGGATGGGTGCAGAATCACGAAGGAGTAGGTTTCAGGGACCAGTGTCTGTTTCTTGCACAGAGCACAGGGCTCTGTCGTTTGGCCACCAGTGTAGAGTGGACATTCTGGAGCCCAGGTGACAGCCAGCAGAGCTAAAGGGCTGCCTACCTCTGGGGCTGAGGGAGAGGAGATGAAGCCATGGAGAACTCATTTCTAGGGTGTCAAGGTGTTCCTGAGTCCCCTCCTTCGACACCTAAGTTCTGTAATTTTGCTCCAATCCCTGAAATGGAGCAGCACAGGCCCCTGACAAAACAGCAAATTCTTCCCCGGGGAGAATAATAGCAGAATTAGAATAACTAATACCTAACACCAAGGTGGGAGCTACATAAACATTAGAACGGAAATTAAGTTGGAGAAGAGACAGCACGAATGGACTTTGGGGACTGGCTTGTTTTCAGTCCATAGATTGCCTTTCAAAGAGAAAATTAAACCCTAACCATAAAGCAAATGTTCAAGGGAAAAGGAATTCTGTTTTCTCACTGGTAGCCTGGATGTTCCAGGCTGGGCCTGCCGCTGAAGTTCCCATCAGTCCCAGAGCCTGGTGCCATGGCCGGTATGTTCCTGGCTACCCTCGGCAGACCCTGTGGGTGGGAGGGTGACAAGGGTCTTATTTCTCCATAACTAACCTTCAGCAAAGGGTCTGTGCATGCGAAGCGCTCAGGGTGGGGGTGGGAGCAGCCATAAGGCGTCGCTGAAACTATTAGAGCCACTAATTGCTGCCTGGGACGATCTAAGCTCTAACTGAGGCTTTTATGAACCTGCAGAATTCCCAGGGAGCCCACAAGGCTGCAGCTTCCCAGCGTCTTCCTGCAAAGAAGCAGCAGCCATTGCGCTAATCACAATGTTCTCAGCTTGCTGTCCCTTCCCTCCCCCACCCCGGTTCAGTTCCCACCGACTCACAGCCTAATTATTCCTGGGGCGGGGGGGGGGGTGTTGGTGGTGCATGCAGAGGTTGGACTCTCATAATTATATTAAGAGTTTTGACAGGATCAACCTTTCTGTCTTCTATTTCTGTCTTGTTGAAATTCTACTGTGCCACACTAATGGCTAAAATAAATGTGAGGGGAAGGATCCATCAACCCTTTCTGGAAACAGGGGAGACAGCAGAGTGTGTTGTATGCCCAGTACTTGCATCCAGAGGGAGATTTATGTTTTGTTCTCTTGGCTAATAGGAAAACTGCCCAGACTTAGGTGTGTGTGTATGGGGGTGGGGGGAATCTATGCTATCTTACTTAGAGTTAAATTTATGGCATTCAGTTTTATGCCAATTGTGTATTTACGCCAAATCATGAGGCCCAAAGGGGTCTCCAGAAGGTATCCAGCTTCCTCCCCTTCCTATCTTATAGGCTGTCTCTCTCTTTGCACGCTTGCTCTTGTCTTGACCTGACCCATGGTAGTTTGCCCTGCTGGATAAAAAGATTTGCATTGGCAACGTCAAGGCCACTGGCCCGGTCCTTCAACTGGCATGTTGGCCAATGTACATCCTGACTTTTCCTTACCCAGCCACTTGCTTCTCTAACCTCAAGGGGAGTGAACAATGTAAGAGAATACTAGCAGGGCTTCTGCGGAGAGTAGTGGGTTGGAGGCAAGATGGTCTTCTCTGTGATGAAAGGTCAAGAAAAGCACCATGAACACGCACCTGCTCTCGCTGAAGACGCTAACAATGACTCACATTATCAATGATATACCATATGCCAGGTCCTGAGTTATGCATATAACATAGCTTGTCTAACTTACACCTTGTAATAATGCTATGAACTAAGCATTGTTAGCCCATTTTGTAGATGGAGAAGTAGAGGCATAGAGAGTTTAAGTAACTTAACCAGTGTCCTTATAGAGAGCAAGTTTCGTGATTGGAATTGTGTTCATAACTGAGATTTGAACCCAGGCACTCTGAACTCGTGGCTCCCACATTAAATTGGCGGTGATACACCCAAAGACTGGAGAGAGAGAGAGAGTGACGGTGCAAGGAGCATGTCAAGCAGAGTCACAGTATCCCCACAGTTCTTGGAATTCCCTGGGAAGCGTCTCTTGGGGTCTCCAACTTTGGCTTCCACAATCCTCAGCTGCTCTCCCCTCCACCCTTCCCAGGAAGATTTCCCCCGGTGTTTGATGGGCTTTAGACGGGTCACAGAGAGGAAACCCCAGGCCTTGAGAACTCTGTTCTCTGAAAGTCTGCCAATTTTAGTTCACCTTCTATGCCTGCCCAGTGATCTGCCCTTCACGCATTTCAGTTTGGGGGAATGAAACGCCATATTCACGTGCGTCTAGTCATTCCCCAAATTTCATAATTATATCCAAGAGCTTCACTCCAGGTAAGAGCACGAATTCATATCTCAGTACTTACTAGTCAGTAGATGCAACGTGACCAGGCATCACAAGGTTACCGCTTCATTCTCACCTCTGAGGACCTGTGTCAAGTCAAGAATGTGCTGGGGTGCAAGTGACAGAAAATCAGATTCACAGGGGCTTCACAAAGGGAGGTATTTGGTGCACATCCCGAGAAGTCTTTAGTCCTATTGGCCCAGTGACATCAGGGCCGGCTGCTCTTGGCCTTTCAGACAAGGCTGCAAGATGGTCGGTGTTAAGACACATGGCCCCATCATACCGAAGAGAAGGCGGGAGAAGGTGAAGTAATAGTGGCCTTTCCTTCATCAGAAAGAGCAAGGACCTTCCTAGAAGCTCCCGATGGACTTCTGCTGACGTCCCACTGATCCGAACCGTGTCCTGTGACCAGACGAGGGGGTGAGAAAGACAGCAGCTGCCCGTTATAACGGAAGTACCAAGGATAAGGGAGTGGGGCCGTCTTCCGAGTCAATCAACAAGTAGCATCTGCCAGAAGAGCTATTCCTCCAATGCTGTCTAGAGCCTAGAGCCAGGATCGCCACCCAGACGTTGCCACTTGCGAGCTATGCGATCACAGCACTGTCACTTCGTCTAGGTAGCCTTCGCTTCCTCCTGTGTCAAGTGGAGATGGTCACGCCTCCTCAATAAAGTTGTTCCGAGAGTTGAACACTGCCGTGAGCGTGAGCACACCATCCTGGTGCCGGGCACATGCTATCGCAACTGGGCCCCCATCAAACTAACAGGGACAGATGGCAGGGCTCGGACACAAGCTGGCCTTCCCCATATGCCTTGTCCTTTTCCTGCCAGTCTTCGAGCTCTCCCGCCTGCCATGTGGGGCACCGCAGGCTTGAGGAGCTCCTCTGAGGACAGTTGGAAAACCACCCGACGGGGTAATGGAGCACACCGGTTCAGAGCAGGGGCCTCACAGCCACACAGCCTGGGTCTGACTTCTTACAGCCGTGGCCTGTGCTCGAGTTACTGGAGTTCCCAGAGCTTCCTAACGTGGGGATAACACTGGTGCCAACGTCATCGGGTCGGTATGAAAATGAATGCACAGCACCGGTAAAAACACAGGGTCAGACCTATAACAAGAGTCTGACGAAGGGTAGCTAGTATTCTTACCGTTACCAGACATGTGGGCTGGACTGCCCGGTGCTGGGCCGCTTTGGGGTGTTAATGCCAGTCCCAGCCTTGCCGAACTGGAACAAGGTTTAGCAGAAAGAGTCGGCCCGAGTTTTCGTCCCAGCTCTGTCCAGTTTGGCTGCCCTTTACTTCTTTGGGCCTGAATTAATTTGCTCGCACGATGAAGATACAGCCTTCCCTGCCAGCTACGTGAGAGGACGGGAGAGAACACTGGAGAAGCACCAAGCACAGAGGCAGGTGCAGAGGAAGTACTCGGTGCACAGTATCTCAGCACCGGAGCGTTAATCAAGGCTGCTAGGCTGTGATGGGCATGGCTCGAGGCACAGAGGTGCTTAATATCTCTTCTGAAAGACAGCTTAGAGATTTCTTTGCAATTCTTTGACAGGGCGCCTGCTCTATGAAACCTGACAACACAACAGCTTCTGGAACTCTGCCACAGTCTTGGGCCAGTTAAGCAGAGAGCAATGGCCCACAGGCAGTCCCGTGGGGTCCCCTGGGGCCCATGCTGGCGTGAGAAGGGAGGTCAAGGCTGTCAAGGGTCACTGGTGGGCACCCCAGCTCTGAAGCACCAGCAAGTCACTTTACAATTCTTCCTGCACCTTGGTCAGAAGGGGAGGCAAGCAAGGAAGAGATCTTAACGATTTCTGTGCACATCTCTTCCTATACACAGAGGAACTTTGTTCTGGGGGTCCAGGATCCCTCACCATTGTTCATGGCGATTTGAGGGAGAAAACGATGGTGAGAAGCAGATGAGAAGCAGAGCCTTCCTCCATAGAGAGGGAGATAGCAGCGTCATTGCAGAAGGTTCTGCTAGGAGTCCAGACATGCTCTGCATCCTGCCGGAGCCGGCACCAGAGGAACAAGGAGCTGCCAGGCCAGGGACCTAGACGCACGTCTTCTTTGCAGGATACAGAGGTTCAAGCTGAAGCTCTTTTACGCCACCTCCTAGAAGCATTATTTCTCAATTGGCCAACAGTTCAAATAGGCCCGGCTTCAGCAGTAGTTAAAACAGGCATCGGGAGGGTGCGTGGCACTTATACATGCCATGCACACTAGGAGGAGTTACCAAAGACCTTCCACCTGTATTTTCCCGTCCCATGCCCACAGGAGTCTGTTGGGATGAAAACTGGAGAAATGAAAGAACTGAGGCACAGTGTTCCTAAAGTCATGAAAAGGAAATTGCTCAAACCGGGTCCTGGGACTCAGGGCCTGTTATTAAGCCATTTTGTTTACCCAGTAGCACATTTTACATGTGTAAGTCACTTTGCTGGTGCTGGTTTCCTCATCAGGGGGTGACAATGAGCACAGAGTCTGGATTCAGACCTGCGGCCCTGCTCGCTCTGTGCCCTTGACATGTGACAGAGTCTGCTGTTCTGCCATCGCAATGGGGACAGCACCTCGCGCACAGTAGTGCTGCTAGGCACGAACAGGTGCCCCATCAATGGTCTTATTGCTATTATTGTTAATAATAATATGCTCTGGGAGCCCGGTTGGCTCAATTGGTTAAGCGCCTGACTACAGCTCAGGTTTGTGGGTTCGAGCCCCGCGTCAGGCTCTGTGCCAACAGCTCAGAGCCTGGACCCGCTTCACATTCTGTGTCACCCTCTCTCTCTGCCCCTCCCTTGCTCTCTCTCTCTCTCTCTATCTCAAAAATAAACATCAAAAAAATTTTGATAATAATATTCTCTAGTTTGGTCTTATTTAACAGTCCGGCTGTAACAACAAAGATGACCCTCGTTATGTATTTATGTAAATTGGTCTCCTTGAACATTGGGTGGTAACTTAATTTGAATGCAAGCTTCAAGGTTCAGGGACTCTCATAATCCTCTGTGGCAAACCTCTCCCCTCTCCCTTTTCCTCGTCTTCACGGCACCCACCTTGTACATCTTTTTAATTGGCCTCCAATTAGGTTGTACGTAGAAACTATGGAGGGACATGTGTATTCATGCCGTGGGTACAGATACCCACAAAGAAAACCCACAAGAAGCTAGGCAAATTCGATTCTAACAACTTTTGAGTACAGAAAATGAAGAAAGGGCTGGAAAGACTAGACCCGGTGGCTTTGACTACACCTTCTGCTTTGGCCTGGATATTTTGTCTTCAGGCAAAACCAGCAAACAGGGCTGGCTGAATCTCTGCCCTTCTTCGGTTCTGCAGCTGTGGCCTACAAAAAGGAAATGACTTATCCAATAGCCCTCCTCCCCACTGTCCTACTGGAAGAAAAATCGGCAGGTATCCATTTAAGTAGAAGGAGAGAAGATAAGCAAAAGCGAAGAAGTTCCTCTTTCAAGTGTATGATGTCATGTACAGCTCCTAGCAAATCAAAACCAGGTCTTTGGAAGAAACCTTGTTCCCGCACAGATGGTCCTGCCTGACAGTCCCAGCCAGCCTTTGCAAGAAGTATTGAGACAATCCCAAAGTAGCAGAGACTTTCCGTCAAGGTGAGTAAAAGGTTGTGTTTAAAGGGCAAAGGATGCTTTAAAACTGAACATCCGTACTCAAATCATTGGATCCCTTGGCCTTTCTTTTTCTCTTCTTTTAGATTCATTTTTCTAAGATCTAAAGCGATTTTCTCAAAAGAGAACTTCTTGAAACACTTTATATTATTCATGGTAATGGAGCGATGATTTTTTTTTCTAAATCGAATCAACCATTTTGCATTATACCCATCACTCCTCCCTCCAGACAGGTCGCTGTGGGACATGCTCAGAGACAGTCTGCCCCATGAGGAGCCATCTTTGGCCCAGGATCACTAGCTCTTCCTGTTTCTCATCCCTCCAGCTCAGCGACAGTGGGAAGATCTCAGGGTTGATACCCAGAAGCCGCAAGGCAGGAAGAGTGCCCTAAGATGCCTGGGTTTGTATCCTGAGTCCCCGCTTAGAGCCATATGAACTGTGTGAGCCTAGGCAAGTTACTTAACCTCTCCGAGCTTTAGTCTCGTCACTGGTAAAATGGTGATACCTCACAAGGTTGTAATGAGAATTAGGAGAAATAAGACAAGCAAAGCATGCTTCTGATAGCGCCTAGCACGTGAGAAGTACTTGGTGAGTGGCACCTATTATTAAAAATCCTTATGAGGCATAGATTCCAAGGTAATCTCATAGATCTTCTATTCACATCGTCCTAGACACAGAGGTGTGACCACTATCTGTAGTCATTCGGGATTGTGCCTTTTGGGCACAAAAGCCGGCCACTGCACCCCATGGAATCTTAGAGACGGGTTCACTGAGGCCCAGAGAGGCGCCTTTGCTCAGCTAAGTGAGGGCTAGGACTAGAGGTCAGGTTGCCTCATCCTCAGGCTGATATCCATTAGCCACCTTAAGATTTTAAGATTTTGGCAGAAGAGGAAGCACTGTCAAGACACAAATCACATGAAACTGAGTCTGGGTATGTGTGTTGTGCTTAAATGAAGCAGCTTATGACGTGGGTATTCAATTTCTGTAATCTGTTCTAAATTTAAGCCTGCAAAATGTCAAGTTATCTCACTATTTTGCTTGGGTTAAAAAAAAAAAAAAGATTTAGATTTATGGCTGGATGTTAGAAGAACTGCTGCTTCATTTCAAATCCTGGCAGGCCCCTCAAAAGCAGCAATTGACAAAGAAGTCACTTCCTGACCCGAAGGTCGGTGCATTGGCCCTGGAACAAACCATAATGACAAGAGCCAAACCTTCTCTCCTGCCATGTCAGGGGTGCTGGTGGAGGGGGCTGGATCTTGAGGTTCCAGCTGCTTCCCCAGATCCCCCCCCCCAGCTCCCTCTCCCGAGCCCCTCCCACAAAGAGCTACCCCAGAGCTCCACAGGACACCCCCAAGACTTGGGGTGCTGCACCCACCTGGCACTTGGCCCCTGGCCAGCGTGTGCCCCACCTGAAAAGGCTCCCCTGGACTTAATGCGGGGGTCTAAGGGACAGTGTCTGGCTTTGGGGTCCCAAGTCACTTCCAGTTGATCTTGCAGGCCTGGGACTTAAAGATGTTACCAGGGTAGGTTAAATATGTATCTCCTGGGGTTTTTTGTTTTCTTAGGTAACAGCCTTTCATAACATCCCATTTTCTTATCAGAGGCCTGATAAGAAGGCTTTGTGATGGCTACAAGTGCTTTCTAAATAGACAAAGGAAATGGGACCTGACCTGGGAGCGCTTGTGATTCATTTTCTAACTTGGTCTGGTGACCTGCCCTGATCCACCTGATACAGAGAAGCAAAACTTATTGACGGTTTTGTAATTTGGAGCCAGAATGGCAAACCTCTGGTGTATCTGGTGCTTTTGCAGCCGGATTAATAAGTGTTGCAGATCAGAAATTGCCAATTGCTACCTGCACCCCCACCTCCAAGAGCTGCACCAAAAGCTACCCAGTCCAAAACCATCAATTGCAATCTCCTCTCCCATGTCAATCCTCAGCACTAAGCCCTGAGAATTTTCTTGTTTGTTACTTTGTATCCAGTCTCCAAAGCTCAAGGATGTGAACTCTTGAAGTCAGGCTCATCCACCCACACCTGTGTCCACAAAGCCCAGGCTCTTTGCTGCTAACTCTTGTTACTTTGTAAAAAAAAAAAAAAAAAAAAAAAAAGGCCAGGAAGAGTACAGCCAGAAGAGGAAGGAGTGCACGCTGGGGCAGGGGAACATCTGGATATCCAGCAAGGAAAGGAAGGAAAGGAAGCAGTGTCCAAGAGAAACCCAAAGAGGACAAAGTCAAAGAAAGATGCAGCGGGAACAGAGAAGTCAACGATGGTTAGGAAGGTGGCTTCCTCCTTTCTCCACGTCTGGACCTACAGGAATACGCAAGAACTTCAAGTCTCAACTGAGCTTTTCAGTCAGCTTCTCCTTCAGCGATCTGCTTGACGTTCAGGTCATCCTCCCTGTCACCCTCTGCGCCCACGAACAGTCTCACACCAGCTGCTGGCATCCATCCCTCCACAGCCACAGGTGCCGTGGGCACCAAGGCCACACTAGACCACTGGGGGGAGCACGCCTGCCTGCTTACCTGGGAAGACGCTTCCCCGGACTCCACACACTGACTCTCAGGGAGGTTAGTTGAGAAAGACCCCTAGTGGGGGAAGAGGGAGTGAAGCCTGGGGACACTGCTCAGGGGCATTGCCAAATGCCATGGGGAGGGGCTTTAGTCTGCATGGACTGCCATCACAAAATGCCACAGACTCAGTGGCTTAAATGGCAGAAATTTATTTTTTCCCCTTTCTTGGCTAGAAGTCCAAGATCAAGGCATCAGCAGGTTTGGTTTCTTCTGTCCTTGGCTTGCAGATAGCCACCTTCTCGCTGTGTCTTCACAAATTCTTTCCTCCGTGATTATTGTTAAAAAGAAAACCTCAGCCACCAAATGACATCACTTAAGCCATGTGATCAGTCTGGACTTAACACCTAACCTAACTGCAGTTTCAATATCCCCCAGAAATGTAGTCTCAACCTGTCAGTCAGGAATTTTCCCATCAGCCTCAGTGAGGAATCTATCACAGAGGCCCTCCAACCCCTCAAAGAAGATGAGAGAATCCACCTAATAAGCCCCGCTGCCCTTTCCCTTAAGGGAAGGTGACCTCCTGGAGCCATCCTTTCTTTTCTTTTGCTTATAACTCCTTGCCTGACCCTCCTTCCTATAAAACCCTTCCATTTCGTACAACTCCTTGGAAATCCCCTCTGCTTGCCAGATGGGATGCTGCCCGATTCATGAATTGATTAATAGAGCCAATTCGGTCTTTAAAATTTATTCAGTTGAATTTTTGTTATTTAACAGCGTGCATCCCTGATGTCTCTCCAGGTGTCCGAATTTCCTCCTTTTACAAGGACATCAGCCATATTGGATTACAGCCCACACTAACAGGCTCATTTTGACTCGGTCATCCCTGCTTTCAGGGCCCTATCTCCAAATAGAGTCACATTCTGGACAATGGACGGGTTTAGGCTTCAGTGTATGGATTTTAGGAGGACACAGTTTAGCCCATAACAAGCCATGCAGGAGGATAAAACCACAGGGCATCCTTGGCTCTGGAGCTTTGAAAGGATGGAAGGTGGAAAGCAAAGATGGTAACAGCTAGAACCAAGGGTGAGGTCTAGAGTTTAAAACCGTCAGTTAGGATTGAGGTTGTTATGGGTTGTTCCCCTCTCCAACCCCCCCCCCCCCAAGAAGATATGTTGAAATCCTAACCTTTGGTACCTTAGAATGTGACCTTATTAAAAATAGAACCTTTATAAAGGTCGTCAAGTTGACATGAGGTGATCAGAGTGGGCTCTAATCCAACCTGACTGGTGTTCTTATAAAAGGGAAATCTAGACACAGGAAGATGATGAGAATGAGGAAGGTCAAAGGGATGGATCCAGGAGTGAAGGAATGCCAAAGATTGCCAGGAAACCACCAGAAGCTGGAAAGAGGCAAGGAAGGGCTCCCCTACAATTTTCAGAAGAAGCATTAGCTCCTTTCTTGACCTCACTGTTTAGATATTATTCTTATAACATCAGTGTTGGCTGGATTTAGAATTTTTTAAAATTCTAGAATTTCAAAATTTTAGAATTTTAAATTTAGAATTAAAAAAAAAATCTTATCTCAGACCTGCCTTTTGATCTTCTGGAATCTCTCTCTCTCTCTCCCTCCTCTCTCTCTTTCTTTATAGTACATCCTTTAGAATTTCCGCTAGTGAGAGTTTGGAGGTCAACCTCCTCAGTGTTTACCTGAAAATGTCTTTATTTCGCCCTTGTTCTTGAGAAGTGGTTCTGCTAAGTATTTCAATCTGGGTTGGCAGTTATCTTATCTCAGTGTTTGCAGATATTTTCTTACTGTTTTCTGACTTCCTCGTTGCTGCTAAATCAGCCATCAGCCTGGGTGTCCCCTTGTTTTGTTATCTCTCCTCCTCACTAACGATGTCTTTGCCTCTGATATGTGCACTTTTGCCGTGATGTGTCCGGGCACCTTCTCTTGTCTACCTTCTTATTTATTCTGCTGAGAAGTCTCTTTTCCAGGTGCTCTTAGCCAAAGGTGGCACCACTGTTGCTTCTGTTCCCTCTCAAAGTCACTCTCTGCTTCTCAGAATCTCTCTTCCCAGCTGCCCACCAGCCCTTCTCATAGACTTATAAACATACATCTACTCTGATTGCCCCCTGGAGGAGCGAGGCTTCTCGTTCTTCCTTGGGTCTCTGTGTGCAGGCAACCAAAGCAGCACCTGGCTCTGGGGGTGGCTGCGGACCCCTGAAACGGGGTCAGAGGAAGAGAAAGCCACTAACAGAGTAAGTGAGACCTCTAATGCCTGGGGCTACAGTGGCATCAAATCTTTACGTGTGGAGAAAATATGTGTGATTTGAAGTCAGCTCGCCTTTGAAAGAGGAATGTCAGAAACATCACTGGTACAGAAATAAACTCTTTGTTTACCCTCAGCCATCAGGGAACACACGTTTAGCTCATCACCGTTGAGGATGCCAGATCCCTGTGACAATCAGAGGCTTTGCTGGTGGCAGTGAATAGGAGGCTCTGCCGTGGTGACGATGGGCCAAGACTTTTATCTTCCATTGATGGCTCTCAAATCTGAGACCTTGATGAACTTCTCCTCTTGTTAAGCAGGTCAGAATGAGGAAAGGAGGTAAAATACCTCAAAAGGATGACATTCTTTACTTCTTTCTAAAAGGTTTTCATTGGAAAATGGTGCTTTATTTTATGAAGTCACGTAACAAAACGAATTTTGCTCTGATGGAGACCAAAACAGACCACTGGCAATAAAAACACAGGCTTATATTAGGAGACAAAATTAAAGGCATCCCTTATTGGCCATTTGTTTTCTTCTGTAAATGTTCTGTTTAATTTTTAACAAATTTTAAATTAAAAAAAAATTTTAATGTTTATTTTTGAGAGAGAGACAGAGCATGAACGGGGGGGGTCAGAGGGAGAGGGAGACACAGAATCCAAAGCAGGCTCCAGGCTCTGAGCTGTCAGCACAGAGCCTGACGGGGTACCTGAACCTACAGATCACAAGATCAGGACCTGAGCCAAAGTTGGGAGCTTAACTGACAGAGCCACCCTGATGCCCCATGTTATGTCATTTTTCTCTTTCAGATTACCTTTAAAAAATTCACCTTTCTTACTAATCATCTAGTATGAATAATATGCTTCTACTTGGTGACTTTAAAACTTATTTCTTTCTACCCTAGAGAAGTTTTTAATTTTATATGCTCAGATTTGTCAATCTTTCCCTTTTTTTTTTTGTTTCTTTTTGCTTCAGGTTTTGCCTTGTTTTGGAAGGCCTTTCTTGCTGCAAGATTTCAGACAGATATTCTAATTATCTAGGTTTTGTTTTTACAGCTCTATCTTTAATCCATTTGGAATTTATTTTGTTGTATGGTATGAGATAGGAACCCAACTTAATTATCTTCCCTTTGTGATTATTCCTCATTGCTTCTCACTGGCCTAGTTGGCTGCCTTGAAAAAAAAGTGCCTGTAAATTAGCCCACAATGTATTCCTGAGATCAGCAGTAGGATTCTGTTCTGTTGTGGCTGCGTAAGTGGTGGGCTTTATTCTAAGTGGAAAAACTGCAGGTGAAACCAACCACGAATGCTTAGTTGCAGTAAACACGAACAGCTTGCTGTTTTTCTTCCAGAAAATGCTCTGTCACTCTACCACCCCAGAGTCATTTTCATTCAAATTCAAAAGGAATTATTATATTTTTATGATGTTATTATATTATTTACTGTGTATGTATAATGTAATTTATTATATTATTATACATTTACTTTATACTCTGCACCCTGCGACTTATCATACAAGATAAAGCCCTGTGCTCAAAGTGCTTATAGTCTTATGGGGAAACTAATTCATATGTATCTATATATATGTACCTCTATAATGAACAGATACATATATACGCCTGCAGACGAGATGGAGAAACACTCCAAGGCAGTTTATATTAATACACCATGAGTGCTGTAATGAGTCTCCGCCTCCCTCCAAGTCCCCAAGCGTGTAGGATGGTGTCGCCATTTTCATTTGTCTGGAACAAAGTAGGGGATTGATAAATGTTGGTGTGCGGTAATAGGTGGCCCTGGGAATGAGAGAAGAGAGACATCGTGATAGTTAATAAAGGTCAGAGGATGGTTCTAGAGGTGGTACGGTGCCCGTGCCAAGGATTTGGAGAGATGGAAAACAGGAGGAAGGGGCCATCAGGTTCATCTGCCCCTAAGTATTGTCTCCCTGGAAACCCATTTTCTGTTTTCACATTAGTTCAGGTTGTCTGGGAGGGAAATGAAAAGCCACAAACGTGATGTTGATCTCCTTCAATCATTGGTCTTCAGATGCTCCCAGAGCCCTGTGGCTTTTCAAACCCGTGGAAATAAATTCTCTGGGAGCAGCTTCCCTGCTGAGTCTCCTCTCTGCAGGAGGGACCAGCCAAGCGTGAGGCTCCGGCCCAGAATCCATCTGTCACAGGGCATTAGCTCTGCGAGCGAGCGCACACCGTGCTCACGGAGCAGAAGAGGCAGAGCACCCTCGTCATTCCCTGCCTCCTCCCAGACTCAGCCCTAGTGTCAGTCAACAAACAGCTGCAGGGTTTCTGCCCAAGCCCAGGAGTGACACCATTGGCCCCAAAGATGCTGACCCTTCAAGCCAGGGCTGAGGGGCACAAAGAAAGGATGATAAAGACAAAAGAATGGACCCGGCTGGCTTCCTGAGCCAGACCCCCTGAATCTGCCCTCCTACCTGGGAGGAGTGTGCCTGTGGCATGGGTGTGGCAAATACAGGCCAGTGCAAAGCAGGCTCCTCTGATGCTCCTCCCAGGAGTCAAGTGGGAAACCTGAGACCCTCCTTGTCTCCCAGGGGCGGGAGGATGGTCCTTGGAGAACCTGGGGAAAAACAGGTTTTCTTCCCTCCTGAAGTATGTTCTTGGCTCCACCCAGCCCTGAAGAGAAAGAATCTCATTCCCATAATTGTTTTGTTTTAAATGAGATTTAGTGAAAAGACTTTGGACAATTACTGTCTTCTGTTTCCTTTCTCTCTTATTGGAAATTTGGGGCCGAATGCGGGCGTGAACTAGGAAATGGCCTGGGTTCTCGCACCTGCACCTTCCTACCCCTAGTGCAAGGCAATTTTCCTCCCCAGACACGGGTACTGGAAGCCGAATTTGCCTTCCCTACCCTCCCGACCCAAGATTTCCCTTAACTGCTGCTGTATTAGAGCTGCCACGGGAAATACCAAGGAGATCCACAGCTTAGGATAAGTTCCCCTGCCCCTCCCGTGTGTCTCAGAGCCATGCCCTCTGCCGCCCCAACTTACGATTGCGGGTAAGCCTGCCACGGGGATGAGCCTCTACAGCCCCAGCAATCCTGCTCCCCATCCCACATGATTCCTTGCTCCCCAAAGCCCTAGCCGGTCCTCTCCAGGCCACGCTGGTCACCAGTAGCTCCAGATTAAACCACCCTCTGTACTGCAGTCAACCTGTCTGTAAAATGAGGAAGCTATTTGCCTCCAGGATGGTTTGGAGACCTTGGTGACAAAATAACTGCAAAGCGCTTATGTTTGGCTCTGCACAGAGCGTGTCTGGAAAAAGTGCATGCTGGCTGTGGCTGCCACGCTCCCAACCTCGTCATCCCGTTTCGGCCTTGAAGACATTTTTTGTAACTTTTGCATTTGTGGAAATCAAAATAGTACACTCTAACCCTCTCCTCTCAGAATGGGTAGGGCCTCTTCCTCCTTGGCATCCCACAAGAGACACCCCTCTGTTTCTTGGGCTCGAAGGACTCCGCGAAGGGTCCTTTCCACACGCCTGTCCTCCTTGGTCTCCGGTCTGCTGCTCTGAGCACAGGCTTTTCTCTGGATGTCAGGGCTAAGGCTTTTGATCCCAACGGAACAAAGTCTAACGAGTCCTGAGACCAGCACTCATAGCTCACACAGAAACTTGGCTGCCTTTTGAGTTCTAGCCTGAAAGCAAACCCGCCTTCCTGCCAGGGTCACAACAGGGAGAAACAACACGCATTCACTCAGTATTTACTGAGCACCTCATTCCTGCGCGGCACTGTTCTAGCAACTAGGGATACATCAGTGCACAAAACCGGCAGATACTCCTGCCCTCATGGAGCTTGTGTTCCAGCAGGGAGGGCAGTGGGGACAATAGACAATATGAAAAAGCAGAAATAAGTTAACACAAATTAATCCTCCAGCAGATTATCGCGCTGAACTAGCATACCTCAAGTTGAAAATTTAGAGGTGCCTGGGTAGCTCAGTCGATTAAGCATCTGTCTTCAGCTCAGGTCACGATCTCACTGTTTGTGGGTTCAAGCCCCTCATCGGGCTCTCTGTTGACAGCTCAGAGCCTGGAGCCTGCTTTGGATTCTGTGTCTCCTTTTCTCTTTGCCCCTCTCCCGCTTGTGCTCTCTCACTGTTTCTCAAAAATAAATTTTAAAAATGTTAAAAGTTTTTAAATGGATGCATTTATTCCCAGTGGCAGTTTCATCCAGACCGTAACGGCCGGCCATGGTGACTGCTCTCATCTCCTGAGGCCACAGGGACGGGTCAGAGAGCTCTGCAGAGATTTCTTTAAGTTTCTCTTTTCAAACCCCACACGCGTAGAAGAGTGGACCCAGGAAAACGTACCCTACGCCCACTTACACAAATGTTTGATGCGTGCCGTAAGAAACCAGAAAGAATGCAAGTGTAAAAGGCACTTCACCATAAGCCAGTGAGGGCTGGTTCAGATTCTTTAAGAAGAAAAGGCCGGCACAATATAGAACACTGAGGAAAGAATCACCTCAAGGGGTCTGTACCCTTAGCAACTTCTCCCAGGCAGCAGAAGTAGGTTCTGTGGCCGAGTTAACTGAAGGAGAAGGCGCATGCTTCTAAACTAATGAGCCCTGTACATTGAGAAGTGCCTTCTAGAACCTTTATTTACTCTAGATAGTCACACACACACGGCCGTTTTTAGTTGTCTATCTAATCTCTACTTTCTATGAGAACCTTCCTTCACAACTTCTGCCTACCATGAAAAACTCCAGGGGCGCCTGGGTAGCTCAGTCGGTTAAGCATCTGACTCTTGATTTCAGCTCAGTCGTGATCTCACGACTCATGAGTTCGAGTCCCTAGTCAGGCTCTGTGCAGACAGTGAAGCGTGCCTGGGATTTTCTGTCTCCCTTTCTCTCTGCCCTTCCCCCCACTCGCACACATACATATTCTCTCTCTCTCAAAAAGAAATAAACATGAAAAGGAAAGAAAAGAAAAACTCTAGCTCCAAATCCTTGCATAGCCAGTATTTCTTGTCCTCTGGGCATCAGCTCATATGTCGCCCAATCCTGAGTAGTTGAGGATATACCCTTCAACCCACACTCTCTACCTACTTGGTCACTTCCTTTAAAGGAAGAACCAAATATAATTTATTTCATTTTATCAGAACTAAATATAATTGGAAATGATCCTTTTCACTCATTCATTTCTTTGCTCACTTGTTTATTGGACGTCTGTCTCCACCAGAAGATAAGCTCCATGGGAACAGAAAACTTATCTTGCTCTGTCTCTCGCCAGCTTCTAAAGCAGTGTTTGGCAAGAGTAAATGTACAATAAATATTTGCTAAATGAATGAATAAAAAACTGTCAGCTTTGATTTAACAAATCAGCTTCGATTTCGCAACTACCTCAAGTAACCATCTTATTTCCCTTCCTTTTTTTCACAGTCCAATGTTCTACCTCCACTTTTGATCATTCTTTCCCTGGTCTGGCCCCATTGCCTCCCTGGAGCAGCTCTCTTGAAGGTCAGCCACGGTCACCTTCAAGGTCAGACCCAATGGCCTTTCCTCACGTTCAGTTGCTTTATCTCCAGATCTGGCAATAAGGAATCTTCCTGAGATGCTTCTCACGGATGTGACCCTAGACTACACTGAGCCCTTTTCTTTTCTATATGTTTTTACTTTGCTCCCTAAATATGTGTTCTTCCTACCGCCCTATCAAGTAAGACTATTCCCTGGGGTTCTATCCTTAGAGGGTTGCTTTTCCCTCTCTTTCCTCTTACATCAAAATTCACCCCAATGCCCGGTCTTCACCATTTGTCATCTGGATGATACTCATGGGAATTAGAGCAAC